>NC_135234.1:299394777-300019969 GCF_051348905.1 Ranitomeya variabilis | reverse complement strand
GGGCCAAATTGGATACCCAGGGGCAGGGCCCTGCATGCCAGACTTGCTCCTGAGGTTCATTGGCAGCTGGCATCGCTGTTCAAGCACCATGTATTTCCTTCAGGAAATGCCCATCTAGTTATTATGGTGCTTGAACCTCCTAGGTTCAAGCAACATATTGTAATCCGATTTCTTATATTTATAGTGCTTTGGAACAAAGCACTATACTGTTATTCCACCGTGGATAACTTCTTCTTCTTATTATTCTTATTATAGTGCTTTGGAACAAAGCACTATACTGTTATTCCACCGTGGTAAACTTCTTATTCTTATTATTATTATTCAGTCCGCACGTAATGCGGCCCGAACCGCTAAACTCACAGACTCCAGTGAGGTGTCATTTCGAAGCCAGCGTTCCTGAGAGGTGTGCTAAGTATTTTTCGTGTCGATCGGATTTGTAGTTTTGGCGCAATTTGCGTTTGAAAAAAGTGTCTCAATGCATTTCAATAGGGAAATTTTCCAATACGTTTATAATGGGCCTGATTTCTGAGGCAATTTCTAAAAATAACTGCCACCTGGCTGATTACCTCATTGATATGCGCAGTGAGACCCAGTTACTATGCCAACGCCTATAAACTCTACCAGCCCACCAGGTCACAAGTTTTGTCAGATAATATCAGCTCTTAAAGTGACAGTACAGCACAATTACAAAGCACTATCTGTAGTCTTATCATTATTGCCCCGCTCACCAAATCGGACCCAGCCCACCAAATCGGACCAGAGTGCCCCCGCTTGCCAAATCGGACCCAGAGTGCCCCCGCTTGCCAAATCGGACCCAGAGTGCCGCCGCCCGTCAAGTCGGACCCAGAGTGGCGCCGCCCGCCAAATCGGACGCAGAGTGGCGCCGCCCGCCAAATCGGACCCAGAGTGGCGCCGCCCGCCAAATCGGACCCAGAGTGGCGCCGCCCGCCAAATCGGACCCAGAGTGGCGCCGCCCGCCAAATCGGACCCAGAGTGGCGCCGCCCGCCAAATCGGACCCAGAGTGGCGCCGCCCGCCAAATCGGACCCAGAGTGGCGCCGCCCGCCAAATCGGACCCAGAGTGGCGCCGCCCGCCAAATCGGACCCAGAGTGGCGCCGCCCGCCAAATCGGACCCAGAGTGGCGCCGCCCGCCAAATCGGACCCAGAGTGGCGCCGCCCGCCAAATCGGACACAGAGTTGCGCCGCCCGCCAAATCGGACCCAGAGAGGCGCCGCCCGCCAAATCGGACCCAGAGTGGCGCCGCCCGCCAAATCGGACCCAGAGTGGCGCCGCCCGCCAAATCGGACCCAGAGTGACCCGGGCCGCCAAATCGGACCCAGAGTGACCCGGGCCGCCAAATCGGACCCAGAGTGACCCGGGCCGCCAAATCGGACCCAGAGTGGCGCCGCCCGCCAAATCGGACCCAGAGTGGCGCCGCCCACCAAATCGGACCCAGAGTGGCGCCGCCCGCCAAATCGGACCCAGAGTGGCGCCGCCCACCAAATCGGACCCAGAGTGGCGCCGCCCACCAAATCGGACCCAGAGTGACCCGGGCCGCCAAATCGGACCCAGAGTGGCGCCGCCCGCCAAATCGGACCCAGAGTGGCGCCGCCCGCCAAATCGGACCCAGAGTGGCGCCGCCCGCCAAATCGGACCCAGAGTGACCCGGCCCGCCAAATCGGACCCAGAGTGACCCGGCCCGCCAAATCGGACCCAGAGTGACCCGGCCCGCCAAATCGGACCCAGAGTGACCCGGCCCGCCAAATCGGACCCAGAGTGACCCGGCCCGCCAAATCGGACCCAGAGTGACCCGGCCCGCCAAATCGGACCCAGAGTGACCCGGCCCGCCAAATCGGACCCAGAGTGACCCGGCCCGCCAAATCGGACCCAGAGTGACCCGGCCCGCCAAATCGGACCCAGAGTGACCCGGCCCGCCAAATCGGACCCAGAGTGACCCGGCCCGCCAAATCGGACCCAGAGTGACCCGGCCCGCCAAATCGGACCCAGAGTGGCGCCGCCCGCCAAGTCGGACCCAGAGTGGCGCCGCCCGCCAAGTCGGACCCAGAGTGGCGCCGCCCGCCAAGTCGGACCCAGAGTGGCGCCGCGCGCCAAGTCGGACCCAGAGTGGCGCCGCGCGCCAAGTCGGACCCAGAGTGGCGCCGCCCGTCAAATCGGACCCAGAGTGGCGCCGCCCGTCAAATCGGACCCAGAGTGACCCGGGCCACCAAATCGGACCCAGAGTGACCCGGGCCACCAAATCGGACCCAGAGTGACCCGGGCCACCAAATCGGACCCAGAGTGACCCGGGCCATCAAATCGGACCCAGAGTGACCCGGGCCACCAAATCGGACACAGAGTGACCCGGGCCACCAAATCGGACCCAGAGTGGGTCGGGCCACCAAATCGGACCCAGAGTGACCCGGGCCACCAAATCGGACCCAGAGTGACCCGGGCCACCAAATCGGACCCAGAGTGACCCGGGCCACCAAATCGGACCCAGAGTGACCCGGGCCACCAAATCGGACCCAGAGTGACCCGGGCCACCAAATCGGACCCAGAGTGACCCGGGCCACCAAATCGGACCCAGAGTGACCCGGGCCACCAAATCGGACCCAGAGTGACCCGGGCCACCAAATCGGACCCAGAGTGACCCGGGCCACCAAATCGGACCCAGAGTGACCCGGGCCACCAAATCGGACCCAGAGTGACCCGGGCCACCAAATCGGACCCAGAGTGACCCGGGCCACCAAATCGGACCCAGAGTGACCCGGGCCACCAAATCGGACCCAGAGTGACCCGGGCCACCAAATCGGACCCAGAGTGACCCGGGCCACCAAATCGGACCCAGAGTGACCCGGCCCACCAAATCGGACCCAGAGTGACCCGGGCCACCAAATCGGACCCAGAGTGACCCGGGCCACCAAATCGGACCCAGAGTGACCCGGGCCACCAAATCGGGCCCAGAGTGACCCGGGCCACCAAATCGGGCCCAGAGTGACCCGGGTTGACCAAATCGGGCCCAGAGTGACCCGGGCCACCAAATCGGGCCCAGAGTGACCCGGGCCACCAAATGGGACCCAGAGTGACCCGGGCCACCAAATGGGACCCAGAGTGACCCGGGCCACCAAATGGGACCCAGAGTGACCCGGCCCACCAAATGGGACCCAGAGTGACCCGGCCCACCAAATGGGACCCAGAGTGACCCGGGCCACCAAATGGGACCCAGAGTGACCCGGCCCACCAAATGGGACCCAGAGTGACCCGGCCCACCAAATGGGACCCAGAGTGACCCGGCCCACCAAATGGGACCCAGAGTGACCCGGCCCACCAAATGGGACCCAGAGTGACCCGGCCCACCAAATGGGACCCAGAGTGACCCGGCCCACCAAATGGGACCCAGAGTGACCCGGCCCACCAAATGGGACCCAGAGTGACCCGGCCCACCAAATGGGACCCAGAGTGACCCGGCCCACCAAATGGGACCCAGAGTGACCCGGCCCACCAAATGGGACCCAGAGTGACCCGGCCCACCAAATGGGACCCAGAGTGACCCGGCCCACCAAATGGGACCCAGAGTGACCCGGCCCACCAAATGGGACCCAGAGTGACCCGGCCCACCAAATGGGACCCAGAGTGACCCGGCCCACCAAATGGGACCCAGAGTGACCCGGCCCACCAAATCGGACCCAGAGTGACCCGGCCCACCAAGCCTCAACCCTGAGGAGCTACAACTACCAAACCAGCGCCTGAGGGGCACCCAAGTGTGAAAGTCTTGTAGGGGCAGCCCGGGCACCATTCCAAAGCACTATGTGTAGTTCCTTCAGGAAATACCCATCTAGTTCTTATTATTATTCAGTCCGCACGTAATGCGGCCCGAACCGCTTCACTCACAGACTCCAGTGAGGTGTCATTTCGAAGCCAGCGTCCCCAAGAGGTGTGCTAAGTATTTTTCGTGTCGATCAGATTTGTAGTTTTGGCGCAATTTGCGTTTGAAAATGTTTTTTCCCCTCATTGTAATGCTTTTCAATAGGGAAATTTTCACATAGGTTATAATGGCCGGGTTTCTGAGGCAATTTGAAATGTACCTGCCACCTGGCTGATTAGCTCATTGATATGCTCAGTCAGGCCCAGTTACTATGCCAACGCCTGCGAACTGTACATGACCCTAGCAGGACAGTTTTGGCAGATAATATCAGCTCTTAAAGTGATAGCACAGCACAATTTCAAAGCACTATCTATAGTCTTATTATAATTATTGCCCCGCTCACCAAATCGGACCCAGCCCGCCAAATCGGACCCAGAGTGGCGCCGCCCGCCAAATCGGACCCAGAGTGGCGCCGCCCGCCAAATCGGACCCAGAGTGGCGCCGCCCGCCAAATCGGACCCAGAGTGGCGCCGCCCTCCAAATCGGACCCAGAGTGGCGCCGCCCGCCAAATCGGACCCAGAGTGGCGCCACCCGCCAAATCGGACCCAGAGTGGCGCCGTTCGGCCAAATCGGACCCAGAGTGGCGCCGCCCGCCAAATCGGACCCAGAGTGGCGCCGCCCGCCAAATCGGACCCAGAGTGGCGCCGCCCGCCAAATCGGACCCAGAGTGGCGCCGCCCGCCAAATCGGACCCAGAGTGGCGCCGCCCGCCAAATCGGACCCAGAGTGGCGCCGCCCGCCAAATCGGACCCAGAGAGACCCCGCCCACCAATTCAGACCCCGAGCGGCCCCGCCCACCAATTCGGACCCCGAGTGGCACCACCCAACAAATCGGGCCCTGAGGGTCAAAGTAACCCTTGAAGGTCAAATTGACCCCCAGGGACCCCCGATGGTCAAAGTAACCCACAAGGGTCAAATTGACCCCCTAGGGTAAAAGTGACCCCCTGGACCCCTGAGGGTCAAAATGACCCCTGAAGGTCAAATAGACCCCTGGGCCCCCCAAGGGTCAAAGTGGCCCTGAGCATGAAATTGACCCCCAGGGATCCCCGAGGCTCAAAGTGGCCCCTGAGGGTCCAATTGAACCCCAGGGACCCCCAAGGCTCAAAGTGACCCTTAGCGACCCCCAAGGGTCAGTGACCCCTGAGGATCAGTGACCCTCGGGGAACCCAATTGTCAAAGTGACCTTTGGAAGTCAATTGCCCCTCAGGAACCCCTGACCGAGTGTCAGTGACCCCCGAAGGTCAAAATAACCACCATGGACCCCCGAGGGTCAAAGTAACCCCTAGAAACCCCCGAGGGTCAAAGTGGCCCTCAGACACCCCAGAGGCTTAAATTGACCCCCAGCGACCCTCAAGGGTGAAAGTGACCCCCCAGGGTCATATTGACCCCCAAGGGTTAAAGTGGCCCCAAGGGACCCTCAAGGGTCAAATTGATCCCCGTGGAGCTGAGGGTCAAAGTGACCCCCCGAGGGTCAAAGTGACCCCCAGGGACTCTTGAGTGCCAAAGTGACCCCCAATGATCAAATTGACCACCATGGACCCCGAGGGACAAAGTGACCCCTAAGGATCAAATTGACCCTCAGGGACCTCCAAGGGTCAAAGTGACCCCCGAGGTTAAAATTTACCCCCGGGGACCCCCAAAGGTCAAAGTGACCTCCGAGAGTCAAATTGACCCTCAGGGACCCCCGAGGGTCAAAGAGACCCCCGAGGGTGAAATTAATCCCCAGGGATCCCTGAGGGTCAAAGTGACCACCAAGGGTCAATTTGACCCCCAGGGACCCCCAAGGTGCCTCGCCCACCAAATCAGCTCCTGAGGTGCCCCACCCTGCAAACCAGCACCAGAGTTGCCCCACCCACCAAATTGGACCCAGAGTGACCCCGCCCACCAAATCGGCACCTGAGTGATGCAAACACCTCAGAATATCTCATATCCTGGGGTAAAATACTGAGTGATGCGAACACCTCAGAATATCTCACGCCCTGAGTAGTCTACTTCTCTGTAGGATTTTTGAGAATCGTGAAGTAAACCTCTGGGAGAGGTGAGCACCTCATAACTGGTTATGTTATGTTATGTACAGTAGATCTTTGGATGAGGCAAATGCCTCAGAGTGGGCCATATTGTGAGGTAACGCTCTGGGAGAGGAATACGCCTCAGAGCTGCTAGTACCGTGAGGTAATTGTCTAGTTATTATAGTGCTTTGAAAAGCACTATCTTGTAATCTGAACGCTGCTAATTTATTATAGTGCTTTGAAAAAAACACTATTTTGATAATTCCTTGCTCTCAGTTCTACTGTATCTAATTGAGGGGGAAAAGCCTACTGTGTATGTTTTGGCTTTCTAATAGTTATGGATTCGAGCTGAAGGCACATCTTCAAACAGAAAACTTAAATTACACACAAAACATTGATAGGATGCTCATTTTTTTGTCAATCAGCTGTGTGGTCAGCTGAAGTTGATTACTGTGATGCAACCTAGGATTTTTACTTTCACTTTACCTCAGCCTGTGGCCGGCGTCACACTCGGCGTAAGACAATACGGTCCGTATGGCATCCGTACTGCGAGATTTTCGCGCAGGCTTGCAAAACCGACATCTAATGGATTTATGTGCTCAAATGTTCATTAAAACATATATACAGTATATATATATATATGTCATTGAGACACATATATATATATATTCTGTATTTAGATTTCATTCAGCGCGATATAATTTATTGTTCTCTCAAATCCATTTGCAGTCCCTCGCTTGGCAACATAATAAACGCACAAGATACATACCTTCTGATGTACTGTCAGGTCCAACGATGTAATCCATCTCAAGGGGTTAACTAATATTACAAGCAGGAGCCCTGCTATAATGCAGCTGTGCTCCGTGCTTGTAATTCCCCTGCGAATGAATGAAATGTGGGTCATTGACCTACATTTCATTCATTCGCGGTGAGGCGCCCTCTGGTGGATGTTCTCATGAACTGCAGCCTGGGAACTTTTTCCCACGCTCCAGGTCATATGAGGACATCCACCAGGGGGCGCATCACCGCGAATGAATGAAATGTAGGTCAATGACCCACATTTCATTCATTCGCAGGGGAATTACAAGCACGGAGCACAGCTGCATTATAGCAGGGCTCCTGCTTGTAATATTAGTTAACCCCTTCAGATGGATTACATCGTTGGACCTGACAGTACATCAGAAGGTATGTATCTTGTGCGTTTATTATGTTGCCAAGCGAGGGACTGCAAATGGATTTGAGAGAACAATAAATTATTACAACAACCGCTGTGTTTATTTCATTAAAATACTTTTCAATCATGTGTGTGTGTGTGTTTTTTAACCCTTTCCAACAATTGGATTAATAATGGATAGGTGTCATAATTGACGCCTCTCCATTATTAATCTGGCTTAATGTCACCTTCCAATAGCAAGGTGGCATTAACCCTTCATTACCCCATATCCCACCGCTACAGGGAGTGGGAAGAGAGTGGCCAAGTGCCAGAATAGGCGCATCTTCCAGATGTGCCTTTTCTGGGGTGGCTGGGGGCAGATGTTTTTAGCCACGGGGGGGCCAATAACCATGGACCCTCTCCTGGCTATTAATATCTGCCCTCAGTCACTGGCTTTACCATTCTGGCGGAGAAAATTGCGCGGGAGCCCACGCCAATTTTTTCCGCCATTTAACCCTTTATTTTAGCAGCTACAGCGCTGAAATTTTGCACATACACACTACTAACATTAGTAGTGTGGAATATGCAAAAAAAAGGGGGATATGAGATGGTTTACTGTATGTAAACCATGTCTCATATCCTGTCGGGTTTGTGCAGGAGAAATGAAAAGCCGGCAATTGAATTACCGACTTTTCACTAACACCGGTGCGTATTTCTCGCAAGTCACACTGCTGGTCCGTGTGGAATACGTATTTTTCTCGCCCCCATAGACTTTCATTGGCGATTTTTTTGCGCAGTACGCTGACAAACGCAGCATGCTGCGATTTTGTACGGCCGTAGAAAGCCGTATAATACTGAACCGTAATATACGGCTAATAGGAGCAGCCCCATTGAGAATAATTGTGCCGTATGTTATGCGAGTTTTACGGACGTAGTTTCTGCGCTCTTACGTCCGTAAAACTCGCCAGTGTGAGGCCGGCCTGTGTGAGAGAGCACTTCAACATCTATTCAATTGTGATACTACACTGAACAGGTTAGAAAAATTATATGTAATTAATATATTAGTGATTATACATTTACTTATTGGCTCTTGTTATTGTCTGGTGCATTTTTTTTCACATTTGTTGGTAACTTATGGGACAGACACATTTTGGAGTCGCCAGTTGTTTTATGACAGGATTTTTCCATTACTCTGTTATTTGGTAGCATTGTTCTGAGAGGATTTTTCTATTTTGCTATATTCCCACTACTGTTATAGGTTTCCTATCACAGAAAAAGCTGAACGGGAGCATTTTTTCCTTCAACTTTGCTACAGCCTGTGTAACCGAACACATCATCATCAATTCAATTAGCATATTACAGTGAACAGGTTAGAAAAATTATGTGTAATTAATATATTAGAGCTGATACATTTACTTACTGGCTTTTGTTATTGTCTGGTGCATTCTTTTTGGGGTTTTTTCTGTTAACCTATGGTGACAGATCCATTTCTGACCCACAATCTGTTTTATAGAATTTTTAGATTAGGTCTTATTCACACAGGAAATTAGTGCTAGCAAAATTGCTTTGAACAGAGGTGAATTTTTTTTTCTATGGGCTCCTATGGTAGAATAATTGCTAGCAATTTAAAATTTAAAAATTTAGGGCAGTGCTTTCCTGTCATAGGACACCATAGTAAAAATATAGTCTCTGTTCAAAGTGATTTTTCACTAGAAAAATCGCTAGCAATAATTGCTAGGGAAAATCGCCTGGGTGAATAAGGTCTTAGGCCGGGATCACACATGCGAGAAACACGTCCGTACCTAGCATGTGAAACCCAAGCTCTGGCGCCGGCACAGTGGAGCGGAGCGTGAAGCTCCATGTGTTCCAATGCGGCCGCACGCTCCGCTCCACAGTACCGGCTCCACAGCTTGGGTTTCACATGCGAGGTATGGACGTGTTTCTCGCATGTGTGACCCCGGCCTCAGGCTACATGCACATGGCCACTTTTGCCCAGTGCTGCTGGTAATTATCATTTTGATTTTCTCCACCATTACCACCATTATAATCAGTGATTACCACCAGTCTTTTTGCTGGCCCCATTGAAATAATTAGGGCGCAGTCCTACTATGAATTTTCGGTGGTGATAATCGCAGCCAGAAAAAGCACTTGTGTGAATAGGCTCTTAAGGCCCCATCACACAGTATGAGATTTGGACGGGAATATTCACCCGTGTGTCTTTGCTCTGACTTTGACAGGATTTTTCAGACAGAATTTATCTATTAGGTTGTGTTCACACATTAATTTTTTTCAGTTATGCTGATCAGTTTTTTTTCATTTGGCTGCACCAAAAAAACATCTATTTGCTTCAGATCTATTTTTATTTCAGTTTTTGAGTAACACAGCAGCACAGGCTGCAGCAGAGATGTTTAAGTGTATAAAGCTAAAACAAAATGGATCTAAAGCAAACTCAAGCCATTCCGTTTTTTCAAGCTTCATTGAAATCAATAGCAGAAAAATGGTTTTGTTAAATGCTAACACATATGTACGAGCACAATTATTGCGTGACTATATAGTGTGGCATCACACAACACTGTCGCACAAAAATGCTATTTATATTTGCTATTCTGAGGTGATTCTTACCGTTGAAAACAATGCGTTCAGATTTTTGCCATGATTCTCTGGTGCAAGATTTCTGGCAAACACTTGCCCATGTTTTTTAGCCGCTATACATCTGTCTTTTAGGTATACATAATTAGTCCATAAATATATAGCATAACACATTCAAAATTACTGAGTAACACAAGACCTCTCTGAGAAATTCATATAGATAGGCCACAAGAATGTATAGTTAAAAAATACAAACTTTATTTCAAACAAAAGAAAAAAAGGTATCTCAATCATAAATATAAACACATAAATGTAATGTTAATGATGCCTCCAATCTAACATAGGTCCTGATGAAAAAAATCCATACAGTATCTAAATCTCATACAGTATAAACATATGATATGCCACCCAGTGGCTATTAATATAGATGCATTAATATGATAACGGCAGCTATACAAACAGGTTAAAGTGCATGGTGCCTATGTTTTTATATATATGTGTATAACCGTGGCTTATTTTTTGTTTTATTTTATAATGATACCACACATGATTAGAAAAACATCTATGGAGTACCCATACATATAATTAGCCACTAATATGCCTCAGATACTCCAAAGCCAAATACCGATATCAAACTTATTGGGCTGATCTGCTCAGCCTCCCTGTAATGCAAGTGCAAATGTGCTGACAGGAGGTACTATAGAGGGACCTGTGTCAGAGATCTAACAATAGTATTGTAGCATAACAGACCAAAGTCCTCTGCATGCGGTCTTAAGGCTCCCTGTAATAAAGTGCACATGTGCTGACAGGAGGTACTATAGAGGAGCTTGTGTCAGAGATCTAACAATAGTGTTTGTAGCATAGCAGACCAAAGTCCTCTGCATGCGGTATTGAGGCTCCCTGTAATAAAGTGCAAATGTGCTGACAGGAGGTACTATAGAGGAACCAGTGTCAGAGATCTAACAATAGTGTTGTAGCATATCAGACCAAAGTCCTCTGCATGCGGTATTGAGGCTCCCTATAATGAAGTGCAAATGTGCTGACAGGAGGTACTATAGAGGAACCAGTGTCAGAGATCTAACAATAGTGTTGTAGCATAGCAGACCAAAGTCCTCTGCATGCGGTATAAAGGCTCCCTATAGTAAAAATGCAAATGTGCTGACAGGAGGTATTATAGAGGAACCTGTATCAGAGATCTAACAATAGTGTTGTAGCATAGCAGACCAAAGTCCTCTACATGCGGTATAAAGGCTGCACACTAAAAGAACTGAAACCTGTGGCATAGTTACCGGGATGGAAGACACCGGACCTGAGAATTATATGAATTTCTCAGAGAGGTCTTGTGTTACTCACATCTGTCTTTTAGTTTAGTTGCTCCAAAAAACAGATCAGTATGAGAACCCCTTTACACTCTTCAATCATTGTTCATCAATTGTTCGGCAGATCTGTGGTTGTAGTGAAATTGTGGACAATCAATGTTAGATTTGTGGCCATGTGCAAATGGAATATGTCCCCAATTTAATAGCAAGCACTGATGTGATGAACCATCAATAAACAATCATTGAAGTGAATAAATGGGTCCTCAGGGTTCATTCACATCTACATTTTGACAGATCCACCCTACTCTGCTTTTCAGCAGCAGGATGAATTGGTAACACACATAGAAACTATTACTAAAGGGGGTCTAATACTGTGATGTTGCTATAAGCGATTGTTGACAAGCATCGCTCATGGCTATATGCTGGTATGTTGGTCGCTTTGGTTAGACCCACCGATACTCACTAGTAATCATAGCAACTTATTGAACAATTAGCCATGGTTGCAATTCTTCTAAAATGTGGCAATATAAATACATTGCTGTGGTTTTAGCAGTATTGCTAGAATTGTATTTAAATGCAGTATTTGCCTGTTCCTAGTGACAGGTGAATGACTTGCCATCTCCCAGGCATAAGCAGTTAAGTATGATTTATTGCTCAGTACCCAGTTTGTGGCTGCATTCAAAGGTAGTAATATTGCTTGTTAGATGGCTGATGCCAGCCAATATCATTGATACTGATGTTCATGTGTGTAAACCTCCCCTAACACTGACAAGAGGATACCATGTACTAAAATTGTGTTAATTTGCTTGTGCTTTTTATAAGTGGAAAGACAACTCATGTATGCAGTATTTTTATCCTTGTTTATAAAAAGTGCTAGCAGATTAACATTATTTTAGTCTATGGTTCCTCTTGTTAGTGTTATCGGGGGTTACATGCACAGATATCTCTAGAAATATTGTTTGTTAGAGGCTGGCACCAACGATCTAACGAACAATATCACTATGTTAGAAGTGGGCTGCAATTCTGGCACCCAGTTATGAATTAATTGCTTGATGTGTAGCAGATTGTGGTCCATTCTGATGTTCACTATAGCTACAGTCATGGCCAAAAGTATTCACACCCCTGCAATTCTGTCAGATAATTCTCAGTTTCTTCCTGAAAATGATTGCAAACACAAATTCTTTGGTATTATTATCTTCATTTAATTTGTCTTAAATGAAAAAACACAAAAGAAAATGAAGCAAAAAGCAAAATATTGATCATTTCACACAGAACTCCAAAAATGGACCAGACAAAAGTATTGGCACCCTCAGCCTAATACTTGGTTGCACAACCTTTAGCCAAAATAAGTGCGACCAACCGCTTCCGGTAACCATCAATGAGTTTCTTACAATGCTCTGCTGGAATTTTAGACCATTCTTCTTTGGCAAACTGCTCCAGGTCCCTGATATTTGAAGGGTTCCTTCTCCAAAATGCTATTTTTAGATCTCTCCACAGGTGTTCTATGGAATTCAGGTCTGGACTCATTGCTGGCATTGACACTCATTGTTTGACTGTAGGGACCGTGTTCTTTTCTTTGAATGCCTTTTTCTCCTGTAAACTCAATCTTACCCCGAGACATAATAAAGCCAGGCTGGAGTTTGCCAAAACTTACCTGAAAAGCCTAAAACATTTTGAAAGAATGTTCTCTGGTCAGATGAGACAAAAGTAGAGCTTTTTGGGCAAAGGCATCAACATTGAGTTTACAGGAGAAAAAAGAGGCATTCAAAGAAAAGAACACGGTCCCTACAGTCAAACATGGCAGAGGTTCTCTGATGTTTTGGGGTTGCTTTGCTGCCTCTGGCACTGGACTGCTTGACCGTGTGCATGGCATTATGAAGTCTGAAGACTACCAACAAATTTTGCAGCATAATGTAGGGCCCAGTGTGAGAAAGTTGTTTCTCCCTCAGAGGTCATGGGTCTTCCAGCAGGACAATGACCCAAAACACTTCAAAAAACACTAGAAAATGCTTTGAGAGAAAGCACTGGAGACTTCTAAGGTGGCCAGCAATGAGTCCAGACCTGAATCCCATAGAACACCTGTGGAGAGATCTAAAAATAGCAGTTTGGAGAAGGCACCCTTCAAATATCAGGGACTTGGAGCAGTTTGCCAAAGAAGAATGGTTTAAAATTCCAGCAGAGCATTGTAAGAAACTCATTGATGGTTACCGGAAGTGGTTGGTCGCAGTTATTTTGGCTAAAGGTTGTGCAACCAAGTATTAGGCTGAGGGTGCCAATTCTTTTGTCTGGCCCATTTTTGGAGTTTTGTGTGAAATGATCAATGTTTTGCCTTTTGCTCCATCTTCTTTTGTGTTTTTTCATTTAAGACAAAATACATGAAGATAATAATACCAAAGAATTTGTGTTTGCAATGATTTTCAGGAAGAAAATGAGTATTATCTGACAGAATTGCAGGGGTGTGAATACTTTTGGCCATGACTGTAATTGATAGTGCCATTTGAAAGCAACTCTAGTAATATCACTAGACCTGAGCAATGTGTTTTTATTGCCGTGGGTGTAGTGGAATCACAAACTATGATTTCTCTCTCTGATTAGCAGCCTTGACTGTTTGTGGCTGCCAGGGATCATTCACAGTGATATTCTCATGTGTAAACCTCCACTTAGTGCACAATGTTACAATGCATTTTACTGAACTATGCAATAATGTAGATGTAAATGTAGCCATAGGACTAAAACACACTGGTAAGACTTTCGCATAACTGTTGTGTGATAAAATCTTCCTAGCAGTTGCAGCTCATAGTTTTTAATGGGCTTAAAGAGATGGATGTTTTTTCTTGCCACAATGGCGGCAAGTCAAAAAAGTGCTAATGTGTTATTCTGCTGTGAGTATCGCAGCACAGTAGAACAATGTAATCTAATAGTCAAGCGACAAGGTCGTGTGATGTTACAACAGTGCCGCATGACTATCACACAAGCCCATGGGGGTTCACTCTTAGGGGAGCTTTACACACTATAATATATTTGGTAGTGATTGCTAGTAATGGTCGCTAGTGTGATTGCATGACCCAACGTTTGTTGCATTCAATCTTAGAGATGATCACTAGCGTTAAAAACAGCTTGTCTGGTTGGTTGTTTCAACTGCTGCAATGCAAAATCAATTCTATTACATTCCAATACAATTCACTCCATTTGAGATAATGAAAGTTACTGCGATCTAAAATCTGCTGAGCATCTGCAATCAATTAGTGATGGATTGCTCTGTCAGGTTTGTGGCTGCATTCAAATGGAAAAATATCGGCCACATACAGCTGGCACTAGCGATCACCTGCACAATATCATGAGCAATACATTGTGTAAAGCTCTCCTTTGGGTGTGTTTACATGATACAATCATTGTATGTCTCTGGTTGTTAACGGCAGCAAATTTGTGCAGATACAATATCTTTCCTTTTGTACACAGCCACATATCTGGCAGTGAGCAATTAATTGCTCAAAAGTTGTAGATCATTTGCAGTCTGCTTTTCAATGATATTTGCACAACTGTTGCAATGAAATTGTAGTGTAGCCAATGAGGCAAACAAAATTTTCACTGACGCAAATGTTTTAGTGGACGACTATTATGAGTAGGATACACTGTCCTATTTGAGATCGGACATCCAATGTCAGATCCTATTGAGCTCTATGGGTCCATTGCTTACTAAATTAGAATCCAATTCAACCATCTGACAGTCTGATCTGATTTTTAAAGGTCAGACCTGTCGGACTTTAATGTCAGATTGAATGTTGATCCATAGGAATCAATGGCTCCAACATCAAAATTGGATAGGGCACAATTAGATGCCATCAGTAGCATCTGACATTGGATCTGACTTTGGATTTTGGATCTCATGTCAGACAGTGTGTGCTAGGTCTTATTTGGCTGCTAGTGATTGTCGCAGCGCTAAAACTGAACTATTGGTTGTGTGGTCACAACAGTCACTATAGCTAGTGATGGATTTGTCTAAGGCCATGTTCACACTTGTCGGATTACAGACTGATTCTTCTGTCGGAATTTTCAGTAGGATTTTTTAGTTCCGTAGGCTTAATCCGAAGTAAACCATAGGCAGCAATGTAAAACAGTCAAATCCCTGTGCACACTTGCTAGTGGAATTTTCTGACCGGATTCGGCCGTTTGGATGGATTTTTCATTCCGCTGCATGTTGTTGTTGTTCTCGTCGGATCCGTGTTGGAGCTCCGATGGGGGCAATGCATTGTAAAAAAACCCGCTCCTAAATTCCGCTGGTAAATCCGATGCCAAAAGCAGTGCATCGGATTTATCGGCAGAATTTCAGCGCCCAATCCGACGGAAGAATCAGTCAGTAATCCGACAAGTGTGAACATTGCCTAATATCATAGTGTCTAAACCCACCTGTAGGCTGGGCTTACATGCCTAAATAATTGTGCTATCATCATTATAATGATTAAATAATTATTAATTCAGAGCTATGATTGCAGTGAAATCTTGTACATGTTGTTCAATTTGTACATGGCCACAAACCTGGCACTGAATAATTTTTCACTGAAAATCGTGTGTTGTCCTGCAGCCTATGCATGACTAACAACTTTTGGAGATAAATCGTTCAGTGCCAGGTTTGTGGCCATGTACAAATGGAACAATATGTCCCCGATCTAATGAACAATGATTGCACAATCATTGAAGAGTGTAAACCTTATGTCTGTTATTTGACAGCATTTTGTTTCTGAAAACCTGTTGCTCAAGGGATGCATTATCATTATTACTGTACAGAATGCCACGCAAAGGGAAACGATCTGAAGCTCAAAAAAAACGCTTGCAAAGAATCAATATTTCTGCTTGTGAAAAGTCTGGTAAGCTGCCACTTGGTCATAGCATAGAAGAGAACAAGCAGTTAGAAATTGTGTGTGATGCTGCTGAATTACAAAAAGAACAGGTCAAAAGTGTTACTTCTGTACAAGCTTCTCATAGTCAGGCCGATTACAGGTATACAGAATTTTCCAGAAACAAACAGTGCACATGTAATTCCCTAATTTTTCTCATTGCCCTTAATGAGAACTCAAAGTTATCAAGTAATGATCTTGATTATATTTTGAAAGAGGGTGACTTGTTGTATACAAGCACAAAGCACAAGCTAATTACTGATGGCAAGTTTGTGCATGACTTTTTAGCTCATGATGAGCTTCCAGACACTGTTGTTTACAATATGCATACATACAGTGTTATTAAATTTCCCTCACAGTATGGATATTTAAGGAAGCGGGGACCTGATGGTGTGCCAGACTTTTTGGAACTTTCTGAAAGATTACAGTGTCTGTCTTCAGATATAAAATATGCACTACTCACAATGAGCAGTCTGACTATTGCTGTGTTCTGCAATAGTTTAGGCCACTTTGGTTTTTTCGATCCTCACTGTAGGTCTCCTGAAGGTTTGTTCTCTGACACAGGTACTGCTGTAATGGTGACTTTTGAATATCTGAATGACATGATTGAAAGACTGCTTTTATTTCATGCATTGCTACAAACACCTGATGACTGCACTTATGAGTTAATGCCAGTTATGTTTATCTGTACAATGGACAGTCAGCAGGCAAACAGTTCTTCTAATATACAATCTGCAGTGAGCAAAAAGAATGCACCAGTCGACGAATGTGGTACTTCAAATTTAAACACATTAAACATGCTAAAGCATAACAAAAATAGAAGACGCAGAATAGTAATAGCAAATAAACAAAAGAAAATGTACCATAAAGAGGTCATCAAATTGAGAAATCATATTTATTATGAAAAAAATAAGACAAACATGTTAAAGAACCAAAAAGACAAGTATTTAAATTATTCTCATTTTAGAATGAAACAAAAAGCATTTATTACAGATCGATATTCCCGTGATGCGCACTACAGGATGAGGCAACAATTATATGTCAAGTTGCATTATTCTAGGGATGCAGAGTACAAATTGAGGCAAAAATCATATGCAAATGTACGTTATGCTCATGATCCAGATTACAGACTGAGGAAAAAATCATATGTAAATGTACGTTATGCCCATGATTCAGATTACAGACTGAGCCAAAAATCATATGTAAATGTACGTTATGCCCATGATCCAGATTACAGACTGAGGAAAAAATCATATGTAAATGTACGTTATGCCCATGATTCAGATTACAGACTGAGCCAAAAATCATATGTAAATGTACGTTATGCCCATGATCCAGATTACAGACTGAGGAAAAAATCATATGTAAATGTACGTTATGCCCATGATTCAGATTACAGACTGAGCCAAAAATCATATGTAAATGTACGTTATGCCCATGATCCAGATTACAGACTGAGGAAAAAATCATATGTAAATGTACGTTATGCCTGTGATGCAGACTACAGATTTAAACGGATAGCATACATGAAGAAACGTTATCTCAATTACCCTGAATTTCAAACAAAACGGAAAAACTACATGCAACAGTATGCATCAGACCTTCAAAACAAACAGAATAGGAAGCAACGTTTTGTAGAAAAATACAAAAATGCAACTTATTTCAGAATGTTTCATAAAATGTTATGTGCTTTCAGGATACAACAAAAATATAAGCAGTCTAAACTTCAACTAATTCGACAACAAATCAAAGCAGTTAAATCAAATTCTGA
Source organism: Ranitomeya variabilis (assembly GCF_051348905.1). Lineage (NCBI taxonomy): Eukaryota > Metazoa > Chordata > Amphibia > Anura > Dendrobatidae > Ranitomeya > Ranitomeya variabilis. The sequence goes on along the minus strand of NC_135234.1, from coordinate 300,002,308 downwards.
TGACAGAGTTAGTGCTATAATGCAACAAGCCATTGACGCCTTTCATATGGAAATACAGAGTGGACCAACTCACATCTGCACAAGCTGTCACAGAGCCCTGTTCCCCAAACAGGTGAAAGTGTGTAAACGTGAGAAATATAAAAAAAACACAGCCATGGTATCACATTGTCTTACAGGGAAATATGTTCATGTTTGTAGTGATGGCTGTCAACATGTAGAACTATGTGCAGTACCTGAAAGGATGACAGAGTGGATTTGCCACAGCTGCCACGAAAAACTAATGACAGGAAATGTTCCTCCAATTGCGGTTTTTAATAAGTTAGAACTGGCGCCAATTCCAGCTGAACTTGCTGACTTAAACATACTCGAAAGACACCTAATAGCACTATATATACCATTTGCAAAAATAATCACTCTCCCTAAAGGGCAACAGAGAGCGATCCATGGTTCTGTTGTGTGTGTTCCATCAGAAGTGGAGACAACAGTCAATGCATTACCGAGACCCATTAGTCAGTCTCAGTTGTTAAAAGTAAAGCTAAAAAGACGACTTAATTACAAAGGACACTACCAATTCCAAACGTTAAATATGTGCAAAATACTAACTGCTCTGCTTAAACTGAAAGAAGTACATTCTGAATACAAAAATATAGATATCATTCATGATAGCTGTCACTTTGATCAGCTATGTCATGACTTAACAAATGAAGATGATATAATAGAAAACATATCTGAAATTAGAGATGATATTCAACAAGCAATTGATTTAATGGAAACAGACAATTGGGATGACATTACAGTAAATGAAGAAGCAAGACCCAATAGCCAACTCCCAGAACCCTCAGAAGAAAACATTGATCAGGAGGACTTGCATGCTTCGGATCAAGAAACTAATGAACAGAATGGCGCTTGCTACTTTGATAGTTGTTTACAGCCATCTGATATTGCCCAAGAGCTTATAGCATTTGGTGAGGGTATCTTTTGTGTTGCACCATCAGAAGGAAAAAAGCCAGTGAGTTTTTTTAGAGTACCAAAACTAGAGGCTATGGCTTTTCCAGTTCAGTTCCCGACTGGTATGAACACCTTAGATCAAATGAACAGAATTAGGAATTTGACTCCGAGCAGGTACTTTAATGCACGTCTCCTTTCTGTCGACAATCGTTTTGCTATTGATTCAAATTATATTTTCTTTGCACAGTTTGTCACTGAAATGCATTTAGCAACATCCAGTATGTCCATTCAGCTCCGGCAGGAATACCTGTGACCAGAGATGGACGTAAAATCACAGTTCAAATGCTGAAAGATAAGAACGAAGTTGAAAGACTAGTAAGGAATAAAGATGCAACTAGATTTATGCAGCCATTGAGAGGCACTCCAGCTTATTGGGAGAAAACCTTGAGAGATCTTTTTGCTATGCTTCGTCAGTTGGGAACTCCAACTTTCTTCTGCACATTTAGTGCTGCAGAAATGAGATGGCCAGAAGTCATTCAAATAATAAAGGCGCAGCAAAATGAGCAAGTTAATTTTTCTGAGATGGACTGGGCCTCAAAATGTGAAGTTTTACGTAGTAACCCTGTAACAACTATGCGTATTTTTGAAAAAAGAGTAGAAGCACTACTAAGACATGTACTCTTGTCACCCGCACAGCCTATTGGAGAGGTCATTGACTACTTTTATCGAGTGGAATACCAAGCTAGAGGATCTCCACATATACATCTTTTGGCTTGGTGTAAAGATGCACCTGAATTTGAGAAAGATCCCGATAAAAAAGTGTGTGAATTTGTGGATAGATACATAACATGTCAGCTACCGGATCCTAATGCAGACCCAGATCTTTACAAAATTGTAACTGAAGTACAAACTCATAGCAAAACACAAAACACAAAAGAAAGGGAAAAAACATTGTAGATTCGGATTTCCAAAGCCACCAGTAGAACATACTTATATAACGAGACCTGTTCCAGCACAGACCAGTGAAGAACAAGCAGCTGATTCAGACAGTGATCCATCTGTCATGTCCCTTGAAAAAGCAAAAAGGAGACTTAAACCCCTTTGGGATTTACTGCATAAACCTGAGGCTTCATCTGCAAGTATGTCCCAATTACTTGCACAATGCAAATTAAGTCATGAGGAATACAAGTGTTGTATAAGTTTCCTAAACAGTTCTAGTGCGCTAATGATGAAACGACAGCCAAAGGATGCCTGGGTAAATAATTATAACAAGCATTTGTTAAGAGCATGGAATGCAAATATCGATATTCAGTATATATTAAATCCACACTCTTGTATAATGTATATTTTATCGTACATTTCAAAAGGTGAACATGAGATGAGTGATTACCTTAAAAGAATTGTTGCCGACACAAGACACGCTAACATATCTGATCGTGATGAAATGAAACAGATTATGCAGGCCTATTCTAAAAATCGAGAGGTCAGTATTCAAGAAGCCGTTGCCCGTGTATGCAGTCTGAAACTTAAATCCTGTTCTCGTCTTGTTGTATTCATACTGTTATGGTTCTCAATGGCAAGAGAACATAGCCCAGCAAACATAAGAACTAGCTCTTGGAAGGATGGAAACTAAACTGACCATGAACTAAACCTGCCGCACAACTAACAGTAGCCGGGTAGCGTTTGCCTACGTTTTATCCCTAGACGCCCAGCGCCGGCCGGAGGACTAACTAATCCTGGCAGAGGAAAATATAGTCCTGGCTCACCTCTAGAGAAACTTCCCCGAAAGGCAGACAGAGGCCCCCACATATATTGGCGGTGATTTTAGATGAAATGACAACGTAGTATGAAAATAGGTTTAGCAAAATTGAGGTCCGCTTACTAGATAGCAGGAAGACAGAAAGGGCACTTTCATGGTCAGCTGAAAACCCTATCAAAATACCATCCTGAAATTACTTTAAGACTCTAGTATTAACTCATAACATCAGAGTGGCAATTTCAGATCACAAGAGCTTTCCAGACACAGAAACGAAACTACAGCTGTGAACTGGAACAAAATGCAAAAACAAACGAGGACTAAAGTCCAACTTAGCTGGAAGTTGTCTAGCAGCAGGAACATGCACAGAAAGGCTTCTGATTACAATGTTGACCGGCATGGAAGTGACAGAGGAGCAAGGCTAAATAGCGACTCCCACATCCTGATGGGAACAGGTGAACAGAGGGGATGATGCACACCAGTTCAATTCCACCAGTGGCCACCGGGGGAGCCCAAAATCCAATTTCACAACAGTACCCCCCCCTCAAGGAGGGGGCACCGAACCCTCACCAGAACCACCAGGGCGATCAGGATGAGCCCTATGAAAGGCACGGACCAGATCGGAGGCATGAACATCAGAGGCAGTCACCCAAGAATTATCCTCCTGACCGTATCCCTTCCATTTGACCAGATACTGGAGTTTCCGTCTGGAAACACGGGAGTCCAAGATTTTTTCCACAACGTACTCCAACTCGCCCTCAACCAACACCGGAGCAGGAGGCTCAACGGAAGGCACAACCGGTACCTCATACCTGCGCAATAATGACCGATGAAAAACATTATGAATAGAAAAAGATGCAGGGAGGTCCAAACGGAAGGACACAGGGTTAAGAATCTCCAATATCCTGTAAGGGCCGATGAACCGAGGCTTAAACTTGGGAGAAGAAACCCTCATAGGGACAAAACGAGAAGACAACCACACCAAGTCCCCAACACAAAGCCGAGGACCAACCCGACGCCGGCGGTTGGCAAAAAGCTGAGTCTTCTCCTGGGACAACTTCAAATTGTCCACTACCTGCCCCCAAATCTGATGCAACCTCTCCACCACAGCATCCTCTCCAGGACAATCCGAAGATTCCACCTGACCAGAAGAAAATCGAGGATGAAACCCCGAATTACAGAAAAAGGGAGACACCAAGGTGGCAGAGCTGGCCCGATTATTGAGGGCAAACTCCGCTAAAGGCAAAAAAGCAACCCAATCATCCTGATCTGCAGACACAAAACACCTCAAATATGTCTCCAAGGTCTGATTCGTCCGCTCGATCTGGCCATTAGTCTGAGGATGGAAAGCAGACGAGAAAGACAAATCTATGCCCATCCTAGCACAGAATGCTCGCCAAAATCTAGACACGAATTGGGTACCTCTGTCAGAAACGATATTCTCCGGAATACCATGCAAACGGACCACATTTTGAAAAAACAGAGGAACCAACTCGGAAGAAGAAGGCAACTTAGGCAGGGGAACCAAATGGACCATCTTAGAGAAACGATCACACACCACCCAAATGACAGACATCTTCTGAGAAACAGGAAGATCCGAAATAAAATCCATCGAGATGTGCATCCAGGGCCTCTTCGGAATAGGCAAGGGCAACAACAATCCACTAGCCCGAGAACAACAAGGCTTGGCCCGAGCACAAACGTCACAAGACTGCACGAAGCCTCGCACATCTCGAGACAGGGAAGGCCACCAGAAGGACCTTGCCACCAAATCCCTGGTACCAAAGATTCCAGGATGACCTGCCAACGCAGAAGAATGAACCTCAGAAATGACTTTACTGGTCCAATCATCAGGAACAAACAGTCTACCAGGTGGGCAACGATCAGGTCTATCCGCCTGAAACTCCTGCAAGGCCCGCCGCAGGTCTGGAGAAACGGCAGACAATATCACTCCATCCTTAAGGATACCTGTAGGTTCAGAATTACCAGGGGAGTCAGGCTCAAAACTCCTAGAAAGGGCATCCGCCTTAACATTCTTAGAACCCGGCAGGTAGGACACCACAAAATTAAACCGAGAGAAAAACAACGACCAGCGCGCCTGTCTAGGATTCAGGCGTCTGGCGGACTCAAGATAAATTAAATTTTTGTGGTCAGTCAATACCACCACCTGATGTCTAGCCCCCTCAAGCCAATGACGCCACTCCTCAAAAGCCCACTTCATGGCCAAAAGCTCCCGATTCCCAACATCATAATTCCGCTCGGCGGGCGAAAATTTACGCGAGAAAAAAGCACAAGGTCTCATCACGGAGCAATCGGAACTTCTCTGCGACAAAACCGCCCCAGCTCCGATTTCAGAAGCGTCGACCTCAACCTGAAAAGGAAGAGCAACATCAGGCTGACGCAACACAGGGGCGGAAGAAAAGCGGCGCTTAAGCTCCCGAAAGGCTTCCACAGCAGCAGGGGACCAATCAGCAACATCAGCACCCTTCTTAGTCAAATCAGTCAATGGTTTAACAACATCAGAAAAACCAGCAATAAATCGACGATAAAAGTTAGCAAAGCCCAAAAATTTCTGAAGACTCTTAAGAGAAGAGGGTTGCGTCCAATCACAAATAGCCTGAACCTTGACAGGATCCATCTCGATGGAAGAGGGGGAAAAAATATATCCCAAAAAGGAAATCTTTTGAACCCCAAAAACGCACTTAGAACCCTTCACACACAAAGAATTGGACCGCAAAACCTGAAAAACCCTCCTGACCTGCTGGACATGAGAGTCCCAGTCATCCGAAAAAATCAAAATATCATCCAGATACACAATCATAAATTTATCCAAATAATCACGGAAAATGTCATGCATAAAGGACTGAAAGACTGAAGGGGCATTTGAAAGACCAAAAGGCATCACCAAATACTCAAAGTGGCCCTCGGGCGTATTAAATGCGGTTTTCCACTCATCCCCCTGCTTAATTCGCACCAAATTATACGCCCCACGGAGATCTATCTTAGAGAACCACTTGGCCCCCTTTATGCGAGCAAACAAATCAGTCAGCAGTGGCAACGGATATTGATATTTAACCGTGATTTTATTCAAAAGCCGATAATCAATACACGGCCTCAAAGAGCCATCTTTCTTAGCCACAAAGAAAAAACCGGCTCCTAAGGGAGATGATGAAGGACGAATATGTCCCTTTTCCAAGGACTCCTTTATATATTCTTGCATAGCAGCATGTTCAGGCACAGACAGATTAAACAAACGACCCTTAGGGTATTTACTACCCGGAATCAAATCTAAGGCACAATCGCACTCCCTGTGCGGAGGTAATGAACCAAGCTTAGGTTCTTCAAAAACGTCACGATATTCAGTCAAGAATTCAGGAATCTCAGAGGGAATAGATGATGAAATGGAAACCACAGGTACGTCCCCATGCGTCCCCTTACATCCCCAGCTTAACACAGACATAGCTTTCCAGTCAAGGACTGGGTTATGAGATTGCAGCCATGGCAATCCAAGCACCAACACATCATGTAGGTTATACAGCACAAGAAAGCGAATAATCTCCTGGTGATCCGGATTAATCCGCATAGTTACTTGTGTCCAGTATTGTGGTTTATTGCTAGCCAATGGGGTGGAGTCAATCCCCTTCAGGGGTATAGGAGTTTCAAGAGGCTCCAAATCATACCCACAGCGTTTGGCAAAGGACCAATCCATAAGACTCAAAGCGGCGCCAGAGTCGACATAGGCATCCGCGGTAATAGATGATAAAGAACAAATCAGGGTCACAGATAGAATAAACTTAGACTGTAAAGTGCCAATTGAAACAGACTTATCAAGCTTCTTAGTACGCTTAGAGCATGCTGATATAACGTGAGTTGAATCACCGCAATAGAAGCACAACCCATTTTTTCGTCTAAAATTCTGCCGTTCACTTCTGGACAGAATTCTATCACATTGCATATTCTCTGGCGTCTTCTCAGTAGACACCGCCAAATGGTGCACAGGTTTGCGCTCCCGCAGACGCCTATCGATCTGGATAGCCATTGTCATGGACTCATTCAGACCCGCAGGCACAGGGAACCCCACCATAACATCCTTAATGGCATCAGAGAGACCCTCTCTGAAATTCGCCGCCAGGGCGCACTCATTCCACTGAGTAAGCACAGCCCATTTACGAAATTTCTGGCAGTATATTTCAGCTTCGTCTTGCCCCTGAGATAGGGACATCAAGGCCTTTTCCGCCTGAAGTTCTGACTGGGGTTCCTCATAAAGCAACCCCAAGGCCAGAAAAAACGCATCCACATTGAGCAACGCAGGATCCCCTGGAGCCAATGCAAAAGCCCAATCCTGAGGGTCGCCCCGGAGCAAGGAAATCACAATCCTGACCTGCTGAGCAGGATCTCCAGCAGAGCGAGATTTCAGGGACAAAAACAACTTGCAATTATTTTTGAAATTTTGAAAGCAAGATCTATTCCCTGAGAAAAATTCAGGCAAAGGAATTCTAGGTTCAGATATAGGAACATGAATAACAAAATCTTGTAAATTTTGAACTTTCGTGGTGAGATTATTCAAACCTGCAGCTAAACTCTGAATATCCATTTTAAACAGGTGAACACAGAGCCATTCCAGGATTAGAAGGAGAGAGAGAGAGAAAGGCTGCAATATAGGCAGACTTGCAAGAGATTCAATTACAAGCACACTCAGAACTGAAGGGAAAAAAAAAAAAAAAAAAAATCTTCAGCAGACTTCTCTTTTCTCTCCTTTCTCTGTCAATTAATTTAACCCTTTTGTGGCCGGTCAAACTGTTATGGTTCTCAATGGCAAGAGAACATAGCCCAGCAAACATAAGAACTAGCTCTTGGAAGGATGGAAACTAAACTGACCATGAACTAAACCTGCCGCACAACTAACAGTAGCCGGGTAGCGTTTGCCTACGTTTTATCCCTAGACGCCCAGCGCCGGCCGGAGGACTAACTAATCCTGGCAGAGGAAAATATAGTCCTGGCTCACCTCTAGAGAAACTTCCCCGAAAGGCAGACAGAGGCCCCCACATATATTGGCGGTGATTTTAGATGAAATGACAACGTAGTATGAAAATAGGTTTAGCAAAATTGAGGTCCGCTTACTAGATAGCAGGAAGACAGAAAGGGCACTTTCATGGTCAGCTGAAAACCCTATCAAAATACCATCCTGAAATTACTTTAAGACTCTAGTATTAACTCATAACATCAGAGTGGCAATTTCAGATCACAAGAGCTTTCCAGACACAGAAACGAAACTACAGCTGTGAACTGGAACAAAATGCAAAAACAAACGAGGACTAAAGTCCAACTTAGCTGGAAGTTGTCTAGCAGCAGGAACATGCACAGAAAGGCTTCTGATTACAATGTTGACCGGCATGGAAGTGACAGAGGAGCAAGGCTAAATAGCGACTCCCACATCCTGATGGGAACAGGTGAACAGAGGGGATGATGCACACCAGTTCAATTCCACCAGTGGCCACCGGGGGAGCCCAAAATCCAATTTCACAACACATACCCACTGATGACAATGCCTTAAAAATGAGTTTGCCTTTGAGGTCCTTAAATGATAAAAGTCCAGAATCAGAAAATGTTTGGATGTCAGGAATAACAGAAAAATATCAAAACAGGCCAGACACACCAGAGTTTGAAAACATGTGCATGGCAGAATTCGCTTCCACTTATAGAGTAGTCTATGGTAGGCAGAGAAAAAGCAGAAATGTCCTGTCCCTTCTAAATGGTATTGGATCCATTCAAAAACGAACACAAGGAAAACCTGCTGTCATTAGATATGCTCGATTTTCCCAGAAAAATTCTCCTGAGAAATTCTATGCCACAGTACTAAAACTGTACCTACCCTACCGCTCACCTACACAGCTCAAACCAAAAGATTTCCCATCATACGGATCTTTCTTAGCTTGTGGAACTGTACAGCTTCCTGGAAGTAACTGTGCTCAGAGTGTGTCTTCAATTGTCAAAAAAAATAGGGCACCGTACGAAAAATACAGTAAAACAGTCGAAAAGGCCATTGAAGAGCTTGAAAAAAATGGACCGATGGAGGATGCATGGGCGACACTTGCTCCAGAGTCTGAACTTATTAGACTGGAGTGTATTTCAGAGCGTGAGGAGATAAACCCTGAGGAACTGAACGAATTAGATGATGTTCCTGAATACAGTAAAAATCCCAAAAAGAAATGTACCACAGCAGCAACATTTGAAGGACCTGTTGCAAACCCTGCTGTGATGAAACAGATGTATCAGAATCTGAATCAAAGTCAGGCATCCATTTTCTATACAATACGTAAATGGTGCGTAAGACGTGTGTGCGGAGAAAATCCAGAACAGTTTTTTCTATTTGTGACTGGTGGAGCTGGTACTGGTAAATCACACCTCATTAAATGTGTCTATTTAGAGGCATCAAAGATACTTCAGAGGCTTCCCAGGATTTCTGAGGAAACTGATATTTCCATGCCTACTGTCCTACTCTCAGCCTTCACTGGCACAGCAGCCTTTAACATTTCAGGGAAAACTTTACATTCCATTTTGAAATTACCAAGAAGTCTTAAACCACCATACCAGGGGCTGGGAAATTGTCTTGATGAACTGAGAGTAGCGCTGTCAAATGCTGAAATTATTATTATTGATGAGGTGTCCATGGTCTCCAAACCACTGTTTGCTTACATCAATTGGAGGCTACAAGACATTAAAGGTATCAAAAAACCTTTTGGAGGCATGTCTGTTCTAGCAGTGGGAGACTTCTACCAGTTGCCACCTCCAGGTAAAGCGAAACCTCTCTGTGTTTTTGAAGACCACGTGCTTGATTTCTGGCAGGAGCTCTTTCAGGTAGTTACCCTCACGGAAATAATGCACCAAAAGGAGGATGTAGCATTTGCCGAACTATTAAACAGAATTAGATTAAAAGGCAAGGAAGAGGCAATATCTGAAGTAGATAGACCCTTACTTTCTCAGCAGTTTGTGACTCAAATTGAAGATTGTCCAAAGGACGTCCTTCATGTGTTTGCCAGAAATAAAGATGTAGATGAGCATAACGCAGCCATTATATCTGCTTTGCATTCTGTAGTGATAAACATCGATGCACATGACTATAAAAAAGATCTTAAAACAGGGCGGATGGAAAAGCAGAAAATACCTTTTGCAAGTCAAAAAGGGGATCTGCCAGACAGGCTGCAAGTTGCTGAGGGTGCACGTGTGATGCTGATTAGAAACATAGATGTGGAGGATGGACTAGTAAATGGTTCATTTGGAAAAATTGGTGCTATTGTTTCCCAATTAGAAGATGATAAAATAGTTGTAATGAAGCTTGGTGTTGAATTAGATAATCCAAATGCCGGACAGAAGAATCACAACAGGACATGTACACCAACAGGTAACTTGGTGTATATAGAGAGAATAGAAGAGCCCCTGAGCAAAAAAGGAGTTGTTCGTCACCAGTTTCCTATTAAACTTGCTTTTGCCTGCACAGTACATAAGGTGCAAGGCATGACTACAACTTCTGCAGTAGTTTCATTAAAGCATATTTTTGAACCAGGCATGGCATATGTTGCTCTCAGTAGAACAACTTCCCTTTCTGGACTACACATTTTTGACTTCAATGAAAATAAAATCTATGCTGATACACAAATCACAAGATCCTTGGAAAACATGAAAATAGCAACAGTCAATAATGCTATGCCTTTACTCAATAGTCTTCCATGGCCAAGTTCTCCTTTTCTAACATTTATTCACCACAACGTAGAAGGACTGTCAGTCCACATTGATGATGTGAGGAGTCATCATGAAATGTGTCGTGCAGACATTTTATGTTTCACCGAAACTCATCTTTCAGGCCAATTTGTCAGTAATGACATACAATTACAAAACTATCAAATGTTTAAAAGAAACAGGCAGGTTTCATATTCAACCTATTCTAATCTGTCTAATAAAAATGGCGGTGGAGTAGCCATCTATGTGAAACATGACATTCAAGCAAGTCCAATGCAATATATGCAGAGCGTAACTGACCTTGAGTTCCTGGTTTTGAGAGTTGAGGCACCAATTCAAGCTCTAATTTCAGTAATTTACAGGCCTCCAGATTACAGCACTAATCTGTTTTTGCCACAACTCTCTAACTTGTTGAATTCATTAAAAATTATTGAACATGGTCCACTAATTATTTGTGGTGACTTCAATGAGGATCTATTGTCAGATAGAAAGAAGCCCATATTTGAAATGCTGCAGTCCAGAGGCTACAAACAGCTAATTACAGCAGCTACTACAGAGAAGAATACACTTCTAGATCATTTGTATATTTTCAGCCAGGAGTATTGTGCCGAATCTGGTGTACTCCAGACATATTACAGTTATCATAATCCTGTTTATTGCATTTTAACCTAATTTGCACTCCTGTAATCAATTGATCTCCTGCAGTACTGCTAGACATGTGGTTCTCCTCCCACTCCTTTCCCTGTGGAGGGTTAAATGGCAGGAGCTAAACTCAGGGCAGGATGCAGGCAATCACCTGATGTGTTGTGGATCTTTTCTCTTTTATGAGGGAAGAGCAGAGACTGGGAGTACAAGTATGATTACAGTTTACTAACTAGTTGGCTGGGTTTTGGCTTAACCTCCTCTCTAATCCACATGCCCTCTAGCAATCTTATCTTTACTGAACTCAGGGCCAGGATGCAGACAAACACCTGTGCTGTGGATCTTTTCTCTTTTATGAGGGAAGAGCAGAGACTGGGAGTGCAAGTATGATTACAGCTTACTAACTAGTTGGCTGGGTTTTGGCTTAATCTCCTCTCTATTCCACATGCCCTCTAGCAATCTTATCTTTGCTGAACTCGGGGCCAGGATGTAGACAAACACCTGATGTGTTGTGATCCATGTCATGTCAGATCCATCACGGATCACCTTCTGATGGAGAGGGGCGCAAGTGGAAATGAAGCCTAACCCTGTACTGCTGAGTGGGGTATCTTGCCTCAGCAGTTCTTTTAAGTTTACTTATACTGCTGTAGTTTATTTTGTCTTTACTAGTTCTCTATTTACCTGAGACTATATCAGGTATACAGCAGTCCTTTTAAGTTTACTTATACTGCTGTAGTTTATTTTGTCTTTACTAGTTCTCTATTTACCTGAGACTATATCAGGTATACAGCAGTCCTTTTAAGTTTACTTATACTGCTGTAGTTTATTTTGTCTTTACTAGTTCTCTATTTACCTGAGACTATATCAGTTATACAGCAGTCCTTTTAAGTTTACTTATACTGCTGTAGTTTATTTTGTCTTTACTAGTTCTCTATTTACCTGAGACTATATCAGGTATACAGCAGTCCTTTTTTCGTGTATTTGACTCAGGACCCACTGGATTACGGGTTTTATTATTATTTTTTTTAGTTTTACAAGTAAGGTATGGCTGCCTTTCTGTGGGTAACAATATTATGTTATAAATAACTAGATTTTACAGAAAAGTTGTTGATCCAGGGATTTAATCTGACTGCCATATTTGGAGTCGGGAAGGAATTTTTTCCCTATGTGGAAAATTGGCTGCTACCTCATGGGGTTTTTTGCCTTCCTTTGGATCAACACTGCAGGATAGGTACACTAAAATAGGCTGAACTGGATGGACACAGGGCATTCTTCAGCATAAGGGGTCAAAATAAGAGTGTGCAAATTTGTAGGTAAAAATCGAATGCAGGGAGGCGATCTGTGGGGACCTAGCCAAGATTTGGAGAAGATTTATCCCCGGTATGTGACATCTAGGGAGACGCGGTATCCCTGGTATGGAACATATAATATACATATGTATGAAGCTGAGTTACGGCTCCTACACACGTGTTTTATTAGTGCGAATTTGCACTAAAAAAATGCACCCCATTGATTTCAATGGGTTTACACACACTAGAGATGGGGGGGGGGGCTAGAGAGGAAACAGAGCAGACCTATTTTGGTCAGTCAAGTGGGGAACATGTTAACAATCTTTCACCCATCTCTATCACACGTCTATCACCCACATTTATTATACATGTCATTGCCCACCTGTCACACATATCTCTCAAGTCTTCTCGAGTCAATTGTCTGCAAGCCTGAAGAAATGCTTCACACTTCTATCAGACACATATCGCAAGCACGCATCGCAGGTGTGCATCACAAGTATGCACACGACATATGCAGTGCAAGCATGCTCAGGATATATGCAGAGCAAACATGTACTGAATGCATGGGGTGCAAGTGTTTGGACAGAAGGCAGGAAAGTGTGAGTTGCTTGCACCCCATACACCTTATGTATGAAGCACAAACATGCACTTGCATGCAAGCACAAGCATGTATCTAATGCATGTAATAGCGGCACCTATATCGTACATATATCACACTACTTCTATGATGTAGTGTAGGCATTTACTGAAGGCATGCATGCCACTTGCATGAGATAGTTTTATTGCAAGCGGACGGCTTGCATGCCCACTAGTTGGGTTCTCTGGCTAGCATGGGGAACTGACTCTTCTTTCAAAGAACCTGCACCTATCATCACCACACTTGGGGAAGGGGTTATAACGGATTTGCTTTGCAGGATCATGTGTGGCATATGTGGGCATGCATCAGCACTAGTCGTGTTCTCTGGCTAGCATGGGCTACTACTGACACTTCTTTCATAAAATTTTCAATTCTGTCAGCTCCATTTCGGGTCCGTCTCTTTGCAGTTTTCTGTATAGAAGACTGACACCCAAGAGGACAACCGAGATGGCGCCTACACATGGCGGAAGACAAAACGTGTAAGAACCTGAACTGATCATCACTTTAGATTGTAAGCTTTTAGGAGCGGGGTTAGCGCTAGGTAGGAGGATAGATATGATGCAGGGTGATGAAGGCTCCCTTATGTTTCGTTTTTCTTTTAGCTTCGTCTCAATGTTCGCCTCTTTGTAGTTTCCTGTAGCAGGACACCCACAGGGTAGAGAAACGAAACATGACAGACCCTGAACCGACTGCCATATTTGGGGTCAGGAAGGAATTTTCTTTCCCCCCTGAGACTCGGATCTCCGGGGATTTTCTTCGCCTTTCTCTGTATCATCGAGTTGTGTCTTTTATGTCTTACAATAGGAGGACGATTTGTCTCCCAGAGCTCAGGCTCCACCATGGTCGTGATACTAGAGACGCAGCTCCTGTCCTATAATATACGCCATTATTAATGGCTCCTCTGCTAAATGCAAATAAAAGGAGTAAAATGTAAAAAAAGAAAAAAAAAAAGTTTTTTGCAATCAAACTTTTTTTTTATTCGCAAAGCCAAATGTACATTGGCTACTCTAAATTTTGACCACCCTAGCTTAGATAGTCTCCCCTTTTATTTTTTTTAGTTAGTTAGGACTCGCAAGAAGATGAGGAGCCTTGACGTGGCTTGCGAGCTTACGTATTGCTTGCACAAATTTTCAGCTACTTTTTTTTTAAAGAGTTGCATTTTGCATAAATTACGTTTTTAAAATCTGAAATTTGGGCAGAATACTAACCAAGACCTCATATACAATCATTGTGGTACAAAAAAGTAGACAAACAAATGAATGTGAGAATTTTGCATGGTGGGCTTTACACAATACAATATTGGTTGCAATATCATCTGCTAGCAGATAGAGATGAGCAAATGATTGCTCGGTGCCCGGTTTTCGACCAAGTTTAAGCTTAGAGAAATCTGATTGCTAGATCTTTGGTAGCCGCTTTTGGCAGACAATATTGCTAGTGATCTTGACTAGGGATGAGCCGAACCCGTCTTTTGCTGTTAGTTTGAACCATTTCCGAATACTAACTTTTTTTTATACGAATCTGAATACTAATACACACGAATACGAACATATGCAATAGGGGAAAAAGTGAGTATATTCTGTACATACGCATATTCGCTAATATGCGTACATATATTCGCTAATTTGCGTACATATATTCTCTCATATACGTACGCATATTCTCTTATGTGTACGCATATGCATATGTATAGCGGCATAGGCGGTGGAGTCAATGGGTTACGAGCAGGGCCTCCAGAGCTCCGGAGGAGTCCCTGCTCTTAACCCATTGACTCCACTGATGCCGGGACCTGCTCTTTCGCTGTAATCTCACATGCTGCTGATGCCGGGACCTGCTTCTCCGATGCTGTGGGACCTGCTGATGGTGCTGATGCCGGTACCTGCCGATGGTGATGATGCCGGGACCTGCCGATGGTGATGATGCCGGGACCTGCCGATGGTGATGATGCTGGAAACCTGCTCCGCTGACCCCACGCCGCCGACAGGTAAGATGACAGCAAAAAATAAAAAATAAACATTTTTTTTGGGAACGAACTTTCAGCGTGTGTTCGTACGCACCTAAAGTGAATACAATCACACAAGATTCGTTACTAATAACGAACAACAGTGAACGGTTCAGCTCAACCCTAATCTTGACAAATTTAAACTTCACCTTATATGTTCTGGGGATCTTCCACATGTTGGCCGGTGTCAGATCTGCAATTTCAATTTTTAATTTGCTCTTACATTTTCTGAAGATCAAAATAAAATGGGCCCTAGGAGGCACAAGTGGCCTCAGCAGGTCCCCAGGGGTTAAGCTCAACCCTGAGGGGCTACAACTACCAAACCAGCACCTGAGGGGCACCCAAGTGTGAAAGTCTTGCAGGGGCAGCCCGGGCACCATTCCAAAGCACTATCTGTAGTTCCTTCAGGAAATACCCATCTAGTTATAGTGCTTTGGAACAAAGCACTATACTGTTATTCCACCGTGGATAACTTCTTCTTATTCTTATTATTCAGTCCGCACGTAATGCGGCCCGAACCGCTAAACTCACAGACTCCAGTGAGGTGTCATTTCGAAGCCAGCGTCCCCAAGAGGTGTGCTAAGTATTTTTCGTGCCGATCGGATTTGTAGTTTTTGCGCAATTTGTGTTTGAAAAAAGTCTTTCAATGCGTTTCAATGGAGAAATTTTCCTATACGTTTATAATGGGCTGGTTTCTGAGGCAATTTCTAAAAATAACTGCCACCTGGCTGATTAGCTCATTGATATGCGCAGTCAGACACAGTTACTATGCCAACGCCTATGAACTCTACATCAGCTCACCAGGTCACAAGTTTTGTCAGATAATATCAGCTCTTAAAGTGACAGTACAGCACAATTCCAAACCACTATCTGTAGTCTTATTATTATTAGATGGTGGCCCGATTCTAACTCATCGGGTATTCTAGAATATGCATGTCCACGTAGTATATTGCACAGCCACGCAGTATACAGTGCAGAGCCGCGCAGTATACAGCGCTGAGCCGCGCAGTACACAGCGCAGAGCCGCGCAGTATAAAGCGCAGAGCCGCGCAGTACACAGCGCAGAGCCGCGCAGTACACAGCGCAGAGCCGCGCAGTATAAAGCGCAGAGCCGTGCAGTACACAGCGCAGAGCCGCGCAGTACACAGCGCAGAGCCGTGCAGTACACAGCGCAGAGCCGCGCAGTATAAAGCGCAGAGCCGTGCAGTACACAGCGCAGAGCCGCGCAGTACACAGCGCAGAGCCGCGCAGTACACAGCGCAGAGCCGCGCAGTACACAGCGCAGAGCCGCGCAGTATAAAGCGCAGAGCCGCGCAGTACACAGCGCAGAGCCGCGCAGTACACAGCGCAGAGCCGCGCAGTACACAGCGCAGAGCCGCGCAGTATAAAGCGCAGAGCCGCGCAGTACACAGCGCAGAGCCGCGCAGTACACAGCGCAGAGCCGTGCAGTACACAGCGCAGAGCCGCGCAGTACACAGCGCAGAGCCGTGCAGTACACAGCGCAGAGCCGCGCAGTATAAAGCGCAGAGCCGTGCAGTACACAGCGCAGAGCCGCGCAGTACACAGCGCAGAGCCGCGCAGTACACAGCGCAGAGCCGCGCAGTATAAAGCGCAGAGCCGCGCAGTACACAGCGCAGAGCCGCGCAGTACACAGCGCAGAGCCGTGCAGTACACAGCGCAGAGCCGCGCAGTATACAGCGCAGAGCCGTGCAGTACACAGCGCAGAGCCGCGCAGTACACAGCGCAGAGCCGCGCAGTACACAGCGCAGAGCCGCGCAGTACACAGCGCAGAGCCATGCAGTACACAGCGCAAAGCCGCGCAGTATAAAGCGCAGAGCCGCGCAGTACACAGCGCAGAGCCGCGCAGTACACAGCGCAGAGCCGCGCAGTACACAGCGCAGAGCCGCGCAGTACACAGCGCAGAGCCGCGCAGTATAAAGCGGAGAGCCGCGCAGTACACAGCGCAGAGCCGAGCAGTACACAGCGCAGAGCCGCGCAGTAGACAGCGCAGAGCCGTGCAGTACAGAGCGCAGAGCCGCACAGTATAAAGCGCAGAGCCGCGCAGTATACCGCGCAGAGCCGCGCAGTACACAGCGCAGAGCCGTGCAGTACACAGCGCAGAGCCGCGCAGTATAAAGCGCAGAGCCGTGCAGTACACAGCGCAGAGCCGCGCAGTACACAGCGCAGAGCCGCGCAGTACACAGCGCAAAGCCACGCAGTATGAAGCGCAGAGCCGCGCAGTACACAGCGCAGAGCCGCGCAGTACACAGCGCAGAGCCGCGCAGTACACAGCGCAGAGCCGCGCAGTACACAGCGGAGAGCCGCGCAGTACACAGCGCAGAGCCGAGCAGTACACAGCGCAGAGCCGCGCAGTATACAGCGCAGAACGCGCAGTACACAGTGCAGAGCCGCGCAGTACACAGCGCAGAGCCGTGCAGTACACAGCGCAGAGCCGCGCAGTACACAGCGCAGAGCCACGCAGTATACAGCGCAGAGCCGCGTAGTATACAGCGCAGAGCCGCGTAGTATACAGCGCAGAGCCGCGTAGTATACAGCGCAGAGCCACGCAGTATACAGCGCAGAGCCACGCAGTATACAGCACAGAGCCACATAGTTATACTGCCCAGTCACGTAGTATATTGTCCAGTCACATAGTATACTGCATATCCCTGTTAAAAAAAAAAAAGAATTAAAATAAAAAAGTTACATACTCACCTCCTGGAGCGGCCGGTATCTGATGGTTGTTGCACCTCCTAGAGCGGCCGGTACACGATGCTTGTTGCACCTGGAGTGGCCGGTACCCGATGCTTGTTGCGCGCTCCGGTCCCAAGAGTGCATTGCGGTCTCACGAGATGATGACGTAGCGGTGTTGTGAGACAGAAAGACGGAAGTGCCCTTAGACAATTATATAGTAGATTACCCCGCTCACCAAATCGGACCCCGAGGGGCCCGGCTCACCAAATCAGACCCAGAGTGACCCCGCCCCCTAAATCAGTCCCAGAGTGACCCCGCCCACCAAATCGGACCCAGAGTGGCTCCGCCCACCAAATCGGACCCAGAGTGACCCCTTCCACCAAATCAGACCCAGAGTGACCCCTTCCACCAAATCGGACCCAGAGTGACCCCTTCCACCAAATCAGGCCCAGAGTGACCCCGCCCACCAAATCGGACCCAGAGTGACCCCACCCACCAAATCGGACCCTGAGGTGCCCAGCCCACCAAATCAGACCCTGAGGTGCCCAGCCCACCAAATCGGACCGAGTGACCCCACCCACCAAATTGGTCCCTAAGGTGCCCCGCCCACCAAATCGGACCCAGAGTGGCTCCGCCCACCGAATCGGACCCAGAGTGGCCGCGCCCACAGAATCGGACCAAAAGTGACCCCGCCCACCGAATCGGACCTAGATTTACCCCGCCCACAAAATCAGACCCAGATTGACCCAACCCACCAAATCGGACCGCCTGAGGGGCACCCAAGTGTCAAAGTCTTGCAGGGGCAGCCCGGGCACCATTCCAAAGCACTATCTGTAGTTCCTTCAGGAAATACCCATCTAGTTATAGTGCTTTGGAACAAAGCACTATACTGTTATTCCACCGTGGTAAACTTCTTCTTATTCTTATTATTCAGTCCGCACGTAATGCGGCCCGAACCGCTAAACTCACAGACTCCAGTGAGGTGTCATTTCGAAGCCAGCGTTCCTGAGAGGTGTGCTAAGTATTTTTCGTGTCGATCGGATTTGTAGTTTTTGCGCAATTTGTGTTTGAAAAAAGTCTTTCAATGCGTTTCAATGGAGAAATTTTCCTATACGTTTATAATGGGCTGGTTTCTGAGGCAATTTCTAAAAATAACTGCCACCTGGCTGATTAGCTCATTGATATGCGCAGTCAGACACAGTTACTATGCCAACTCCTATGAAGTCTACATCAGCTCACCAGGTCACAAGTTTTGTCAGATAATATCAGCTCTTAAAGTGACAGTACAGCACAATTCCAAACCACTATCCGTAGTCTTATGATTATTAGACTGTGGCCCGATTCTAACTCATCGGGTATTCTAGAATATGCATGTCCACGTAGTATATTGCACAGCCACGCAGTATACAGTGCAGAGCCGTGCAGTACACAGCGCAGAGCCGCGCAGTACACAGCGCAGAGCCGCGCAGTACACAGCGCAGAGCCGCGCAGTATAAAGCGCAGAGCCGCGCAGTACACAGCGCAGAGCCGCGCAGTACACAGCGCAGAGCCGTGCAGTACACAGCGCAGAGCCGCGCAGTATAAAGCGCAGAGCCGTGCAGTACACAGCGCAGAGCCGCGCAGTACACAGCGCAGAACCGTGCAGTACACAGCGCAGATCCGTGCAGTATAAAGCGCAGAACCGTGCAGTACACAGCGCAGAGCCGCGCAGTACACAGCGCAGAGCCGCGCAGTACACAGCGCAGAGCCGCGCAGTATAAAGCGCAGAGCCGCGCAGTACACAGCGCAGAGCCGCGCAGTACACAGCGCAGAGCCGTGCAGTACACAGCGCAGAGCCGCGCAGTTTAAAGCGCAGAGCCGTGCAGTACACAGCGCAGAGCCGCGCAGTACACAGCGCAGAGCCGTGCAGTACACAGCGCAGAGCCGCGCAGTATAAAGCGCAGAGCCGTGCAGTACACAGCGCAGAGCCGCGCAGTACACAGCGCAGAGCCGCGCAGTACACAGCGCAGAGCCGCGCAGTATAAAGCGCAGAGCCGCGCAGTATAAAGCGCAGAGCCGCGCAGTACACAGCGCAGAGCCGCGCAGTACACAGCGCAGAGCCGTGCAGTACACAGCGCAGAGCCGCGCAGTATAAAGCGCAGAGCCGTGCAGTACACAGCGCAGAGCCGTGCAGTACACAGCGCAGAGCCGCGCAGTATAAAGCGCAGAGCCGTGCAGTACACAGCGCAGAGCCGCGCAGTACACAGCGCAGAGCCATGCAGTACACAGCGCAAAGCCGCGCAGTATAAAGCGCAGAGCCGCGCAGTATAAAGCGGAGAGCCGCGCAGTACACAGCGCAGAGCCGAGCAGTACACAGCGCAGAGCCGCGCAGTAGACAGCGCAGAGCCGTGCAGTACAGAGCGCAGAGCCGCACAGTATAAAGCGCAGAGCCGCGCAGTATACCGCGCAGAGCCGTGCAGTACACAGCGCAGAGCCGCGCAGTACACAGCGCAGAGCCGCGCAGTACACAGCGCAGTACACAGCGCAGAGCCGCGCAGTACACAGCGCAGAGCCGAGCAGTACACAGCGCAGAGCCGCGCAGTACACAGCGCAGAGCCGCGCAGTACACAGCGCAGAGCCGCGCAGTACACAGCGCAGAGCCGCGCAGTATACAGCGCAGAGCTGCGCAGTACACAGCGCAGAGCCGCGCAGTACAGAGCGCAGAGCCGCACAGTATAAAGCGCAGAGCCGCGCAGTACACAGCGCAGAGCCATGCAGTACACAGCGCAAAGCCGCGCAGTATAAAGCGCAGAGCCGCGCAGTATAAAGCGGAGAGCCGCGCAGTACACAGCGCAGAGCCGAGCAGTACACAGCGCAGAGCCGCGCAGTAGACAGCGCAGAGCCGTGCAGTACAGAGCGCAGAGCCGCACAGTATAAAGCGCAGAGCCGCGCAGTATACCGCGCAGAGCCGTGCAGTACACAGCGCAGAGCCGCGCAGTACACAGCGCAGAGCCGCGCAGTACACAGCGCAGTACACAGCGCAGAGCCGCGCAGTACACAGCGCAGAGCCGAGCAGTACACAGCGCAGAGCCGCGCAGTACACAGCGCAGAGCCGCGCAGTATACAGCGCAGAGCTGCGCAGTACACAGCGCAGAGCCGCGCAGTACAGAGCGCAGAGCCGCACAGTATAAAGCGCAGAGCCGCGCAGTACACAGCGCAGAGCCGCGCAGTACACAGTGCAGAGCCGCGCAGTACACAGTGCAGAGCCGCGCAGTACACAGCACAGAGCCGCGCAGTACACAGCGCAGAGCCACCCAGTATACAGCGCAGAGCCGCGCAGTACGCAGCGTAGAGCCACGCAGTATGCAGCGCAGAGCCGCGCAGTATACAGCGCTGAGCCGCGTAGTATACAGCGCAGAGCCCCGCAGTATACAGTGCAGAGCCCCGCAGTATACAGCGCAGACACGCGCAGTACACAGCACGGACACGCGCAGTACACAGCGCAGAGCCGCGCAGTACACAGCGCAGAGCCGCGCAGTACACAGCGCAGAGCCGCGTAGTATACAGCGAAGAGCCACGCAGTATATAGCGCAGAGCCGCGCAGTACAAAGCGCAGAGCTGCGCAGAGCTGCGCAGTATACAGCGCAGAGCCGCGCAGTATACAGCGCAGAACGCGCAGTACACAGTGCAGAGCCGCGCAGTACACAGCGCAGAGCCGTGCAGTACACAGCGCAGAGCCGCGCAGTACACAGCGCAGAGCCACGCAGTATACAGCGCAGAGCCGCGTAGTATACAGCGCAGAGCCGCGTAGTATACAGCGCAGAGCCACGCAGTATACAGCACAGAGCCACGCAGTATACAGCGCAGAGCCACGTAGTTATACTGCCCAGTCACGTAGTATATTGTCCAGTCACATAGTATACTGCATATCCCTGTTAAAAAAAAAAAGAATTAAAATAAAAAAGTTACATACTCACCTCCTGGAGCGGCCGGTATCTGATGGTTGTTGCACCTCCTAGAGCGGCCGGTACACGATGCTTGTTGCACCTGGAGTGGCCGGTACCCGATGCTTGTTGCGCGCTCCGGTCCCAAGAGTGCATTGCGGTCTCACGAGATGATGACGTAGCGGTGTTGTGAGACAGAAAGACGGAAGTGCCCTTAGATAATTAGATAGTAGATTACCCCGCTCACCAATTCGGAACCCGAGAGGCCCGGCCCACCAAATCGGACCCCGAGGGGCCCGGCCCACCAAATCGGACCCAGAGTGACCCCGCCCCCTAAATCAGACCCAGAGTGACCCCGCCCACCAAATCGGACCCAGAGTGGCTCCGCCCACCAAATCGGACCCAGAGTGACCCCTTCCACCAAATCAGACCCAGAGTGACCCCTTCCACCAAATCGGACCCAGAGTGACCCCTTCCACCAAATCGGGCCCAGAGTGACCCCGCCCACCAATCGGACCCAGAGTGACCCCACCCACCAAATCGGACCCTGAGGTGCCCAGCCCACCAAATCAGACCCTGAGGTGCCCAGCCCACCAAATCGGACCGAGTGACCCCACCCACCAAATTGGTCCCTAAGGTGCCCCGCCCACCAAATCGGACCCAGAGTGGCTCCGCCCACCGAATCGGACCCAGAGTGGCCGCGCCCACAGAATCGGACCAAAAGTGACCCCGCCCACCGAATCGGACCTAGATTTACCCCGCCCACAAAATCAGACCCAGATTGACCCAACCCACCAAATCGGACCGCCTGAGGGGCACCCAAGTGTAAAAGTCTTGCAGGGGCAGCCCGGGCACCATTCCAAAGCACTATCTGTAGTTCCTTCAGGAAATACCCATCTAGTTATAGTGCTTTGGAACAAAGCACTATACTGTTATTCCACCGTGGTAAACTTCTTCTTATTCTTATTATTCAGTCCGCACGTAATGCGGCCCGAACCGCTAAACTCACAGACTCCAGTGAGGTGTCATTTCGAAGCCAGCGTTCCTGAGAGGTGTGCTAAGTATTTTTCGTGTCGATCGGATTTGTAGTTTTTGCGCAATTTGTGTTTGAAAAAAGTCTTTCAATGCGTTTCAATGGAGAAATTTTCCTATACGTTTATAATGGGCTGGTTTCTGAGGCAATTTCTAAAAATAACTGCCACCTGGCTGATTAGCTCATTGATATGCGCAGTCAGACACAGTTACTATGCCAACTCCTATGAAATCTACATCAGCTCACCAGGTCACAAGTTTTGTCAGATAATATCAGCTCTTAAAGTGACAGTACAGCACAATTCCAAACCACTATCCGTAGTCTTATGATTATTAGACTGTGGCCCGATTCTAACTCATCGGGTATTCTAGAATATGCATGTCCACGTAGTATATTGCACAGCCACGCAGTATACAGTGCAGAGCCGTGCAGTACACAGCGCAGAGCCGCGCAGTACACAGCGCAGAGCCGCGCAGTACACAGCGCAGAGCCGCGCAGTATAAAGCGCAGAGCCGCGCAGTACACAGCGCAGAGCCGCGCAGTACACAGCGCAGAGCCGTGCAGTACACAGCGCAGAGCCGCGCAGTATAAAGCGCAGAGCCGTGCAGTACACAGCGCAGAGCCGCGCAGTACACAGCGCAGAGCCGTGCAGTACACAGCGCAGAGCCGCGCAGTATAAAGCGCAGAGCCGTGCAGTACACAGCGCAGAGCCGCGCAGTACACAGCGCAGAGCCGCGCAGTACACAGCGCAGAGCCGCGCAGTATAAAGCGCAGAGCCGCGCAGTACACAGCGCAGAGCCGCGCAGTACACAGCGCAGAGCCGTGCAGTACACAGCGCAGAGCCGCGCAGTTTAAAGCGCAGAGCCGTGCAGTACACAGCGCAGAGCCGTGCAGTACACAGCGCAGAGCCGTGCAGTACACAGCGCAGAGCCGCACAGTATAAAGCGCAGAGCCGTGCAGTACACAGCGCAGAGCCGCGCAGTACACAGCGCAGAGCCGCGCAGTACACAGCGCAGAGCCGCGCAGTATAAAGCGCAGAGCCGCGCAGTATAAAGCGCAGAGCCGCGCAGTACACAGCGCAGAGCCGTGCAGTACAGAGCGCAGAGCCGCGCAGTATAAAGCGCAGAGCCGCGCAGTACACAGCGCAGAGCCGCGCAGTACACAGCGCAGAGCCGCGCAGTACACAGTGCAGAGCCGCACAGTACACAGCACAGAGCCGCGCAGTACACAGCGCAGAGCCACCCAGTATACAGCGCAGAGCCGCGCAGTACGCAGCGTAGAGCCACGCAGTATGCAGCGCAGAGCCGCGCAGTATACAGCGCAGAGCCCCGCAGTATACAGTGCAGAGCCCCGCAGTATACAGCGCAGACACGCGCAGTACACAGCACGGACACGCGCAGTACACAGCGCAGAGCCGCGCAGTACACAGCACAGAGCCGCGTAGTATACAGCGAAGAGCCACGCAGTATATAGCGCAGAGCCGCGCAGTACAAAGCGCAGAGCTGCGCAGTATACAGCGCAGAGCCGCGCAGTATACAGCGCAGAACGCGCAGTACACAGTGCAGAGCCGCGCAGTACACAGCGCAGAGCCGTGCAGTACACAGCGCAGAGCCGCGCAGTACACAGCGCAGAGCCACACAGTATACAGCGCAGAGCCGCGTAGTATACAGCACAGAGCCGCGTAGTATACAGCGCAGAGCCACGCAGTATACAGCACAGAGCCACGCAGTATACAGCGCAGAGCCACGTAGTTATACTGCCCAGTCACGTAGTATATTGTCCAGTCACATAGTATACTGCATATCCCTGTTAAAAAAAAAAAGAATTAAATTAAAAAAGTTACATACTCACCTCCTGGAGCGGCCGGTATCTGATGGTTGTTGCACCTCCTAGAGCGGCCGGTACACGATGCTTGTTGCACCTGGAGTGGCCGGTACCCGATGCTTGTTGCGCGCTCCGGTCCCAAGAGTGCATTGCGGTCTCACGAGATGATGACGTAGCGGTGTTGTGAGACAGAAAGACGGAAGTGCCCTTAGATTAGATAGTAGATTACCCCGCTCACCAATTCGGAACCCGAGAGGCCCGGCCCACCAAATCGGACCCCGAGGGGCCCGGCCCACCAAATCGGACCCAGAGTGACCCCGCCCCCTAAATCAGACCCAGAGTGACCCCGCCCACCAAATCGGACCCAGAGTGGCTCCGCCCACCAAATCGGACCCAGAGTGACCCCTTCCACCAAATCAGACCCAGAGTGACCCCTTCCACCAAATCGGACCCAGAGTGACCCCTTCCACCAAATCGGGCCCAGAGTGACCCCGCCCACCAAATCGGACCCAGAGTGACCCCACCCACCAAATCGGACCCTGAGGTGCCCAGCCCACCAAATCAGACCCTGAGGTGCCCAGCCCACCAAATCGGACCGAGTGACCCCACCCACCAAATTGGTCCCTAAGGTGCCCCGCCCACCAAATCGGACCCAGAGTGGCTCCGCCCACCGAATCGGACCCAGAGTGGCCGCGCCCACAGAATTGGACCAAAAGTGACCCCGCCCACCGAATCGGACCTAGATTTACCCCGCCCACAAAATCAGACCCAGATTGACCCAACCCACCAAATCGGACCGCCTGAGGGGCACCCAAGTGTGAAAGTCTTGCAGGGGCAGCCCGGGCACCATTCCAAAGCACTATCTGTAGTTCCTTCAGGAAATACCCATCTAGTATTATTATTGTAATCCGAACGTGGTAAACTTATTATTATTCAGTTTTTTTCTGCAATTAATGCGGCCCGAACCGCTGCACGCACAGACTCCAGTGAGGCGTCATTTCGAAGCCAGCGTCCACGAGAGGTGTGCTAAGTATTTTTCATGTCGATACGATTTGTAGTTTTTTAAAAAATTGCATTAAAAAAAAAAAAAATTCCCATAGGAAATAATGGCGAACTTTCCATTACCCCCAACTTGACCTTCCAAAGATGGCAGCTATGCAAATGTACGGTGTCCATTTTAGGACATGATCATTTATCAAAGTCAAACATCAGAATAAAGTGACTATGACACCCTCTCATCCCGTGTGTGAAAAGTAAGTGCACCGAGTGGCCCCGCCCCCCAAATCTGACACCGAGTGGCCCCGCCTCCCAAATGGGTCCCAGAGTGACCCCACCCACCGAATGGGTCCCAGGGGGACCCCGCCCACCAAATCGGACCCAGTAACCCCGCCCACCAAATCAGACCCAGAATGACCCCGCCCACCAAATGGGTCCCAGAGTGACCGGGCCCACCAAATGGGTCCCAGAGTGACCGGGCCCACCAAATGGGTCCCAGAGTGACCCGGCCCACCAAATGGGTCCCAGAGTGACCCGGCCCACCAAATGGGACCCCGAGTGACCCCGCCCACCAAATGGGACCCCGAGTGACCCCACCCACCAAATCGGACCCAGAGTGACCTCGCCCACCAAATCAGACCCAGAGTGACCCCACCCACCAAATCGGACCCAGAGTGACCCCGCCCACCGAATCGGACCCAGAGTGACCCCGCCCACCGAATCGGACCAAGTGACCCCGCCCACCAAATCGGACCCAGAGTGGCCTCAACCCTGAGGGGCTACAACCACCAAACCAGCGCCTGAGGGGCACCCAAGTGTGAAAGTCTTGCAGGGGCAGCCCGGGCACCATTCCAAAGCACTATCTGTAGTTCCTTCAGGAAATACCCATCTAGTTATGGTGCTTGAACCTCCTAGGTTCAAGCAACATATTGTAATCCGATTTCTTATATTTTATTATTCTTCTTCTTCTCAGCGTTTTCCGCAATTAATGCGGCCCGAACCGCTCGGCGCAGAGACCCCGTTCAGGCGGCGTTTCGAAGGCCTCGGTGGGGACAGGTGTGCTATGACTTTTATAGTCGATCCGATATGTAGATTTTATTTAAATCGCATTTAAAAAAAAAAATTTCCCACAGGAAATAATGGCGAACTTTCCATTACCCCCAACTTGACCTTCCAAAGATGGCAGCTATGCAAATGTACGGTGTCCATTTTAGGACATGATCATTTATCAAAGTCAAACATCAGAATAAAGTGACTATGACACTCTCCCGTCCCGTGTGTGAAAAGTAAGTGCCCCCCCGGCCCCGTGTGTGAAAAGTAAGTGCCCCCCCGGCCCCGTGTGTGAAAAGTAAGTGCCCCCCGGCCCCGTGTGTGAAAAGTAAGTGCCCCCCGGCCCCGTGTGTGAAAAGTAAGTGCCCCCCGGCCCCGTGTGTCAAAAGTAAGTGCCCCCCCGGCCCCGTGTGTGAAAAGTAAGTGCCCCCCCGGCACCGTGTGTGAAAAGTAAGTGCCCCCCCGGCCCCGTGTGTGAAAAGTAAGTGCCCTCCTGGCCCCGTGTGCAAAAGTAAGTGCGCCCCCGGCCCCGTGT
The DNA here is from genome assembly GCF_051348905.1 of Ranitomeya variabilis. Taxonomy (NCBI): domain Eukaryota; kingdom Metazoa; phylum Chordata; class Amphibia; order Anura; family Dendrobatidae; genus Ranitomeya; species Ranitomeya variabilis. The sequence goes on along the minus strand of NC_135234.1, from coordinate 299,975,245 downwards.
GCAAAAGTAAGTGCGCCCCCGGCCCCGTGTGCAAAAGTAAGTGCGCCCCCGGGCCCATGTGCAAAAGTAAGTGCGCCCCCGGCCCCGTGTGCAAAAGTAAGTGCGCCCCCGGCCCCGTGTGCAAAAGTAAGTGCGCCCCCGGCCCCGTGTGCAAAAGTAAGTGCGCCCCCGGCCCCGTGTGCAAAAGTAAGTGCGCCCCCGGCCCCGTGTGCAAAAGTAAGTGCGCCCCCCGGCCCCGTGTGCAAAAGTAAGTGCGCCCCCGGCCCCGTGTGCAAAAGTAAGTGCGCCCCCGGCCCCGTGTGTGAAAAGTAAGTGCCCCCCGGCCCCGTGTGTGAAAAGTAAGTGCCCCCCGGCCCCGTGTGTGAAAAGTAAGTGCCCCCCGGCCCCGTGTGTGAAAAGTAAGTGCCCCCCGGCCCCGTGTGTGAAAAGTAAGTGCCCCCCCGACCCTGTGTGTGAAAAGTAAGTTCCGCCCCGTGTGTGAAAAGTAAGTGCCCCCCGGCCCCGTGTGTGAAAAGTAAGTGCCCCCCGGCCCCATGTGTGAAAAGTAAGTGCCCCCCGGCCCCGTGTGTGAAAAGTAAGTGACCCACAACTCTGACCTGTATGTAGGAGTCTGTATATAGGGGGATGTCTGTATATAGGAGTGGTGTCTGTATTTAGAGGGATGTCTGTATGTAGGAGTGGTGTCTGTATATAGAGGGATGTCTGTATATAGGAGTGGTGTCTGTATATAGGGGGATGTCTGTATATAGGAGTGGTGTCTGTATATAGGGGATCGTCTGTATATAGGAGTGGTGTCTGTATATAGAGGGATGTCTGTATATAGGAGTGGTGTCTGTATATAGAGGGATGTCTGTATATAGGAGTGATGTCTGTATATAGGGGGATGAATGTATATAGGAGTGGTGTCCGTATATAGAGGGATGTCTGTATATAAGAGTGGTGTCTATATATAGAGGGATGTCTGTATATAGGAGTGGTGTCTGTATATAGAGGGATGTCTGTATATAGGAGTGGTGTCTGTATATAGAGGGATGTCTGTATATAAGAGTGGTGTCTGTATATAGGGGGATGTCTGTATATAGGAGTGGTGTCTGTACATAGAGGGATATCTGTATAAAGGAGAGATGTTTGTATATAGAGGGATGTCTGTATATAGGAGTGGTGTCTGTATATAGAGCGATGTCTGTATATAGTAGAGATGTCTGTATATAGAGGGATGTCTGTATATAAGAGTGGTGTCTGTATATAGGGGGATGTCTGTATATAGGAGTGGTGTCTGTATATAGAGGGATGTCTGTATATAGGAGTGGTGTCTGTATATAGAGGGATGTCTGTATATAGGAGTGGTGTCTGTATACAGAGGGATGTCTGTATATAGTAATGGTGTCTGTATATAGGCAGATGTCTGTATATAGGAGTGGTGTCTGTATATAGAGGGATGTCTGTATATAGGATTGGTGTCTGTATATAGAGGGATGTCTGTATATAGGAGTGGTGTCTGTATATAGGGGGATGTCTGTGTATAGGAGTGGTGTCTGTATATAGAGGGATGTCTGTATATAGGAGTGGTGTCTGTATATAGAGGGATGTCTGTATATAGGAGTGGTGTCTGTATAGAGAGGGATGTCTGTATATAGGAGTGGTGTCTGTATACAGAGGGATGTCTGTATATAGGAGTGGTGTCTGTATATAGGGGGATGTCTGTATATAGGAGTTTTGTCTGTATATAGGGGGATGTCTGTATATAGGAGTTTTGTCTGTATATAGGGGGATGTCTGTATATAGGAGTGGTGTCTGTATATAGAGGGATGTCTGTATATAGGAGAGATTTCTGTATATACAGGGATGTCTGTATATAGGAGTGGTGTCTGTATATAGAGGGATGTCTGTATATAGGAGTGGTGTCTGTCTTTAGAGAGATGTCTGTATATAGGAGTGGTGTCTGTATATAGAGGGATGTCTGTATATAGGAGTGGTGTCTGTATACAGAGGGATGTCTGTATATAGGAGTGGTGTCTGTATATAGGGGGATGTCTGTATATAGGAGTGGTGTCTGTATATAGGGGGATGTCTGTATATAGGAGTGTTGTCTGTATATAGAGGGATGTCTGTATATAGGAGAGGTGTCTGTATATAGAGGGATGTCTATATATAGGAGTGGTGTCTGTATATAGGGGGATGTCTGTATATAGGAGTGGTGTCTGTATATAGAGGGATGTCTGTATATAGGAGTGGTGTCTGTATATAGAGGGATGTCTGTATATAGAAGTGGTGTCTGTATACAGAGGGATGTCTGTATATAGGAGTGGTGTCTGTATATAGGGGGATGTCTGTATATAGGAGTGTTGTCTGTATATAGAGGGATGTCTGTATATAGGAGTGGTGTCTGTATAAAGAGGGATGTCTGTATATAGGAGTGGTGTCTGTATATAGGGGGATGTCTGTATATAGGAGTGGTGTCTGTATACAGAGGGATGTCTGTATATAGGATTGGTGTCTGTACATAGAGGGATGTCTGTGTATAGGAGTGGTGTCTGTATATAGGGGGATGTCTGTATATAGGAGTGGTGTCTGTATATAGAGGGATGTCTGTACATAGGAGTGGTGTCTGTATATAGAGGGATGTCTGTATATAGGAGTGGTGTCTGTATATAGAGGGATGTCTGTATATAGGAGTGGTGTCTGTATACAGAGGGATGTCTGTATATAGGAGTGGTGTCTGTATACAGAGGGATGTCTTTATATAGGAGTGGTGTCTGTATATAGGGAGATGTCTGTATATAGGAGTTTTGTCTGTATATAGGGGGATGTCTGTATATAGGAGTTTTGTCTGTATATAGGGGGATGTCTGTATATAGGAGTGGTGTCTGTATATAGAGGGATGTCTGTATATAGGAGAGATTTCTGTATATTCAGGGATGTCTGTATATAGGAGTGGTGTCTGTATATAGATGGATGTCTGTATATAGGAGTGGTGTCTGTCTTTAGAGAGATGTCTGTATATAGGAGTGGTGTCTGTATATAGAGGGATGTCTGTATATAGGAGTGGTGTCTGTATACAGAGGGATGTCTGTATATAGGAGTGGTGTCTGTATATAGAGGGATGTCTGTATATAGGAGAGATGTCTGTATATAGAGGGATGTCTGTATATAGGAGTGGTGTCTGTACATAGAGGGATGTCTGTATATAGGAGTGGTGTCTGTATATAGAGGGATGTCTGTATATAGTAGTGGTGTCTTTATACAGAGGGATGTCTGTATATAGGAGTGGTGTCTGTATATAGAGGGATGTCTGTATATAAGAGTGGTGTCTGTATATAGGGGGATGTCTGTATATAGGAGTGGTGTCTGTATATAGAGGGATGTCTGTATATAGGAGTGGTGTCTGTATATAGAGGGATGTCTGTATATAGGAGTGGTGCCTGTATACAGAGGGATGTCTGTATATAGGAGTGGTGTCTGTATATAGGGGGATGTCTGTATATAGGAGTGGTGTCTGTATATAGAGGGATGTCTGTATATAGGAGAGATGTCTGTATATACAGGGATGTCTGTATATAGGAGTGGTGTCTGTATATAGAGGGATGTCTGTATATAGGAGTGTTGTCTGTATATAGAGGGATGTCTGTATATAGGAGTGGTGTCTGTATACAGAGGGATGTCTGTATATAAGAGTGGTGTCTGTATATAGAGGGATGTCTGTATATAGGAGTGGTGTCTGTATATAGAGGGATGTCTGTATATAGGAGTGGTGTCTGTATACAGAGGGATGTCTGTATATAGGAGTGGTGTCTGTATATAGAGGGATGTCTGTATATAGGAGTGGTGTCTGTATATAGGGGGATGTCTGTATATAGGAGTGGTGTCTGTATATAGAGGGATGTCTGTATATAGGAGTGGTGTCTGTATATAGAGGGATGTCTGTATATAGGAGTGGTGTCTGTATACAGAGGGATGTCTGTATATAGGAGTGGTGTCTGTATATAGGGGGATGTCTGTATATAGGGGGATGTCTGTATATAGGAGTGGTGTCTGTATATAGGGGGATGTCTGTATATAGGAGTGGTGTCTGTATATAGAGGGATGTCTCTATATAGGAGAGATGTCTGTATATACAGGGATGTCTGTATATAGGAGTGGTGTCTGTATATAGAGGGATGTCTGTATATAGGAGTGGTGTCTGTATATAGAGGGATGTCTGTATATAGGAGTGGTGTCTGTATATAGAAGGATGTCTGTATATAGGAGTGGTGTCTGTATACAGAGGGATGTCTGTATATAGGAGTGGTGTCTTTATATAGGGGGATGTCTGTATACAGGAGTGGTGTCTGTATATAGAGGGATGTCTGTATATAGGATTGGTGTCTGTATATAGAGGGATGTCTGTATATAGGAGTGGTGTCTGTATACAGAGGGATGTCTGTATATAGGAGTGGTGTCTGTATATAGGGGGATGTCTGTATATAGGAGTGGTGTCTGTATATAGGAGTGGTGTCTGTATATAGTGGGATATCTGTATTTAGGAGTTGTGTCTGTATATAGAGGGATGTCTGTATATAGGAGTGGTGTCTGTATATAGAGGGATGTCTATATATAGGAGTGGTGTCTGTATATAGAGGGATGTCGTTATATAGGAGTGGTGTCTGTATATAGAGGGATGTCTGTATATAGGAGTGGTGTCTGTATATAGAGGGATGTCTGTATATAGGAGTGGTGTCTGTATATAGGGGGATGTCTGTATTTAGGAGTGGTGTCTGTATATAGAGGGATGTCTGTATATAGGAGAGATGTCTGTATATAGAGGGATGTCTGTATATAGGAGTGGTGTCTGTATATAGAGGGATGTCTGTATATATGAGAGATGTCTGTATATAGAGGGATGTCTGTATATAGGAGTGGTGTCTGTATATGGAGGGATGTCTGTATATAGGAGTGGTGTCTGTATATAGAGGGATGTCTGTATATAGGAGTTGTGTCTGTATACAGAGGGATGTCTCTATATAGGAGTGGTGTCTCTATATAGGGGGATGTCTGAATATAGAAGATATATCTGTATATAGAGGGATGTCTGTATATAGGAGTGGTGTCTGTATACAGAGGGATGTCTGTATATAGGAGTGGTGTCTGTATATAGAGGGATGTCTGTATATAAGAGTGGTGTCTGTATATAGGGGGATGTCTGTATATAGGAGTGGTGTCTGTATATAGAGGGATGTCTGTATATAGGAGTGGTGTCTGTATATAGAGGGATGTCTGTATATAGGAGTGGTGTCTGTGTATAGGGGGATGTCTGTATATAGGAGTGGTGTCTGTATATAGAGGGATGTCTGTATATAGGAGAGATGTCTGTATATAGAGGGATGTCTGTATATAGGAGTGGTGTCTCTATATTGGGGGATGTCTGTATATAGGAGTTGTGTCTGTATATAGAGGGTTGTCTGTATATAGGAGAGGTGCCTGCATATAGGAGTGGTGTCTGTATATAGGAGTGGTGTCTGTATATAGGGGGATGTCTGTATATAGGAGTGGTGTCTGTATATAGAGGGATGTCTGTATATAGGAGAGATGTCTGTATATAGAGGGATGTCTGTATATAGGAGTGGTGTCTCTATATTGGGGGATGTCTGTATATAGTAGAGATGTCTGTATATAGGGGGATGTCTGAATATAGGAGTGGTGTCTGTATATAGGGGGATGTCTGTATATAGGAGTGGTGTCTGTATATAGAGGGATGTCTGTATATAGGAGAGGTGCCTGCATATAGGAGTGGTGTCTGTATATTGGAGTGGTGTCTGTATATAGAGGGATGTCTTTATATAGAAGTGGTGTCTGTATTTAGGGGGATTTCTGTATATTGTAGTGCTGTCTGTATATAGGGGTATGTCTGTATATAGGAGTGGTATCTGTATATAGAGGGATCTCTGTATATGGTAGTGGTGTCTGTATATAGAGGGATGTCTGTATATAGGAGTGGTGTCTGTATATAGGAGTGATGTTTGTATATAAGAGGATGTGGCCAAAGTGGCTACCAAGGATTCCTGCATGCCAAAATGGCTACCAAGGGGCCAAAGTTGCTAACAAGGGGCCCCGCACATCAAAGTGGCTACCAAGGGGCCAAATTGGATACCCAGGGGCAGGGCCCTGCATGCCAGACTTGCTCCTGAGGTTCATTGGCAGCTGGCAGCGCTGTTCAAGCACCATGTATTTCCTTCAGGAAATGCCCATCTAGTTTATTATTATTCTTCTCCGCGTTTTCCGCAATTAATGCGGCCCGAACCGCTCGGCGCAGAGACCCCGTTCAGGCGGCGTTTCGAAGGCCTCGGTGGGCACAGGTGTGCTATGACTTTTATAGTCGATCCGATATGTAGATTTTATTTAAATCGCATTTAAAAAAAAAAATTCCCATAGGAAATAATGGCGAACTTTCCATTACCCCCAACTTGACCTTCCAAAGATGGCAGCTATGCAAATGTACGGTGTCCATTTTAGGACATGATCATTTATCACAGTCAAACATCAGAATAAAGTGACTATGACACTCTCTCGTCCCGTGTGTGAAAAGTAAGTGCCCCCACGGCCCCGTGTGTGAAAAGTAAGTGCCCCCCGGCCCCTTGTGTGAAAAGTAAGTGCCCCCCGGCCCCGTGTGTGAAAAGTAAGTGCCCCCCGGCCCCGTGTGTGAAAAGTAAGTGCCCCCCCCCGGCCCCGTGTGTGAAAAGTAAGTGCCCCCCCCCCGGCCCCGTGTGTGAAAAGTAAGTGCCCCCCGGCCTCGTGTGTGAAAAGTAAGTGCCCCCCGGCCTCGTGTGTGAAAAGTAAGTGCCCCCCCGGCCCCGTGTGTGAAAAGTAAGTGCCCCCCGGCCCCGTGTGTGAAAAGTAAGTGCCCCCCGGCCCCGTGTGTGAAAAGTAAGTGCCCCCCGGCCCCGTGTGTGAAAAGTAAGTGCCCCCCCGGCCCCGTGTGTGAAAAGTAAGTGCCCCCCGGCCCCTGTGTGTGAAAAGTAAGTGCCCCCCGGCCTCGTGTGTGAAAAGTAAGTGCCCCCCGGCCCCGTGTGTGAAAAGTAAGTGCTCCCCCGGCCCCGTGTGTGAAAAGTAAGTTCCCCCCGGCCCCGTGTGTGAAAAGTAAGTGCGTCCCCGGCCCCGTGTGTGAAAAGTAAGTGCCCCCCGGCCCCGTGTGTGAAAAGTAAGTGCCCCCCGGCCCCGTGTGTGAAAAGTAAGTGACCCACAACTCTGACCTGTATATAGGAGTCTGTATATAGGGGGATGTCTGAATATAGGAGTGGTGTCTGTATATAGGGGGATGTCTGTATATAGGAGTGGTGTCTGTATATAGGGGATGTCTGTATATAGGAGTGGTGTCTGTATATAGAGGGATGTCTGTATATAGGAGTGGTGTCTGTATATAGAGGGATGTCTGTATATAGGAGTGATGTCTGTATATAGGGGGATGTCTGTATATAGGAGTGGTGTCTCTATATAGGGGGATGTCTGAATATAGGAGAGATGTCTGTATATAGAGGGATGTCTGTATATAGGAGTGGTGTCTGTATATAGGGGAATGTCTGTATATAGGAGTGATGTCTCTATATAGGGGGATGTCTGAAAATAGGGAAGATGTCTGTATACAGAGGGATGTCTGTATATAGGAGTGGTGTCTGTATACAGAGGGATGTCTGTTTATAGGAGTGGTGTCTGTATATAGGGGGATGTCTGTATATAGGAGTGGTGTCTGTATATAGAGGGAAGTCTGTATGTAGGAGTGGTGTCTGTATATGGAGGGATGTCTGTATATAGGAGTGGTGTCTGTATACAGAGGGATGTCTGTATATAGGAGTCGTGTCTGTATATAGGGGGATGTCTGTATATAGGAGTGGTGTCTGTATATAGGGGGATGTCTGTATATAGGAGTGGTGTCTGTATATAGAGGGATGTCTGTATATAGGAGTGGTGTCTGTATATAGAGGGATGTCTGTATATAGGAGTGGTGTCTGTATATAGGGGGATGTCTGAATATAGGAGAGATGTCTGTATATATAGGGATGTCTGTATATAGGAGTGGTGTCTGTATATAGGAGTGGTGTCTCTATATAGGGGGATGTCTGAATATAGGAGATATGTCTGTATATAGAGGGATGTCTGTATATAGGACTGGTGTCTGTATATAGAGGGATGTCTGTATATAGGAGTGGTGTCTGTATACAGAGGGATGTCTGTATATAGGAGTGGTGTCTGTATATAGGGGATGTCTGTATATAGGAGTGGTGTCTGTATATAGGGGGATATCTGTATATAGGAGTGGTGTCTGTATATAGGAGTGGTGTCTGTATATAGGAGTGGTGTCTGTATATAGAGGGATGTCTGTATATAGGAGTGGTGTCTGTATATAGAGGGATGTGTATATATAGGAGTGGTGTCTGTATATAGAGGGATGTCTGTATATAGGAGTGGTGTCTGTATAAAGAGGGATGTCTGTATATAGGAGTGGTGTCTGTATATAGGGGGATGTCTGTATATAGGAGTGGTGTCTGTATATAGAGGGATGTCTGTTTATTGGTGAGATGTCTGTATATAGAGGGATGTCTGTATATAGGAGTGGTGTCTGTATATAGAGGGATGCCTGTATATAGGAGAGATGTCTGTATATAGAGGGATGTCTGTATATGGGAGTGGTGTCTGTATACAGAGGGATGTCTGTTTATAGGAGTGGTGTCTGTATATAGGGGGATGTCTGTATATAGGAGTGGTGTCTGTATATAGAGGGAAGTCTGTATATAGGAGTGGTGTCTGTATATGGAGGGATGTCTGTATATAGGAGTGGTGTCTGTATACAGAGGGATGTCTGTATATAGGAGTCGTGTCTGTATATAGGGGGATGCCTGTATATAGGAGTGGTGTCTGTATATAGGGGGATGTCTGTTTATAGGAGTGGTGTCTGTATATAGAGGGATGTCTGTATATAGGAGAGATGTCTGTATATAGAGGGATGTCTGTATATAGGAGTGGTGTCTGTATATAGAGGGATGTCTGTATATAGGAGTGGTGTCTGTATATAGGGGGATGTCTGAATATAGGAGAGATGTCTGTATATATAGGGATGTCTGTATATAGGAGTGGTGTCTGTATATAGGAGTGGTGTCTCTATATAGGGGGATGTCTGAATATAGGAGATATGTCTGTATATAGAGGGATGTCTGTATATAGGACTGGTGTCTGTATATAGAGGGATGTCTGTATATAGGAGTGGTGTCTGTATACAGAGGGATGTCTGTATATAGGGGGATGTCTGTATATCGGAGTGGTGTCTGTATATAGGGGGATATCTGTATATAGGAGTGGTGTCTGTATATAGGAGTGGTGTCTGTATATAGGAGTGGTGTCTGTATATAGAGGGATGTCTGTATATAGGAGTGGTGTCTGTATATAGAGGGATGTGTATATATAGGAGTGGTGTCTGTATATAGAGGGATGTCTGTATATAGGAGTGGTGTCTGTATAAAGAGGGATGTCTGTATATAGGAGTGGTGTCTGTATATAGGGGGATGTCTGTATATAGGAGTGGTGTCTGTATATAGAGGGATGTCTGTTTATTGGTGAGATGTCTGTATATAGAGGGATGTCTGTATATAGGAGTGGTGTCTGTATATAGAGGGATGCCTGTATATAGGAGAGATGTCTGTATATAGAGGGATGTCTGTATATGGGAGTGGTGTCTGTATACAGAGGGATGTCTGTATATAGGAGTGGTGTCTTTATATAGGGGGATGTTTGTGTATAGGAGTGGTGTCTGTTGTGGATTCTGTTTGTGGGCTCCCTCTGGTGGTTACTGCTGGTACTGGGTGACTTTGGTGGGTTGCGGCCTTTGGTTTCCACCTGTCCATCAGAGGCTGGGTGTTTCCTATTTTACCTGGCCTTTCTGTCATTTCCCTTGCCGGCTATCAATGTATTCAGATGTGCTCTGTTTGGTTCCTGCCTACCTGCTCCCAGATCTTTCAGGATAAGCTAAGTGCTGATTTTCAGTTGTTTGGTTTTTTGTCCAGCTTGCTTCTTATGTCTCTATGCTAGCTGGTAGCTCTAGTGGACTGAGGTTCTCCCCATGTGCCATGAGTTGGCACATGGGTTCTTGTAATCTCAGGATGGTTTTTTTGATTAGGGTTTTTTGCTGACCGCTCAGTCCCCTTTTGTATCGTTCTGCTTTCTAGTTTACAGCGGGCCTCAATTTGCTAAAGCTATATATATCATCTCTATATGTGTGCCATCCTCTCATTTCACCGTCAATACATGTGGGGGGCAACTATATCTTTTGGGGTTCGTTCCTCTGGAGGCAAGTGAGGTCTTTATTTTCTCTGCAGTACTAGTTAGCTCTTAGGCTGGTGCGTGGCGTCTAGAACCAACGTAGGCACGCTCCCTGGCTATCTCTAGTTGCGTTTGTCAGGCGTAGGGCAGCGGTCAGCCCAGGTTCCATCACCCTAGAGCTCGTCCGTCATTTATTTGTACTTTGCTTGTCCTGTGCTATCCCTAGCCATTGGGGATTCATGACAGTATAGCCGGCCCACAAAGTGTTAATTGTTTGGGCTGAAGCAGGAGAAAAAGAAGTGTTCAAGGGAAATTTATTTTTTTTTTTTTCCCTTCAGAGTTTTGCTGCCTAGCCCTTAATTGCTGTCTAGCTGCTTCTTACCTCCTCTTAACCCTTGAATGGCTCTGATCTTAGCTGTTTAACATGGATGTCCAGACTTTGGCTTCCAGCCTGAGTAATCTCGCGGCAAAGGTTCAAAACATACAGGATTTTCTTGTTCACACTCCCATGTCTGAACCTAGAATTCCTATTCCAGAGTTTTTTTCTGGAGATAGATCTACCTTCCTGAATTTCAGGAACAATTGTAAATTGTTTCTTTCTTTAAAATCTCGCTCCTCTGGAGACCCTGCTCAACAGGTCAGGATTGTCATATCTTTCCTGCGGGGGGGACCCTCAGAATTGGGCATTTGCATTGGCACCAGGGGATCCTGCATTGCTCAGTGTGGATGCGTTTTTTCTGGCATTGGGATTGCTCTATGAGGAACCTAACCTAGAGATTCAGGCTGAATAGGCTTTATTAGCCCTCTCTCAGGGGCATGATGAAGCGGAAATATATTGTCAGAAATTTCGGAAATGGTCGGTGCTTACTCAGTGGAATGAGTGCGCCCTGGCTGCAAACTTCAGAAATGGTCTTTCTGAGGCCATTAAGGATATTATGGTGGGGTTCCCTACGCCTACAGGTCTGAATGAGTCTATGACTATGGCCATTCAGATTGATCGGCGTTTACGGGAGCGCAAACCCGTGCACCAGTTGGCGGTGTCTTCTGAACAGGCACCTGAGACTATGCAATGTGATAGAATTCAGTCCAGAAGTGAACGGCAAAATTATAGGCGGAAAAATGGATTGTGTTTTTATTGTGGTGATTCAGCTCATGTTATATCAGCATGCTCTAAACGCACAAAAGGGTTGATAAATCTTTTGCCATTGATATTCTGCAGCCTAAGTTCATTTTGTCTGTGACTCTGATTTTTTCACTGTCTTCCATTTCCGTCGATGCCTATGTGGATTCGGGCGCTGCCCTGAGTCTTATGGATTGGTCATTTGCCAAACGCTGCGGTTTTAGTCTGGAGCCTCTGGAAGTTCCTATTCCTCTGAAGGGAATTGACTCTACACCATTGGCTATGAATAAACCGCAGTATTGGACACAAGTGACCATGCGCATGACTCCCGTTCATCAGGAGGTGATTCGCTTCCTTGTACTGTATAATTTACATGATGTACTAGTGCTTGGTCTGCCATGGTTACAAACTCATAATCCTGTCCTGGACTGGAAAACAATGTCTGTGCTAAGCTGGGGATGTCAGGGGGTTCATGATGATGCACCTCCGATTTCAATCGCTTCATCTACTCCTTCTGAGATCCCTGCGTTTTTGTCTGACTATAGGAATGTTTTTGAGGAGCCTAAGCTCAATTCGCTCCCTCCTCATAGAGAGTGTGACTGTGCTATAGAATTGATTCCTGGCAGTAAGTTCCCTAAGGGTCGTTTATTTAATCTGTCACTGCCAGAGCATACTGCTATGCGGAATTATATTAAGGAGTCCTTGGAAAAGGGACATATTCGTCCATCTTCGTCCCCTCTGGGAGCAGGTTTTTTTTTTCCTGGCAAAAAAAGATGGTTCCCTGAGGCCTTGTATAGATTATCGCCTTCTGAATAAGATTACAGTCAAATACCAGTATCCATTGCCATTATTAACTGATTTGTTTGCTCGCATTAAGGGGGCTAGGTGGTTCACTAAGATAGATCTTCGCGGTGCGTATAATCTGGTGCGGATAAAACAGGGTGATGAGTGGAAAACCGCATTTAATACGCCTGAGGGCCATTTTGAGTATTTGGTAATGCCTTTTGGACTCTCCAATGCTCCGTCAGTCTTTCAGTCCTTTATGCACAATATTTTCCGTGAATATCTGGATAAGTTTATGATTGTGTATTTGGATGATATTTTGGTGTTTTCTGATGACTGGGAGTCTCATGTTCTACAGGTCAGGAAGGTGTTTCAGGTTCTGCGGGCCAATTCTCTGTTTGTGAAGGGCTCAAAGTGTCTCTTCGGAGTCCAGAAGATTTCTTTTTTGGGGTACATTTTTTCTCCTTCTACTATTGAGATGGATCCCGTCAAGGTTCAGGCTATTTGTGACTGGACACAACCTACATCTGTTAAGAGCCTTCAGAAGTTCTTGGGGTTTGCTAATTTTTATCGTCGGTTCATTGCTAATTTTTCCAGTATTGTTAAACCTTTGACTGATTTGACTAAAAAGGGTGCTGTTGTTGCTGATTGGTCTACTGCGGCCGTGGAGGCCTTTCGGGAACTTAAGCGCCGGTTTTCTTCTGCTCCTGTGTTGTGTCAACCAGATGTTTCACTTCCTTTTCAGGTTGAGGTTGATGCTTCCGAGATTGGAGCAGGGGCGGTTTTGTCACAGAGAAGTTCTAATGGCTCGGTGATGAAGCCATGTGCTTTCTTCTCTAGAAAATTCTCGCCCGCCGAGCGCAATTATGATGTGGGTAATCGGGAGCTTTTGGCCATGAAGTGGGCATTTGAGGAGTGGCGTCATTGGCTTGAGGGTGCTAAACATCGTGTGGTGGTCTTGACTGATCACAAGAATCTCATTTACCTTGAGTCTGCCAGGCGTTTGAATCCTAGACAGGCTCGTTGGTCGTTATTTTTTTCTCGTTTCAATTTCGTGGTTTCATACCTGCCAGGTTCAAAGAATGTGAAGGCAGATGCTCTTTCCAGGAGTTTTGTGCCTGACTCTCCTGGAGACACTGGGCCTACTGGTATCCTTAGGGATGGGGTAATATTGTCCGCCGTATCCCCAGACTTGCGACGCGCATTGCAGGAGTTTCAGGTGGATAAACCGGATCGATGTCCACCAGAAAGACTGTTTGTTCCGGATGATTGGACCAGTAGAGTCATCTCCGAGGTCCATTCTTCTGTGTTGGCTGGTCATCCTGGAATATTTGGTACGAGAGACTTGGTGGCCAGGTCTTTTTGGTGGCCTTCCTTGTCTAGGGATGTGCGTACATTTGTGCAGTCTTGTGAAGTGTGTGCTCGAGCTAAGCCTTGCTGTTCACGGGCCAGTGGGTTGTTGTTATCATTGCCCATCCCGAAGAGGCCTTGGACGCACATTTCCATGGATTTTATTTCTGATCTTCCGGTTTCACAGAAAATGTCCGTTATCTGGGTTGTGTGTGACCGCTTTTCTAAGATGGTTCATTTGGTGCCCTTGCCTAAGTTGCCCTCCTCCTCTGAGTTGGTCCCTTTATTTTTTCAGAACGTGGTTCGTTTGCATGGGATTCCGGAGAATATCGTTTCTGACAGGGGATCCCAGTTTGTGTCTAGATTTTGGCGGACGTTTTGTGCCAAGATGGGCATTGATTTGTCTTTCTCGTCTGCATTCCATCCTCAGACGAATGGCCAGACGGAGCGAACTAATCAGACCTTGGAAACTTATTTGAGGTGTTTTGTTTCTGCTGATCAAGATGACTGGGTTGCTTTTTTGCCACTGGCCGAATTTGCTCTTAATAATCGGGCTAGTTCTGCCACGTTGGTCTCTCCTTTTTTTTGTAATTCGGGGTTTCATCCTCGTTTTTCCTCTGGTCAGGTGGAGTCTTCGGATTGTCCTGGAGTGGACGTGGTGGTGGACAGGCTACATCAGATTTGGAATCAGGTGGTGGACAATTTGAAGTTATCTCAGGAGAAGACTCAGCAGTTTGCTAATCGCCGTCGCCGCGTGGGTCCCCGACTTCTTGTTGGGGATTTGGTGTGGTTGTCTTCTCGTTTTGTCCCTATGAAGGTCTCTTCTCCTAAGTTCAAGCCTCGGTTCATCGGTCCTTATAGGATCTCGGAGATTCTTAACCCTGTATCTTTTCGTTTGGATCTCCCAGCATCGTTTGCTATTCATAATGTGTTCCATCGGTCGTTGTTGCGGAGGTATGAGGTGCCCGTTGTTCCTTCGGTTGAGCCTCCTGCTCCGGTGCTGGTGGAGGGAGAATTGGAGTATGTTGTTGAAAAGATCTTGGATTCTCGTGTTTCCAGACGCAAACTCCAGTATTTGGTTAAGTGGAAGGGTTATGGTCAGGAGGATAATTCCTGGGTGGTCGCCTCCGATGTTCATGCGACTGATTTGGTCCGCGCCTTCCATAGAGCTCACCCTGATCGCCCTGGGGGTTCTCGTGAGGGTTCGGTGACCCCTCCTCAAGGGGGGGGTACAGTTGTGGATTCTGTTTGTGGGCTCCCTCTGGTGGTTACTGCTGGTACTGGGTGACTTTGGTGGGTTGCGGCCTTTGGTTTCCACCTGTCCATCAGAGGCTGGGTGTTTCCTATTTTACCTGGCCTTTCTGTCATTTCCCTTGCCGGCTATCAATGTATTCAGATGTGCTCTGTTTGGTTCCTGCCTACCTGCTCCCAGATCTTTCAGGATAAGCTAAGTGCTGATTTTCAATTGTTTGGTTTTTTGTCCAGCTTGCTTATTATATCTCTATGCTAGCTGGTAGCTCTAGTGGACTGAGGTTCTCCCCATGTGCCATGAGTTGGCACATGGGTTCTTGTAATCTCAGGATGGTTTTTTTGATTAGGGTTTTTTGCTGACCGCTCAGTCCCCTTTTGTATCGTTCTGCTTTCTAGTTTACAGCGGGCCTCAATTTGCTAAAGCTATATATATCATCTCTATGTGTGTGCCATCCTCTCATTTCACTGTCAATACATGTGGGGGGCAACTATATCTTTTGGGGTTCGTTCCTCTGGAGGCAAGTGAGGTCTTTATTTTCTCTGCAGTACTAGTTAGCTCTTAGGCTGGTGCGTGGCGTCTAGAACCAACGTAGGCACGCTCCCTGGCTATCTCTAGTTGCGTTTGTCAGGCGTAGGGCAGCGGTCAGCCCAGGTTCCATCACCCTAGAGCTCGTCCGTCATTTATTTGTACTTTGCTTGTCCTGTGCTATCCCTAGCCATTGGAGATTCATGACAGGTGTCTGTATAAAGAGGGATGTCTGTATATAGGAGTGGTGTCTGTATATACAGGGATGTCTGTATATAGGAGTGGTGTCTGTATATAGAGGGATGTCTGTATATAGGAGTGGTGTCTGTATATAGAGGGATGTCTGTATATAGGAGTGGTGTCTGTATATAGAGGGATGTCTGTATATAGGAATGGTGTCTATATCGGGGGATGTCTGAATATATGAGATATGTTTGTATATAGAGGGATGTCTGTATATAGGAGTGGTGTCTGTATATAGAGGGATGTCTGTATATAGGAGTGGTGTCTGTATATAGAGGGATGTCTGTATATAGGAGTGGTGTCTGTATATTGAGGGATGTCTGCATATAGGAGTGTTGTCTGTATATAGAGGGATGTCTGTATATAAGAGTGGTGTCTGTATATAGAGGGATGTCTGTATATAGGAGTGGTGTCTGTATATAGAGGGATGTCTGTATATAGGAGTGGTGTCTGTATATAGAGGGATGTCTGTATATAGGAGTGGTGTCTGTATATAGAGGGATGTCTGTATATAGGAGTGGTGTCTGTATATAGGGGGATGTCTGTATATAGGAGTGGTGTCTGTATATAGATTGATGTCTGTATATAGGAGAGATGTCTGTATATAGAGGGATGTCTGTATATAGGAGTGGTGTCTGTATATAGAGGGATTTCTGTATATATGAGTGGTGTCTGTATATAGAGGGATGTCTGTATATAGGAGAGGTGCCTGCATATAGGAGTGGTGTCTGTATATAGGAGTGGTGTCTGTATATAGAGGGATGTCTTTATATAGAAGTGGTGTCTGTATATAGGGGGATGTCTGTATAAGGGAGAGATGTCTGTATATAGAGGGATGTCTGTATATAGGAGAGATGTCTGTATATAGGAGTGGTGTCTGTATATAGAGGGATGTCTGTATATGGGAGTGGTATCTGTATACAGAGGGATGTCTGTATATAGGAGTGGTGTCTTTATATAGGGGGATGTCTGTATATAGGAGTGGTATCTGTATATAGAGGGATGTCTGTATATAGGAGTGGTGTCTGTATATAGAGGGATGTCTGTATATAGGAGTGGTGTCTGTATATAGAGGGATGTCTGTATATGGGAGTGGTATCTGTATACAGAGGGATGTCTGTATATAGGAGTGGTGTCTTTATATAGGGGGATGTCTATATATAGGAGTGGTATCTGTATATAGAGGGATGTCTGTATATAGGAGTGGTGTCTGTATATAGAGGGATGTCTGTATATAGGAGTGGTGTCTGTATATAGAGGGATGTCTGTATATAGGAGTGGTGTCTCTATATCGCGGGATGTCTGAATATAGGAGATATGTTTGTATATAGAGGGATGTCTGTATATAGGAGTGGTGTCTGTATATAGAGGGATGTCTGTATATAGGAGTGGTGTCTGTATATAGAGGGATGTCTGTATATAGGAGTGGTGTCTGTATACAGAGGGATGTCTGTATATAGGAGTGGCGTCTGTATAAAGAGGGATGTCTGTATATAAGAGTGGTGTCTGTATATAGAGGGATGTCTGTATATAGGAGTGGTGTCTGTATATAGAGGGATGTCTGTATATAGGAGTGGTGTCTGTATATAGAGGGATGTCTATATATAGGAGTGGTGTCTGTAAATAGAGGGATGTCTGTATACAGGAGTGGTGTCTGTATATAGGGGGATGTCTGTATATAGGAGTGGTGTCTGTATATAGAGGGATGTCTGTATATAGGAGATGTCTGTATATAGAGGGATGTCTGTATATAGGAGTGGTGTCTGTATATAGAGGAATGTCTGTATATAGGAGTGGTGTCTGTATATAGAGGGATGTCTGTATATAGGAGAGGTGCCTGCATATAGAAGTGGTGTCTGTATATAGGAGTGGTGTCTGTATATAGAGGGATGTCTTTATATAGAAGTGGTGTCTGTATATAGGGGGATGTCTGTATAAGGGAGAGATGTCTGTATATAGAGGGATGTCTGTATATAGGAGTGGTGTCTGTATATAGGAGTGGTGTCTGTATATAGAAGGATGTCTGTATATTGTAGTGGTGTCTGTATATAGAGGGATGTCTGTATATAGGAGTGGTATCTGTATATAGAGGGATCTCTGTATATGGTAGTGGTGTCTGTATAAAGAGGGATGTCTGTATGTAGGAGTTGTGTCTGTATATAGGAGTGGTGTCTGTATATAGGAGTGGTGTCTGTATACAGAGGGATGTCTGTATATAAGAGTGGTGTCTGTATAGAGAGGGATGTCTGTATATAAGAGTGGTGTCTGTATACAGAGGGATGTCTGTATATAAGAGTGGTGTCTGTATACAGAGGGATGTCTGTATATAAGAGTGGTGTCTGTATATAGAGGGATGTCTGTATATAGGAGTGGTGTCTGTATACAGAGGGATGTCTGTATATAGGAGTCGTGTCTGTATATAGGGGGATGTCTGTATATAGGAGTGGTGTCTGTATATAGGGGGATGTCTGTTTATAATAGTGGTGTCTGTATATAGAGGGATGTCTGTATATAGGAGAGATGTCTGTATATAGAGGGATGTCTGTATATAGGAGTGGTGTCTGTATATAGAGGGATGTCTGTATATAGGAGTGGTGTCTGTATATAGGGGGATGTCTGAATATAGGAGAGATGTCTGTATATATAGGGATGTCTGTATATAGGAGTGGTGTCTGTATATAGGAGTGGTGTCTCTATATAGGGGATGTCTGAATATAGGAGATATGTCTGTATATAGAGGGATGTCTTTATATAGGACTGGTGTCTGTATATAGAGGGATGTCTGTATATAGGAGTGGTGTCTGTATACAGAGGGATGTCTGTATATAGGAGTGGTGTCTGTATATAGGGGGATGTCTGTATATAGGAGTGGTGTCTGTATATAGGGGGATATCTGTATGTAGGAGTGGTGTCTGTATATAGGAGTGGTGTCTGTATATAGGAGTGGTGTCTGTATATAGAGGGATGTCTGTATATGGGAGTGGTGTCTGTATACAGAGGGATGTCTATATATAGGAGTGGTGTCTTTATATAGGGGGATGTTTGTGTATAGGAGTGGTGTCTGTATAAAGAGGGATGTCTGTATATAGGAGTGGTGTCTGTATATACAGGGATGTCTGTATATAGGAGTGGTATCTGTATATAGAGGGATGTCTGTATATAGGAGTGGTGTCTGTATATAGAGGGATGTCTGTATATAGGAGTGGTGTCTGTATATAGAGGGATGTCTGTATATAGGAGTGGTGTCTCTATATCGGGGATGTCTGAATATAGGAGATATGTTTGTATATAGAGGGATGTCTATATATAGGAGTGGTGTCTGTATATAGAGGGATGTCTGTATATAAGAGTGGTGTCTGTATATAGAGGGATGTCTGTATATAGGAGTGGTGTCTGTATACAGAGGGATGTCTGTATATAAGAGTGGTGTCTGTATACAGAGGGATGTCTGTATATAAGAGTGGCGTCTGTATAAAGAGGGATGTCTGTATATAAGAGTGGTGTCTGTATATAGAGGGATGTCTGTATATAGGAGTGGTGTCTATATATAGAGGGATGTCTGTATATAGGAGTGGTGTCTGTATATAGAGGGATGTCTGTATATAAGAGTGGTGTCTGTATATAGAGGGATGTCTGTATGTAGGAGTGGTGTCTGTATATAGAGGGATGTCTGTATATAAGAGTGGTGTCTGTATATAGAGGGATGTCTGTATATAGGAGTGGTGTCTGTAAATAGAGGGATGTCTGTATACAGGAGTGGTGTCTGTATACAGAGGGATGTCTGTATATAAGAGTGGTGTCTGTATACAGAGGGATGTCTGTATATAAGAGTGGTGTCTGTATACAGAGGGATGTCTGTATATAGGAGTGGTGTCTGTATACAGAGGGATGTCTGTCTATAGGAGTGGTGTCTGTATACAGAGGGATGTCTGTATATAAGAGTGGTGTCTGTATACAGAGGGATGTCTGTATATAGGATTGGTGTTTGTATACAGAGGGATGTCTGTATATAGGTGGTGTCTGTATACAGAGGGATGTCTGTATATAGGAGTGGTGTCTGTATACAGGGGGATGTCTGTATATAGGAGTGGTGTCTGTATACAGAGGGATGTCTGTATATAGGAGAGGTGCCTGCATATAGGAGTGGTGTCTGTATATAGGAGTGGTGTCTGTATATAGGAGTGGTGCCTGCATATAGGAGTGGTGTCTGTATATAGGAGTGGTGTCTGTATACAGGGGGATGTCTGTATATAGGAGTGGTGTCATGGTTCTCAATGGCAAGAGAACGTAGTAAAGCATACAAAAGGACTAGCTCTTGGAAGATGGGAACTCGAGCTGACCGTGAGCTAAACCTACCGCACAACTAACAGTGGCCGGGTAGCGTGCCTACGTTTTTATCCCTAGACGCCCAGCGCCAGCCGGAGGACTGACTGACCCTAGCAGAGGAAAATACAGACCTGGCTTACCTCTAGAGAAATTTTCCCCAAAAGGCAGACAGTAGCCCCCACATATATTGTCGGTGATTTCAGAGGAAATTGACATACGAAGTATGAAGATAGGTTTAGCAAATTGAGGTCCGCTTACTAGATAGTAGGAAGACAGAAAAGGGAACTTCACAGTCAGCTGAAAACCCTTTCAAAACACCATCCTGAAATTACTTTAAGACTCTAATATCAACTCATGACACCAGAGTGGCAATTTCAGCTCACAAGAGCTTCCAGCCTCAAAAGTATTCAATCACAGAGAACTGGAACAAAAATGCAAAACAAACTTAGGACTACAAGTCCAACTTAGCTGATAGTAGTCTAGGAGCAGGAACATGCAACAGAAAGGCTTCTGGTAACATTGTTGGCCGGCATAGAAATGACTGAGGAGCAAGGCTAAATAGAAAACTCCCACATCCTGATGGAAACAGGTGAACAGAGGAGATGAAGCACACAAGTTCAGTACCACCAGTGACCACCGGGGGAGCCCAGAAACCAAACTCACAACAGTACCCCCCCCTCAAGGAGGGGGCACCGAACCCTCACCAGAACCACCAGGGCGATCAGGATGAGCCCTATGAAAGGCACGGACCAAATCGGAGGCATGAACATCAGAAGCTGTCACCCAAGAATTATCCTCCTGACCGTAGCCCTTCCACTTGACCAGATACTGAAGTCTCCGTCTGGAAACACGGGAGTCCAAGATCTTCTCGACAACGTACTCCAACTCACCCTCAACCAACACCGGAGCAGGAGGCTCAACGGAAGGCACAACCGGTACCTCATACCTGCGCAACAATGACCGATGGAAGACATTATGAATAGAAAAAGATGCAGGGAGGTCCAAACGAAAGGACACAGGGTTAAGAATCTCCAATATCTTGTACGGGCCGATGAACCAAGGCTTAAACTTAGGAGAAGAAACCTGCATAGGGACGAAACGAGAAGACAACCACACCAAGTCCCCAACACAAAGACGAGGACCAACACGACGACGGCGGTTGGCAAAATGCTGAGTCTTCTCCTGGGACAACTTCAAATTGTCCACCACATGCCCCCAAATCTGATGCAACCTCTCCGCCACAGCATCCACTCCAGGACAATCCGAAGACTCCACCTGACCGGAAGAGAAACGAGGATGAAACCCCGTATTACAGAAGAAAGGAGAAACCAAGGTGGCAGAACTAGCCCGATTATTGAGGGCAAACTCCGCCAAGGGCAAAAAAGCAAGCCAATCATCCTGATCCGCAGACACAAAACACCTCAAATATGTCTTCAAGGTCTGATTAGTTCGCTCGGTCTGGCCATTAGTCTGAGGATGGAAAGCAGACGAAAAAGACAAATCAATGCCCATCCTAGCACAGAACGCTCGCCAAAATCTAGACACGAATTGGGTTCCCCTGTCAGAAACGATATTCTCCGGAATACCATGCAAGCGAACCACATTTTGAAAAAACAGAGGAACCAGCTCGGATGAGGAAGGCAATTTAGGCAAGGGGACCAAATGAACCATCTTAGAGAAACGGTCACACACCACCCAGATGACAGACATCTTCTGAGAAACAGGGAGATCAGAAATAAAATCCATGGAGATGTGAGTCCAAGGCCTCTTCGGAATAGGCAAAGATAACAACAATCCACTAGCCCGAGAACAACAAGGCTTGGCCCGAGCACAAACATCACAAGACTGCACAAAACCTCGCACATCTCGTGACAGGGAAGGCCACCAGAAGGACCTAGCCACCAAATCCCTGGTACCAAAGATTCCAGGATGACCTGCTAACGCAGAAGAATGGACCTCCGAGATGACTCTACTGGTCCAATCATCAGGAACAAACATTCTACCAGGCGGGCAACGATCAGGTCTATCCGCCTGAAACTCCTGCAAGACCCGTCGCAAGTCTGGGGAAACAGCAGATAATATCACTCCATCCTTAAGGATACCTGTAGGTTCAGAATTACCAGGGGAATCAGGCTCAAAACTCCTAGAAAGGGCATCCGCCTTCACATTTTTAGAACCCGGTAGGTAAGAAACCACAAAATTAAACCGAGAGAAAAATAACGACCAGCGCACCTGTCTAGGATTCAGGCGCCTGGCAGACTCAAGATAAATCAAATTCTTGTGGTCGGTCAATACCACCACCTGATGTCTAGCCCCCTCAAGCCAATGACGCCACTCCTCAAAAGCCCACTTCATAGCCAAGAGCTCCCGATTACCAATATCATAATTTCGCTCAGCGGGCGAAAACTTACGAGAAAAGAACGCGCAAGGTCTCATCACGGAGCAGTCGGAACTTTTCTGCGACAAAACCGCCCCAGCTCCGATTTCTGAAGCGTCGACCTCAACCTGAAAAGGAAGAGTAACATCAGGCTGACGCAATACAGGGGCGGAAGAAAAGCGGCGCTTAAGCTCCCGAAAGGCCTCCACAGCAGCAGGGGACCAATCAGCAACATCAGCACCCTTCTTAGTCAAATCAGTCAACGGTTTAGCAACATCAGAAAAACCAGTTATAAATCGACGATAAAAATTAGCAAAGCCCAAAAACTTCTGAAGGCTCTTAAGAGAAGAGGGTTGCGTCCAATCACAAATAGCCTGAACCTTGACAGGGTCCATCTCAATGGAAGAGGGAGAAAAAATGTACCCCAAAAACGAAATCTTTTGAACCCCAAAAACGCACTTAGAACCCTTTACACACAAGGAATTAGAGCGCAAAACCTGAAAAACCCTCCTGACCTGTTGGACATGAGAGTCCCAGTCATCCGAAAAAACCAAAATATCATCCAGATACACAATCATAAATTTATCCAAATATTCACGGAAAATGTCATGCATAAAGGACTGAAAGACTGAAGGGGCATTTGAAAGACCAAAAGGCATTACTAAATACTCAAAATGGCCCTCAGGCGTATTAAATGCGGTTTTCCACTCATCCCCCTGCTTAATTCGCACTAAATTATACGCCCCACGAAGATCAATCTTAGAGAACCACTTGGCCCCCTTTATTCGAGCAAACAAATCAGTAAGCAGTGGCAAAGGATACTGATATTTAACCGTGATTTTATTCAAAAGCCGATAATCAATACACGGCCTCAAAGAGCCATCTTTTTTAGATACAAAGAAAAAACCGGCTCCTAAGGGAGATGACGAAGGACGAATATGTCCCTTTTCCAAGGACTCCTTAATATATTCCCACATAGCAGCATGTTCAGGCACAGACAGATTAAATAAACGACCCTTTGGAAACTTACTGCCCGGAATCAGATCTATAGTACAATCGCAATCTCTGTGCGGAGGTAGTGAACCAAGTTTAGGCTCCTCAAAAACGTCACGATAATCAGATAAAAATTCCGGAATCTCAGAGGGAATAGATGATGAAATGGAAACCAAAGGTACGTCCCCATGAGTCCCCTGACATCCCCAGCTTAACACAGACATTGCTTTCCAGTCAAGGACTGGGTTATGAGATTGCAACCATGGCAATCCAAGCACCAACACATCATGTAGATTATACAACACAAGGAAGCGAATAATCTCCTGGTGATCCGGATTAATACGCATAGTTACTTGTGTCCAGTATTGTGGTTTATTACTAGCCAATGGCGTGGAGTCAATACCCTTCAGAGGTATAGGAACTTCCAGAGGCTCTAAATCATACCCACAGCGTTTGGCAAAGGACCAATCCATAAGACTCAAAGCGGCGCCAGAGTCGACATAGGCGTCCGCGGTAATAGACGATAAAGAGCAAATCAGGGTCACAGATAGAATAAACTTAGACTGTAAAGTGCCAATTGAAACAGACTTATCAACCTTCTTAGTACGTTTAGAGCATGCTGATATAACATGAGTAGAATCACCACAATAGAAGCATAACCCATTTTTTCGCCTAAAATTCTGTCGTTCGCTTCTGGACAGAATTCTATCACCTTGCATAATCTCTGGCGCCTTCTCAGTAGACACCGCCAAATGGTGCACAGGTTTGCGCTCCCGCAAACGCCGATCAATCTGAATAGCCATTGTCATGGACTCATTCAGGCCTGTAGGCACAGGGAACCCCACCATAACATCTTTAATGGCATCAGAGAGACCCTCTCTGAAATTCGCCGCCAGGGCGCACTCATTCCACTGAGTAAGCACAGACCACTTACGAAATTTTTGGCAGTATATTTCAGCCTCATCTTGCCCTTGAGACAGGGCCATCAAGGCTTTTTCAGCCTGAATCTCTAAATGAGGTTCCTCATAAAGCAACCCCAAAGCCAGGAAAAACGCATCCACATTGAGCAACGCAGGATCCCCTGGTGCCAAAGCAAATGCCCAATCCTGAGGGTCGCCCCGGAGCAAGGAAATTACAATCCTGACCTGCTGTGCAGGATCTCCAGTGGAGCGAGATCTCAGAGACAAAAATAATTTACAATTATGTTTGAAATTCTGGAAGCGAGATCTATCCCCGGAGAAAAATTCAGGTAAAGGAATTCTAGGTTCAGATATAGGAGCATGAATAACAAAATCCTGTAAACTTTGAACCTTCATAGCGAGATTATTCAAACCTGTAGCTAAACTCTGAGGATTCATTTTAATCAGGTGAAATCAGAACCATTCAAGGATTAGAAGGAGAGAGAGACGAAGGCTGCAGTAAGCAGAGATGCTAGTGAATCAACTAATGAGCAAACTCAGGAAAAAAAAAAAAATTTCTCTGCAGACTTCTTTCTTCTGCCAATTATTTTAACCCTTGGCCGGCCAAACTGTCATGGTTCTCAATGGCAAGAGAACGTAGTAAAGCATACAAAAGGACTAGCTCTTGGAAGATGGGAACTCGAGCTGACCATGAGCTAAACCTACCGCACAACTAACAGTGGCCGGGTAGCGTGCCTACGTTTTTATCCCTAGACGCCCAGCGCCAGCCGGAGGACTGACTGACCCTAGCAGAGGAAAATACAGACCTGGCTTACCTCTAGAGAAATTTTCCCCAAAAGGCAGACAGTAGCCCCCACATATATTGTCGGTGATTTCAGAGGAAATTGACATACGAAGTATGAAGATAGGTTTAGCAAATTGAGGTCCGCTTACTAGATAGTAGGAAGACAGAAAAGGGAACTTCACAGTCAGCTGAAAACCCTTTCAAAACACCATCCTGAAATTACTTTAAGACTCTAATATCAACTCATGACACCAGAGTGGCAATTTCAGCTCACAAGAGCTTCCAGCCTCAAAAGTATTCAATCACAGAGAACTGGAACAAAAATGCAAAACAAACTTAGGACTACAAGTCCAACTTAGCTGATAGTAGTCTAGGAGCAGGAACATGCAACAGAAAGGCTTCTGGTAACATTGTTGGCCGGCATAGAAATGACTGAGGAGCAAGGCTAAATAGAAAACTCCCACATCCTGATGGAAACAGGTGAACAGAGGAGATGAAGCACACAAGTTCCACCAGTGACCACCGGGGGAGCCCAGAAACCAAATTCACAACAGAGTGGTGTCTGTATACAGGGGGATGTCTGTATATAGTAGTGGTGTCTGTATACAGAGGGATGTCTGTATATAGGAGTGGTGTCTGTATACAAAGGGATGTCTGTCTATAGGAGTGGTGTCTGTATACAGAGGGATGTCTGTCTATAGGAGTGGTGTCTGTATACAGAGGGATGTCTGTATATAGGAGTGGTGTCTGTATACAGAGGGATGTCTGTATATAGGATTGGTGTTTGTATACAGAGGGATGTCTGTATATAGGTGGTGTCTGTATACAGAGGGATGTCTGTATATAGGAGTGGTGTCTGTATACAGGGGGATGTCTGTATATAGGAGTGGTGTCTGTACACAGAGGGATGTCTGTATATAGGAGAGGTGCCTGCATATAGGAGTGGTGTCTGTATATAGGAGTGGTGTCTGCATATAGGGGGATGTCTGTATATAGGATTGGTGTCTGTATATAGAGGGATGTCTATATAGGAGAGATGTCTGTATATAGAGGGATGTCTGTATATAGGAGTGGTGTCTCTATATGGGGGGATGTCTGTATATAGTAGAGATGTCTGTATATAGGGGGATGTGTTATGGTTCTCAATGGCAAGAGAACATAGCCCAGCAAAACATAGAACTAGCTCTTGGAAGGATGGGAACTAAACTGACCATGAACTAAACCTGCCGCACAACTAACAGTAGCTGGGTAGCGTTGCCTGCGTTTTATCCCTAGACGCCCAGCGCCGGCCGGAGGACTAACTAATCCTGGCAGAGGAAAATATAGTCCTGGCTCACCTCTAGAGAAATTTCCCCGAAAGGCAGACAGAGGCCCCCACATATATTGGCGGTGATTTTAGATGAAATGACAAACGTAGTATGAAAATAGGTTTAGCAAAATTGAGGTCCGCTTACTAGATAGCAGGAAGACAGAAAGGGCACTTTCATGGTCAGCTGAAAACCCTATCAAACACCATCCTGAAATTACTTTAAGACTCTAGTATTAACTCATAACATCAGAGTGGCAATTTCAGATCACAAGAGCTTTCCAGACACAGAAACGAAACTACAGCTGTGAACTGGAACAAAATGCAAAAACAAACGAGGACTAAAGTCCAACTTATCTGGGAGTTGTCTAGCAGCAGGAACATGCACAGAAAGGCTTCTGATTACAATGTTGACCGGCATGGAAGTGACAGAGGAGCAAGGTTAAATAGCGACTCCCACATCCTGATGGGAACAGGTGAACAGAGGAGATGATGCACACAAGTTCAATTCCACCAGTGGCCACCGGGGAAGCCCAAAATCCAATTTCACAACAGTACCCCCCCCTCAAGGAGGGGGCACTGAACCCTCACCAGAACCACCAGGGCGATCAGGATGAGCCCTATGAAAGGCACGGACCAGATCGGAGGCATGAACATCAGAGGCAGTCACCCAAGAATTATCCTCCTGACCGTATCCCTTCCATTTGACCAGATACTGGAGTTTCCGTCTGGAAACACGGGAGTCCAAGATTTTTTCCACAACGTACTCCAACTCGCCCTCAACCAACACCGGAGCAGGAGGCTCAACGGAAGGCACAACCGGTACCTCATACCTGCGCAATAATGACCGATGAAAAACATTATGAATAGAAAAAGATGCAGGGAGGTCCAAACGGAAGGACACAGGGTTAAGAATCTCCAATATCTTGTACGGGCCGATGAACCGAGGCTTAAACTTAGGAGAAGAAACCCTCATAGGGACAAAACGAGAAGACAACCACACCAAGTCCCCAACACAAAGCCGAGGACCAACCCGACGCCGGCGGTTGGCAAAAAGCTGAGTCTTCTCCTGGGACAACTTCAAATTGTCCACCACCTGCCCCCAAATCTGATGCAACCTCTCCACCACAGCATCCACTCCAGGACAATCCGAAGATTCCACCTGACCAGAAGAAAATCGAGGATGAAACCCCGAATTACAGAAAAAAGGAGACACCAAGGTGGCAGAGCTGGCCCGATTATTGAGGGCAAACTCCGCTAAAGGCAAAAAAGCAACCCAATCATCCTGATCTGCAGACACAAAACACCTCAAATATGTCTCCAAGGTCTGATTCGTCCGCTCGGTCTGGCCATTAGTCTGAGGATGGAAAGCAGACGAGAAAGACAAATCTATGCCCATCCTAGCACAGAATGCTCGCCAAAATCTAGACACGAATTGGGTTCCTCTGTCAGAAACGATATTCTCCGGAATACCATGCAAACGGACCACATTTTGAAAAAACAGAGGAACCAACTCGGAAGAAGAAGGCAACTTAGGCAGGGGAACCAAATGGACCATCTTAGAGAAACGGTCACACACCACCCAGATGACAGACATCTTCTGAGAAACAGGAAGATCCGAAATAAAATCCATCGAGATGTGCGTCCAGGGCCTCTTCGGGATAGGCAAGGGCAACAACAATCCACTAGCCCGAGAACAACAAGGCTTGGCCCGAGCACAAACGTCACAAGACTGCACGAAGCCTCGCACATCTCGAGACAGGGAAGGCCACCAGAAGGACCTTGCCACCAAATCCCTGGTACCAAAGATTCCAGGATGACCTGCCAACGCAGAAGAATGAACCTCAGAAATGACTTTACTGGTCCAATCATCAGGAACAAACAGTCTACCAGGTGGGCAACGATCAGGTCTATCCGCCTGAAACTCCTGCAAGGCCCGTCGCAGGTCTGGAGAAACGGCAGACAATATCACTCCATCCTTAAGGATACCTGTAGGTTCAGAATTACCAGGGGAGTCAGACTCAAAACTCCTAGAAAGGGCATCCGCCTTAACATTCTTAGAACCCGGCAGGTAGGACACCACAAAATTAAACCGAGAGAAAAACAACGACCAGCGCGCCTGTCTAGGATTCAGGCGTCTGGCGGACTCAAGATAAATTAGATTTTTGTGGTCAGTCAATACCACCACCTGATGTCTAGCCCCCTCAAGCCAATGACGCCACTCCTCAAAAGCCCACTTCATGGCCAAAAGCTCCCGATTCCCAACATCATAATTCCACTCGGCGGGCGAAAATTTACGCGAGAAAAAAGCACAAGGTCTCATCACGGAGCAATCGGAACTTCTCTGCGACAAAACCGCCCCAGCTCCGATTTCAGAAGCGTCGACCTCAACCTGAAAAGGAAGAGCAACATCAGGCTGACGCAACACAGGGGCGGAAGAAAAGCGGCGCTTAAGCTCCCGAAAGGCCTCCACAGCAACAGGGGACCAATCAGCAACATCAGCACCCTTCTTAGTCAAATCAGTCAATGGTTTAACAACATCAGAAAAACCAGCAATAAATCGACGATAAAAGTTAGCAAAGCCCAAAAATTTCTGAAGACTCTTAAGAGAAGAGGGCTGCGTCCAATCACAAATAGCCTGAACCTTGACAGGATCCATCTCGATGGAAGAGGGGGAAAAAATATATCCCAAAAAGGAAATCTTTTGAACCCCAAAAACGCACTTAGAACCCTTCACACACAAGGAATTAGACCGCAAAACCTGAAAAACCCTCCTGACCTGCTGGACATGAGAGTCCCAGTCATCCGAAAAAATCAAAATATCATCCAGATACACAATCATAAATTTATCCAAATAATCACGGAAAATGTCATGCATAAAGGACTGAAAGACTGAAGGGGCATTTGAAAGACCAAAAGGCATCACCAAATACTCAAAGTGGCCCTCGGGCGTATTAAATGCGGTTTTCCACTCATCCCCCTGCTTAATTCGCACCAAATTATACGCCCCCCGGAGATCTATCTTAGAGAACCACTTGGCCCCCTTTATGCGAGCAAACAAATCAGTCATCAGTGGCAATGGATATTGATATTTAACCGTGATTTTATTCAAAAGCCGATAATCAATACACGGCCTCAAAGAGCCATCTTTCTTAGCCACAAAGAAAAAACCGGCTCCTAAGGGAGATGACGAAGGACGAATATGTCCCTTTTCCAAGGACTCCTTTATATATTCTCGCATAGCAGCATGTTCAGGCACAGACAGATTAAATAAACGACCCTTAGGGTATTTACTACCCGGAATCAAATCTATGGCACAATCGCACTCCCGGTGCGGAGGTAATGAACCAAGCTTAGGTTCTTCAAAAACGTCACGATATTCCGTCAAGAATTCAGGAATCTCAGAGGGAATAGATGATGAAATGGAAACCACAGGTACATCCCCATGCGTCCCCTTACATCCCCAGCTTAACACAGACATAGCTTTCCAGTCAAGGACTGGGTTGAGATTGCAGCCATGGCAATCCAAGCACCAACACATCATGTAGGTTATACAGCACAAGAAAGCGAATAATCTCCTGGTGATCCGGATTAATCCGCATAGTTACTTGTGTCCAGTATTGTGGTTTATTGCTAGCCAATGGGGTGGAGTCAATCCCCTTCAGGGGTATAGGAGTTTCAAGAGGCTCCAAATCATACCCACAGCGTTTGGCAAAGGACCAATCCATAAGACTCAAAGCGGCGCCAGAGTCGACATAGGCATCCGCGGTAATAGATGATAAAGAACAAATCAGGGTCACAGATAGAATAAACTTAGACTGTAAAGTGCCAATTGAAACAGACTTATCAAGCTTCTTAGTACGCTTAGAGCATGCTGATATAACATGAGTTGAATCACCGCAATAGAAGCACAACCCATTTTTTCGTCTAAAATTCTGCCGTTCACTTCTGGACAGAATTCTATCACATTGCATATTCTCTGGCGTCTTCTCAGTAGACACCGCCAAATGGTGCGCAGGTTTGCGCTCCCGCAGACGCCTATCGATCTGGATAGCCATTGTCATGGACTCATTCAGACCCGCAGGCACAGGGAACCCCACCATAACATCCTTAATGGCATCAGAGAGACCCTCTCTGAAATTCGCCGCCAGGGCGCACTCATTCCACTGAGCAAGCACAGCCCATCTACGGAATTTCTGGCAGTATATTTCAGCTTCGTCTTGCCCTTGAGATAGGGACATCAAGGCCTTTTCCGCCTGAAGTTCTAACTGAGGTTCCTCATAAAGCAACCCCAAGGCCAGAAAAAACGCATCCACACCGAGCAACGCAGGATCCCCTGGAGCCAATGCAAAAGCCCAATCCTGAGGGTCGCCCCGAAGCAAGGAAATCACAATCCTGACCTGCTGAGCAGGATCTCCAGCAGAGCGAGATTTCAGGGACAAAAACAACTTGCAATTATTTTTGAAATTTTGAAAGCAAGATCTATTCCCTGAGAAAAATTCAGGCAAAGGAATTCTAGGTTCAGATATAGGAACCTGAACAACAAAATCTTGTAAATTTTGAACTTTCGTGGTGAGATTATTCAAACCTGCAGCTAAACTCTGAATATCCATTTCAAACAGGTGAACACAGAGCCATTCCAGGATTAGAAGGAGAGAGAGAGAGAAAGGCTGCAATATAGGCAGACTTGCAAGAAATTCAATTACAAGCACACTCAGAACTGAAGGGAAAAAAAAAAAAAAAAAAAAAAAATCTTCAGCAGACTACTCTTTTCTCTCCTTTCTCTGTCAATTAATTTAACCCTTTTTGGGCCGGTCAAACTGTTATGGTTCTCAATGGCAAGAGAACATAGCCCAGCAAAACATAGAACTAGCTCTTGGAAGGATGGGAACTAAACTGACCATGAACTAAACCTGCCGCACAACTAACAGTAGCCGGGTAGCGTTGCCTGCGTTTTATCCCTAGACGCCCAGCGCCGGCCGGAGGACTAACTAATCCTGGCAGAGGAAAATATAGTCCTGGCTCACCTCTAGAGAAATTTCCCCGAAAGGCAGACAGAGGCCCCCACATATATTGGCGGTGATTTTAGATGAAATGACAAACGTAGTATGAAAATAGGTTTAGCAAAATTGAGGTCCGCTTACTAGATAGCAGGAAGACAGAAAGGGCACTTTCATGGTCAGCTGAAAACCCTATCAAACACCATCCTGAAATTACTTTAAGACTCTAGTATTAACTCATAACATCAGAGTGGCAATTTCAGATCACAAGAGCTTTCCAGACACAGAAACGAAACTACAGCTGTGAACTGGAACAAAATGCAAAAACAAACGAGGACTAAAGTCCAACTTATCTGGGAGTTGTCTAGCAGCAGGAACATGCACAGAAAGGCTTCTGATTACAATGTTGACCGGCATGGAAGTGACAGAGGAGCAAGGTTAAATAGCGACTCCCACATCCTGATGGGAACAGGTGAACAGAGGAGATGATGCACACAAGTTCAATTCCACCAGTGGCCACCGGGGGAGCCCAAAATCCAATTTCACAACAGGGATGTCTGTATATAGGGGGATGTCTGAATATAGGAGTGGTGTCTGTATATAGGGGGATGTCTGTATATAGGAGTGATGTCTGTATATAGAGGGATGTCTGTATATAGGAGAGGTGCCTGCATATAGGAGTGGTGTCTGTATATAGGAGTGGTGTCTGTATATAGAGGGATGTCTTAATATAGAAGTGGTGTCTGTGTATAGGGGGATTTCTGTATATTGTAGTGCTGTCTGTATATAGGGGTATGTCTGTATATAGGAGTGGTATCTGTATATAGAGGGATCTCTGTATATGGTAGTGGTGTCTGTATATAGAGGGATGTCTGTATATAGGAGTGGTGTCTGTATATAGGAGTGATGTTTGTATATAAGAGGATGTGGCCAAAGTGGCTACCAAGGATTCCTGCATGCCAAAATGGCTACCAAGGGGCCAAAGTTGCTAACAAGGGGCCCTGCACATCAAAGTGGCTACCAAGGGGCCAAATTGGATACCCAGGGGCAGGGCCCTGCATGCCAGACTTGCTCCTGAGGTTCATTGTCAGCTGGCAGCGCTGTTCAAGCACCATGTATTTCCTTCAGGAAATGCCCATCTAGTTATAGTGCTTTGGAACAAAGCACTATACTGTTATTCCACCGTGGTAAACTTCTTCTTCTTATTATAGTGCTTTGGAACAAAGCACTATACTGTTATTCCACCGTGGTAAACTTCTTCTTATTATTATAGTGCTTTGGAACAAAGCACTATACTGTTATTCCACCGTGGTAAACTTCTTCTTATTCTTATTATTCAGTCCGCACGTAATGCGGCCCGAACCGCTAAACTCACAGACTCCAGTGAGGTGTCATTTCGAAGCCAGCATCCCCAAGAGGTGTGCTAAGTATTTTTCGTGCCGATCGGATTTGTAGTTTTTGCGCAATTTGTGTTTGAAAAAAGTCTTTCAATGCGTTTCAATAGGGAAATTGTCCCATACGTTTATAATGGGCTGGTTTCTGAGGCAATTTCTAAAAATAACTGCCACCTGGCTGATTAGCTCATTGATATGCGCAGTCAGACACAGTTACTATGCCAACGCCTATGAAGTCTACATCAGCTCACCAGGTCACAAGTTTTGTCAGATAATATCAGCTCTTAAAGTGACAGTACAGCACAATTCCAAACCACTATCCTTAGTCTTATGATTATTAGACTGTGGCCCGATTCTAACTCATCGGGTATTCTAGAATATGTATGTCCACGAAGTATATTGCACAGCCACGCAGTATACAGCGCAGAGCCGCGCAGTACAGAGCGCAGAGCCGCGCAGTATAAAGCGCAGAGCCGCGCACTACACAGCGCAGAGCCGCGCAGTACGCAGCGCAGAGCCGCGCAGTATAAAGCGCAGAGCCGCGCAGTACACAGCGCAGAGCCGCGCAGTACACAGCGCAGAGCCGCGCAGTACAAAGCGCAGAGTCGCGCAGTATAAAGCGCAGAGCCACGCAGTACACAGCGCAGAGCCGCGCAGTACACAGCGCAGAGCCACGCAGTATACAGTGCAGAGCCGCGCAGTACACAGCGCAGAGCCGCGCAGTACACAGCGCAGAGCCACGCAGTACACAGCGCAGAGCCGCGCAGTACACAGCGCAGAGTCGCGCAGTATAAAGCGCAGAGCCGCGCAGTACACAGCGCAGAGCCGCGCAGTACACAGCGCAGAGCCGCGCAGTACACAGCGCAGAGCCGCGCAGTATACAGCGCAGAGCCGCGCAGTACACAGCGCAGAGCCGCGCAGTACACAGCGCAGAGCCGCGCAGTACACAGCGCAGAGCCGCGCAGTACAAAGCGCAGAGCCGCGCAGTACAAAGTGCAGAGCCGCGCAGTACACAGCGCAGAGCCGCGCAGTACACAGCGCAGAGCCGCGCAGTATAAAGCGGAGAGCCGCGCAGTACACAGCGCAGAGCCGCGCAGTACACAGCGCAGAGCCGCGCAGTACACAGCGCAGAGCCACGCAGTACACAGCGCAGAGCCGCGCAGTATACAGCGCAGAGCCGCGCAGTACACAGCGCAGAGCCGCGCAGTACAGAGCGCAGAGCCGCACAGTATAAAGCGCAGAGCCGCGCAGTATACCGCGCAGAGCCGCGCAGTGCACAGCGCAGAGCCGCGCAGTACACAGCGCAGAGCCGCGCAGTATAAAGCGCAGAGCCGCGCAGTACACAGCGCAGAGCCGCGCAGTACACAGCGCAGAGCCGCGCAGTACACAGCGCAGAGCCGCGCAGTACACCTCGCAGAGCCGCGCAGTACACAGCGCAGAGCCGCGCAGTACACAGCGCAGAGCCGTGCAGTATACAGCGCAGAGCCGCGCAGTATACAGCGCAGAGCCGCGCAGTACACAGCGCAGAGCCACCCAGTATACAGCGCAGAGCCGCGCAGTATACAGCGCAGAGCCGCGCAGTACACAGCGTAGAGCCACGCAGTATACAGCGCAGAGCCGCGCAGTATACAGCGCAGAGCCGCGTAGTATACAGCGCAGAGCCCCGCAGTATACAGTGCAGAGCCCCGCAGTATACAGCGCAGAGCCGTGCAGTACACAGTGCAGAGCCGCGCAGTACACAGCGCAGAGCCGCGCAGTATACAGCGCAGACACACGCAGTACACAGCACGGACACGCGCAGTACACAGCGCAGAGCCGCGCAGTACACAGCGCAGAGCCGCGTAGTATACAGCGAAGAGCCACGCAGTATATAGCGCAGAGCCGCGCAGTACAAAGCGCAGAGCCGCGCAGTATACAGCGCAGAGCCGCGTAGTATACAGCGCAGAGCCGCGTAGTATACAGCGCAGAGCCACGCAGTATACAGCGCAGAGCCACGCAGTATACAGCGCAGAGCCACGTAGTTATACTGCCCAGTCACATAGTATATTGTCCAGTCACATAGTATACTGCATATCCCTGTTAAAAAAAAAAAAAAAAAAGAATTAAAATAAAAAAGTTACATACTCACCTCCTGGAGCGGCCGGTATCTGATGGTTGTTGCACCTCCTAGAGCGGCCGGTACACGATGCTTGTTGCACCTGGAGTGGCCGGTACCCGATGCTTGTTGCGCGCTCCGGTCCCAAGAGTGCATTGCGGTCTCATGAGATGATGACGTAGCGGTGTTGTGAGACAGAAAGACGGAAGTGCCCTTAGACAATTATATAGTAGATTACCCCGCTCACCAAATCGGACCCCGAGGGGCCCGGCTCACCAAATCGGACCCAGAGTGACCCCGCCCACCAAATCGGACCCAGAGTGACCCCGCCCACCAAATCGGACCCAGAGTGGCTCCGCCCACCAAATCGAACCCAGAGTGACCCCTTCCACCAAATCAGACCCAGAGTGACCCCTTCCACCAAATCGGACCCAGAGTGACCCCACCCACCAAATCGGACCCTGAGGTGCCCAGCCCACCAAATGAGACCCTGAGGTGCCCAGCCCACCAAATCGGACCGAGTGACCCCACCCACCAAATTGGTCCCTAAGGTGCCCCGCCCACCAAATCGGACCCAGAGTGGCTCCGCCCACCGAATCGGACCCAGAGTGGCCGCGCCCACAGAATCGGACCAAAAGTGACCCCGCCCACCGAATCGGACCTAGATTTACCCCGCCCACAAAATCAGACCCAGATTGACCCAACCCACCAAATCGGACCGCCTGAGGGGCACCCAAGTGTGAAAGTCTTGCAGGGGCAGCCCGGGCACCATTCCAAAGCACTATCTGTAGTTCCTTCAGGAAATACCCATCTAGTTATTATTATTATTCAGTCCGCACGTAATGCGGCCCGAACCGCTTCACTCACAGACTCCAGTGAGGTGTCATTTCGAAGCCAGCGTTCCTGAGAGGTGTGCTAAGTATTTTTCGTGCCGATCAGATTTGTAGTTTTTGCGCAATTTGTGTTTGAAAAAAGTGTTTCAATGCATTTCAATAGAGAAATTTTCCAATACGTTTATAATGGGCTGGTTTCTGAGGCAATTTCTAAAAATAACTGCCACCTGGCTGATTAGCTCATTGATATGCGCAGTCAGACACAGTTACTATGCCAACGCCTATGAACTCTACATCAGCTCACCAGGTCACAAGTTTTGTCAGATAATATCAGCTCTTAAAGTGACAGTACAGCACAATTCCAAACCACTATCCGTAGTCTTATGATTATTAGACTGTGGCCCGATTCTAACTCATCGGGTATTCTAGAATATGCATGTCCACGTAGTATATTGCACAGCCACGCAGTATACAGTGCAGAGCCATGCAGTACACAGCGCAGAGCCGCGCAGTACAGAGCGCAGAGCCGCACAGTATAAAGAGCAGAGCCGCGCAGTACACAGTGCAGAGCCGAGCAGTACACAGTGCAGAGCCGCGCAGTACACAGTGCAGAGCCGTGCAGTACACAGCGCAGAGCGGCGCAGTACACAGCGCAGAGCGGCGCAGTGCAAAGCGCAGAGCCGCGCAGTATACAGCGCAGAGCCGCGCAGTATACAGCGCAGAGCCGCGCAGTATACTGCGCAGAGCCGCGTAGTATACAGCGCAGAGCCCCGCAGTATACAGCGCAGAGCAGTACACAGCGCAGAGCCGCGCAGTATACAGCGCAGACACGCGCAGTACACAGCATGGACACGCGCAGTACACAGCGCAGAGCCGCGTAGTATACAGCGAAGAGCCACGCAGTATATAGCGCAGAGCCGCACAGTACAAAGCGCAGAGCCGCGCAGTATACAGCGCAGAGCCGCGCAGTATACAGCGCAGAACGCGCAGTACACAGCGCAGAGCCGCGCAGTACACAGCGCAGAGCCGAGCAGTACACAGCGCAGAGCCGCGTAGTATACAGCGCAGAGCCACGCAGTATACAGCGCAGAGCCACGCAGTATACAGCGCAGAGCCACGTAGTTATACTGCCCAGTCACGTAGTATATTGTCCAGTCACATAGTATACTGCATATCCCTGTTAAAAAAAAAAAAAAAAGAATTAAAATAAAAAAGTTACATACTCACCTCCTGGAGCGGCCGGTATCTGATGGTTGTTGCACCTCCTAGAGCGGCCGGTACACGATGCTTGTTGCACCTGGAGTGGCCGGTACCCGATGCTTGTTGCGCGCTCCGGTCCCAAGAGTGCATTGCGGTCTCACGAGATGATGACGTAGCGGTGTTGTGAGACAGAAAGACGGAAGTGCCCTTAGACAATTATATAGTAGATTACCCCGCTCACCAATTCGGAACACGAGGGGCCCGGCCCACCAAATCGGACCCCGAGGGGCCCGGCC
This sequence comes from Ranitomeya variabilis, assembly GCF_051348905.1. NCBI lineage: Eukaryota > Metazoa > Chordata > Amphibia > Anura > Dendrobatidae > Ranitomeya > Ranitomeya variabilis. Next base: position 299,938,164 of record NC_135234.1, on the reverse strand, counting down.
CACCAAATCGGACCCAGAGTGACCCCGCCCACCAAATCGGACCCAGAGTGACCCCGCCCACCAAATCGGACCCAGAGTGACCCCGCCCACCAAATCGGACCCAGAGTGGCTCCGCCCACCAAATCGGACCCAGAGTGACCCCTTCCACCAAATCAGACCCAGAGTGACCCCTTCCACCAAATCGGACCCAGAGTGACCCCACCCACCAAATCGGACCCTGAGGTGCCCAGCCCACCAAATCGGACCGAGTGACCCCACCCACCAAATTGGTCCCTAAGGTGCCCCGCCCACCAAATCGGACCCAGAGTGGCTCCGCCCACCGAATCGGACCCAGAGTGGCCGCGCCCACAGAATCGGACCAAAAGTGACCCCGCCCACCGAATCGGACCTAGATTTACCCCGCCCACAAAATCAGACCCAAATTGACCCAACCCACCAAATCGGACCGCCTGAGGGGCACCCAAGTGTGAAAGTCTTGCAGGGGCAGCCCGGGCACCATTCCAAAGCACTATCTGTAGTTCCTTCAGGAAATACCCATCTAGTTATTATTATTCTTCTTCTCCGCGTTTTCCGCAATTAATGCGGCCCGAACCGCTCGGCGCAGAGACCCCGTTCAGGCGGCGTTTCGAAGGCCTCGGTGGGGACAGGTGTGCTATGACTTTTATAGTCGATCCGATATGAAGATTTTATTTAAATCGCATTTTAAAAAAAAAATTCCCATAGGAAATAATGGCGAACTTTCCATTACCCCCAACTTGACCTTCCAAAGATGGCAGCTATGCAAATGTACGGTGTCCATTTTAGGACATGATCATTTATCAAAGTCAAACATCAGAATAAAGTGACTATAACACCCTCTCGTCCCGTGTGTGAAAAGTAAGTGCCCCCCCGGCCCCGTGTGTGAAAAGTAAGTGCCCCCCCCCGGCCCTGTGTGTGAAAAGTAAGTGCCCCCCCCCCCCCCCGGCCCCGTGTGTGAAAAGTTAGTGCCCCTCCGGCTCCGTGTGTGAAAAGTAAGTGCCCCCCGGACCCGTGTGTGAAAAGTAAGTGCGCCCCCGGCCCCGTGTGCAAAAGTAAGTGCGCCCCCGGCCCCGTGTGCAAAAGTAAGTGCGCCCCCGGCCCCGTGTGCAAAAGTAAGTGCGCCCCCGGCCCCGTGTGCAAAAGTAAGTGCGCCCCCGGCCCCGTGTGCAAAAGTAAGTGCGCCCCCGGCCCCGTGTGCAAAAGTAAGTGCGCCCCCGACCCCGTGTGCAAAAGTAAGTGCGCCCCCGGCCCCGTGTGCAAAAGTAAGTGCGCCCCTGGCCCCGTGTGCTAAAGTAAGTGCGCCCCCGACCCCGTGTGCAAAAGTAAGTGCGCCCCCGGCCCCGTGTGCAAAAGTAAGTGCGCCCCCGGACACGTGTGCAAAAGTAAGTGCGCCCCCGGCCCCGTGTGCAAAAGTAAGTGCGCCCCCGGCCCCGTGTGCAAAAGTAAGTGCGCCCCCGGCCCCGTGTGCAAAAGTAAGTGCGCCCCCGGCCCCGTGTGCAAAAGTAAGTGTGCCCCCGGCCCCGTGTGCAAAAGTAAGTGCGCCCCAGGCCCCGTGTGCAAAAGTAAGTGCGCCCCCGGCCCCGTGTGCAAAAGTAAGTGCGCCCCCGGCTCCGTGTGCAAAAGTAAATGCGCCCCCGGCCCCGTGTGCAAAAGTAAGTGCGCCCCCACGGCCCTGTGTGCAAAAGTAAGTGCGCCCCCGGCCCCGTGTGTGAAAAGTAAGTGCCCCCCAGCCCCGTGTGTGAAAAGTAAGTGCCCCCCGGCCCCGTGTGTGAAAGGTAAGTGCGCCCCCGGCCCCGTGTGCAAAAGTAAGTGCGCCACCTGCCCCGTGTGCAAAAGTAAGTGCGCCCCCACGGCCCCGTGTGCAAAAGTAAGTGCGCCCCCGGCCCCGTGTGTGAAAAGTAAGTGCCCCCCGGCCCCGTGTGTGAAAAGTAAGTGCCCCCCAGCCCCGTATGTGAAAAGTAAGTGCCCCCCCGGCCCCGTCTGTGAAAAGTAAGTTCCCCCGGCCCCGTGTGTGAAAAGTAAGTGCCCCCCCGGCCCCGTCTGTGAAAAGTAAGTGCCCCTCCGGCCCCGTGTGTGAAAAGTAAGTGCCCCCCGGCCCCGTATGTGAAAAGTAAGTGCCCCCCGGCCCCGTGTGTGAAAAGTAAGTGCCCCCCGGCACCGTGTGTGAAAAGTAAGTGCCCCCCCGGCCCCGTGTGTGAAAAGTAAGTGACCCAGAACTCTGACCTGTATATAGGAGTGGTGTCTGTATTTAGAGGGATGTCTGTATATAGGAGTGGTGTCTGTATATAGGGGATGTCTGTATATAGGAGTGGTGTCTGTATATAGAGGGATGTCTGTATATAGGAGTGGTGTCTGTATATAGAGGGATGTCTGTATATAGGAGTGGTGTCTGTATATAGGGGGATGTCTGTATATAGGGAGATGTCTGTATATAGGAGTGGTGTCTCTATATAGGGGATGTCTGAATATAGGAGAGATGTCTGTATATAGAGGGATGTCTGTATATAGGAGTGGTGTCTGTATATAGAGGGATGTCTGTACATAGGAGTGATGTCTGTATATAGGGGGATGTCTGTATATAGGAGTGGTGTCTCTATATAGGGGGATGTCTGAATATAGGAGAGATGTCTGTATATAGAGGGATGTCTGTATATAGGAGTGGTGTCTGTATATAGGGGATGTCTGTATATAGGAGTGGTGTCTGTATATAGAGGGATTTCTGTATATAGGAGTGGTGTCTGTATATAGGGGGATGTCTGTATATAGGAGTGGTGTCTCAATATAGGGGGATGTCTGAATATAGGAGAGATGTCTGTATATAGAGGGATATCTGTATATAGGAGCGGTGTCTGTATATAGGGGGATGTCTGAATAAAGGAGAGATGTCTGTATATAGAGGGATGTCTGTATATAGGAGTGGTGTCTGTATATAGGAGGATGTCTGTATATAGGAGTGGTGTCTGTATATAGGGGGATGTCTGTATATAGGAGTGGTGTCTCTATATAGGGGGATGTCTGAATATAGGAGATATGTCTGTATATAGAGGGATGTCTGTATATAGGAGTGGTGTCTGTATATAGGGGGATGTCTGTATATAGGGGGATGTCTGTATATAGGAGTGTTGTCTGTATATAGGGGGATGTCTTTATATGGGGGGATGTCTGTATATAGGAGTGGTGTCTGTATATAGAGGGATGTCTGTATATAGGAGTGGTGTCTGTATATAGAGGGATGTCTGTATATAAAAGTGGTGTCTGTATATAGAGGGATGTCTGTATATAGGAGTGGTGTCTGTATATAGAGGGATGTCTGTATATAGGAGTGATGTCTGTATATAGAGGGATGTCTGTATATAGGAGTGGTGTCTGTATATAGGGAATGTCTGTATATAGGAGTGGTGTCTGTATATAGAGGGATGTCTGTATATAGGAGTGGTGTCTGTATATAAAGGGATGTCTGTATATAGGAGAGATGTCTGTATATAGAGGGATGTCTGTATATAGGAGTGGTGTCTGTATATAGGAGTGGTGTCTGTATATAGAGGGATGTCTGTATATAGGAGAGATGTCTGTATCTAGAGGGATGTCTGTATATAGGAATGGTGTCTGTATATAGAGGGATGTCTGTATATAGGAGTGGTGTCTGTATATAGAGGGATGTCTGTATATAGGAGTGGTGTCTGTATATAGAGAGATGTCTGTATATAGGAGTGGTGTCTGTATATAGGGGGATGTCTGTATATAGGAGTGGTGTCTGTATATAGGGGGATGTCTGTATATAGGAGTGGTGTCTGTATATAGGGGGATGTCTGTATATAGGAGTGGTGTCTGTATATAGAGTGTTGTCTGTATGTAGGAGTGGTGTCTGTATATAGAGGGATGTCTGTATGTAGGAGTGGTGTCTGTATATAGGGGGTTGGCTGTATATAGGAGTGGTGTCTGTATATAGGGGGATGTCTGTACATAGAAGTGGTGTCTGTATATAGGGGGATGTCTGTATATAGGAGTGGTGTCTGTATATAGAGGGATGTCTGTATATAGGAGTGGTGTCTGTATATAGAGGGATGTCTGTATATAGGAGTGGTGTCTGTATATAGAGGGATGTCTGTATATAGGAGTGGTGTCTGTATATAGAGGGATGTCTGTATATAGGAGTGGTGTCTGTATATAGAGGAATGTCTGTATATAGGAGTGGTGTCTGTATATAGGAGTGGTGTCTGTATATAGAGGGATGTCTGTATATCGGAGAGATGTCTGTATATAGAGGGATGTCTGTATATAGGAGTGGTGTCTGTATATGGGGGATGTCTGTATATAGGAGTGGTGTCTGTATACAGAGGGATGTATGTATATAGGAGTGGTGTCTGTATATAGAGGGATGTCTGTATATAGGAGTGGTGTCTGTATACAGAGGGATGTCTGTATATAGGAGTGGTGTCTGTATATGGGGGATGTCTGTATATAGGAGTGGTGTCTGTATAGGAGTGGTGTCTGTATATAGGAGTGGTGTCTGTATATAGAGGGATGTCTGTATATAGTTGAGATGTCTGTATATAGAGGGATGTCTGTATATAGGAGTGGTGTCTGTATACAGAGGGATGTCTGTATATAGGAGTGGTGTTTGTATATAGAGGGATGTCTGTATATAGCAGTGGTGTCTGTATATAGAGGGATGTCTGTATATAGGAGTGGTGTCTGTATACATAGGGATGTCTGTATATAGGAGTGGTGTCTGTATATAGGGTGATGTCTGTATATAGGAGTGGTGTCTGTATATGGGGGATGTCTGTATATAGGAGTGGTGTCTGTATATAGGGGGATGTCTGTATATAGGAGTGGTGTCTGTATATAGAGGGATGTCTGTATATAGGAGTGGTGTCTTTATATAGAGGGATGTCAAAGATTCAAAGAAGCTTTATTGGCAGGACCAAATACACATCAGTTTTGCCAAAGCAAGTGTATAAAGGCAATAGGAATAGGGACTGTGGGGATGTTGGGTAGGAGCTGTAGGGGAGGTGGATGGGGGCAGATCCAGGGTGGGGGCTATAGTCCATGGCATAGGGAAGGTGGATGGGGGCAGATCCAGGGTGGGGGCTATAGTCCATGGCATCATGGCTGTCTTTCTCGCAGTCTATGACATTCGCTCACATACCGCGCTGCGATCTCCACTGCTCTCTCTTCTTCTCCCAGCAGGATATATGTCTTCTCTTCCTCCTTCATGGTGATGAAGTCCGGGAAGAGATGTGAGAGTCTCCTGAAGTGAGTGTCCCTCACTGCTGAGTATTTGGAGCAGTGTAGCAGGAAGTGGGTTTCGTCCTCTATGGCCTCCTGATCACAGTGTTGGCACAGTCTTTCCTCCCTGGGCTTGTAGTTCTGCCTGTGTCGGCCACATTCGATGGCCAGACTGTGGGCACTGAGTCTATATCGGCTCAGGATCTTGCGATCTCTGGGGTCCGGGAGTTTCTCCAGATATGGGGCCAGTCTGTATTCTCTCTGTAGACTCCGGTACGTGTTCAGTTTCTGTGAGTTGTTGATATCATTCTTCCAGTCACTGACATACCTCTCCTGGCCTTCTTCTGCCATCTTCCTGATTCCGGCTTTTGTCAGTTTGTTATGATTGGTGTTCTGGTCCGGTTGGGTTTGGCTGGGCTGTTCCGAGGGTTCTGGTTTTTCTGTTTCACCTACATGTATCAGGGCTTTATAGTGATGGGAGCTTGGATTGCTCCTATGCAGGTGAGCCCGGAATGACAGCGCCCTCTTTAGAACTGTTAGGTGTAGAGGGAATCTGCCCAGCTCGGCCCGACAAGCACTGTTGGAGGTGCTCCGATGGACCTGGAGAAGGTGCTTGCAGAATTCCAGGTGGAATATTTCTGTTGGACTAGTTTCCCACCTTGACCGGTCTGGGTAGGTGTGAGGACCCCAGACTTCGCTGCCATACAGGAGGATTGGGGCGATGATGGAGTCGAAGATTTTTAGCCAGACCCTCACTGGTGGCTTCAGATGGTAGAATTTCCTTTGGATGGCATAGAAGGTTTTGCAGGCCTTGTCTTTCAGGGTCTCTATGGCTTGTTTGAAGCTCCCTGACCGGTGAATCTCTAGGCCCAGGTAGGTATATTTGTCCGTTGCTGTGAGGTCGCAGTTGTTGAGGACAAATGATGGGTGCTGGTCTGATTTTCTCTTTCTCCTCTGGAACACCATAGTGTTGGTTTTCTTTAGGTTGACCGGTAGAGCCCAGTTGGAGCTGAATTTCTCTAGGATTTTCAGGTTGTCCTGGAGGCCTTTCTCGGTTGGTGACAGCAGCAGCAGGTCATCTGCATACAGCAGGAATTTCACCTGCGTGTCGTGGAGGGTGAGACCTGGTGCTGAGGAGGATTCCAGGACGGTAGCCAGCTCGTTGATGTAAATGTTGAAGAGTGTTGGACTTAGGCTGCAGCCTTGTCTGACCCCGCGGTTCTGCTGGAAATAAGCCGTTCTTCTGCCGTTCACACTCACGCTGCAGCAGTTCTCGGTGTAGGAGCTTTTGATGACATCGTAGGTCTTTCCTCCTATTCCGCTCTCCAGCAGTTTCAGGAATAAGCCCGGGTGCCACACTGAATCAAAGGCCTTTTTAAAGTCCACAAAGCAGGCATATATATAGGAGTGGTGTCTGTATATAGGGGGATGTCTGTATATAGGAGTGGTGTCTGTATATAGGGGGATGTCTGTATATAGGAGTGGTGTCTGTATATAGGGGATGTCTGTATATAGGGTGGTGTCTGTATATAGAGGGATGTCTGTATATAGGAGTGGTGTCTGTATATAGAGGGATGTCTGTATATAGGAGTGGTGTCTGTATATAGAGGGATGTCTGTATATAGGAGTGGTGTCTGTATATAGGGGGATGTCTGTATATAGGAGTGGTGTCTGTATATAGAGGGATGTCTGTATATAGGAGAGATGTCTGTATATAGAGGGATGTCTGTATATAGGAGTGGTGTCTGTATATAGGAGTGGTGTCTGTATATAGAGGGATGTCTGTATATAGTTGAGATGTCTGTATATAGAGGGATGTCTGTATATAGGAGTGGTGTCTGTATACAGAGGGATGTCTGTATATAGGAGTGGTGTTTGTATATAGAGGGATGTCTGTATATAGGAGTGGTGTCTGTATATAGAGGGATGTCTGTATATAGGAGTGGTGTCTGTATATAGAGGGATGTCTGTTTATAGGAGTGGTGTCTGTATATAGGGGGATGTCTGTATATAAGAGTGGTGTCTGTATTTAGAGGGATGTCTGTATATAGGAGTAGTGTCTGTATATAGGAGAGGTGCCTGCATATAGGAGTGGTGTCTGTATATAGGAGTGGTGTCTGTATATAGAGGGATGTCTGTATATAGAAGTGGTGTCTGTATATATGGGGATGTCTGTATATAGGAGTGGTGTCTGTATATAGGGGATGTCTGTATATAGGAGAGATGTCTGTATAAGGGAGAGATGTCTGTATATAGAGGGATGTCTGTATATAAGAGAGATGTCTGTATATAGGAGTGGTGTCTGTATATAGGGGGATGTCTGTATATAGTGGGATGTCTGTATATAGGAGTGGTGTCTGTATATAGAAGGATGTCTGTATATTGTAGTGGTGTCTGTATATAGGGGTATGTCTGTATATAGGAGTGGTGTCTGTATATAGAGGGATGTCTGTATATAGGAGTGGTGTCTGTATATAGAGGGATGTCTGTATATGGTAGTGGTGTGTGTATATAGAGGGATGTCAGTATGTAGGAGTTGTGTCTGTATATAGGATTGGTGTCTGTATATAGGAGTGATGTCTGTATATAAGAGGATGTGGCCAAAGTGGCTACCGAGAGGCTGTGTGCTCCAAAGTGGCTACCAAGGATTCCTGCATGCCAAAATGGCTACCAAGGGGCCAAAGTTGCTAACAAGGGGCCCCGCACATCAAAGTGGCTACCAAGGGGCCAAATTGGATACCCAGGGGCAGAGCCCTGCATGCCAGAATGCTCCTGAGGTTCATTGGCAGCTGGCAGCGCTGTTCAAGCACCATGTATTTCCTTCAGGAAATGCCCATCTAGTTATTATTATTATTCTTCTCCGCGTTTTCCGCAATTAATGCGGCCCTAACCGCTCGGTGCAGAGTCTCCGTTCAGGCGGCGTTTCGAAGGCCTCGGTGGGGACAGGTGTGCTATGACTTTTATATTCGATCCGATATGTAGATTTTATTTAAATCGCATTTTTAAAAAAAAAATTCCCATAGAAAATAATGGCGAACTTTCTATTACCCCCAACTTGACCTTCCAAAGATGGCAGCTATGCAAATGTACGGTGTCCATTTTAGGACATGATCATTTATCAAAGTCAAACATCAGAATAAAGTGACTATGACACCCTCTCGTCCCGTGTGTGAAAAGTAAGTGCCCCCCAGCCCCGTGTGTGAAAAGTAAGTGCCCCCCGGCCCCGTGTGTGAAAAGTAAGTGCCCCTCCGGCCCCGTGTGTGAAAAGTAAGTGCCCCCCCGGCCGAGTGTGTGAAAAGTAAGTGCCCCTCCGGCCCCGTGTGTGAAAAGTAAGTGCCCCCCCGGCCCCGTGTGTAAAAAGTAAGTGCGCCCCCGGCCCCGTGTGCAAAAAGTAAGTGCGCCCCCGGCCCCGTGTGCAAAAGCAAGTGCGCCCCCGGCCCCGTGTGCAAAAGTAAGTGCGCCCCCGGCCCCGTGTGCAAAAGTAAGTGCGGCCCCGTGTGCAAAAGTAAGTGCGCCCCCGGCCCCGTGTGCAAAAGTAAGTGCGCCCCCGGCCCCGTGTGCAAAAGTAAGTGCGCCCCCGGCCCCGTGTGCAAAAGTAAGTGCGCCCCCGGCCCCGTGTGCAAAAGTAAGTGTGCCCCGGCCCCGTGTGCAAAAGTAAGTGCGCCCCGGTCCCGGGTGTGGAAAAGTAAGTGCGCCCCGGTCCCGGGTGTGGAAAAGTTAGTGGCCCCCCTGGTCCCGTGTGTGAAAAGTGCTGCTGTAAAGCTGGCAGCGCTGTTCAAGCACCATGTATTTCCTTCAGGAAATGCCCATCTAGTTTTGTATGTTGTAGTGTCCTTAGTATTTTTAAAGAATTGTGATCTCATGATATTAGGACAAGCTACGCACTTTCCACAGGGTTTACAGCCAAGTTGGGGTTTAGTCCTATTCAGAAATGTGGAACAAACTGATGGATCACTAACATAGTGGCTCTTTACAAGAGAATCACCCAAATTTTGTGAACGTCGAAATGTAATATCTGGTTGTTTACCAATGTATTTTGATAATACCGGTTCACTCTGAAGTATTGGCCATGATTTTGCCAGATAATGGCGCATTAGATCCGTCTGGCCATGAAATTGGGTGATATACCTAGTGGGCTGTCTCTTAATCAAAGGTCTTATGGTATATAAGGCCTCATGTCTCGTAGTATATTTGGCCCGATTATAGGCTTTCTTGACTGATCTATGGCTGTACCCACGCTCAAAGAATCTATCCTTCAGATTATTTGCCTGTTTTTCAAAGTCTTCCTCTTTTGAGCATACCCTCCGAAGGCGTAAGAACTGGCCTATAGGTATAGAGTTTATCATAGCCTTTGGGTGTGAAGAGGATGCATGCAAAAATGAATTCACTGCCGTCGGTTTGCGGTATAAATCTGTCTGAAGAACATTATCCGTACCCCTCCTTACTTTAACATCGAGAAACTCGATTTGATTCAAGTCCCATTTGTATGTAAGATGTATGTTCAGTGGATTCTGGTTCAACTGAAGCATAAAGGCTTCAAGGGATGCTACTGATCCTTGCCAAAGAATGAATATGTCATCGATGAAGCGTACCCATAAAAGGATACGGTCCATCGCTGGCATCAGATCAGACATCAAGAGGTCCCTCTCCCACAGCCCCAGGAATAGGTTTGCATACGCAGGCGCAAATGTTGCACCCATAGCCGTGCCCTGGAGCTGTAGGTAGAAGGACCCCTTGAACAGAAAAACATTATGCGACAGGGAAAACTGTAAAAGTTCCAACGTTAACTCATTCATATCTTTAGATAGTGAGGAAGACTCTAAAAAATAACGAACTGCTCGTAAACCATCATTATGGCGTATGTTCGTATAGAGAGACTCGACATCGCATGACACCAATAAGGTGTCATTGTCGATGTGTAGGCCATCTATTTTCTTTAAGAAATCGTTTGTGTCCTTAACAAATGATGGTAGTTCCTCAACTAGGGGTTGTAATCTGGAATCTATATATTTATTAATATTTTCCATAAAATTTCCACACCCTGAAATAATCGGCCTACCGGGTGGTACGGTTTCATTCTTATGGATTTTGGGTAATAGATAAAAAGTGGATATTGTTGGTTCCACCACTTGCAAGGCTGAAAACAAGTCCTTAGTTATTACTCCATTGTCCCTATCCTCTCTAAGAATGACCAATAGTTCTTTGAAAAATTTGTCCAAGGGATTAAAGGTTAATTTCTTATAACAGATCTCAACCCTTAGTTGTCTAAACGCCTCCGCCTCATAAAGTAATTTAGGCCAAATCACTATGTTTCCGCCTTTATCGGCGGGTTTAATTAGGATATCTTGCATTCCCTGTAATTTAGCTAAACTCTTTCTCTCTTCTCTACTCTTATTAGCGATATTAGGGTAGCGTGGAATTTTATCAAACTCTCTACTTACAGTCTGAACAGAAATATCCAAAGTTGGGCATGAGGAAAGAGGTGGAAATCTGCGTGAGCGTGGTTTTATAGAGTCCGGGATCTTACCTCCTTCAGTTTCATTATGTTCACGTGCTAGATCTTCCAAGGTGTCTAGTGCCTCCTGTTCCGCCTCTGTTGGGAATAGCAAATTTGTATCTTCATTATGGAAATGGCGCTTAAATAATAACTTTCTTGCAAAGAGATGCAAGTCTTTCACAGCAACAAATTTATCGAAGTTACCCGTAGGACAAAACATTAGCCCCTTTTTAATACATCAAGTTCTATTTCTGAAAATATATGGGAGCTTAAATTAATTACCTTACTATTGTTGCCATTCCTTTCAGGGGAATATCTGAAATTCCGTTTAGTTGAAACATAACGAGGTTCTCTTTTACGTTTGGGAGTAGAGATAGTGGACATAGAGGTAGAGGCGGAAGAGGAGGCACACGACACATCACCATTAATTATACTTGATGTTGTGGACATTGTACGTTCACGAGTTGTATCCTTTGTTGTGTTCTTGCGCCATCTGTAGATTTTCCCATTTGCAAGGTCCCTTTGGTCTCTAATTAGTTTGTTGGCCTGTTTACCCTGTATGTCTATTACCCATTGATCCACCAATTTTTCTAGTTGAGGATTAATAGTTTCAAATTGTTCAGGGGTAAGATTCCCCTTGGCCTTCATGATGCTTTCCTCCAGGGATTTATCAATTTCAGCCAAAGTTTTTACATTAAACTGTATGAGGAGCTCCATTAGTTTTTTTGATGTATCATTACATATGGTCTCCCATTTACTGATGAAATCTTCATCATTAATGGGAAATGAAGGTGTCATCTGAATCCTTAGGCCTCTTGGAATGAGTTGTCTTTGGACATAATTCTCCAAAAACGCCCTGTTCCACCAGGAACGTGTTCTTTTGTATGTCACATTTTTTATAGTATAAAAGAAATCATCATATTGCATACCACCATTGGAGGTTATAGAGTTACCACTATTGCCAAACACCGCATTAATTTGTCCCTGCCAGGGCTGTTCCCTTACTTTATGAGGCGGCGTTTAGACAACTAAGGGTTGAGATCTGTTATAAGAAATTAACCTTTAATCCCATGGACAAATTTTTCAAAGAACTATTGGTCATTCTTAGAGAGGCTAGGGACAATGGAGTAATAACTAAGGACTTGTTTTCAGCCTTGCAAGTGGTGGAACCAACAATATCCACTTTTTATTTATTACCCAAAATCCATAAGAATGAAACCGTACCACCCGGTAGGCGGATTATTTCAGGGTGTGGAAATTTTATGAAAAATATTAACCCCTTCGTGCCATGTGCCGTACTAGTACGGCGCTGCCGGCACTGCATTAGTGCCAGCCGCAGTACTAGTACGGCGCATCGATCACCGCGGTCTCGCGCTGAGCGCCGCGGTGATCGGGTGCGGGTGTTTCAGCTGTATATGACAGCTGACACCACGCAGCAATGCCCACGATCGGCGCTATCGCCGATCGCGGGCATTTAACCCCTCTGATGCCGCTGTCAATAGTGACAGCGGCATAGAGGGGGATCGCGCAGGGACGGGGGCTCCCTGCGCTCTCCCACCGGAGACCTGGAAGGAGTCCCCGGATCCAAGATGGCCGCGGGACTCCTTCCGGGTCATGAGATGACCCTGCTTGCCGGCGCCTGCTGAGAATTCCTCATAGCAGGCGCCGGCAAGCCTCTGTAACGTGCCTCTAAGATCGGTGATCTGACAGAGTGCTGTGCACACTGTCAGATCACCGATCTGTGATGTCCCCCCCGGGACAAAGTAAAAAAGTTAAAAAAAAAAATGTCCACATATGTAAAAAAAAAAAATAAAAAAAAAATTCCTAAATAAAATTAAAAAAAAAAAAATGTTCCCATAAATACATTTCTTTATCTAAATAAAAAAAAATCACACAATAAAAGTACACATATTTAGTATTGCCGCGTCCGTAACGACCCCACCTTTAGTTTTTATTGTGTAAAAGCGCCAAAACATAAAAAAATTACATAAATGAGGTATCGCTGTAATCGTACCGACCTGAAGAATAAAACTGCTTTATCAATTTTACCACCCGTGGAATGGTATAAACGCCCCCGCCTAAAAGAATTTCAGGAATTGCTGGTTTTTGTTCATTCCGCCTCCCAAAAATCGGAATAAAAAGCGATCAAAAAATGTCATGTGCCCGAAAATGGTACCAATAAAAACGTCAACTCGTCCCGCAAAAAACAAGATCTCACATGACTCTGTGGGCCAAAATATGGATAAATTATAGCTCTCAAAATGTGGTGATGCAAAAACTATTTTTTGCAATAAAAAGCGTCTTTTAGTGTGTGATGGCTGCCAACCATAAAAATCCGCCCAAAAAACACTATAAAAGTAAATCAAATCCCCCGTCATCACCCCCTTAGTTAGGGAAAAATAATAAAATTTTAAAAAAATACATTTATTTCCATTTTCCCATTAGGCTACTTTCACACTAGCGTCGGCCCGACGTACCGACGCATACTGTGCAAGCGCCGCACAACGGGGGCAGCGGATGCTGTTTTTCCACGCATCCGCTGCCCCATTGTGAGGTGCGGGGAGGTGGGGGCGGAGTTCCAGCTGCGCATGCGCGGTCGGAAATGGTGGACCGTCGGCACAAAAAAAGTTACATGTAACGTTTTTTGCTGCCGGCGGTCCGCCACAACACGACGCAACCGTCGCACGACGGTTGCGACGTGTGTCAATACGTCGCAACGCATAGCTAATGTTAGTCTATGGGGAAAAAACGCATCCTGCAGATGACTTTGCAGGATGCGTTTTTTCGCCAAAACGACGCATTGCGACGTATGCAAAAAAATGCTAGTGTGAAAGTAGCGCAAGGGTTAGGACTAGGGTTAGGGCTAGGGTTAGGGTTGGGGTTAGGGCTAGGGTTATGGCTGGGGTTAGGGTTGGGGTTAGGGTTTCAGTTAGAATTGGGGAGTTTTCACTGTTTATGCACATCAGGGGCTCTCCAAACGCGACATGGCGTCCGATCTCAATTCCAGCCAATTCTGCTTTGAAAAACTAAAACAGTGCTCCTTCCCTTCCGAGTTCTCCTGTGCGCCCAAACAGTGGTTTCCCCCAACATATGGCGTATCAGCGTTCTCAGGACAAGTTGGACAACAACTTTTGCGGTCCAATTTGTCCTGTTACCCTTGGGAAAATAAAAACGTGGGGGCTAAAATATCAGTTTCGTGAAAAAAAAATATTTTTTATTTTCAAGGCTCTGTGTGATAAACTGTAGTGAAACACTTGTTGGTTCAAAGTTCTCATAACACATCTAGATAAGTTCCCTGGGGGGTCTAGTTTCCAATATGGGGTCACTTGTGGGGGGTTTCTACTGTTTAGGTACATCAGGGGCTCTGCAAATGCAACATGACACCTGCAGACCAATCCATCTAAGTCTGCAATTCAAACGGCGCTCCTTCCCTTCCGAGCTCTGCCGTGCGCCCAAACAGTAGTTCCCCCCCATATATGGGGTATCAGCGTACTCAGAACAAATTGGACAACAACTTTTATTGTCTAATTTCTCCTGTTACCCTTGGGAAAATAAAAACGTGGGGGCTAAAATATCATTTTCGTGGAAAAAAAAATATTTTTTATTTTCGCGGCTCTGCGTTATAAACTGTAGTGAAACACTTGTTGGTTCAAAGTTCTCACAACACATCTAGATAAGTTCCCTGGGGGTCTAGTTTCCAATATGGGGTCACTTGTGGGGGGTTTCTACTGTTAAGGTACATCAGGGGCTCTGCAAATGCAACATGACACCTGCAGACCAATCCATCTAAGTCTGCATTTCAAACGGCGCTCCTTCCCTTCTGAGCTCTGCCGTGCGCCCAAACAGTGGTTCCCCCCAATGTATGGGGTATCAGCGTACTCAGGACAAATTGGACAATAACTTTTGTGGTCCAATTTTGTTTGTTACCCTTTGGAAAAGAAATAATTGCGGGCTAAAACATAATTTTGTGGAAAGAAAAAATGATTTTTTAATTTTCACAGCGCTACATTCTAAACTTTAGTGAAACAATTGGGGGTTAAAAGTGCTCACCACACATCTAGATAAGTTCCTTAGGTGGTCTTCTTTCCAAAATGGTGTCACTTGTGGGGGTTTCCACTGTTTAGGCACGTCAGGGGCTCTCCAAACACGACATGGGTTCCGATCTCTATTCCAGCCAATTTTGCATTGAAAAGTCAAATGGCACTCCTTCCCTTCCGAGCTCTGCCATGTGCCCAATCAATGGTTTACCCCAACATGTGGGGTATCGGCGTACTCAGGACAAATTGTACAACGACTTTTTTGGTCCAATTTCTCCTGTTACCCTTGGTAAAATAAAACAAATTGGATCTGAAGTAAAAAATTTGTGAAAAAAAGTTAAATGTTCAATTTTTTTTAAACATTCCAAAAATTCCTGTGAAGCACCTGAAGGGTTAATAAACTTTTTGAATGTGGTTTTGAGTACCTTGAGGAGTGCAGTTTTTAGAATGGTGTCACTTTTGGGCATTTTCTGTCATATAGACCCCTCAAAGTCACTTCAAGTGTGAGGTGGTCCGTAAAAAAAATGGTTTTGCAAATTTTGTTGCAAAAAATGAGAAATTGCTGGTCAACTTTTAACCCTTATAACTCCCTAACAAAAATAAATTATGTTTCCAAAATTGTGCTGATGTAAAGCAGACATGTGGGAAATGTTGCTTATTAACTATATTATGAGATATAACTCTGTAATTTAAGGGCATAAAAACTAAAAGTTTGAAAATTGCTAAATTTTCATAATTTTCGACAAATTTTTGTTTTTTTCACAAATAAATGCAAGTCATATAGAAGAAGTTTTACCACTATCATGAAGTACAATATGTAACGAGAAAACAGTGTCAGAATCACCAGGATCCGTTGAAGCGTTTTAGAGTTATGACCTCATAAAGTGACAGTGGTCAGAATTCTAAAAATTGGCCCTGTCACTTAGGTGAAAACAGGCTTCGGGGTGAAGGGGTTAATAAATATATAGATTCCAGATTACAACCCCTAGTTGAGGAACTACCATCATTTGTTAAGGACACAAACGATTTCTTAAAGAAAATAGATGGCCTACACATCGACAATGACACCTTATTGGTGTCATGCGACGTCGAGTCTCTCTATAAGAACATACGCCATAATGATGGTTTACGAGCAGTTCGTTATTTTTTAGAGTCTTCCTCACTATCTAAAGATATGAATGAGTTAACTTTGGAACTTTTACAGTTTGCCCTGTCACATAATTTTTTTCTGTTCAAGGGGTCCTTCTACCTACAGCTCCAGGGCACCGCTATGGGTGCATCATTTGCGTCTGCGTATGCAAACCTATTCCTGGGGCTGTGGGAGAGGGACCTCTTGATGTCTGATCTGATGCCAGCGATGGACCGTATCCTTTTATGGGTACGCTTCATCGATGACATATTCATTCTTTGGAAAGGATCAGTAGCATCCCTTGAAGCCTTTATGCTTCAGTTGAACCAGAATCCACTGAACATACATCTTACACATCTTACATACAAATGGGACTTGAATCAAATCGAGTTTCTCGATGTTAAAGTAAGGAGGGGTACGGATAATGTTCTTCAGACAGATTTATACCGCAAACCGACGGCAGTGAATTCATTTTTGCATGCATCCTCCCCAAAGGCTATGATAAACTCTATACCTATAGGCCAGTTCTTACGCCTTCGGAGGGTATGCTCAAATGAGGAAGACTTTGAAAAACAGGCAAATAATCTGAAGGATAGATTCTTTGAGCGTGGGTACAGCCATAGATCAGTCAAAAAAGCCTATAATCGGGCCAAATATACTACGAGACATGAGGCCTTATATACCATAAGACTAGGGTTGAGCGACTTTGACTTTTTTAGGGTCGAGTCATGTTTCGCAAAACCCGACTTTTTGAAAAGTCGAGTCGGGCGAAATCGGCCGATTACTGCGAAAAGTCGAGGATAAGCCGGAACACGAAACCCTATGCACGTCAATGGGGATTATTTTTTTTTATTTTTATTTTTTCTCTCTCTCTCTCTCTCTCTCTCTCTCTCATTACACATTGCAAATCCCTACTGCGCACAAGCGATAAAATGATGATAGCCGTGCATGCCCCTAACCCCTATGTCATCACTCTGCCCACACTCCTTCATTGGCTGAAAAAATGGCGCTAAACGCGTCATACGAAACGCGACTTTGGCGCCAAGATCGCGTACCGCATGGCCGACCCCACACAGGGATCGGGTCGGGTTTCATGAGACGCCGACTTTGCCAAAAGTCGGCGACTTATGAAAATGAGCGATCCGTTTCGCTCAACCCTACATAAGACCTTTGATTAAGAGACAGCCCACTAGGTATATCACCCAATTTCATGGCCAGACGGATCTAATGCGCCATTATCTGGCAAAATCATGGCCAATACTTCAGAGTGAACCGGTATTATCAAAATACATTGGTAAACAACCAGATATTACATTTCGACGTTCACAAAATTTGGGTGATTCTCTTGTAAAGAGCCACTATGTTAGTGATCCATCAGTTTGTTCCACATTTCTGAATAGGACTAAACCCCAACTTGGCTGTAAACCCTGTGGAAAGTGCGTAGCTTGTCCTAATATCATGAGATCACAATTCTTTAAAAATACTAAGGACACTACAACATACAAAATTAAACATTCAATTACATGCACATCTCGGGCTGTAATATATTATGCTGTATGCCCATGTCAACTTATCTATATAGGGCTGACGACTCGTCAATTAAAAGTGCGTACAAGAGAACATGTACTTGGAATACAAGCAGCAAGGGAGATAGAGGACGTCACAATACTTAAGACTATACCTAAACATTTTAAAATACACCATAATTGTGACGCTTCTTTCCTAAAAGTGACAGGGATAGATATGATTGAACCAAATGAGAGAAGTGGGAAGATCAGCATACCTCTAGCACAATTAGAAACTAAATGGATCTGGTTATTAGATACAGTATCACCCAATGGCCTTAATGAAAATTTAAGTTTCGCTCCGTTCTTGTGACCTCGTTTTATACTTACTTTTTTGCTTTTTAATATAATTCTCCTCTATTGTGTATACATTTATTAATATGTTTTAATTACTCTTTTTTAACATTTTTATTGGTAAGGTTATTTATATTTGTGTATATAATATACTAGCTATTGAACCCGTTCTACGCCCGGGTGGCGAGCATTTATATTGGTATATGGTCACCATCCTGGTATGTGCTGCTCCCATCTTGCTCTCCCATCCTGTCATGTGCTGCTCCATCCTGCGGCCCCATCCTGTCATGTGCTGCTCCATCCTGCGTCCCCATCCTGTCATGTGCTCCCATCCTGCGCCCCCATCCTGTCATATGCTGCTCCATCCTACACCCCCATCCTGTTATGTGTGTTCCCCCATTCTGTCATGTGCTGCTCCCATCCTGTCATGTGCTCCCATCCTGCGCCCCATCCTGTCATGTGCTCCCATCCTGCACCCCCATCCTGTCATGTGCTGCTCCCATCGTGCGCAATCATTCTGTCATGTGCTGCTCCCATCCCGCGCCCCCATTCTGCCTGTTCCTGTTTCCATTCTGCCATATATTGCTCCCATCTTTCTCTCTCCGGCTCTACTGCCCGAGTGCGGCTGTGCTGAGTGTGGGCGGCTGTGCTGAGTGTGGGCGGCTGTGCTGAGTGTGGGCGGCTGTGCTGAGTGTGGGCGGCTGTGCGTGGCTGTGCTGAGTGCGGGCGGCTGTGCGTGGCTGTGCTGAGTGTGGGCGGCTGTGCGTGGCTCTGGTGAGTGCGGGCGGCTGTGAGTGGCTCTGGTGAGTGCGGGCGGCTGTGCGTGGCTCTGGTGAGTGCGGGCGGCTGTGCGTGGCTCTGGTGAGTACGGGCGGCTGTGCGTGGCTCTGGTGAGTGCGGGCGGCTGTGCATGGAGGTGCTGAGTGCGGGTGGCTGTGCGTGGCGGTGCTGAGTGCGGGCGGCTGTGCGTGGCTCTGGTGAGTGCGGGCGGCTGTGCGTGGCTGTGCTGAGTGCGGGCGACTGTGCGTGGCTGTGCTGAGTGTGGGCGGCTGTGCGTGGCTGTGCTGAGTGCGGGCGGCTGTGCGTGGCTCTGCTGAGTGCGGGCGGCTGTGCTGAGTGCGGGCGCCTGTGCTTGGCTATGCTGAGTGCGGGCGGCTGTGCGTGGCTCTGGTGAGTGCGGGTGGCTGTGCGTGGCTCTGGTGAGTGCGGGCGGCTTTGCATGGCTCTGGTGATTGCAGGCGGCTGTGCGTGGCTGTGCTGAGTGCGGGCGGCTGTGCGTGGCTGTGGTGAGTGCGGGTGGCTGTGCTGAGTGCGGGCGGCTGTGCGTGGCTCTGGTGAGTGCGGGTGGCTGTGCGTGGCTGTGCTGAGTGCGGGCGGCTGTGCGTGGCTCTGCTGAGTGTGGGCGGCTGTGCGTGGCTGTGCTGAGTTCGGGCGGCTGTGCGTGGCTGTGCTGAGTGCGGGCGGCTGTGCGTGGCGGTGCTGAGTGCGGGTGGCTGTGTGTGGCTGTGCTGAGTGCGGGCGGCTGTGCGTGGCTGTGCTGAGTGCGGGCGGCTGTGCGTGGCTCTGCTGAGTGTGGGCGGCTGTGCGTGGCTGTGCTGAGTGCGGGCGGCTGTGCGTGGCTGTGCTGAGTGCGGGCGGCTGTGCGTGGCGATGCTGAGTGCGGGTGGCTGTGTGTGGCTGTGCTGAGTGCGGGCGGCTGTGCGTGGCTGTGCTGAGTGTGGGCGGCTGTGCGTGGCTGTGCTGAGTGCGGGCGGCTGTGGTGGCTCTGCTGAGTGTGGGCGGCTGTGCTGAGTGCGGGCGGCTGTGCTTGGCTGTGCTGAGTGCGGGCGGCTGTGCTTGGCTGTGCTGAGTGCGGGCGGCTGTGCGTGGCTCTGGTGAGTGCGGGCAGCTGTGCGTGGCTCTGGTGAGTGCGGACGGCTGTGCGTGGCTCTGGTGAGTGCGGACGGCCGTGCGTGGCTCTGCTGAGTGCGGGCGGCTGTGCTTGGCTCTGGTGAGTGCGGGCGGCTGTGCGTGGCTCTGGTGAGTGCGGGCAGCTGTGCGTGGCTCTGGTGAGTGCGGGTGGCTGTGCGTGGCTGTGCTGAGTGCGGGCGGCTGTGCGTGGCTGTGCTGAGTGCGGGCGGCTGTGCGTGGCTGTGCTGAGTGCGGGCGGCTGTGCGTGGCTCTGCTGAGTGTGGGCGGCTGTGCTGAGTGCGGGCGGTTGTGCTTGGCTGTGCTGAGTGCGGGCGGCTGTGCGTGGCTCTGGTGAGTGCGGACGGCTGTGCGTGGCTCTGGTGAGTGCGGGCGGCCGTGCGTGGCTCTGGTGAGTGCGGGCGGCTGTGCGTGGCTCTGGTGAGTGCGGGCAGCTGTGCGTGGCTCTCGTGAGTGCGGGCAGCTGTGCGTGGCTGTGCTGAGTGCGGGAGGCTGTGCGTGGCTGTGCTGAGAGCGGGCGGCTGTGCGTGGCTGTGCTGAGTGCGGGCGGCTGTGCGTGGCTGTGCTGAGTGCGGGCGGCTGTGCGTGGCTGTGCTGAGTGCGGGCGGCTGTGCGTGGCTGTGCTGAGTGCGGGCGGCTGTGCGTGGCTCTCCTGAGTGCGGGCGGCTGTGCTTGGCTGTGCTGTGCGGGCGGCTGTGCGTGGCTCTGGTGAGTGCGGGCGGCTGTGCGTGGCTCTGGTGAGTGCGGGCGGCTGTGCGTGGCTCTGGTGAGTGCGGGCGGCTGTGCGTGGCTCTGGTGAGTGCGGGCGGCTGTGCGTGGCTGTGCTGGGACACCGGCGCGCTGTGGGGGTCAGGTGCTGGAGTCGCCGCTAGCTCAGGCCCCCGGCACTTGCTATATTTACCTGTCCCCCCCCCCCCGTTCCACTGCTGCGCGCGGCTCCATCTTCCGGGTCCTGTCCTCTGGCTGTGACTGTTCAGTCAGAGGGCGGCGCGCATTAAGCGCGTCATCGTGCCCTCTGAACTGAACGTCTCAGGCAGAGGATGTGGAGGACGGAGGCTCGCGCAGCGGTGGAACGGAAGACAGGTAAATATACTCACCCTCCTGGCTCCGTGGCTCGTCCCTGCTTCTCCGTTGGGGATCGCGGTGTGCGTTCACTGCTTACGCATACCGCGATCTCCTGGGAGCGTCACTCTGTGGGGTCAAGACTGCGCCGGCGCTTGCGCAGTCTATAAAGGCTTCGGACAGAGTGACGCTCCCAGCATTATATTATAGATTACTATAACATGATTGATATTGGTGCATGATGCATTTATTCTATACTAATTATTATGCTTATATCATCTTAGGCAATTTCTATTACATACCTCTGTGGATGTATTTCATGTGTTGGGTCTCTTCGTGGGGTCCTTGTCCATAGGATCAGGTTGTTTCCATCTGGATCCTTCTTTATTCCGGATCTGATAAGGCGGATTTCTGCCCGTATCCGACCCAAGTGGATCTGAAATTATACAAATAATGTTTATTTATCATATGTTGCAATATTTTATTCTAATATATGTAACACTGAATTTTTGTATAATACTGAATATATTGTTATTATATCTCATATAATATACCTAATCTGAATTATTATACTTCATATCACTATTTATTTTTCACATTTATAGCAACTATTCCCCCACTACACATATATATTCTTTATATATATTTTTTTTCACTTATTATTTTTAGATTATTTTTATTTTTTCACATTATATGTTTTTATTTTGGCCCAAAACACTATTATTATTATTATTATTATTTATTTTCATTTAACCCTTTTTTTGGTGCAGATACACACTTGATCCCTCTAGAAGTAATCATTTAAGTCAACTTTATGGCTATGTGTACATATGCCTGGTATTTTGTTATCAGTACCATAGCGTTTTTGATTTCCTCAACAACACCTTTTTCTTCTATGATGTAGGTATATATTACCTCTTATAGATACAGTCGCTCATGTTTATTGTATTTTGTGCACATATACCTGATATCTCTATACCCACACCATAGCTTTTTTTTAATATCATTAAATATGATGTGCGCGGTATTTTATACAATTTTACACTGCACCTATTTGCACCTGAATGGTGTTTTTTTAGCACTTCGTATTTTTATGCAACTCACAACCCTTTTATTTTCACTCTCAGCCGCTCATGTCGCTCCTGTTGTTGTGCGCATGCGTGTCCGGCACTCTGGTGTCTGGGCCGCGGCATCTCAGTGTCCTTGGTAACGCCTTGTACTCATCATGTGCGTCCGGTCACGTGACGCTGCGTCTTGGACTTCCGGTTTGTCTAGGCTGCGCATGCGCCGTTTATACAGTGGGTACTGACATCGGCGTTTCCACATAGTATATAAAGCCCCTTGGTCATGCAGCTAATACACCCCCTGACGAATGGACTGTGCGTCCGAAACGCGCGTCGGGGTGCACACGATCTAGCCGCAGGCAGCCTGGGTATATTCCCTTCATTTATTGTAAGTATTAGGCTTATCTATTGCAATAGCACATAGCACTTTACTACTTTTTTTGCTGCACTATATGTCTCTTTGGTGGTAATCAGTTTTATGCACATAGCACTTGTATTTTTTGAGATATTGCTGTATTTGTATTTATTGATTGCACACATACACTTTATATATATATTTTTTACTTTTGGATATGTGATAGATTGGCCCTTTCTGAGATATAATAGGAATGTGGCTTGCCTCAATATATACAGCTTGATCGGTGCACATTTGTATTAGATATATTTACATTTTTAGTTTATAATTTTTTAAAAAATATTTGTCATTATTGCTATTTAATAAAAATTGATTTTATTAATACTATTCCCTGTCACTTTCTTATTGGTTCAACTTTGTGGTCAGAGCATTCCCCTTCATAGTCCTAGGCAGCTTCAGCAAGAAGGCCACAGAGCTCAAAATATCGTTGATCTTGAAAGGGCCAATGAATTTCTGTCCAAGTTTTTGTGAAGGAACGTTTAACTTCAGATTCTTAGTTGCTAACCACACGGAATCTCCTACCTTGAACATGGGTGCAGGTTTACGGAATCTATCAGCCGATCTCTTATAACGTTCTTGAGCTGTGGTCAGGGATTCCTTCAGAACCTCCAGATTTTGCCTCATTGCAGTCAGCCTTTCCTCCACTGCCGGAACCGGAGAATTAATTGGAGACCTAGGTAAAATACACGGATGATAACCCAGATTGGCAAAGAAAGGTGTAAATTTAGTGGAGGCGCTCTGAGAATTATTATATGAAAATTCGGCTAACTGCAACAACTCCAACCAATTATCCTGGAGATGGCTGACATAACATCTTAGATATTGTTCCAGCGTCTGGTTGGTACGCTCAGTCTGACCATTTGTCTGGGGATGGTAAGCAGAAGAGAGACAGACATTAATATTGAGTGCAGAGCAAAACCCCTTCCAGAATCTTGAAGTGAACTGTACTCCACGGTCAGAGATGATCTCATCCAGAACCCCGTGCAACCGAAAGACATTCTGTATAACCAAGTTCACTGTATCTTTAGCTGAGGGGAGGCTGGTGCATGGAGCAAAATGAGCAGCTTTAGTCAGGCGATCAACTACCACCATGATTGTATTCATCCGACGATGTAGGCAGCTCCACAATAAAGTCCATTGATATAGACCCCCAAGGGCGGGACGGAACAGGTAATGGTTGTAGAAGACCCGTAGGTGCCACATGAGGAGTCTTGTAATGGGCACATATCTCGCAAGAGAGAACATAGTCCTTGGTATCCTTTAGGCAAGTTGGCCACCAGAAGAATCGGCTCAGGAACTCTTGTGTCTTCTGTACCCCCCTGTGATCAGCCAACTTGGAGTCATGTACCAACTTGAGGATCTGCAGACGGACGACCTCAGGGACGTAGATACGTCGATCTCTGAAGCACATGCCACCCTTAAAGACAAGATTAATATCCACAGGTGGGTTGGCCAGAAATACATCACCGTCATAGGCCTCCCTGCACTCCTTCCACAAGTCCTGATCGTGGATAACTCCGATGAAATTGGCATCAGATAGAATGGTCTTGGACGGGGCTCCAGGTACGGAATCCGCAGCATGGATTCGGGATAAAGCATCAGCCTTCCCATTACGAGACCCTGGATGGTACGAGATAACAAAGTTAAATTGATTTAAAAATAAGTTCCAACGAGCCTGACGAGGAGAAAGACATCTAGCGGATCTAAGGAACTCTAAATTGCGATGGTCAGTTAGCACTATGATCTGTTGTGCAGCTCCTTGCAGATGATGCCTCCATTCTTTGAAAGCTGCAATAATAGCCAGCAATTCCTTGTCTCCCACGTCGTAATTCTTCTCTGCTGAGGTTAGTCTATGGGAAAAGAAAGCACAAGGATGTAGCAGACCCTTCTCTCCAGTTCTTTGGGTGACAATAGCCCCCAAAGCATTATCAGAAGCGTCCACCTCCACAATGAATGTAAGTGTTGGATCTGGGTGTATCAACAGCGGTGCTGATGTGAAACAGATCTTAAGCCGATCAAAAGCTTCTTGAGCATGTGATGACCACTTAAAAGGCTTTTCCTTCTTTGTCAAGGAAGTAATGGGACGGACAATATCAGAAAAATTTCGAATGAAGCGTCTGTAGAAATTTGCAAAACCAATAAAACGTTGGACCTCCTTAACGTTCTTGGGTACCGGCCAGTCAAGGATAGCCTGAATCTTACCAGATTCCATGTTCAGCCCCTGGGGAAAGATGATATAACCAAAGAACTGTATCTCAGAACGATGGAACTCGCATTTCTCCAGCTTAATATACAGATGGTTCTCTTTCAGACGTCTTAAATCAGTTTTGACATGTTCTTCATGTTCCTGTAAAGAGTCAGAAAAGATTAGTATATCGTCCAAATAGATCACCACAAACTGGTCCATCAAATCTCTGAAAATGTCATTAGCAAGGTGTTGAAACGTTGCAGGGGCGTTACAAAGCCTGAAGGGCATCACAAGATATTCAAAGTGTCAATACCGGCATCTGAATGCTGTCTTCCACTCATCCCCTGGACGAATATGCACCAAATTATAAGCCCCATGAAGATCCAGTTTAGAGAACACCTTAGCATGGCGGACTCTTTCCAGTAATTCAGGAATCAGAGGCAAAGGGTAACGGTTTCGTACGGTTACCTTATTGAGTTCCCGATAGTCAACACAGGGTCTCAGGGTCCCATCCTTCTTTTTTACAAAAAATATAGGTGCCCCTCCTGGTGAGGAAGAAGGACTATGAAGCCTTTGGCCAGATTTTCATCAATATACTCCTTTAAGGCTTGAAGCTCAGGTGCCGCCAAAAGGTATACGTTACCAAAAGGAATAGCTGCCCTAGGAAGCAGCTCAATGGGACAGTCATAATGCCTGTGTGGAGGAAGCTGATCTGCATTCTTCGTGTCACAGATGTCAGAGAACTCATTATATGCTGGAGGTAAAGAAAATACCTGTACATGTGGTTCCGTAGCCGTGGACTCCGGGACAGCTTCTGTTAACGCTGAGTTGCTCCTTGTTGGAAAGGTAATCTCCCTGGTCTCCCAGTAGATAATTGGGTTCTGAGAATGCAACCAAGGAATGCCTAAAATCACAGGAAAATGAGGAGAAGAAATTAGCAAGAAAGAAAGTTGCTCCTGATGATTAGGCTCCAACACAATTTCAAGGGGTACGGTCTCCTGATCTACAGGCCCAGAGATTAAAGGTGACCCATCCACTGTTTCCATGGTAATTGGAGAGGCTCTTTGCTGAATTTCATTACCATGTTCCTTGGCAAATGCAATATCCATGAAATTGCCACCTGCACCAGAGTCAATCATAGCTGCACTGGAAATCCACTGTCCTGAACACAGGATCTTAATAGGGAGAGAACAGTGAGAGTTCTTTTCCTTCAGCTCCTTGGGGGGTGAAGTCATAGAAAGGGAATGGAATACAGCATTTAAAGGCATTCAGAGATGTCAGATTCATCATCACAGTTGTCATACGCCCCTACTGCTGCTAGCACCTTGTTAGGCCGTCTAGGACACTTAGGACAATTGATCAAGAAGTGGTCAGACTGGCCGCAGTAGAAACATAGACTTTCACGAAGGCGATGCTCCCGGCGCTCATTGATCTCGCGTCTCTGAACGGAATCAATTTGCATGGGCATCTCCACCTCCCGTGAGGTTTTACCTGCAGGCTCTTTGGAATGAAGGGAAAAGTTAGAAATACGGTTATAAGCAGCAAACTTCTCCTGCCTACGCTCAGTAAGGCGAATGTCAGTGCGCACACAATGCTGTATAAATGTCTCTAGCTCTTGTGGTGACTCAGAGCGAGCTAGTTCATCTTTTACAATACTAGACAGACCCCTTTTAAAAATAGGCAATTGTGAATAACTGTCCCAATTGGTATCTACCGCTAATCTCCTGAATTCAGTGACATACTCAATAACAGAACGTTTAGCCTGGCGTAAAGACAACTGTAACAACTCTGCTGGCATCACGGCATGGCCTCTCATCTCTCACACTATCTTACCCACTGCTCCAGGTCATGATGTGGTTACTGTTTCATGCCAGCTCCATGTTCTGTGTCTCTGCTCTCTGCATGCTTCCTGGCTGTGTGCATAGGGGGGCGGCGCCTGAACTCTCTGGTTCTTATAGGAATCAGGTGCATCTGTCTAATCTGTTCCTGACCAATTACCAAGAGGCCTCCAGTATATAGTGCAGCTCCACCCAGTGGTCTAGGCCTGTGCAATGTGTTAGCTCAGTTTGTGTTTAGCTGCTGAGTTTGCCAGGCCTTGCTCTGAGTTACTCCCTCTCTGGAGGCTTTTCTCTGTGCTATTGCCTTGGTCTTGTTGTCCGCCCTCCAGGAGGCAGAATATCCTGGTCCCTGTGTCTTTGTCCTTGTTTCTTGTCTTGTTCCATTTCCTTGTCTGAACTTAGTCTTATCTCGGTCTCCTTGTCTGTGGCTTCCTTCCCTGCTGTGTCTTTCCTCGTGTTCTCAGTCTGCTTACACTCTGCACTCTTTCGGCTCTGCCTGCTTTGTACCTTTGTGACTTTACCTCTGCTCCGCACTCCTGCGGTTCTGCTCCTCTCTACTCTGTTTAGCTTCTGCAGCTGCCGTAATCTCTTGCCGCAGCTCCTCTCCACATTCCTTGTGGCTCCGCTCTGCTTTGCTGCAGTAACCTCTCGCTGCAGCTCCTCTCCGTATTCCTTGCGGTTCTGCTCTGCTTAGCTTTTGTTGCTACACTATCGCTTGCTGCTCTACCATTCCTATCCGCAGCCTTGCGTTTCTCTTCCTGTGTGAACAGGTCCCAACCTGTTCCTTCATTCTCCTTTTCCTTCTGGCTTGTTTCCGTACCTACATCTCCTGTGTGAACAGGCCCCAACCTGTTCCTTCATACCTCATTCCTTTCTGCTTGTTTCCTTTCCTGCACCTCCTGTGTGAACAGGTCCCTACTTGTTCCTTCATAAACCACATCAACCAGTCCTGTGTTCTCTGCCGTGCCTTCCAATCCAATGTTCCTGCCGTGCCTTCCAGTCCTGTGTTTCCTGCCGTCCTAGCCAGTCCTGTGTTTCCTGCCGTCCCTGCCAGTCCTGTGTTCCTGCCAGCCCAGTGTTCTCTGCCGTGTCTCTGCCAGCCCTGTGTTCTCTGCCGTGTCTCTGCCAGCCCTGTGTCTCAGCCATGCCAGCCTATTCGTCTGAGTTTCAGCCGTGCTCTTCTGCCAGTCGTGCCTGATGCCCGCACCAGTCCTGGTGTTCCTGTCTCCCAAGTGGGATCAGCAGCCACAGCCAGACACCACCCTGGAGTAGCCCCCGGCAGCTGCCTGCTGCACAAGCCTGACCTCACCATCAGAGGCTCCAGTGAAAACCCAGGCAGCTGTCATAGTCACACCCCTTCCAGGGTAGTCTGGTTTGTGGCACAGTGGGGCCACTAACCCCCCGAGCTCACGCCCACCAATCAGGGCGTGAGCGTGACAACAACAAAGCAGATTCAGCGGTTGCACGGCGATTAGGGTCATCAAACATTAATGCCATAGCGACCAAGAAATCATCCAAGTTATTTAACCGTGGGTCACGAGACTCAATCATCGGATTCGCCCAGGCGAGCGCTCGTGAGGTCAGTAGCATTATTACACACAATACTTTGGATCTATCAGTAGGAAAACGGTCAGCATGCACATCAAAATATAGCATACATTGATTCACAAAGCCACAAAATTTGTCGCGATCACCATTAAATCTGAATGGGGGCAACTTACGTGGGCTAGCTGGTGGTGGTTGCCCAGAGGGTAAAGTCACTTGTGCAGCTATTTGCGTGCTTATGTCCTGAAAAGCCCGTCCATACTGGGACTCTATGCCAGCAAGTTTGTTTTCCTGGGCTGCCATGTGGTTGCTCAAGTCCTGCAAAATCTGTCCAAACACTTGTTGATTGAGTTCAAAGCTTCCAAACTTCTTTTGCAGACCTTCCACATCTTTCTGCAGTGATCTAATTATGGAAAACACCTGCTCTAATCTGCTTTCTGCAGTCATTGTTCCAGCAGTCTCCTTTTTTTTTTTTCTAGGCTAGAGTATCCTGTAATAATTATAGGGGATAACTCAGGAGACTCTTTGCGTGGAACAAGACAACTACAGGACACAGTTTTATAAGTGGTAAAGTCTATATTATCACACAGTGATTCAAACAGGTGCAGAGAGAAACTCAAGTCCACAACACTTGGTGCAAATAATAAACGCAGCTTAGCAGTCTTCAGAGAAAAATGCAATAAAGCAGAAAGTCTATGAAGCACAGTTATTCTTGAGGATACTTGACACGAATAAATCCTTGCCTTAGTCCAGACACAGATAGATATGCTTATAGGCAGTTCAAATCATATCTTAGCTAAACCTGGGAGGCCTGGTTAATAGTCTCAGGTTAATGCAAAGCAGCAGCAGCTTACATGTCCAGCAAATGCAGATGAAGTAAAAATGAGCAGCAGATGAAGGAGGATTACTGGAAACTTGTGTTTTGCAGCAGGAACTCAGAGCAGAGTAGCAGGATCACCACACAGGTTCACAGGAGCAGGTGTATAGCCAGGGAGTAATCAGAGGTCTGGAGCTGGATGCAAGGCAGAATACTCTAGCACAGACTGAAGGCTGGGGTGGAGTTTTATAGCAGGAAGACACAGTGCACATGAGACCAAAGACGCCATCTAGGAAGAGGGCAGTAATGCACAAAAGGTAAAAAATGTTCAGAGTCGTGACATTGGGCTTCGCTAACTATTACCGTTTATTTATCCCTCACTTCTCTACCCGAGTGGCACCCATCTCGGCCTTGACCCGGAAAGGCGCAAACACCAAGGATTGGACTCCTGAGGCAGAGGAGGCCTTTGTATCTCTTAAACAAGCCTTCTCTTCTGCACCCGTTCTTCATTGACCTGATTCTGATAAACAATTCTTGCTAGAGGTAGACACTTCTACTATAGGTGCTGGAGCAGTACTCACCCAGAAGTTGTCCACCGGTCGGATGGTCACCTGTGCTTTCTTTTCGAAGGTCTTTTGTACTTCCAAAAGGAATTATTCCGTGGGAGATCGTGAATTGTTGGCTATCAAGTTAGGCCTGGCAACATCTCCTTGAGGATCAGGTTGTCCATCAGGTTGTCATCTTCATTGATCATAAGAATCTCTCTTATCTTCAATCTGCTCGAAGGCTGAATCCTCGTCATGCCCGGTGGGCCTTGTTTTTTGCTCGATTTAATTTTACTCTTCATTTCTGTCCAGCTGAGAAGAATGTTAAAGCCGATGCTCTCTCTTGAGCATTCCTGCCTCCCGATCTTGAGGAAGAACCACAACACATCATTAAACCATCCAGGTTTGTGTCCGTAGCCGCAGTTAATCTTGCTTAACTTCCCCAGGGAAAGACTTTTGTATCTACTTCTAATCAAAGCCATGTCTTCCGGTGGGGTCATTCTTCCAAGTAGGCCAGCCATGCTGGTCACAAAAAGACTCTGCAGCTCATTTACCTTTATTACTGGCCCACCATGGGCAAGGATGTCCAGTAATATGTTGCTGCTTGTCCTTCGTGTTCTGGTAACAAAACAGCTAAGAATCTGCACTCCGGGAAGCTTTTACCTCTTTCTGTTCCTTCTGTTCCCTGGCAGCACATCACGATGGATTTCATTACTGATCTTCCACTCTCTTCCGGCTTTTCCGCCATCTGGGTAGTGGTGGATAGTTTTTCGAAGATGGCTCATTTCGTTCCATTACCCGGTCTTCCATCTGCTTCTGAGCTTGCAGATCTTTTCATACAGCATATTTTCCGTCTTCATGGGTTTCCTCTCCACATTGTGTCCAACAGGGGTGTCCAGTTCACTTCCAAGTTCTGGAGAGCGGTTTGTAAATCGGTGCAAGTGGAACTGGACTTCCCTTCTGCATACCACCCTCTATCCAATGGGCAAGTAGAGAGGACCAATCAAATCCTGACTGGATTAATGCGTCACTTCGTCAATGACCATCATGATGACTGGATCAAATTTCTACCTTGGGCATAATTCTCATACAACACCCTGTATCATCTGGTTAAGTCTTTCGCTAAAGCCTACTTGTCCGTCTGTTCCACTGGGACAGCTGCCACAAGTCCAGGGTCTAACTGGAGGTAGCACCCGTGTATCCCAGGCATTCCATTCTGACCCTGTTCAAGGGGACTTACTACGGGTGCCTGGGTCTCACGTAGTCATGGCCCCTTTGGAGCCCCCCGGACCGTGGTCCCGAGGTTCCATGTTAAACTTCAATAAAAACGAATGTGAACTTCATCTTCGGTGTCTCTGTTTCCATTCATTACAGCAGAGAATAAGAGGCCGTAGCCAACCTGATAGTGGGCCACAACAAAGACCCACACCTTCTCGCTCGACCTTCCTGTCCCAGTTTCTAGGGGATCGCAGCACACCACTACTAAAGCCAGAGCAGTGTGAAACGGTTGTTGGTTGGATAACGAATAATGCTTCCAGTCACTTAGCCACCAACACCACAACGTCTTCCACACGCTCAAGTCTGAGTAGCAGTTAGTCTGGACTGCATATTACTCACCCTGATCTTCCTTCCTCCCACCATGCAGAGTGCCCTCAGACAACTGATCCCACACTTGGACACTCCAAAGAGCTGTTCACTTTTTCCTTTAAAGATTCCGAACTCTCGGCCGGTCAAAATGAAATGGGGCAAGATGAGATTGCATGTAGCGATGCCCAATGATTTGAGCAGCCACGGTCACACGAAGGCGATGGTGGGAAAGTGTCACAAGAGGTGGACGATGATGAGACACAATTGCCAGAAAGTCAGGAGGAGGAGCAGGGAGCGGATGTGGAAGATCAGGTGGTGGATGACATAGTAACTGACCCATCCAGGCAGGAGGACATGCAGAGCGAGGTAGGCAGCACACATGGGGAAGGAGGCATAGCACCCCAACAGGCAAGAAGAAGCAGTGTGGTGGCCACAGACAGAAGGCGTGCATCTGTTCCCCATAACACCATCATGACGGAAGTTTCCATTCCAACTGTTAGATGTTCCCGAGTCTGTTTATTTTTTAAAGACTCTGACGATAACCCCAAACAGGCCATTTTCAACACCTGCCATGCCCACATAAGCCAGGGTAGCAAAACTACCAGCCTGTCCACCACCAGCATGATCAGGCACACGGCAGCAAAGCACCCGACTTTGTGGGCCGAACCCCAGGCTCCAGGAACACTGGCTGCAGGTGACACCACTGCTTCTTCCACTGTTTTGCGTAGAAACCAATCCCCTGTCCACGGCGCTTGTGAAGATGCCTCGTGTCCTGCACCTGTTGTTGCCCACAGTCAACCACTACCATCATCAAGACCGTCCACGTCCCAGTCACAGCGAAGCCTTCAGTTGTCTATACCCCAGTCATTGGAACGCAACCAGAAATATGCAGCCAACACCCCACAGGCCACAGTACTAAATTCTAACATTTCTCTTCTGCTTCCGCTCGAAATGTTGCCTTCTAGGCTAATTGAGATGGAAGCTTTCCGCAACCTGATGGCAGCGGCTGTCCCAAGGTACTCGGTCCCCAGTCGCCACTATTTCTCCCGGTGTGCCGTACCAGCATTACACGAGCACGTGTCCCACAACATTACCCGTGCCCTCAACAATGCTGTTACTGGGAAAGTCCACCTAACCATGGACACGTGGACAAATGCTTGTGGGCAGGGATGGTACATCTCCCTGACGGCACACTGGGTTAACATAGTGGAAGCCGGGTGTTAGGGCTAGTGGAACGCACCAAATAATTAGAGAAAAGGAATAAGGTGGGTTCGCAGCCCAGGGTCCACCGTGCAGAGATGGAACCTGCTGCTAAGCAATAACGGACTATATGGCGGTACAATGAGGGTACACACACGGGTTAGCTTCACCCTGTGTGAAAGAAGCGAACCCTGTTGCGTCACAGGGCCGCAGTACAGCACTTAACAGAAATAATAAAGTAGCACGAGAGGGCATGCAGTGCCGCACTGGCGGACACCACTAACCACCCACACTTGGGTTTGGAAAGCGCGGTGATAGCGCACGGCGCCGCACTGGCGGTCAAAGCAATAAATGCTGTTTGTGTACTTGTGTACACAAACTCACAGCCTGATGTTACGGGACGAGAGCCACACTAAGTCGCCAGGAGCGAAGATCGGAGCGGGGTACCGGTTAGCATCGGCAGAAACCCTCCTTGGAAACCCGAATGGCATCCTGTGTGAGGTCCAAATATCACGTGCCTCTACTGCTCAGTCTGCCACCCTGGAATCAGTGGATGACATGGGCATGGGCACAGGGACACGCAGATGCTTGCAGTAATTAAGGAGAAAAGGAGTCTGCCCAGTGGAATCGGCTACGGCGTTGTTCAGAGCAAATTCTGCCCAAGGTAGTAAAGATGCCCAGTCATCCTGCCTAGCAGAGACAAAATGTCGCAAATATGTCACCAGAGTCTGGTTGGCCCTCTCTACCAACGCATTCATCTAGGGATGATATGCAGAGGAGAGATTTAGTTCAATGCTGAGTAAAGAACAGAGCTCTCTCCAAAACCGAGACGCGAACTGGGGACCCTCATCACTGACAATTTTATCAGGCATGCCATGTAAACGGGAAATTTGTTTAATGAACAACGCCGCCAAGGCCCGTGCAGAAGGTAACTGTGGAAGCGGCACCAAGTGCCGATGCCGGTGACAACCCAGATAACGGTGCAGTTACGAGACTTGGGCAAGCCCACCACGAAGTTCATCCCGACCATCTCCAAGGGCCTGTCTGCCACCGGCAGGGGGTAAAGTTGCCCAGCAGGCCATTGCCGAGGAGACCGATTCTTGGCGCAGGAGACACACGTCCGAATATAGTCCCCGATGTCACGGGCCATATGCGGCCACCAGTAAGTCCTCGCCAAAAGCTCAGATGTCCTCTTGGTCCCAAAATGTCCACCCACCGTGGACGAGTGAGCCCAAGAGAGAATCTCCGGTCGCAAATTAGATGGAACTAAAGTCTTGCCTGGGGGCACAGACTCTAGCGAAACAGGAGCCACAGTTCTTAGGCTCTCAGAAGGGACAATAAGCCGAGGCTACTACTCCTCCTCAGATGACACTACAGAGTGAGAGAGAGCGTCGGCACGAATGTTCTTCTCCTCGGAGAGAAAATGGAGAGTAAAATGGAACTGGGAAAAGAACAGGGACCATCTAGCCTGGCGAGAATTCAGCCGCTGAGCTGTCTGTAAGTACACCAAGTTCTTGTGGTCTGTGAACACTTGGAAAGGAAAGTGAGCTCCCTCCAAGGGGTGTCTCCACTCTGAGAAAGCCAACTTCATGGCTATCAACTCCCTGTCCCTGATGGAATAATTCCTCTCTGCTGGTGAAAAGGTCTTGGAGAAGAAGAAGCAAGGATACTTCCGACCTTGAGCATCCTTTTGGAAGAGGACTGCTCCAGCACCAACGGATGAGGCATCCACCTCCATAATAAATGGCTTATCTACATCGGGGCAATGCAGGATTGGAGCGCTAGCGAAGAGTGACTTAATCGAGAGAAAGGCCTTGGAGACCTCCTCTGACTACAACTTGGGATTTGCTCCCTTCTTGGTGAGGGCAACCAAGGGAGCTACCAAAGTTGAGAAGTGGGGAATGAACTGGCAATTGTAATTAATGAACCCCATAAAGCGCTGCACCGCTTTAAGAGAATGGGGTTCTTGCCAGTCCATCACAGCCTGTAGCTTGGCAGGATCCATAGCCAATCCCAGGGCAGAGATGATATAGACAAGGAAAGGCAAGGACTCCTGCTCAAACACACACTTCTCCAACTTGGCGTAGAGGGAGTTTGCCCGTAAGAGGTCAAAGACTTTGCGAACATCTCTCCGATGGGAGTCAATATCTGGAGAGTAGATGAGAATATCACCCAGGTAGACTACGACCGAGGTGGTGAGCATCTCCCACGAGATGTCTTTCACAAAGTCTTGGAAAACATCTGGGGCATTACAGAGCCCGAAGGGCATAACCAGATATTCATAGTGCCCATCTCTGGTGTTAAAAGCCATCTTCCATTCGTCCCCCTCACAGATGCGAATCAGGTTGTAAGCACCCCGCAGATCTAACTTAGTAAATACCCTTGCTCCCTGTAGCCTATCAAAAAGCTCAGATATCAGGGGTAGTGGGTTTTTATTCTTAACGGTGATGGCGTTAAGACCCCTGTAGTCTATGCATGGATGTAGTTCTCCATTCTTCTTCTGCACGAAAAAGAACCCAGCCCCCGCAGGTGACACTGACTTCCTAATGAATCCTCTAGCCATATTCTCTTGAATGTACTGGGACATTGCCTCCGTCTCCGGGAGAGATAACGGATAGACTCAACCCCGGGGAGGTTCAGCACCAGGCAAGTGGTCAATAGGACAGTCATAAGGGGCGGTGAGGCGGAAGGGTCTCTGCAGCCCTTTTGGAGAACACATCTGCATAGGACCAATAGTGCTTGGGGAGAGAGGAAAGATCTGCGGATACCTCTGTAGAAGCACCCTGAATGCACTCTCTCTGGCATCTACCCTCACATGATTTACTCCATCCTAAAATTTTCCCTGTGGACCACTCTATATGAGGAGAATGATAGCGAAGATATGGTATCCCCAACAGGACCTCATCAATTTCCTCAGGAATGACTAATAGGGAGATAATCTCCTGATGTGATGGAGACATAGAAAGAGTGAATGGAATGGTTTGATGTGTAATCTGTGAGGGTAGTGTCGACCCATTTACCACTTGAACGGTCACAGGTTTGGCGAGCATCACCAGGGGTATTGCGTGACGCTGGGCGAAAGCAGATGACATGAAATTGCCTTCCGCCCCAAAGTCCAGGCAAAGCTCTACCATAAGAGTGGATGGGCCTATGGTACTTGTCCCCTTGAAGGACAATTTAGAGGAAAACGTCTCCGTGTCTAGTGCACCTCCTCCAACTACCACTAGATGCCGACATTCCCCCGACCGCTGAGAACACTTGGAGGCAAAATGTCCTGACTGCCGGCAAACATGACAGACCATAAGTGCACGAGCGGACCCGGACTTAGATCCCGCACGCAACGCCTCTTTGGCCTCATGTGACTCGGACGTGACTGGACCGGAGATTCCTGAGGTTTGGCGAAGGTGGGAGCCAGCCGAAACCTCTATCTACACTGGGCTCGCTCCAACCTTCGCTCGTGAAAACAAAGGTCGATGCGGGTTGACATAGCTATGAGCTCCTCCAGTGTGGCAGGAATCTTCCTGGTGACCAAAGCGTCCTTCACATGGTCAGCCAGCCCTCTCCAAAATACCGGGATAAGGGCTTTATCCGACTATTCCAGCTCAGACGCTAATGTCCGGAAGTGGACGGCAAAATGGCTGACCATGGACAAACCCTGAATCAATGCCAGCAGTTGGAGCGCCGTATCATGGGTGACTTGGGGTCCTAAAAAGACCTGTTTCCGAGTGCTCAAAAACCGAGGAGCACTCTGCACCACATGATCGTCGTGCTCCCACAGCGGTGTAGCCCACTCCAATGCCCTTTCCGACAGCAGAGAAATTATGAATCCCACCTTTGCCCGCTCTGTGGGAAAACGTGCAGCTAGGAGCTCGAGGTGTATACCGCACTGGCTCACGGAACCCCTAAAGGATTTACTGTCACCAGAGTATTTCTCTGGCAGTGGGAGGTGAGATAAGGTCAGAACAGAGATGGCAGTGGGTAAAGCTGCCGCAGCCACGCTAGCAGCCTGAACAGCTATTGCGGTAACATCCACCACTGAGGTTGCACGCTCGAGAGCCGCCAACATGCCCTCCAGCAGCTGGATGGACCCCTGCAATCGCTGATCGTCCGTCATTACTTAGCCAGACCCTAGCGCTAGTATAACGTTAGGGCTTAGGGATTGCAGGCCCTACGTCAATCAGGGTTGCCCCATAGTCTTCAGCTCCTGCACCTCCTCCTCTTCAGCCTCCATCTCTGAAATGAGCATCAGTCAGAAGCTGGAAGCACTGCAGCACTGCGTCAGCCAAGCAGCAACAGTGCTAATCTCCTTAGGTGACATAGTGCACAATGCTGAAGAGTTGTGGATAGCTGAACCTACAGCCAGGCATGGTCATGTGTGACAATGGCCAGAACCTGGTGGCGGTTCTGAGGCAAGGTGAGCTCACACACGTACCTTGCCGGGCCCATGTGCTTAACCTCGTTGTTGAACATTTTCTCAAAAGCTACCCGGAGCTGCCGTATCTGATAGTGAAAGTACACCGCCTGTCTGCCCATTTTAGAAAGTCAGCTACAGCTTCAGCCGCCCTTGCCATGCTTCAGCAGCATTTGCATCTTACGGCTCACCAACTGGTGTTTGAAGTCCCCATGCATTGGAACTCTACGCTGCATATGTTGGAAAGGATTTGTGAGCAGAAGAGGGCAGTTGTTGTTTACGAGCATCAACAAGGCCATTGTTATGCAGTTCAGACTCCACACATAAGGCCCCAGGAGCGGACATGGATGTCAGACATATGTACCATCCTCAAAAACTTTGAGGACTGCACCAAGATGGTGAGCGGCGATGATGCCATAATTAGCATCACCATACTGCTTCTCTGCATTCTGAAAAAAATCTCTTCTCACATTAAAGAGGATGCATTGCAGGTGGAGCATGAAGACATGGAGCAAAGAACCATACTGGGTGATTACACTCAGCTAAGCCTCATGTCATTCCAATGTGGATTTGTAGACAATGAGGAAGAGGAGGAATAGAAAGAGCAGGAGCTACTTTCATGCGGTATAGTGGGTACTGCAAGCACAGCTGTCATAAAGTTTGTTCAGCGTGGATGGCCTGAGAACAGGGAGGAGGATGAGGAGGAGGAGGAGGACAACATGTCCTGTTGGTGAGGACACAGAAGTCTTGCCTGTTAGCAGTCTGGCACGCATGGCTGATTTTATGTTTGGCTGCGTTTCCCGTGACCCTCGCAATATTCAAATTTTTGGTGACAATCCTTACTGGTTGGTGACATTTCTAGACCCTTGCAACAAGGAGAACTTTCAATCTCTTCTTCCAGAGGCAGATAGGTGTACTAAAATAGTGCAGTACCAGAGGGCCCTTGTAGCGGAATTACTAAAAAAATTCCCATCTGAGAACGCTGGCAGCAGACGTCAGAGTTTGTTCTACAACCAATGAGTCCAAGCGAGAGAGAAAAGTACAATCCAGCACAGGCAGGGGAACAATGGCAAAGTTCTGGGACAGTTTTCTCAGACCCTCCCATCGTGCCGGCACAGAGGCAAGGGGTGCTGTCACAAGAACTGCAATGTTTGGGAAGATGCTGAGGGAGTACCTTGCTGATCGTACAAACATCCTCCGGAATTCCTCTGTGCCTTTTAATTATTGGGTATCCAAGCTGGACACATGACATGAACTGGCTCTGTACGCCTTGGAGGTCCTGGCCTGCCCTGCTGCTAGCATTCTGTCAGAGAGGGTTTTTAGTGCCGCTGGTGGAATTATAACAGATAAGCGCATCCGCCTGTCAACTGAAAATGCTGACAGTCTGACTCTTATAAAAATGAACAAGGGCTGGGTTGGGTATAACCTCAAATACATTGTCTTTTTTATGGAGGTGTATTCTCATGCACCTCTTCACAACCACACAAGGGTATAAGCTTTCTGATTTGGTCTGTTTGGTGTTATCCTCCTCGTTATGCTCATCCTCATCATCCACAACTAGGGTTGAGCGAAACGGATCGGACAAATTGAAAAATCGCCGACTTTCGGCAAAGTCGGGTTTCATGAAACCAGTGTGGGATCGGCCATGCGGTCGGCGATCTTCGCGCCAAAGTCGCGTTTCGTATGACGCGTTCAGCGCCATTTCTCAGCCAATGAAGGAGGATGCAGCGTGTGGGCAGCGTGATGACATAGGTCTCGGTCCCCACCATCTTAGAGAAGGGCATGACAGTGATTGACTTGCTTTCTGCGGCATCACAGGGGCTATAAAGGGGCGTGCACGCTGACCGACCACCATCCTCCTTCTGCCGATCTGAGCATAGGGAGAGGTTGCTGCAGCTTCGTCAGAAGCAGGGATATAGTTAGAGAGGGGAGATTAACCCCCAAACCGCTTGTGCTGTAGCGATTTCCACTGTCCAACACCACCTTTTCTTTGCAGGGACAGTGGAGGCTAGATTTTTGTGCATCAGCTCTGTAGCTTATTAGGCTGCCTTATAAGGCTCCCTGATAGCTGCATTGCTGTTTGTATGCCGCTGTGCAAACCAACTGCTTTTTTAACCCCTTCACCCCCAAGGGTGGTTTGCACGTTATGGACCGGGCCAATTTTTACAATTCTGACCACTGTCCCTTTATGAGGTTATAACTCTGGAACGCTTCAACGGATCCTGGTGATTCTGACATTGTTTTCTCGTGACATATTGTACTTCATGATAGTGGTAAAATTTCTTTGATATTACCTGCGATTATTTGTGAAAAAAATGGAAATTTGTCGAAAATTTTGAAAATTTTGCAATTTTCCAAATTTGAATTTTTATGCAATTAAATCACCGTGATATGTCACAAAAAATACTTAATAAGTAACATTTCCCACATGTCTACTTTACATCAGCACCATTTTGGAACCAAAATTTTTTTTTGTTAGGGAGTTATAAGGGTTAAAAGTTGACCAGCAATTTCTCATTTTTACAACACCATTTTTTTTTAGGGACCACATCTCATTTGAAGTCATTTTGAGGGGTCTATATGATAGAAGATACCCAAGTGTGACACCATTCTAAAAACTGCACCCCTCAAGGTGCTCAAAACCACATTCAAAAAGTTTATTAACCCTTCAGGTGTTTCACAGGAATTTTTGGAATGTTTAAATAAAAATGAACATTTAACTTTTTTTCACACAAAATTTACTTCAGCTCCAATTTGTTTTATTTTACCAAGGGTATCAGGAGAAAATGGACCGCAAAAGATGTTACACAATTTGTCCTGAGTACGCCGATACCCCATATGTGGGGGTAAACCACTGTTTGGGCGCATGACAGAGCTCGGAAGCGAAGGAGCGCCATTTGACTTTTCAATGCAAAATTGACTGGAATTGAGATGGGACGCCATGTTGCGTTTGGAGAGCCACTGATGTGCCTAAACATTGAAACCCCCACAAGTGACACCATTTTGGAAAGTAGACCCCCTAAGGAACTTATCTAGATGTGTGGTGAGCACTTTGACCCACCAAGTGCTTCACAGAAGTTTATAATGCAGAACCGTAAAAATAAAAAATCATATTTTTTCACAAAAATGATCTTTTCGCGCCCAATTTTTTATTTTCCAAAGGGTAAGAGAAGAAATTGGACCCCAAAAGTTGTTGTCCAATTTGTCTTGAGTACGCTGATACCCCATATGTGGGGGGAAACCACCGATTGGGCGCATGGGAGGGCACGGAAGGGATGGAGCGCCATTTGGAATGCAGACTTAGATGGAATGGTCTGCAGGCGTCACATTGCGTTTGCAGAGCCCCTAATGTACCTAAACAGTAAAAAAAAAACACAAGTGACACCATTTTTGAAAGTAGACCCCCTAAGGAACTCATCTAGATGTGTTGTGAGAACTTTGAACCCCCAAGTGTTTCACTACAGTTTATAACGCAGAGCCGTGCAAATAAAAAAACATTTTTTTCCACAAAAATTATTTTTTAGCCCCCAGTTTTGTATTTTTCCAAGGGTAACAGGAGAAATTGGACCCTATATATTGTTGGCCAATATGTCCTGAGTACGCAGATACCTGATATCTGGGGGGGAACCACCGTTTGAGCGCATGGCAGAGCTCGGAAGGGAAGGAGCATCATTTGGAATGCAGACTTAGATGGATTGGTCTGCAGGCGTCACATTGCGTTTGCAGAGCCCCTAATGTACCTAAACAGTAGAAACCCCCCACAAGTGACCCAATATTGGAAACTAGACCCCCCAAGGAACTCATCTAGATGTGTTGTGAGAGCTTTGAACCCCCAAGTGCTTCACTACAGTTTATAACGCAGAGCCATGCAAATAAAAAATATTTTTTTTTCCACAAAAATTATTTTTTAGCCCCTAGTTTTGTATTTTCCCAAGGGTAACAGGAGAAATTGGACCCCAAAAGTTGTTCTCCAATCTGTTCCGAGTACGCTGATACCCTGGGGTAAACCCCTGTTTGGGCGCACGGGAGAGCTTGGAAGGGAAGGAGCACTGTTTTACTTTTTCAACGCAGAATTGGCTGGAATTGAAATCGGACGCCATGTCACGTTTGGACAGCCCCTGATGTGCTTAAACAGTGGAAACCCCCCCAATTATAACTGAAACCCTAATCCAAACACACCCCTAACCCTAATCCCAAAAGTAACCCTAACCACACCTCTAACCCAGACACACCCCTAACCCTAATCCCAACCCTAATCCCAACCGTAAATGTAATCCAAAACCTAACCCTAACTTTAGCCCCAACCCTAAATGTAGCCTTAACCCTAGCCCCAACCCTAGCCCTAACCCTAACCCTAACCCTAGCCCTAACCCTTGCCCTAACCCTAGCCCTAACGGGAAAATGGAAATAAATACATTTTTTAAATTTTTTTAATTTTTCGCTAACTAAGCCAGTGATGAAGGGGGGTTTGATTTACTTTTATAGCAGGTTATTTAGCGGATTTTTATGATTGGCAGCCGTCACACACTGAAAGACGCTTTTTATTGCAAAAAATATTTTTTGCGTTACCACATTTTGAGAGCTATAATTTTTCCATATTTGAGTCCACAGAGTCATGTGAGGTCTTGTTTTTTGTGGAACGAGTTGACGTTTTTATTGGTAACATGTTCGGGCATGGGAGATTTTTTGATCGCTTTTTATTCCGATTTTTGTGAGGCAGAATGACCAAAAACCAGCTATTCATTAATTTCTTTTGGGGGAGGCGTTTATACCGTTCCGCGTTTGGTAAAATTGATAAAGCAGTTTTATTCTTCGGGTCAGTACGATTACAGCGATATCTCATTTATATCATTTTTTCATGTTTTGGTGCTTTTATACGATAAAAGCTATTTTATAGAAAAAATAATTATTTTGGCATCGCTTTATTCTGAGGACTATAACTTTTTTATTTTTTCGCTGATGACGCTATTTGGCGGCTCGTTTTTTGCGGGACAAGATGACGTTTTCAGCGGTACCAGCGGTGGTTATTTATATTCATCTTTTTGATCGCGTGTTATTTTACTTTTTGTTTGGGGGTATGAGAATAAAGCGTTTTTTGCCTCATTTTTTTTTTTTTTTTACGGTGTTCACTGAAGGGGTTAACTAGTCATATAGTTTTATAGGTGGGGTCCTTACGGACGCGGCGATACTAAATATGTGTACTTTTATTGTTTGATTTTTTTTTTATTTAGATAAAGAAATGTATTTATGGAAATAATTTTTTTAATTTATTTATTTATTTAGGAA
The DNA here is from genome assembly GCF_051348905.1 of Ranitomeya variabilis. Lineage (NCBI taxonomy): Eukaryota > Metazoa > Chordata > Amphibia > Anura > Dendrobatidae > Ranitomeya > Ranitomeya variabilis. The sequence goes on along the minus strand of NC_135234.1, from coordinate 299,896,526 downwards.
TTTTTTATTTATTTTTTTTTTTACACATGTGGAAATTTTTTTTTTTACTTTTTTACTTTGTCCCAGGGGGGGACATTACAGATTGGTGATTTGACAGTGTGCACAGCACTCTGTCAGATCACCGATCTCACTTAGAGTGCAGCAAGCTTACCAGCGCCTGCTCTGAGCAGGCACTCGGTAAGCCACCTCCCTCCCTGCAGGACCCGGATGCCGCGGCCATCTTGGATCCGGGACCTGCAGCGAGGAAGGAGGTAGGAGACCCTCGGAGCAACGCGATCACATCGCGTTGCTCCGGGGGTCTCAGGGAAGCCCGCAGGGAGCCCCCTCCCAGCGTGATGCTTCCCTATACCGCCGGCACACCGCGATCATGTTTGATCGCGGTGTGCCGGGGGTTAATGTGCCGGGGGCGGTCCGTGACCGCTCCTGGCACATAGTGCCGGATGTCGGCTGCGATAGTCAGCTAACACCCGGCTCGATCGGCCGCGCTCCCCCCGTGAGCGCGGCCGATCGTGCTGGACGTACTATTCCGTCCTTGGGAAGTAGGGCCCACCCCACATGGACGGAATAGTACGTCCAATGACAGAAAGGGGTTGAAAGCAAAAAATCCTGTTGCTCCTTTCTGCACAGTTCTATTGTTTATTTGTCCACACTTTTGTGTGCAGCAGTCCTTTTTATTGCTGGCTGCCATACTTGTCCTGAGATCATTGTAGGGAGATTGTTATTGTAGTACAGTCCCTTTTTTTTATATATATATATCTTCCAGCCACGTTATGCCACTTACATTGTGTAGTGTAATACACTGGGCATGATTTTTGCAGCAGTCTCCCACACAAAAAAGGGAGATTTAAATTGCCACTAAAGGCTGAGACACATAACGCTATCGTTAACGATATCGTTGCAACGTCACGCTTTTGGTGACGTAGCAACGATCCCGCTAACGATCTCGTTATGTGTGACAGCGACCAATGATCAGGCCCCTGCTGGGAGATCGTTGGTCGATGGGAATGATCAGGACCTTTTTTTGGTCGCTGATCACCCGCTGTCATCGCTGGATCGGTGTGTGTGACGCCGATCAAGCAATGTGTTCACTTGAAACCAGGGTAAATATCGGGTTACTAAGCGCAGGGCCGCGCTTAGTATCCCGATATTTACCCTGGTTACCATTGTAAAAGTTATAAAAATAACAGTACATACTCACATTCTGATGTCTGTCACGTCCCCCGGCGTCCACAGGGTTAAAACTGCTTTCGGCAAGAGCGCTGCTAATATGCACGCGCTGCTGCCAAGAGCTTCCCTGCACTGACTGTGTCAGCGCCGGCCATAAAGCAGAGCACAGCAGTGACATCACCTGGTTTTTGCAGCAGTCTCCCACACAAAAAAGGGAGATTTAAATTGCCACTAAGTGGATTTGCATCAGTTCTGTTTGTTGTATATGTGCCAGCCACGTTCTGCCACTTACATTGTGTAGTAATACAGTGGGCCTGATTTTTGCAGCAGTCTCCCAAACACAAAAAAGGGAGATTTAAATTCTCAACAAGTTTATATACACCTTCTACCTTGTTTTACAGTACCATATAACGGTCAAAAATGAGGAAGTCTGGTGGAAGAGGCCGTGGGCGGTCATTGCCAGCTGGTAATGATGGTGGTGGTGGTGGTGGAGCATCTGGTGGTAGTGGGAAAAACAAAATAGCACCTAAGGCTCGAGTTGTTCAGACAGCGTCATCATCTGGCTACACAAGGCCTCGAAGGCTCCCTTATCTGGGAGTAGGAAAAGCCGCAGCAGCAGGAACAAGTTTTGGCTTTCATTGCTGACTCAGCCTCTAGCTCTTTGGCCTCCTCTTCAGAAAGTTCGAAATATAAAAGCAGCGAGTCGTCAGTGGATGCTCCCGGTCAGGAATAAGTCGCTTCCTTGTGTCCTTCACCCAAACCAAAAGTAAAGGATGCGGCAGGCGACACTACAGTTTACTCCATGGAGCTCTTTACACATACAGTGCCAGGGTTAGAAAGGGAAATAGTTAACAGCCCATTACAAGATGAATCGGACATGGAGTGCACAGATGAACAGCCACAGCTAGATTACTATGCTTTTCCATTGACTCAGATCACTACATTGCCCTCGCAGTGTACTGAGCCAGAATGTAACCCTGATGTGACTATGGTGCCCCGTCCCGAACGCTATAGCACCTTACACGGTGACACAGAGGAAGGTGCACATGACATTGAAGAGGAGGTGATAGATGACCCAGTTGTTGACCCAGATTGGCAGCCATTGGGGGAACCGGGTGCCGCTGTCAGTAGCTCTGAAGTGGAGGAGGATGATCCGCAGCAGGCATCTACATCGCAACAGCTTTCATCTGGCAGGCCCGTATCTGGCTAAAAACGTTTGACAAAACCAAAAACACTTTTAGGACAGCGTGGCCATCCGGTTAAAGTAGCACAGCGTGCAATGCCTGAAAAGGTATTCGATAGTAGGAAGAGTGCAGTGTGGGAGTTTTTTAACCAAGATTCGAATGATCAGTGCAAAGTTATCTGTAAGAAATGCTCAAAGATCTTTAGCAGAGGGAAGAATGTCCAAAATTTAAATACAACGTGCATGCGTAGACATTTAACCAGCATGCACTTGCAAGCCTGGACTAACTACCAAATGTCACGTACCGTTGGTGCACCTGCTCAGAATGAAGGTAGTCAGCAACGCTACATTGCTTCCCTCACTGTAAGCCCACCAGTTAGGACACCACCAGCAGCAAATGTGGAGGTATCGTCGCAAGGCCAAAGCAGTCAGAGAATCACAAGGTTATTGGTAGGAAACACTGTATGTAGGCCAACATCGAGAATACCATCACCAACCCTCTCTCAATCCGCTATGTCCACCACCGCTCGTTCCACCATATGCAGCTCTCCAGTCCAGCTCACCCTACAAGAGACTCTTGTTAGGAAAAGGAAGTACTCATCCTCTCATCCGCGTACACAGGGTTTGAACGCCCACATTGCTAGACTAATCTCGTTAGAAATGATGCCCTACCGGTTGGTTGAAAGCGAAGCTTTCAAAGCCGTGATGGCCTACGCAGTACCACGCTATGACCTACCCAGTCGACACTTCTATGCTATGACCTACACCAGCCCTCCACCAGCATGTCAAAGACCGCATTGTCCATGCATTCAGGCAATCAGTCAGTAGAAAGGTGCACCTCACAACTGATGCATGGACCAGTAGGCATGGCCAGGGACGTTACGTGTCCATCATGGTGCACTGGGTTAATGTGGTGGATGCAGGGTCCACAGGGGACAGCCATAGTGGAACAGTTCTGCCTAGCCCACGGTCTAGGAAACAGCTGGCAGTAGGCGTTCGACACCCCTCCTCTTCCTCCTCCTCCTCCTCCAGAAGCGAAAGCTCGTCCACAGAGCACAGTCACCCTACCACTCCATCCGCAGCTGCCAGTGTTGCACACGAGGTGTCACATTATGGAACAGCTAGTGGTAAGCGTCAGCAGGCTGTGGTTGAAATGAAGTGTTTGGGCGACAACAGACACACCGCGGAAGTACTGGCAGAGTACTTGCAGCAAGAAACTCAGTCATGGCTGGGCAGTGTACATCTTGAGGCAGGCAAGGTAGTCAGTGATAACGGAAGGAATTTTATGGCTGCCATAGCCCTTTCAGAACTGAAACACATACCTTGCCTGGCTCACACCTTGAACCTGGTGGTTATCCGGGGTTACCAGCCCTGCTCCTGAAGGTGCGAAGACTTTGCTCGCACATCTGCCGGTCGCCCATACACTCCAGCCGTATGCAGAACCATCAGCAATCGCTGAAGCTTCCCCAGCACCGCCTAATCGACATTGCAACAAGGTGGAACTGCACATGCTTCAGAGGCTGTGCGAACAGAGGCGTGCTGTGATGTATTTGTGGGAGGATACACATACACGGGCAGGCAGTTGGATGGCAGACATGGAGTTGTCAGGTGTGCAGTGGTCGAAGCTACAAGACCTCTGTCAAGTCCTTCAGTGTTTTGAGGAATGCACACGGCTGGTAAGTGCAGACGACGCCATCATAAGCATGAGCATCCCACTAATGCATCTGCTGATGCAAAGTTTGACGCACATTAAGGAGCAGGCGTCTGCAGCTGAGGATGAGGGAAGTCTTGATGACAGTCAGCCATTGTCTGCTCAGGGAACTCTCCTGGACGAGGTTGCGGACGAAGAGGAGGAGGAAGAGGTTGATGGGGATGAATATTTATGGGAGGAAAATGCTTCTCAGGGGGCAATAGAAACTGGCGGCGTTGAAAGGTTAGGTACAGGGTTTTTGCGGGAGACAAGTGATGTTGATTTGCAAGAAAGTGCTCCTAAACCCAGCACAAGCAGTGAATTAACACCTGGAACATTGGCCCACATGGCTGATTATGCCTTGCGTATCCTAAAACAAGACCCCCGCATTATAAAAATGATGACCGATGACGATTACTGGTTGGCTTGCCTCCTGGATCCACGCTATAAAGGGAAATTACAAAATATCATGCCACATGAGAACCTTGAGCAAATATTGGCTACCAAACAAGCAACTCTTGTAGACCGTTTGGTTCAGGCATTCCCAGCACACAGCGGCGGTGATGGTTCTCACACGAGCTGCAGGGGGCAACATGGCAGAGGTGTTAGAGGTGCACAAATCAGAAGTGGCGTTGGACAGAGGGGTTTTATGACCAGGTTGTGGAGTGATTTCGCAATGACCGCAGACACGTCAGGTACTGCTGCATCAATTCAAAGTGACAGGAGACATTTGTCCAGTATGGTTATGAACTATTTTTCCTCCCTTATCGATGTTCTCCCTCACACGTCATTCCCCTTTGATTACTGGGCATCTAAAATAGACACCTGGCCTGAATTGGCAGAATATGCATTACAGGAGCTCACTTGCCCAGCTGCTAGCGTGCTATCAGAAAGAGTCTTCAGTGCTGCTGGTTCAATACTGACTGAAAAAAGGGCTCGTCTGGCTACCCAAAATGTAGATGATCTAACCTTCATTAAAATGAACCAATCATGGATTTCTAATTATTTTGCCCCACCTTCCCCTGCTGACACGTAGCTTGCCTGAAAAATGTCTTGCTTTTGGCCTCCTCTTACTGACTTCTCCAATTCCTCCATTTGCAGCTGCTGAATGTCCACCATAGGCCATTTTTATACCTCCCTAAATGGGCTGACTCCCCCCACAGGGCCGTGGTCACCACCTAGCGCAAGCACCCGTACGAGTGCCGTTTGCCTGGATAGGTGGGTGTGCCCACTCTTGGGCGACGGCACTGGCACAGGGTCCCTCATAGTACAATGAAGTGTATCTGACGGTGGTGGTGCACAACCAACGTCAGACACACCGTCGTAATATGAGGGGCCCTATGCCAGTACCGCCACCCACGAGAGAGGGTTCCCCCCCTGGTCGAACAGTGCTCTACCACTTGCAATACTTACCTCTCCCTGTTCCACCACAGTGTAGTCTGTGCTGATAAATCCTTCAATGGCACTGCCAATACAAATTTGTTGAAATGATAGATGATAGTTAAAATATACAGGGGCCCTGGCCTCCATTTAGACCATTTAATACTTTGCGCCAACTACCACTGTCTGCTACTCAGCAGAGGAGCCCACCCCTTTACGTAGCTATGCCACCTGTTTGTTTTTGAAAAAAATGTTGGCAGACATTTACCTCACTTTATTATTTTGGCATACTAACTGTGTCAGCCACTCCTTACAGTTGTCCTCCACTGAACAACGCTGTGCCGCCAGTGTACTCCTGTTACCAATTTTGAACTGCATTTAGCCTACGTACTTTTTTGGGCCTACTAACTGTGTCTGCCACTCCTTACAATTGTCCTCCGCTGAACAAAGCTATGCCGACAGTTTACTCCTGTTACCAATTTTGAACTGCATTTAGCCCACTTTATTATTTGGGCATATATCTGTGTTTCCTCCTCATCCTGCCCATTGCCCAGCCACTGCTAGATGAGTCTGCTGGTACATTGACCCAGACCACTACATTCCCTTGCACTCTACACAGCCAGAATCTGACCCTGCTGAGAGTCAGGTTCCCCTTCCCGCATACTATACCACCTTACACGGGGACAAACAGGAAGGTGCAGATGAAAGTGCAGGTAAGTTCATCAGGTGGGGGGGGGGGCATACTCGTTGGCAACGTCACTGGCACAGGGCCCCTCATAGTATGCAAAAGTGTCTCTGCCGGTGGGAGGCGCCCCCGCCGTCAAACACACCGCCGTACTTTGAGGGGCCCTGTGCCAGTGCCAATGTGAACGAGTGGGCCCCCCCTGCTTGCTCAGGATCATAGCATTTACAAAGTTGAAATAATTACCTCTCCCTGCTCCACTGCCGTGATGTAGTCCGCATTTCCTGGGCCCACGAAAAACTTGAACCAGCCCTACCCCCCCCCCCCCACAACTTTAGCCAAATGACCCCCAATTTTCAATGCCTAACTATTATTATAAAGTAAATTAAGATTGACAAGCTTCAGTAATAAGAATTGATGTTTTTGGCATTAAAATAGGCACTGTAGATGTTTTCCTGTCCTCCACTCTCTGCCGACTTTGATTCCCCATTGACTTGCATTGGGTTTCTTGTTTCAGTTGGCCCCCGACTTTTCGCAATAATCGGCACATTTCACCCGATCCGACTTTTGACAAAGTCGGGTTTCGCGAAACCCGACTCGATCCTAAAAAAGTAAAAGTCGCTCAACTCTATCCACAACCACTAGAACACCAAGGTGAAATTATTCCGTGATGCAAAAGTCACTCAATTTTTGAGCAAGGGTGTTTTTATGATGCCCGTTACTAATTTGAAACCAAAAAATTTTTACTCCCCCAGAGGGAAATGTTTACAAGTCTAGGAGAGCCACTCCTTTAAATTGGGCCTAGTCTTTAATGAGGCATTCCTTCACGTCTCATCATCCACCGCCACTAGATCACCAGGGTTAACGTATTCCTTTCTGCTACAGCCAGTCAATGTTTTGGCAAGGGTGTCTAAGATCCCCATAAAATATTTTTTAAAAATGTACCCTCCATGGGGAAATGTTTGTCAGCCCATGCACTTAGTGCATTGGCATTACAAGTCTAGGAGACACCCTCCTTTCAATTAGGCCTAGTTTTTAATGAGGCCTTCCTCAACATCTCATCATCCACCGCCACTAGATCACCAGGGTTATTGTGTTTCTTTCTGCTACAGCCAGTCAATTTTTTGGCAAGGGTTTCTATGATCCCCATAAAATATTTTTAAAAAATGTACCCCCCATGGGGAGATATTTGTTAGCCCATACACTTAGTTTATGGGCATTACGAGTCTAGGAGACCTGCTCCTTTGTAATGGGACAGTCTTTTTATGAGGCCCTCCTGCATGTTTCTTCCAAGGCGGGATTGTGGTGCGTGCAAATTTGGGTCAAGGCAGCCTCTGCATTCACTGCATAAGGAAACAGTATGGCAGGACCAACTGAAGAATGTGAAGTGGTTTCAAAGGCTTTTTGGGGTGCATATGACTTGGTAGCAGGGCAGGCCTCGCATTCAATGCAACATTTTTTCAGGAGGCATTCATATTTTTAAAGGGAAGTTATTAAACAGTGTGTCTACTATGCTGTTATTGCCTATGCAGTGAGTGGCTGGCCTGCCAAGAATTACGAGGCACCCCAATACCCCTTTCACGAGAGGTATAGGAGGGCCTCGTAATTCTTGGCAGGCCAGCCACTCACTACACATAGACAATAACAGCATAGTAGACACACTGTTTAATAATTTTACTTTAAAAATATTAATGCCTCCTGATGCCCCTCTAAAAATAGGCTTTGTGACTTTAGGAGTCCATCCTAAATGAAACAATATGTGTCTCCTTATGTGTCACACACCACATGGCCAGCTAGGGTTGTTAAATGTTACAATGACATTTCCCAGTGATTGCACTTGTATTGTTGGTTGAAAGCAATTTTAAAGTTGAAAAACGCTGCGCGTGAACATAGCCCAAGTGGTGGAGGAACATTTTTGTCTGGGGTTAATTATTTTGCCTTATATACAAGTCATTCCCTGTAAAGGATGTAACTTAACTTTCCCAACAAAATCCATTTTGGTTTCGTTTTTTTATGTTTTTAGGTGCACCTGTAAAAATGGAGTGAAACACTGACAACATTGCTTACAGTGACCTATGAGTCAGAAATGCTTCTGGGGCGATCCCCATGATGTTCCCGTGTCATTTGAGCAGTGTTTCCATCATTTCAAGATGTTTTTAGACCTTAAAAGGACCCCCGGGGGGGGGGGGTGTCGCTGTAAAAATATTAGGGTTTCCCACAGACTTACATTGGGCTCGTTGCTCGGGTCGAGTGCCCGAGTATTCCAATTTGCTTAACCCGAGCAATGAGCACCCAAGCATTTTAGTGCTCGTACATCACTAGTCCCCACTACTTTAGAAATACAGTATTATGTATCACACAGCTCCCTATATACATTATAATCGCCCCCACTGCTCACTATATACAGAGCAGAATTATCTCTTCATGTTACAGAAAGAGAAGAAATTCCATGTGCACCTGAAGAAACAGAGGACTGGAAGCATGTGATACAGAGAAGCAGAAGGATCAAGAGGAAGTCAGCACCCATACCGCTCAGGAACCAATACCAGGCTCTCACACAGGAGAACGACAGAGAAATACATCAAGATAAGACTTTGCCCACAAAGAAAAACCTTGGAAGCCCTCAGAGTCCTCCTGAATGGAGAAAGAAGAATGCTGTGAAGAAGAAACGGAGAGCTGTGGTGATGGGGGATTCCCTGTTGAGAGGAACAGAGGCCGCAATCTGCAGACCGGATATAACCTCAAGAGAAATGTGCTGTCTTCTAGATGCAAAAATTAAAGATGTGTCTGACAGGATATCAGGACTCTTCAGACCTACAGACGACCACCCATTCCTGCTAATACATATGGGGACAAATGACACCGCAAGAACGGACCTGGAAACCTTCTGCATTGACTTTGAAAACTTAGGAAAGAAAGTGAAAGAGCTGGGAGCGCAGGTGGTCTTCTCTTCCATCCTCCCAGTGGATGGTCATGGAACAAGGTGGTAGAATAAGATTCTGCAGGTCAACAACTGGCTACGTCGATGGAGCCGTCAGCAAGGATTTAGATTTCTGGATCATGGAGTGAATTATCTATACGATGGACTACTTGCTAGAGATCGGGTGCACCTTACAAAGACTGGAAAACATGTATTTGGAAGTCGTCTTGCTACACTCATCAGGAGTAGTGTTGAGCATTCCGATACCGCAAGTATCGGGTATCGGCCGATACTTGCGGTATCGGAATTCCGATACCGAGTTCCGATATTTTTGTGATATCGGAAATCGGAATCGGAAGTTCCCAGTGTATGGTTCCCAGGGTCTGGAGGAGAGGAGACTCTCCTTCAGGCCCTGGGATCCATATTCATGTAAAAAATAAAGAATTAAAATAAAAAATATGGATATACTCACCCCTCCGGAGGCCCCTGGACCTTACCGATGTAACCAGCAGCCTCCTCTCCTAAGAATGAGGAGTTTAGGACCTGCGATGACATCGCGGTTTGTGATTGGTCGCATGAGCGGTCACGCGACCAATCACAAGCCGCCACGTCATCGTAGGTCCTAAACTCCTCATTCTTAGAAACGGAGGCTGCCGGTTACATCGGTAAGGTTCAGGGACCGCCGGACGGGTGAATATATCCATATTTTTTATTTTAATTATTTATTTTTTACATGAATATGGATCCCAGGGCCTGAAGGAGAGTCTCCTCTCCTTCAGACCCTGGGAACCATCCAGGATACCTTCTGATACTTGTGTCCCATTGACTTGTATTGGTATCGGGTATCGGTATCGGCGATATCTGATATTTTTCGGGTATCGGCCGATACTATCCGATACCGATACTTTCAAGTATCGGAAGGTATCGCTCAACACTAATCAGGAGAGCTTTAAACTAGAACAATGTGGGAAGGGAAGTAAAAGGCCAGAAAAAGCCATACACCTGACAAATACTACTGAGAACTTTGCTATTAGAAGTGGAAAGGAAGAAAAAAGACAAAAAAATCTAAATAATAAAAATATTGGAGGAAGAGAAACCAATCCCAAACTAAAGTGTTTCTATACGAATGCACAAAGCATGGGCAACAAACAAGGAGAATTGAAACTACTAACGCAGGAAAATATGATGTAATTGGAATTACTGAAACTTGGTGGGACGATACACATGATTGGAATACAAGGCTAGAAGGATACAACTTATTTAGAAGAAACAGACTTGATTAGCGAGGAGGATGAGGTGTCGCATTGTATGTTTGAAAAGCATATATCTGCACAGAGATTGAAGCTTCAGAGACTGGGAGTTCTGTGGAAACTGTTTGGGTAAGAATTCAAGGACAGAACAATGGAAAGGACATGATTGTAGGCATTTACTACAGGTTGCCTGTGCAAGCTGAGGATATGGATGAACTCTTTATGCATCAAATGGCCAAGTTCTCCAAAAAACATGACATAGTTGTCTTGGGAGATTTCAACTATCCAGACATTTGTTGGGAATCTCTCTCAAGCAAAACTAACAGGTCAAGCAAATTCCTATCCTCTCTTGCTGACAATTTTATCTTCCAAAAGGTAGGAGAGAAAACAAGGGGATCTGCAACCTTGGATCTAATCCTTATAAACAGGGAGGAAATGGTTGAGAAGGTAAGAGTGGCTGGGACCCTAGGAGGTAGCGACCATGCTATTTTAGAATTTTGGATAACTAGAGGAGGGACACCTGTGAAGACTCAGACATCAAGATTAGATTTCAGAAAGGCAGATTTTAAGGGACTCCGAAAAAGAATCGGAGGGATCCAATGGCTGGATATCCTTAAGGGCAAAAATGTCCAGGAAGGATGAGAAATCTTGAAAAATAAGATTCTCAAAGCACAATCGTTAACAATTCCGAAAAGAGGGAAGAATAGGAAGCATTTAAGGAAACCAGGATGGATGAACACAGAACTTAAACACATGCTAAAAAGGAAGAAAGAAATGTTTATCAAATGGAAAGAGGGAGGTATATCTAAAGAAGTTTATAATGCTGTCTGCAGAACCTGCAGGGCACAAATCAGATTATCTAAAGCTGACAATGATTTAAGGCTTGTAAGAGACGTCAAAAGCAATAAAAAAGGATTTTGGGGATATGTCAAATGTAAAAGAAAATTCAAAGATGTTATAGGATTTTTACAGGATGGAAATGATAAAATGGTAAGAAAGGATGTTGAGAAGGCCGAACTTTTAAATTCCTATTTTGCATCTGTGTTCTCTCAGAAAGGAAATGTAACATCAACTGATTTTCACTGTCCTATTAAGGGAATTGAAGAATCCAGGATATCTATAAACAGAAAGATTGTGAGGAAACACTTAGCTAACATAAATGAATTCAAGTCTCCAAGTCCAGATGAATTACACCCCAGAGTACTGAAGGAGATAGCAGAAGACATTTTTGAACCACTCTCCATAATCTTTGAAAATTCTTGGAGAACAGGAGAAGTCCCAGAAGACTGGAGAAGAGCAAATGTTGTTCCTATCTTCAAAAAGGGGAAGAAGGTGAACCTAGGGAACTATAGGCCGGCGAGTCTGACTTCTAAACCAGGAAAGATAATTGAACAAATTATTAAACAACATGTATGTAAGTAACTGGATAAGAATGAAGTGATTAAACAGAGTCAGAATGGGTTTGTAACTAATAAGTCATGTCAGACTAACTTAATTTCCTTCTATATACTATACCCCACCAACAAACACACATATTGATAATAATACAATTATTGGGTATCTATCCACATAATATACAATGTGGCGGATTAGAGTCATGGACACATCAACCTCAAAGCATCAAAACCATTTGCAACAAAGCAAAAAAGATGTACCAGTCCAACAAGAATTCAAAAACATATCAATCTTTATTATTAAAACAATTACAAAGAGCTATAGGCATGAATGTAGGGACAAACTATGTGTAAATTGCTGCTATGCATCAAGGCACACCACACCTCCCAGAACCCCAAGATTACAAATATGTAAAATGTATATCATTTCCTTACTAGGAACACAGAATATTCTGCCATATATGGTATCATAATGAAGATACCGCAGAATTATTAAAGATACATGCGGCACTATTGCTGTGTATATAAACCTACAGGTCTAGTGTAGGCACCAGTCTACAACAATTGCAAATAGCTACAATAATACCCTTATTTACTTTGGAACTCGCCGGATTAGACGACCATCAAATTACCTGAGACTTGTGCTGACCACAATCAGAGGGGACTCCCGAAAGGTGTGCATGCCCGCCCCAACGTGCTTTTCGGTCCTGCCTTCGTCAGAGGGCACACACACTCTCCCTGGGCAGCCTTAAAAATCCTATCTACCAACAAGACGCCGAATGATAAGCGGCGTCTAGCGTGCCGATAAACCACGCCCCCACCGGAAGTGATGCGCTGGTCCCCATGTGAACCAGGAATCCGCCCCGTGCCGGCGTCACATGGTGGAAGACTATCAACACCATGTACTGATGCCGAAAGCCAGGAGGAGTCCAGGACAGACAGATACAGTGCGTGCAGATGGGGGGGTTGGATCGACTGCCAGCCAACTAACAGCACAATCTGGCCATACTTATTTATCCAAATATAACATCTCAGTGCAAAGTAATATAGATAAATATAATCACATCATAATATATATAATGCATCAGATAGTAGTAGTCCATATATATATATAAAGGGATAGATGTTATCCACGGATATTAATAATGCGTTCAAAGTTCCATTGTGTGCAGCAGGTATGATGTTAATATTCTTTAATTTAATTGTGATAGGGTATGTTGTCAGATAGATGTCAGATCATCAAAGGGTTCAAGGTAATTGCACAGGAGATAATATTCGCCTATATAATAAAATAAATTTAAATTTATAAATGTATAGATCGTATATTATACAGATATTTTTTAAAAACAACAACAGCAAATTACCATGACATAAACAATTAGGTGAACCATAAAAGGTGTTATTATAGTAGGAAGGGGGCATAGCTGAGGTTTTCATTGAGACCAGATGGATGGAGAGTTCCCAATCACCATATCCATCTGGACTCTAACTGCGCTAGTTTTTTTGAAATCCCACCACCCCAAATACTCGGCTCAATCATGTCAATCCCTTTAACCGTTAGGAGGCTGCCATCACAAACATGATGGAGTTTAAAATGGCGGGGGATAGTTTTTAAAGTAAATACTTCATCTTGTGTTGCCGCTGCCAAGATGCCCAAGACGTGTTCTCTCATATGCACCTTTAATTGCCGTGTAGTAAGGCCTATATATATTTTGGTGCATGGACAGGTGGCATAATAGATCACGTTAACGCTTGTACATGTTATGCGTTTTTTATCTTGAATTCACGAAAGCCATCCGAACTAAGAAACACATCACTTCTATCTATGTTTGGGCAAGCAACACAACGGCCACAAGAGAAGCAACCCCATCTCGGAATCCTGTTGTCCAAAAAAGTTACCGGTTTGTCACCAACATAGTGACTATGGACCGACATATCTTTTAGATTACGAGATCTCCGAGCAGTGATGGCAGCCCTTTCGGGCAAAAATCTAGAGAGGACAGGATCTGCCCCTAGAATGGGCCACGATTTATCCAATATATTCCTTAATGAACTGAATTGTGATTTGTAGTATGTTATAAAACGAACCACCTCACTATCAGATCTATTCTGAGGTTTATAGAGGAGATCATGTCTTGTTGAGTGTTTGGCTCTATTGAAAGCCTTTTTAATGATTCTACCACTATATCCACGTTATTTAAGGCGTGTTTTTAAATCATTTGCTTGTACAAGGAAATCTTGTTCATTGGAACATAATCTGCGCAGTCTCAAGAATTGTCCCGTTGGGACTGCACGAGTAATATGGCTTGGGTGGGACGAGGAGGCGTGTAACAACGCATTTGTAGCGGTAGATTTTCGATAAATTCTAGTTTGGATCTCATAAATTTTTTCTCTCCTAAGGAGGACGTCTAAAAAATCAATCTCGCCGGGACTGCACTTGTATGTCAAACAAATATTGACCTCATTTGCATTTAAGATGTTAAAAAAGTTTTCCGACGATTCAGTTGATCCCTGCCAGTTCAAGAGAATGTCGTCGATGTACCGTGCCCAGGAAAGGACACGGCACACCGACAACAGCCGATCGGACAGGAAGAGGTCCCTCTCCCACAGCCCCAGGAACAGACCCGCATATGAGAGCGCGTGAGACGCCCCATAGTGGTCCCCTGGAGCTGCAGGAAGAAGGACCCCTTAAAAGTTAAAAAATTCAAAGAGTCAACGCAGAAGGTAATAACTCAATAATCAAATTTCTAATGGTCACCGGGAGGGTAGATGTACTTAAAAAGAATTCCACAGCCCTTAATCCATCTTCATGTCGTATGCTGGTGTACAGGGACTCAACGTCTGCTGTCACCAGCATAGTATTTTTGTCCAAATGAAGACCATCAACTTTCCGGAGGAGTTCCCCTGTATCCATTAAAAAGGAAGGTAATTCCTCAATCAATGGTTGAAGTTTTGAATCAATCCATTGATTCACGTTTTCAAGGAAATTACCCCTTCGCGATATAATTGGTCGGCCAGGGGGTGAGTGGGCACACTTGTGGATCTTGGGTGGCATGTAAAAAGTGGAAATTGTGGCTTCCATTACTACCAAAGTGGAAGCCAACTCTTTAGTAATTACTTCATTTTCTTTTGCTCGCATGATGATGTTTTTGAGTTAGATCGAGTAGGTGGACAAGGGGTTAAATATAAGTTTTTTGTAACATGTTTTATCATGAAGCTGCCTAAAGGCTTCCTTTTCATAATCCTCTTTAGGCCAAATGACAATATTTCCCCCCTTGTCCGCCTGTTTAATTACCACATCTGGAAGATCCACAAGATAGCGCAGTCGCACCCTTTCCTCCCTAGTTAAATTGTCATTATGTATATCACTGGGTATTTTTTGTAAGTCTTTAGTGGCAATTTGCACAAATAAATCGATATTTGAGCATGAGGAGAGGGGGGGAAACTTCCTAGAATGTGGTCTGATGGAGGGGGGAATCTTACCTCCTTCGGTCTGATTGTGTTCAATGGAGAGTTCCTCTAAATCATGTAAGGCTGCTTGTTCCTCCTCTGTGGGAAATAATTGTAACACATTAGGATCAAAAAAATATTTCTTGAATAATAAAGACCGTGCAAAGAGGTGAAGGTCTTTGATGGTAGAAAATCTATCAAAAGCAGCCGCCGGCGAGAAAGACAGACCCTTCTCCAAGAGAGACAAATCAATTGGTAAAAGGGTACGTTGACTCAAGTTGATTACCTTGTTTTTAAATCTTGTTGATTCAGATATATTAGTTGTGCCATGTCTATATGGATGGAAATTATTTTCTCTAAATCTTTTAGCACTCGTTGCCGATCTGGTGATCATATTAGAACTTAAGGTTTCTGATATATCACTTACAGAGGAGAGAGATGAAAAAGACCCAGTACGCTGGGCTTGGCCCTTCTGAGCCGGCACTTTCCTCCACATATACAATTTATTGTTCTGGTAATCACGTAAATCTCTATTAAATCTAGTTGATTGTGAGGCCTGAATCTTTTTGACAGTGGCATCAATAGTCTTTTCCAATTGATTGTTGAATGTTTGAATTTTATCTGGAGACCCGATAGTTTTCAATTCTTCTTCTATAGCATTAATTTCTGCTTCCAATTTCATGATATTACCAGTATTCAAACCATTGAGGAGTTTAATCAAAACATTAGAGCAGTTGCCACACTCCTCCTCCCACTGTTTTATAGAGTCGTCATCATCAATGGGAAAAGTGGGAATAACCCGTACACATAAACCTCTAGGAATGATATTACTCGAAAGGTATTTTTCAAGGAATGCACGATTCCACCAGAGCTTGGTTCTCTTGATGACCAAACAGAATCTATGACAGAATCACTGACTGGGTGGATCAGGGAAATGCTGTAGATATAGTATATCTTGACTTCAGCAAAGCATTTCACAAAGTATCTCACACAATCCTTATTGAAAAAATTACTAAGTATGGAATGGACAAGGTAACTGTTAGGTGGATTCATAACTGGCTTAGTCATCGGACCCAAAGAGTGGCCGTATATGGCTGCACATCCAGTTGGAAGAATGTGTCAAGTGGGGTACCACAGGGCTCTGTCCTGGGCCCTGTATTGTTCAACATCTTTATCAATGATTTAGATGAACACTTAATAGCTGTCTACAAATATCTCAAGGGCTGTCACATTCTAGAAGGATCATCTTTATTCTCATTTGCACAAGGAAAGACTAGAAGCAATGGGATGAAACTGAATGGAAGACACAGATTAGATATTAGAAAAAACTTTTTGACAGTTAGGGTGATCAATGAGTGAAACAGGCTGCCACAAGAGATGGTGAGTTCTCCTTCAATGGAAGTCTTCAAACAAAGGCTGGACAGACATCTGTCTGGGATGATTTCGTGAATCCTGCTTTGAGCAGGGGGTTGGACCAGATGACCAAGGAGGTCCCTTCCAGCTCTATCATTCTATGATTCTATGTATGATGTCCCTCATAGCTGCCTATTGTGAGGCAATGACCAGTGTCATATGCAAGGGTCGCTATGTGTCCCCCAGGATGTGCACAGAAGCTTATTCAGGCTGTGGGAGTGCATTGCAGTCACAGGCATAGCTGTGATTACAATGCAAAATAAAAGTGTCTTGGGCAAGCTATTTGTCCAAAGCAGATTTAGGAAAACCTGCCATGGGCTTTTATTTTTTAAACGGACTACAGGTTGGTAGTGGGGCAGTTTCCTCCCGGCTGGGTCTTCCATGTGGCCTACGGCCACAGGTTCCTTGTGAAAACCTTGCAGCAGAGGATTGGGTGTGCCAGTTTGGTTTTGCAACTGTGCAGAGAAGGAGGCTCTGCAGAGCTCAACCTGTGTGAAGTAACACAGAGCCAAGTGGAGCCAAAAAGGACTGGCACCCCTCAGCATACATGGCGGTGCAGTCACCTACGGCAACCGGTTTTGGACTATCTTGTTTTCCCGGCTGCGATGCGGAGGATACCTTTTGAGTTCCAGTGTAAGTTTTCTTTGGACATTAAAAAACTTTGTTTTGAACTCTCATAGGTCACTGCCTGTTTGTCACACTGCACCAACCCTGCTGCACTACACTATAGTATTATGTCCCTCACATCTCCCTATATACATTACGCTGGACCCCACAACTACATATAGTATAGTAACATAGTAACATAGTTAGTAAGGCCGAAAAAAGACATTTGTCCATCCAGTTCAGCCTATATTCCTATATTCCATCATAATAAATCCCCAGATCTACATCCTTCTACAGAACCTAATAATTGTATGATACAATATTGTTCTGCTCCAGGAAGACATCCAGGCCTCTCTTGAACCCCTCGACTGAGTTCGCCATCACCACTTCCTCAGGCAAGCAATTCCAGATTCTCACTGCCCTAACAGTAAAGAATCCTCTTCTATGTTGGTGGAAAAACCTTCTCTCCTCCAGACGCAAAGAATGCCCCCTTGTGCCCGTCACCTTCCTTGGTATAAACAGATCCTCAGCGAGATATTTGTATTGTCCCCTTATATACTTATACATGGTTATTAGATCGCCCCTCAGTCGTCTTTTTTCTAGACTAAATAATCCTAATTTCGCTAATCTATCTGGGTATTGTAGTTCTCCCATCCCCTTTATTAACTTTGTTGCCCTCCTTTGTACTCTCTCTAGTTCCATTATATCCTTCCTGAGCACCGGTGCCCAAAACTGGACACAGTACTCCATGTGCGGTCTAACTAGGGATTTGTACAGAGGCAGTATAATGCTCTCATCATGTGTATCCAGACCTCTTTTAATGCACCCCATGATCCTGTTTGCCTTGGCAGCTGCTGCCTGGCACTGGCTGCTCCAGGTAAGTTTATCATTAACTAGGATCCCCAAGTCCTTCTCCCTGTCAGATTTACCCAGTGGTTTCCCGTTCAGTGTGTAATGGTGATATTGATTCCGTCTTCCCATGTGTATAACCTTACATTTATCATTGTTAAACCTCATCTGCCACCTTTCAGCCCAAGTTTCCAACTTATCCAGATCCATCTGTAGCAGAATACTATCTTCTCTTGTATTAACTGCTTTACATAGTTTTGTATCATCTGCAAATATCAATATTTTACTGTGTAAACCTTCTACCAGATCATTAATGAATATGTTGAAGAGAACAGGTCCCAATACCGACCCCTGCGGTACCCCACTGGTCACAGCGACCCAGTTAGAGACTATACCATTTATAACCACCCTCTGCTTTCTATCACTAAGCCAGTTACTAACCCATTTACACACATTTTCCCCCAGACCAAGCATTCTAATTTTGTGTACCAACCTCTTGTGCGGCATGGTATCAAACGCTTTGGAAAAATCGAGATATACCACGTCCAATGACTCACCGTGGTCTAGCCTATAGCTTACCTCTTCATAAAAACTGATTAGATTGGTTTGACATGAGCGATTTCTCATAAACCCATGCTGATATGGAGTTAAACAGTTATTCTCATTGAGATAATCCAGAATAACATCCTTCAGAAACCCTTCAAATATTTTACCAACAGTAGAGGTTAGACTTACTGGCCTATAATTTCCAGGTTCACTTTTAGAGCCCTTTTTGAATATTGGCACCACATTTGCTATGCGCCAGTCCTGCGGAACAGACCCCGTCGCTATAGAGTCCCTAAAAATAAGAAATAATGGTTTATCTATTACATTACTTAGTTCTCTTAGTACTCGTGGGTGTATGCCATCCGGACCCGGAGATTTATCTATTTTAATCTTATTTAGCCGGTTTCGCACCTCTTCTTGGGTTAGATTGGTGACCCTTAATATAGGGTTTTCATTGTTTCTTGGGATTTCACCTAGCATTTCATTTTCCACCGTGAATACCGTGGAGAAGAAGGTGTTTAATATGTTAGCCTTTTCCTCATCATCTACAACCATTCTTTCCTCACTATTTTTTAAGGGGCCTACATTTTCAGTTTTTATTCTTTTACTATTGATATAGTTGAAGAACAGTTTGGGATTAGTTTTACTCTCCTTAGCAATGTGCTTCTCTGTTTCCTTTTTGGCAGCTTTAATTAGTTTTTTAGATGAAGTATTTTTCTCCCTATAGTTTTTTAGAGCTTCAATGGTGCCATCCTGCTTTAGTAGTGCAAATGCTTTCTTTTTACTGTTAATTGCCTGTCTTACTTCTTTGTTTAGCCACATTGGGTTTTTCCTATTTCTAGTCCTTTTATTCCCACAAGGTATAAACCGCTTATGATGTCACCATAGCTCCCTATATATAGTATGATGGCCCTATAGCAACCTATACAAAGTATAATGGCACCACAGGCCACCTATGCCTACATGCACAATATAATGCCCTCACAGCTCCCTATACGGCGTGTGATGGCACCTCCCACCCAATGCACATTATAATGTTCCTGTAGTGCTCTATACACAGTATAATACCTCAAATAGCTCCCCACATCAAAACTCTGGACACATAATAAAAAAAAGCCTTATATTCACCTAATCCACCACAGCATTCTTCTTATCTTGCAGATTGTCGCACAGTGGACTGAGACAAGCATGTCATCAAGAAACCGATGTCCCACATGAGACTTGACTTTGACAGACCGTAGGTCAGAAGTAGCCTGCTTTCTGCCAGAGAAAGTGGTGGAGCAGGAATCAGATGGTTTTCAACTCCACTACATCTGTCAACAGTATCAGCGTACTGAAGGTGCCATTACTTTTAAGTATTGCAGGCTGATGCGGCCCACAGCCGGACCAATACTGCACCTGAGCTTGATCATAGATCGAGTCAGTGATGTAGGAACTCCATCAGCCACTGAACTCCTGTGTTACTAACGTGATTTATGATGAACTCAGAGGGCTGGAGTCGCAGCAGAAACAATCGCTCCTGTTATAAAACAGACAGGAAAATTTGTTTCCTCAAAAAAAAGCAGCTGCGAGCCCCTGCTGTGTCGTCCGTATTCTTTCTTATCATAAGTAACTTATGCTTCCTTCTCTGGCCAGGATCTGTGGTATGTGTGGCACATGAACTTGGGCTGTATACTTTTTGACAGATCCATTTGTTTGTTTTTTTTGCAGTATACCTTGGACGAAAACTCAATGTGAGCCAAGCTAATACTGTGACTGACATATATGTCAAAATGTATAAAGTAATTAAAACAGAGAAAGAATCAAAACACTGTTTAATTCAAATATACAAAAATGGACATAATCTGAGGTACATTATAAAAGAAATCCCATACATACATTAAATTAGACCATGGTGCACTTTCTCTCATTCCTGGGAGTCAGAAGGACCTAAGTATTCTATAAGGTAACATTTCTTTCCGATGATAAACTCTATGATTCTGTGTACCGAGGCCTGTGGAATTATAGCAAACCTTCAATCTCCACACTCATCATAGATCTGATGTGGGAGTGTGTTTAAACTTCACATATACTAAAATGAACACAAACATCTCCTTCATACTTGTACATGCAACATACATACAGAAGCACTGTAAAGACATTGGCACCACTTGATGTTCATTGTGCTTATATGTATTGTAGAGATCAGATTGAAGAATCCATTTTGTCTTCCTCTACTCAGAGACGTATATGAAGAAACTTGAGCAAGGTAGACATATTCCTTTTATGGACGCATTCCTTTGCCATATTGTAACCTGCATTCCAGAAGTGAACGTTATCAGTAGAATAGATACTCTTTGTTAGAGAATATGAGCCCTTGTACGCATGTCTGTAAATGCTTATCTCATTCCTATATAAACAGGAGGGGTGAGCCCAGTGAGTCAGAGGCGAGCTCCTGGGCGATCCCTGCATATGAATACACATCTCTTGTGCTGTGTGTTATTACTTGGATCTCTCTACATCAGAAAGCCAGGGACGGATGAGGACTCAACAATTCTGGCGCCTGAACAGGGACCTGAGGAGAGAGTGTTTGCTCGAGATTTACCTGCGGATACGGACAACGGAGATCTCGGATAATGGACGGCAAATGAACTGAAAAACCTGGCCAGGTAAGAGACATTATTAGTTCTCTTTTATCTGCCCTGTATTATCCGAAAGATCTCTATGAGCCGTGTCACGCTGGGTTAGTCTAGTAGTGAGTAGATACCTATAAAACTCGGGTTACCATATTGTATAGATTTATGAGTCTAGTCCCTGGCAGTGTGTGAGCAGTGTGTGAGCAGTGTGTGAACAGTGTGTGAGCAGTGTGAAGGTTGTGACATGTTGTGAAAGAAGAATAGAAGTGCGTAGAACAATAAGCCACGATTGTTAGAACAAGGTTATTGGTGAAGTCAGCCTAACTGGGTCATGTGGTTGCGTCCTTCTGGGAGACCTCCGCCCATGCTTGACTCTCCTATAGAACTTGTTTCTACATTCCCTGGATACGGTGTGATAGAATGAGCCCAGGACGCGGGTCCATGAGCCTGGGACAAGTATGCTAACTGACACAGAAAGTTTTGTGATCTGTATGGTGTTGCTGGGTCTGTTTGCGTGCATAATAGCACTTAAGTACGTCCTGCATATTAGAAGAAACGGAGCAGACAAGCCCTTCAATATTTTAGCTCCCTAGGAGAGAAGGCAACGAGACGCCACCAACAGAGGAAGTGGTTGTCCAAACGTCACCTAGGGTAGTCATAGCTAATATTGAAAAGAAAAATGGGAAATAAACAGACCAAAACCGTCTTAGGACAAGTGGAAGCAGCAGATATCATACAGGAAAGATGTGGAAAGATAGTCAGAAAACAGATTAGAAGAGTAAGAGGAAAATTGGGAATTTCAGAAGCACTTATGTTCAGTACAGAATGGGAAAGACTGAGTAAAGAACGAGGTGGAATTATCAAAGACAATGGGTGGGAAGAAATCATACACTGTATGATAGAGGTCTCAAAAACAGCTAAAGAGGAGAATTGGAAGTATGATCCAGACACTTCCAAATGGATCATGGGAAAGGGAAAAAGTTGTGATATAATCCCACCACCTTACCTAGATCCAAAAGCCCAATCATTTGTACCATCTGGAAGAGCAGAAGGAGGAAAACAATTTCCAGCCTTGTATCCCAATCTTGGTGGGGTAGGAGGATGGGAATGTTCACACTGTGGACAACAAAATCCAGATTGGAGAAATGATTGCCTAGCCTGTGGTACACCTAGATATGGCGCTGTACTTGCCCCTGTTAGGGTAGTACCTAGACCTTTTAGAGAAGCTGGCGCCAATGGAGTAATGGCAACCCACTACCATAACACACGCCAATACTTCCCTTGGTCCCCTGCCGAGGGTATGTCCCTCTTACATAACGCACCAGATCCTGTCCAGTTTCCAGTTAGATTTGCACAATACATACAACAAATCATGCAGACTCATGCTGGGGTCTGGGCGGACGGGGAAGAATTATGTAGAATGAAAATGTCCCCCGGACTTTTTCAGGAATTATTGACACACCTACAGCCCAATAGACCAGTGGCAGAAGGGGGTGCCTTACAGACAGAAGCATCAGGTACCCAGTTCACAGAGGCATTAATAATTTTCATGAGGGGAAAACAGAGGGAAAGGGGGTCTACAGGTGTGATTATGCAGAAATTTGGGCAAAGTATTGAAGAATATAGTCAGGAACTAGAAAATAGCTTTAGGGATGAAGGATTGGATTTGACTGATGCTTCAGTAAGGAGACTTTTTACAAAACAATTAATAGAGGGGCTAGATCCGAAAATCAGAGAAAAATTTAAATCCTCTACTCCAGATTGGAGAACAATTGAACAACCAAATATTGTGAAACAACGATGTTTAGGAATAGCCATGGATATGAGAGAGAATCATAAGCCTGTTAGAATAGCACAAGCTAATACAGGAGGAAGAATGAGACACAATTTTCCTTGTCACTACTGTAAAAAGCCAGGTCATTTCCAAAGAGAGTGCAGGAAGAAGTTGGCAGATATAAAGTCAGGCAAATTTGTTCCCAGAAATAACCCTCCCCAAACGGACAACCAGCAGAAATCTACCATCATAGATGGTCCCATACCAGATTCAGATTGACTCGATGTGTTACAAACTTCCCTACCAGCTAGAAGACCTATGATTCAGGTGAATGTGGGGGGGAGAGAGATTCCATTTTTGATAGATACAGGTGCAACTTCCTCAATTTTGAATCAAGATTTTCTTCCGAATCCGGAAGATATTTCAGAACAAACAACTTTTGCTGAGGGTTATGATGGGGTAATTCGAACACTGCCATATACTGTGCCCCTAGAGGTCTCATTAGGACCTAAATGTTTTGCATCCAGATTTTTGTATGCCAGAGGTGCCCCAACATGTTTGTTAGGAACTGATGTCCTAAAGAAATTAGAAGCTAACATCCATTTTAGGGACGATGGCACAGTTATGTTGACTATCCCTGATGATGCAGAAACATTAGAACAATATGTCAGAATTCAGGCTTTTGAGGATTATGCTGAAGAAAAAGAGTACACCATAGATCTAGACCTCTCAATGGTCCCAGAAACACTGTGGGCACAGGGTGACACTGATGTGGGATTATTACATATCTCTCCTGTAAAATTATCTGTGCAACCAGGAACTGTTCTCCCACAGCTCAGACAATACCCTGTGAGTGCCCAGCAGGAACTAGCGATTACAAAACAGATAGAGGGATATAGAGAGAAAGGAGTTTTGGTAGAGATACAATCACCTGCTAACACTCCTCTGTATCCAGTCAAGAAGAGAACTCTTGATAAGAGTTCTATGCCCAAATATCGTATGGTACATGATCTAAGAGAAATAAACAAAGTTCTAGATCCAATCACCCCAGTTGTACCGAATCCTCATACGTTACTATCACAGATACCAGCCAGTTCTCAAGTGTTTACTGTAATAGATCTTTCAAATGCATTTTTCTCGGTTCCTTTACACCAAGATAGTTGGCATTTGTTTGCATTTACATTTAAGGGCAAACAGTTGGCGTGGACACGCCTTCCACAGGGAATGATACACTCCCCTACTCTTTATTCAAATGCCCTACAAACAGTTCTTCAAAGGTTTGAACCTGAATCACAGGTAGTAATTTTGCAGTATGTGGATGACCTACTACTTTGCTGCCCAGATCTAGAAACAGCAGAAAGGTCCACTGTGAGTTTACTATGTTTTCTAGGAAAAGAAGGGTGTAAAGTGAATAGACAAAAGCTACAAGTTTGTCAGATCAAAGTGGTCTTTCTAGGTCATTGCATTTCTCAAGGTAAAAAGCATCTTACACCTCAAAGAACTGAAGCAATAAGACAGATGAATGAGCCTAGAAATCATAAACAGCTACGAGCATTTTTAGGAATAGTGTCTCATTGTAGACAATGGATTATACATGCCAGTCAACTAATGCAATCACTATATGACTGTGTAAAAAGTGAACCTTATTTGTTGACAAAAGAAGGTCAGATTTCGTTCCAACAATTAAAAGATGCCCTTGTTTCAGCTCCAGCGTTAGGGCTACCAGACTACACCAAACCATTTCAGCTTATGGCTGCAGAAGTTGATTCCCATGCTACAGGAGTTCTTACCCAGAAGCATGCAGGGAAACAAAGACCAATTGCATATCTTTCAGCAAGGTTAGATCCAGTAGCCAGGGCAGCGCCAACCTGTGTACGTGTGGTTGTTGCTGTCTCGCTATTGTTGGACAAAGCATCAGAAATTGTCCTAGAGTATCCACTCACAGTTCAAACTACGCATGATGTTTATGGGATATTAAACCAGGTCCAGCCAAAACACATTTCCATGGCCAGACATTTGCGGCTACAGTGTTCTTTGCTGCTCCCCTCTACTATCACATTTGCAAGGCTTCAGACTCTCAATTTAGCTACACTGCTACCTCTCGAGTCTGAAGGGGGGAATAAGGACACTGATCCACACGCAAATTTTTTCCCTACAGACACACATGATTGTACAGAGCTCATTTTACAAGAAACGGTAGGCTTACCCAATGTATCCGAAACACCACTTCAAAATCCAGATTTAGAGCTGTTTATAGATGGTAGTAGGTTTGCAGATGACACAGGTAATTTCCATACAGGGTATGCAGTTGTGTCAGAATCTGAAACTCTCAAAGCAGAACCTCTTCCACCGAAACAGTCTGCACAAGAAGCAGAACTAACAGCATTGATTGAAGCGCTAAAAATAGCTGAGAATCAGACAGCTAATATATACACTGATTCTAGGTATGCACATGGTATTGTGTTTGATTTTGGAGTAATCTGGAGAGCTAGAGGTTACATGACAGCGTCAGGACAACCTGTAAAACATGCTTCTTTGATCAAACAGATCTTAGAGGCTGCACAAGAAACAAAAGAAGTAGCAGTAATTAAGGTAGCTGCACATGTGAGACTCGACACTAGGGAATCTAGGGGAAATGATAGGGCTGATAAAGCAGCCAAGGCAGCAGCGGTCAAACCCTTACAGCAGGTTCATACTGTAAACCCCACAGAAAATACTGAAGATAGACTGAGACAAGCACAGGAAGATGCAGGAGAAGAGGAGAGGGACAGGTGGAAAAAGGAAGGGGCAGAAGAACAAGCAGGAATTTGGAAGAAAGATGGACTAATATGTCTACCTAGAGCCTGGTACCCGATTGTAGTTGGTGGACTGCACCACCCTACTCATGTGTCTGCAAATGCAATGACACTACTGGCAAAGCAAGTCTGGTTGGCTCCAGGTTTTGGCAACTACGCAAGAGACTATTGTGCAACATGCGCTATATGCCTGGCACATAATCCTGGACAGACAACAAAGACCCCTATGAAGCACCACGTCCGACCTCTCTATCCGTTTCAGCGATTACAAATAGACTTTATCCAGCTGCCAAAAAGTAATGGGTATGAGTATGTGTTGGTGTGTGTGGACATGTTCTCAGGGTGGCCAGAGGCCTATCCAGTTCGGAAGGCTTCAGCTAAAAACACTGCTGTAAAGCTAGTTGCCGAACTGATACCCCGTTACGGTCTCCCTGAAGTGATCGAGTCAGATAGGGGTACTCATTTCACTGGAGAAATATTTCAAAATGTACTGAAAATGTTGGGTGTTGAAAGTCAGTTACACACTCCGTACCATCCTCAAAGTTCTGGTAAGGTGGAACGCATGAATGGAACTTTAAAATTAAAAATACAGAAAGCCATGGCTGAAACAGGAAAGCCTTGGACAGAATGCCTTCCACTGGCCCTTTACTCAATACGCAATACCCCAAGGGGTAAGACTAAACTGTCTCCATATGAAATTTTGTTTGGCAGGACTGCCAATTTAGGATGTTATTTTCCACAACAACTTGTGTTAAATATTGAGTCATTGACTTCTTATGTGCAAAATCTTCAGAAACAATTAACTAAGGTGCATGCACAAGTTTTTACTTCCCTTCCAGATCCTGACAACACTGAAGGAAGTCACAAGTTGGAACCAGGTGATCAAGTCTATGTAAAAAGACACACCAGAAAGGCTCTTGAACCAAGATTTGACGGACCCTTCCAAGTCCTGTTGACAACACCTACATCAGTCAAGCTCGAAGGAAAGGCATCATGGATACATGCAAGCCATTGCAAAAGAGCAGTATAAAACTCAGAATATTGATGTTAATAGTGTTAACCTCAACGGAGGCATGGGATAGACTGAATTCTCTAACCCCTTTGAACAATAGATTCGTACAACATCATAGAAAATTAGTACATGACTTGTTAAATAATACACAACCCCTAGCAGATTGTTGGATCTGTACCCATTCACCAGTATCAGCCACAAGTATACCTTTTCTAGCAGTTCCCGTATCAGCAGAAGAAATATTCGCTTGGCCTAATTGTTCAGACAACCTGGCCAACAACCAAACTGGTAATGCTAGGCTGTGGAATACTACAATCGCCATACCAATTGTGGGATGGGTAGAATTTCCTTGGTGGCAGGGTAATCTCTCAGGGAGTAATACACATCTACAATATTTAGCATTCAGGGGAGGAAAATGGGTACCTAGAAATAAGACTGGATTAACTGATTTAGGACAGGTCCCCACTGAAAATCTACAGCTCAGTTTCAGTACAACCACCGACTCTTCTTATGCTTTCAAACCTACAATGTTGGAAAGGTACATACATAATAGAAAATGGGAACATTCTGCGTTGTTCCCCCAAGGTGATGCAAACAGTTGTACAAGTAAGTCAGGAAACCTGATTTGTAATGAATCTGATGAGTATGTCAACGGAATGCATGTATGTGGGAATCCCGCAGCCGGGTACTGTAGCCCCTTGGGACAAAAACCCTCTTGGTGTATGCTTCAGAATGTATCTAGATTTGTGGATTTGGCTCACAGATTGGTATTGCAGCACTCAGCTCTATGGGATCTGCCTGAAGGTACATTTTGGATATGCGGAGAAGGAGCATATAAATGGCTTCCCGTAGGTATAAAGGGTACTTGTACATTAGGACGCCTAACCCCAGCTACTTTCATAATTTCGAATAAACAAGTGAATATGCAAGCCGTGCCCAAGCACACACTGTATAAAAGAGCTGCAGATAACTCACCACGTCCCTCAGGGAGACCACACATAGTGCAAATGGGTATAGCCAATAAAATTGTCAGTTCTATTTTTATTTATCCTATGTTAACACAAATGTGGGATAAATTAGTTAGAGCCACGGATTATTTAGATGATCAGATCTGGGATATATTGGATATACTAAACACTAGTATAGCTGTACAGAATCAGCTTATAATAGTCGTCAACCAACATACCCTGGTATTGGATTATCTAACTGCCTCACAAGGGGGTATGTGTCAAATCATCGGACCCACCTGCTGTCATTATATAGACCCGAATAGTACGATGAGTATGACATTCAAATTAAAGGATGTACAACGACTCAGAGATCAGTATGATAAAGACAATGACCAGAATAAGGATAGCTGGTGGTCTGATACTTTCTCTTTTCTCAACCCAGCCAACTGGTTCAGAGGAATCGGCGGGTGGGTTGCTGGGATTATGCAGAGCATAATACATATAGTTATGATTATTGTAGTCATATACGTACTATTCCAGATTGTGCTCAAGAGTATCTCAGTATGCACAGATAAATTTTGTGTAATGGATGCAAGAGTATAAATTTTCTTCTTCATTCTTATGTTATCCTCTAGTGATTCTAATTAATATTACTGTACTAATTTTTGTTTTTATATTTTAGTATACTTATTGCAGAACAAAGAAAAGGTTGTGAGAGTTAAACGGAAGAATTGATAGTAGATTTGATTCTCTTATTGAATACAAGCGTGTACATGTGTAATACCAAAAATAAAGGCTTTGTCTTTGGCCCTGTGGTAATCTAAAATATGGATATGTTAAAGGGGGATTTGTGATAGATTATAAAAGGAATATGTCAAAGGGGGGAATTGTAGAGATCAGATTGAAGAATCCATTTTGTCTTCCTCTACTCAGAGACGTATATGAAGAAACTTGAGCAAGGTAGACATATTCCTTTTATGGACGCATTCCTTTGCCATATTGTAACCTGCATTCCAGAAGTGAACGTTATCAGTAGAATAGATACTCTTTGTTAGAGAATATGAGCCCTTGTACGCATGTCTGTAAATGCTTATCTCATTCCTATATAAACAGGAGGGGTGAGCCCAGTGAGTCAGAGGCGAGCTCCTGGGCGATCCCTGCATATGAATACACATCTCTTGTGCTGTGTGTTATTACTTGGATCTCTCTACATCAGAAAGCCAGGGACGGATGAGGACTCAACAGTATGCTATAGTGCTCCCACCATGGCGTGGCCGCTTGGCCATTACATACTATTACAATCCTATTGCATTCACAGTGCAGGTGCAACACCAGTGCCAATATTCCCCATCATTAATGTTAAGGAAGCTCAACTATTGTGCTCTGCTATCCGCTCATTTCAACATTACTTTACAGACCAGTACCATTGATTATTGTTACCTTCTTGTCATCCCTCATTTCCACCCCTGTATCATCGACAGTGCACACACTAATACATTATGACAACATGGCTACAATGTGTGCCATGCTAAATTTCTCTTCATAGAAAATAATGGCTGAGAAAATAAGAATACATGGGTATAAATGAATGGATTTGTAAACTGAATATGTGCTATTGCTTTCTTGTAGAAATCGATACAAACTGTTCGAAGTTAACGTTACTTTCCTGAAGTGTTCCAACTGTGACGATGGAGTCACATACAGACCATTAAGTACCATTAAGGATAAAAATGACATTTCTAATCCACACTGACCAGTAGTAGGTTTGCACATTATATATATCAAATAAAAAGACAGGAAGTACGTAAAATATTCCCACAAATTTCCTCCCAGTGTCAGACAAAGTTCCCTCTGAGGGTGTTGCCATGTTCTGATTCATTGTCTGTGTTGCCTTGCTATCATCTGAGTTTACATAATTTAACCATTTACACCCCCCATGTAAAGTAAGCTACTTTATTCCCTTTACCTCCTTCCTTTCCTTGTAATAATGCGTTTGACTTTATCTTGGTCACGATAAGTGCATCCTCATACTATTTTTCCTTTCTGAGTTGACTATATTTGTTGGAGCTTGCCAAGACCTTTCCTTGCCAATATTAATAACATCTTAAAAGATTCCATTCCTTTGACTAAGGATAGTTGTTGCTTTTTGCTCTATAGATAAATGTAGCACTGCGCACGTATTTAATATAATCTTGTAGAAGAAGCAGGTCTCCGGCATGGATTCCACCTCTACAAATCCCTAATGAAAAACCCACTGCATTCTTTACAAAGTGCCAACATGGCAGATATTCTAAATATCCTTGTCTGAATCCCGTGTTTAGAATATGTCTGGGAAGACAAAGTCCATGACCTTTCTAAAGTTTTCCAACTATCCCTCTAATGATGGCTTGCCTTGTTATAGTTATTTCCCATACTCATTAGGAAAATAGCTGGGTAATGGTCGTCTGGAAGCAATGAAGAAAAACTCTCATCACAATGCACACAACATGTTCACACTTCAGGCCACAAGGGGGAGCTTTTGATCCTATTCCTAGGTGACTTCCCTATATATATTGTGGTTTGGAGGGAAAGAGAGATGAGATATTGATTGTCAGAGAGACAGAAGAGAGCAGACCGACATAGAGTGTCAGAAGAACTGTGAGGACCTTATCTGAAGCCATAGGCAGTAAGGGACTACAATACCACCACGCTAGAGGAAGGCTTTTAACTCCACCTGGAAAGGGGAACTCTGGATTCGCTTCCAAGCCAGCTGGACCCTGCCTGCCCTGTGATCTGGTGCCCTGGACGGTGGCTGCCTGAAGTCTTCAGTAAACCAGGTAAAGAGACTGCAAACCTGTGTCCTCGTTCTTTACTGCACCATTCACCACCTTCCATCTACATACCGGGAGCCCTGGGGATATATTTCACCTGTGGGACGTTATACCATCTAGCTGCCGAACTAACAAGAACCTTATATCCAAAAGGATAATAATAGATAAAACTATTTTTATTAATTAATTTTAAAAACCTGTACCACACAGCAAAAAAACATATACAACCGTGCACACTACAACCGTCCCTCGCACTATAACCACTGGATTACCCTGCCTATACAGCGGAGGTTGGCACCCTAAATATATATACGAGAAAGGCATCTAGCTGCCATAACATCACCCCAGAGGACCCCTTAAAGCAGCTTCGGTCCCCATTGACCGAATAGCACAGGTGGCGTCACGAACATAAACTTTATTCAATCTCCCTTTTACATGGGCGCCCAGGGCCATGGACCGGGTCGCCACCGTGACATCCCCCTGTGAACATTGGACCCGGTACCGGGTACCCCACGGCCCTGGCGGGTGACTCACAGCCTTCTACAACCATGTCTTTTGGATCACCCTGTATGTTTTATTAATATTCATGGCTAAATGCACTTTTCCATCCATTACTATTTGCTCCATTGCTTCTAAACAATTAAAGCGATTGTGCAAATGCTTTGAATGTAAACTGAATCCTACCGTTTTGGGTATACAACTTTTAGGCAGACTTATTTGTTTCTATGGCGACATACTACAAACTAAAAGAAATCTGTCAACACAAAATGACTGTTCAAACCAAACGCACCATCCCATCTACCTGTTGTCTTTTCTGCCCTTTCTTCCTTGTCTGACAGCTCTGAGTTTACAGGAACCAGAGTATGGTGAAGGTAGATGTTAGAAAAGTAGGTGGGAAGATGCACTGAACTGTTTGGCCATATCAAGGGTGTACCGAACATCTGTGCTTGGTTTGGTGAGTCATTTTGCGCTAACAGACTTCCGTTAGTTCTGTTTGTTGTTTGCCCCTACAGTTGTATGTTGATTTCCTCCTTCTGCTCCCTTTTCTTGTTTCGAAAAGTATTAGAGGAGACACACAGGTTAACATAGGAAGAGAATATACAAAACGGTAGGATATACAAAGCCTTTTGGCATTTTAGATGGATCTGTGCAATTCCAATGGATGTAAAAGTGCAGAAATGCTTTCCAGAGCTCACACAGTTCTATAATAGGTGCATCAAAATGGTCGCACAGACTGGACATACACAATAAAAAACAATTGGGGCTAAGACAGTTTGTATGCAAAGAAATATACCGTAGCCAAATAGTCAGCAGGTGATTGAATTCATTATTCGTGCTTCAGAAACATACCTAGGAGCTTCTCATTTGATTCTCATATAACTACATATGTTTTCATCTATAGTCTCCTGTAGTAGACAATACTACACATATTCTGAAGTTAAGTAACACTTGGTATATCTAAATCACTTCAATGTGCCGATGGATATTTAAAATATGACAATCCCTTATTATTGTCTTGTTTGGGAGGTCTTTTGTTCCTTCAGAATGGAAAAAAATCCAAAAACCTAAAATAAATAAAAAATAAAATAAAATAAAAAGTCAAAACCCCTCTTCATTCTAGCCTAAGAGTGGTCTATTCTTTGTGGTTTTCACTAGCAAATAATCTTGTATTATCTACCTAATATGTGGGGCAGACATCACTACATCTACTCTCCAGTGATCAGTTATGATGGGACCATACCACTGTACCGGCAGAATATGCCATCCATAATTTATATTACAGTTGCAATGCTAAATGCAGGCAACCTGTCCAGACACCTCTGAACATTACTACTGCTGCGTTATTGTGTTTTAAGGCATTTTGACCACTGATCAGGAATATAAGCGGGGAAATAAATGAAATGTGAAGAGATACGAAAAGGGCTTCAACTGGGTAACATGTGGTGAATGAAGACTGATGAAGTAGGTCTAGCCAGGCCTGCAAAAGAAAACAAAAGAAACATTTTTAGTGGAAATACAATGTTCGCCATATCAGCACACAATTACTAGTCTTGGCATTCAGACAGGCATGGCATGGCTCTGCTCTATATAACAGCCACCTTCTGCACCATTTTCTGCAGCAAGATAAATACAGAGGTTTATCCTGTCGCCATACAAATTAATCCGACAGAAAAAATATGGCATGCTCCAAAATGGAGCCATACAGGTTCAATGCGACAGTGTAGGAACCTGTATAGTAAAGTGAATGAGATTAAAAGCATCTGAGGCAGGATCTGAGGCAAGATCTTAGGCAGGCCTGAGGCAGGATCTGAGGCAAGATCTTAGGCAGGACCTGAGGAAGGATCTGAGGCAAGATCTTAGGCAGGATTTGAGGCAGGACCTGAGGCAGAATCTGAGGCAGAATCTGAGGCAGAATCTGAGGCAGGACTGAGGCAGGACCTGAGGCAGGATCTGAGGCAAAATCTTAGGCAGGATTTGAGGCAGGACCTGAGGCAGGACTGAGGCAGGATCTGAGGCAAGATCTTAGGAAGGATTTGAGGCAGGACCTAAGGCAGGATCTGAGGCAGGACTGAATATGTCTGCCAGTCAAACAAAACATAGGCCCTGATTCACCAAAGCATTTTCCAAAGAATTCTGGTGTAAATATCTTTGAAAAGAAACAAAATTTTTGCGCAACTTGTAGTTGAATATAAGTAAATGTCACTATGGTAGTGTAGTAGTCACACTCTTTTGGACGCCCACTTCATCATTTTTTATAATGCTGTTGTGTGGCGTCGCCCCTTGTTTTGCTGGTGGACACGAGTGTTGCACGTCAGTGCTAGAGCAAGACTTATTGGATGATCAGTAACTAAGATAACATCTCTCTAGATATTTTTATACGAAGCATAAGTGACAGACGTACTTGTACAGGGGCTGCAGCTGGAGATGTGATGTCTTCATGGGAGCCTGATATCCGTAGGAATCATAGGAGCCAATGAAATCAACTGAATCGAAACAGGGAATATGTATCTTACTTAACAGAATATTACAATAATTTTATTAAGTACAGGTGACATAACGGTATTGTTATGCAACTAATGTAATAAGCATTTTATACCTGTAAGATTTCCTAATTGTACTTCACTTATACTCATCTGTTTTGCTTGGTGTGTTTCATCTTTTTCTGTGTTTTTATTTATATTTTGTTAGGGCAGATTGTCTTCAATATTTATAGCCAAAGATCTTTTTGGTTCCAAAGTTTTGTAGATATGTACAGTTACTTATGTACCTTAGCATCCCATAATTGTTAGCTCCAAGGATACAACTAAGTTCTCCTCAGGGAACCAGAAATCAGATCTTGTATAGTGTGACTACGGTGAGGAGGGGACCGATGTCACCCATATCCTGCTGGATCCTCTGGTACCTACACACGCAGAGGGGACAATGGGCAACATGGTTCTTGCTCTATAGGAAAGACCTATTGTGGGCCCTGCAATAGTGCAGACTCCTAGGTCATCCTGGACTAGTGATTATATTCTTATTGTCCCACAGTAGCCGCAACCTTTTTGACTGCAAATTCAAGCCCCTATCATGTTCAGATATAATATGTGAACAAGTGTGTGTGATGTGTATGTAATGTTGCTTCATTTGTTCACTTTATGTAAGTATACTTTATGAGCAATATGACAGAATTTTCAATGCACTGTATAGAGTATTATTTAAATATAATATGGCAGCATTGAACTAGAGGGACAAGGGCCCCACAATAACATTGACTCTGGATCTCAAGGGGGGGGCTGGAATGGGCAGAGCTAGATGAAAGCCCCCCATGACTGAGTTGCCATGGGAGGGTTTTTTCCCATAACAGTTTTGAATTAGTGAAAGGGATTGGCTGGGGGAAAAAAGGGGGGGGGAGGAGCTGGGGGCTGGGTATTATTCGTTAGGGGGAAAAGTGCGGGAAGAAGTCCAGTCACGAGGTGGAAGGCAATAGAGAAAGACCCCCTCACTACAATCCGTTACCTGGAGAAGATGGATTCCGTGGACGGCATGATGGATCGGCTTCGGGAGATGGCGAGATCGCGCAGGGACGGATGGCTGCAGGAGCAGCTGGCTACCTTGCTGGGGACTGCGGAGCCGAGCGGCACCAGGACGAGGAGGACCAGGCCACCGGAGCGCCTGTCGCCGGAGATGGGTACGCGCGGCAGGAGGAGGCCGCGGAGCCCCACTCGGGACCCTGCGGAGGCCCGGTGCCCCGGCGCGGCTGCTTCGCCCGGGGCCGCCTCCGGCAGGAATCCTGGCCCCCGACCTGCCGGCGCAGCGCGGCGCCGCACTATTGAGACCAGGAGCGCGGCGGCTGGGCGCGCTTCCCCTTCACCACAGGCCGTACCGGAAGTGAGGCCGGTGCCTGCGCGCCGGAGTTCGGGGCAGCCGGGGAGAGTACGGAGCGGCGTGGCACCGGTGTGCACGGCTTGGGCAGCAGCGGAGCAGAGGCGCCAGGCAGCTGTGACGGCTGCAGGAGGAAGCGGAGCGATTGCGGAGGAGCCAGGCGCCCACGGTGATGCAGGAGGGCGGGCGTCCGACACGAGGAGAGGCCGGCGGAGCAGGCTGCAGGGCAGACAGCCTTATGACTCACAGGCTGGGGGCAACAGCGCTACAGGAAGAGATGGCAGGCTGCAGGCGACGGCTGCTGACGCCAGATCCAGATCCGGCAGACGGTCTAGGGAGCGCCACATATCCCCCACTCCGGTCCCCCCTGGTGACGAGGAGGCCAGGGGCGCGGGCCTGGAGAGGCAGGGCTACGACACCAGGAGTGAGTCGGGGAGCGAACAATTGGAGGATGGAACTCGGCAGGAGTCTGGATGTCCGGCTGGCGGGGACACAGCACCCGCGCAGCCCCGTGAGTATGCGTCCACGTCTAGTCTGTCTCATTTAGGGGGTAGTTTAAGGGGGGTTGGGGGTATCGGGGGTGCGGCATCCGTTATTAGCTCTATAGCGGGGGTAGGGGGCTCTGGGATGTCGGGAATTAGTGATATTTTGGCTGGGGTGTCACATTTTTTAAAAAGTTTTGAAGGGGGAGTTGGGGAGGGGGATGGGAGTTCCCCCCTTGGAGCCTGGTTACAGGGTGTGAGGGCGGGATCGCGGTTGGCTAGTGATGCGACTAGCTCTGGGGGGTCAGCACAGGCATCGTCTGCCGGTGTATCGGTGTCGGTACAGACTGAGAAGGATAAAGTAAAGGGGATAAAGTAAAATTGGACGACAGGGCAAAAGGGGAGGTATACGTTTGCTTTGAGGGCCTGCTGGGGGCGCATTTAAAGAAGGAAGTGAAGGAGAGGATTTGGAAGGATGAGTATGTGGAGATTTTCTCCCTACTCCCTTTGGAAAAATTTAATTTGGACAAGAGTAAGAAGGAGGACAGCAAAAAAGAGGAGGAGGAGAAGCGTAGGTGGCGGTTGATTCCGCAGACTTTTGTTAATTGGCAGCAGGCTTTTGCGATACTTGCTAGCGTCATAGGTGAGAAATTTCCAGATAACTGTTCGGGCCTGTTTTGTTACTTTGACTCGATAGGTGAGGCACATCGGACTTATGGGGGGCAGGCGTGGCTCCGTTATGACGAGCAGTTCCGTCAAAGGAAGGCAGTCAGGCCCGAAATCAAATGGGACCAAAAGGACATCGGGCTCTGGTTGAAAGTTATGGCTCCGGTGCGATATGGGCAGTCCTTTCAGGGTAGCGGGGGCAACAGCACTCAGCAATCAGGACAGGCCAGCGGAGGCCAGGGGGCACAGGGCGGGAAAGAGAAGTCCGGTACTTGTTGGCAGTTCAATGATGGCCAATGTAAGTACGGGAACTCCTGCAAATTTAAGCACGTCTGTTCCCATTGCAACGGGAGCTCCCACGGAGCTTCCAAATGTTTCAAAAAAGCCAAGGGTAAGCCAGGAACGGGTAGTAGTCAAAGGGGAGACACCGGTGAGGCTTCAAGGGATGGTCCCTTATCTAAATAGATACCCTGATCAAGATAAGGCGGGAATTCTTTTACGGGGTTTTTCTGAGGGTTTTCGGATCCCGGCCCCTAATCACGTGGTTCCCTTTACTACTAAGAATTTGAGGTCAGCGGATTTGCATGCTGAGGTAGTTAGCAGTAAGTTGGCGAAGGAGGTGGAACTGGGTAGGATGGCTGGGCCATTCAGTTCATTGCCCATTGAAGGCATGGTCCTTTCACCTTTGGGGGTGGTGCCCAAGAAGGAGCCGAACAAGTTTCGGTTGATTCAACATTTGTCGTATCCGAAAGGGAGGTCAGTTAACGATGGCATTGATGGAGAGCTTTGTTCAGTGGTGTACACCTCGTTTGATACGGCAGTGCAATGGGTACGGCGGTATGGTAAGGGGGCTTTATTGGCCAAGACAGATATTGAATCGGCTTTTCGGTTGCTCCCTGTGCACCCGGATAGCATTCCTTTGTTGGGTTGTAGTTGGAAAGGTGGTTTTTATCTGGACAGATGTTTGCCTATGGGATGTTCGATTTCTTGTTCACTGTTTGAAATGTTTAGCACGTTTCTGGAATGGGTGGTCAGGGATGTGTCCGGTGTTCCTTCCGCCATCCACTATTTGGATGATTTTTTGTTTATTGGCCCCCCTGATTCAGCCGTATGCAGGAATTTATTGGCTACTATGGAGTGGATGGCAGGGTTGTTTGGAGTACCGTTGGCGAAGGAGAAGACGGAGGGACCCTGTAAGGTTCTGAGTTTTTTGGGTATCCTTATCGATTCGGAGAAGATGGAATGTAGGTTACCTGAGGACAAACTTTCGTTGCTGGTACATGAGGTACGCAGGATTGGTCACTTGCGTAAGGTGACGTTGAAAGAATTGCAGTCTCTTTTGGGGCGTTTGAATTTCGCGTGCCGGATTATGCCCATTGGCCGAATTTTTTGCCGTAGGTTGTCCTTGGCAACGGCCGGAGTTAGGGCGTCGCATCATTTTGTTCGTTTAACCAAGGAGCATAGGGAAGATTTGGTCGTTTGGCAGCGTTTTTTGTCAACTTATAATGGTCGCTCTTTGATTCAGTTGGAAGCCGTGGATGATTTTGACTGTGAAATTTACACAGATGCGGCCGGTTCGGTTGGATACGGCGCGTATTGTGCAGGTCAATGGAGTGCGGAGGTGTGGCCAGAAGTATGGCGGAGGCAGGGTTTAACTAAGAATCTTGCACTCTTAGAACTGTTCCCAATTGTGGTGTCGGTTGCGATTTGGGGTGACATTTTTCAGAATCGGAAGGTCAGGTTTCATTGCGATAATTTAAGTGTGGTTGCTATTTTCAATAGTTTAACCTCTTCCTCCCCCCCGGTGATTAGGCTGGTTAGGGAACTTGTGTTGCGCTGCCTGGAGTTAAATGCATACATTTCTGCAGTACATGTACCGGGGGTACAAAATTCCTTAGCGGATGCTTTGTCTCGTTCACAGTTGGAACGTTTCCAGGAGTTGGCCCCAGATGCGGACGCCTCAGGAGTGGTATGCCCTTCACGTTTGTGGAAAATTGTTGCGGACGAGGAGGAAGGTTGATTCAATCCTCGGTCTCGAGTTCGACGTGGCTGGCTTACAAATCGGCGTGGGAAATCTGGGAGAGTTGGTCTGGTCAATGGGGAGTGGCTGAATCGGACGGCGATAGGACAATGGCGGTATTGTTTTTGGTGGGCAAGGCAGCTGAGTGGAATTGGTCAGTATCAAAGTTGAATAAATTTATGGCGGGTTTGGCCTTTGGTTTCAAGCTGCAGGGGTCGGTCGATGTTACCAAGAATTTTCTCGTAGTTCAGGCCCTGCGGGGTTTTCGTAGCGGGAATACTAGTGTTGACAAGCGTAGACCCATTTCTTTTAGTTTGTTAGTAAGGTTAGGAGACGCAGTTGGGAGAATTTGTGGTTCTCAGTTTGAAGTTGCCTTGTTTAGGTTGGCATATTCTTGGGCGTTTTTTGGGGCCTTGAGATTGGGTGAGCTGGTGTCCCCTAACAAGGCTAAGGCGGGAGGTTTGTCAGCGGAGGATGTTGATTTTTGGGTTGGCGGTATTTCCTTTTTGATTCGGAGGTCGAAGACTGACAGGTTCGGAAAGGGTAAGCGGGTGGCTTTAGGGAGGGTTAATGAATGTTTGATGTGTCCGCAGCGATGTTTGGAGGAATATTGGGGTTTGTGGTCGGTTAGGTCTGGCCCGTTACTTTGCCACCAGGACGGGACTTTCTTGTCACGTTTTCAATTCTCTGCGGTTTTAAAGAAGGTTTTGGTCGAGTTGGGACTGGATCCCCAGTCATACGGGTCTCATTCTTTCAGAATTGGGGCGGCAACGGTTGCGGATGGTTTGGGTTTAGGGTCCGATGTGATTAAACGAATCGGGCGCTGGAGTTCTAATCGTTATTTGACTTATATACGGCATTAGTCGGTGTGGGGGCCATGTAGCTTTCTGGTTCCGTTAATTATTGTTTTGTTTTTCAGGTCGGCCCCCGTTATTGACATGGATTTTCGGACATTCGTTCGTGTATTGGGGTGCGGCGCGGGCTGACGCGAGACCGGACGGCAGACAGTTAGGTTTTTGCCGCGACACGGTAGTGATTCGATGGTTGGGGTTCCGGGGTATGTTATGGAACCGGGTGTTGCCCGAATTTTCCCGGGCGGTTCGTCTGGATAGGGCGCCCGATATCTTGCTGGTGCACATGGGGGGGAACGATTTGGGTACGAAGCCGGTTAGGGAACTCATCAGGGACATCCGCTTCGATTTTTTGAGATTGTGGGTCTCTTATCCGGGAGTTACGACGGTTTGGTCCAACATTGTGCCCAGGAAACGGTGGAGGTTGGCTCGGTCTTTGGCAGGCATTAATAGGGCCAGGATCAAACTTAATAGGGCTGTGGGGAAGTTTGTATCCAGGAATGGAGGAATTGCAGTGAGGCACTTCGAGTTGGAGGCCGGGGTCGGTAACTTTTGGAGAGAGGATGGTGTGCACTTAAACGATATCGGTGTAGACTTGTGGGCGCTTGCCATACAGGAGGGTGTGGAAAGAGCGTTGGCGGTGGTGGGGCACTCACGAGCCTGAGGTGGTCAGGGCTGTTCGTGGTTGGCGGGGGGGCGGGGTTCTTGGAGTTGGTGATGTTTATTGGAGGGAGGTCAATTAAAAGGATGGGGTTGGATCTGGCTTGTGGTTACGCGCTCTGGACGGGGATTGTCCTCGGGAGCTTTTGGGTTTTTGGTCTGCCCTGAAATAGGGTTACATGGTGCCCTCGAGCTGGATGTCACGGCTGAGGGTAAAAAGTGTTGGGTTTTGCCCATATATATATATATATATATATATATATATATATATATATATATATATATATGATGCCAGATCTTTTAGCTCCAAGAACCCTCCCCCTTAGGTTTTTCAG
Organism: Ranitomeya variabilis; assembly: GCF_051348905.1. Taxonomy (NCBI): domain Eukaryota; kingdom Metazoa; phylum Chordata; class Amphibia; order Anura; family Dendrobatidae; genus Ranitomeya; species Ranitomeya variabilis. The sequence goes on along the minus strand of NC_135234.1, from coordinate 299,856,661 downwards.
ATAATTCTGTTTGGTTATAATGTTTAACTGTTGTTTGTTAATAAACTGGCCGCTGTGGCCAAAAATTTCCAAAGAATTTAATGTGTCATGTTTTCTGTGCATATGTAGCATGAGACGGGGTGGCAGATTTTGGTCTGGGGGTGGGGGGGAAAAAAACGGTCCAGACGGTCACTGTTCAACTACAAGCAAATATTACATTATTCTCATTCTCAAATTTACCTGTTTCTATAGATTAATAAATGGGATATTTTGACAAATGATTAGATGATGTCTCTCTGTACACAGTGATTAGAGTCTATTGTGTCAACGACTGCTCATATAGGTGCGTGGGGTCGCACTCCTGCATGTGGGCCCACCTGGGGATCTGCTTGTTTCATAGTGGCAGCACATGGCAGCACGGTGGTTCAGTGGTTAGCATTGCAGCGCTGGAGTCCTGGGTTCTAATCCCACCTTGGACAACATCTGCAAGGAGTTTGTATGTTCTCCCCGTGTTTCTCCGGGTACTCTGGTTTTCTCCCACATTCCAAAGACATACTGATAGGGAATTTAGATTGTGAGCCCCATCAGGGACAGTGATGATAATGTGTGCAAAACTTCTTTAAAGCGCTACGGAATATGTTAGGCTACATTCACATTTGCGTCGTCGACTCATGCGTCATGCGCCCCTATCTTTAACATTGGGGGCGCATGGACATGCGTTGTCATGCGTTTTGGTGCGTTGCACGACGCATGCGTCGTTTGGCCGCACCTGGCGGGGCGCGGTCGACGCTACATGTTGCAGTTTTGTAGCGTCGTAAAAACGCGTGCGTCGCACTTGCGTCGCCCGTGCGTCGTAATTGCGTTACAATCCCCATTGAAACCAATTGACAACGCACGGGACGCAAGTGCGTGCGTCGTGCATGCGTTGTGCGACGCATGCGTCGTTAAATAAAATTACACAAAAAGTGTCTAGACTGTGTATACAGTGAAAAAACATCCCCCATATATAAAAAAAATGTTTGCATTGTTTGGCACTTTGCATCAGCATACGACAGAGACCAGACCTCTACTAATTGGCCTACCTTTTACCAGACTCTCCCCGCTCCAATCTGTCCTGAATGCTGCTGCCAGGATCATATTCCTCGCCAACCGTTACACCGATGCCTCTACCTTGTGCCAGTCATTACACTGGCTACCCATCCAATCCAGAATCCAGTACAAAACTACTACCCTCATCCACAAAGCACTCCATGGCTCAGCACCACCCTACATCTCCTCTCTGGTCTCAGTCTACCAACCTACCCGTGCCCTCCGCTCTGCTAATGACCTCAGGTTAGCATCCTCAATAATCAGAACCTCCCACTCCCGTCTCCAAGACTTTACACGTGCGGCGCCGATTCTTTGGAATGCACTACCTAGGTTAATACAATTAATCCCCAATCCCCACAGTTTTAAGCGTGCCCTAAAAACTCATTTGTTCAGATTGGCCTACCGCCTCAACGCATTAACCTAATTATCCCTGTGTGGCCTATTAATAAAAAAACAACAACATAATCACGTTCCTCCATCATGTTCTCATACACTTTATGCAGTTAATAGCCTCTGTGTCTGTACTGCTACACACTTAGGCTGTTAACTGGTTCATGCAGCTTTACATGAACACCCGAGCCTTACACTATGGCTGGTCCAAATAACTAAAGCAATTGTTACCATCCACCTCTCGTGTCTCCCCTTTTCCTCATAGATTGTAAGCTTGCGAGCAGGGCCCTCATTCCTACTGGTATCTGTTTTGAACTGTGATTTCTGTTATGCTGTAATGTCTATTGTCTGTATAAGTCCCCTCTATAAGTTGTAAAGCGCTGCGGAATATGTTGGCGCTATATAAATAAAATTATTATTATTATTTTATTATCTGCTTTCAAGAGATGTAAGTATAGAATCATTCTGCGCATTTTCTTAATGTTTTATTTTTAAATTGTTTATTGCAAGTTGTGTATTCTGCACTGTGGTTGTGGACATTGTTGTATTTTTATTCTGGTTGTGATGTATGGCGTTGTATATGATGGCGTTTCATTGTCTCCAGCCTTGTTGATTTTATTGTAAAGTATTGTGGTGTATCCAGGATTGACTTTTATTTTCCATTTTTTGGGGGTGTTTTTTTATTCTGGTTGTGATGTATTTCTGGCGTATATGATGGCGTTTCATTGTCTCCGGCCTTGTTGATTTTATTGTAAAGTATGGTGGTCTTTCCAGGATTGACTTTTCTTTTCCATTTTTTGGGGGGGTGTTTTTTTATTCTGGTTGTGATGTATATTTCTGGCGTTATATGATGGCGTTTCATTGTCTCCGGCCTTGTTGGTTTTATTGTAAAGTATGGTGGTCTTTCCAGGATTGACTTTTCTTTCCTTTTTTTTTGGGGGGGTTGTTATTTTTTTTCGGAAATCTATTGTGCTGTTTATTTTGGGTTGTTCTGTGCATGCGGTTGTTCCACTGTGTTATTTTTTAAATAGAAATGTTTTCTTTTTTAATCAGGTTCTGATGAATTTCAGGGCTTCATATGTAGCCGTACTCTTTTATTTATTTTGTTATTTTTTTCTATTGTAACGTATGGCGGTATGGTTTGCCTTTTCTTGTACCTTTTGGAAATCAGTGTTGTAAAAATTTTGTTTAAAAAAATCTGTGTCTTTTTGGATTAGTACATAGGGTCTGTTGTTTATTTGTTTTGTTATCTTTCCTGGGACTGGTATTATGCTTTTGCTATACTCTGGCATTGTGTCGTCTCTGCCATTGTTTTTTATTTCAATGTATGGCGGTGTTGTTTGCTCAGCGCTTGTTCAGTTGGCATTGTACTATGAGTGCACTGTTCGTTGTGGTTGTAATGTTAATGTATGGATTTTTTGATATTTTCCTATATGTGCCTCTGTATTGTGCATAGTAAAATAATAAAATTTTTTTCATTTCAGAATTTCATCTTGTTATTAGAATGGCCAGCGACTCGAGCCACACGACACCGCTGGGGAGTTCGGTGAGTACATGATCTACTGTTGCTTACTATTTGGTGTCATTTGTAGACGTGTCACTCAATTTTTAAAAACTATTTTCCAGGCTTCTTCAAGTGAGGAGGAACAGAGCCAGCAGGAGCAGCGACTTCGGGGCCAAGCTGTGGTGTCAAGACGTCGAGTAAGTATTTTTTCAAACAACCTAGTAATTTTTTTTTTTTCCCCTTACATTTATTTTTTTTTTTGGGGGGGGGGAGGAGGGAGGGAGACCAATTTTTATTTATATTGCAAACATTAATGTTTTCCAATTATTCTAGGTTTCACAACGGGACCAGGATGAGGGCATAGACATAGACATCATGGTCGCCTCTATCCAGGAGCGAGGCCCGTTGTGGGACAGCCGTGACCCCCGGCACGTGGACCAGGTGGTTTTGAGACGTATGTGGGCTGAGGTGGCCAAATCGCTGTGGGATGGCTTTGACAGCGCTTCACCCACGGACAAAGATAAATTTGGTAAGTATTGCCGAAATGCCGCTCTGACCCATCAGGCCAGGATACACAACCGTCTGTGATGTGTTCTACTTTTGTAGCATCACACACGGTTGCGTTATCAATTAAAAAAAAGTTTCTCTCAACCTTTATTTATTTTAATTTTTTTTTCACAGTCAAAAAATTGAAGACCAGATGGCACTCCATGAAGGACCGTTTCAATCGGGGCCTGCGGAAGGAGGGACAGACTCGTAGTGGCACTGCTGCGGCAAGGACATCAACATACAAGTACGGCAGAATTCTTCAGTTCCTGAGACCGGTCCTTGCCCGCCAACAGTAAGTATTTAGTACCTATTCCCACACATCGGGTATTGCACAACATGCATATTCACGTAGTATATTCCCCAGCCACGTAGTTTATTGCCCAGCCATTTATTATATTGCCCAGTGACGTAGTATACAGCACACAGACACATAGTATCTTGGCCAGCCACGTGTAATATTTCAGAGTGGCGTAGTATATTGCCCATCCAGGTTTATCACAGTTTCCAATACACGTTAAAATAATAGACACGGGAGACCTTGTAGTCCACGGCAGGTTCTGTTCCCAGGGTTGGTCTGATCGCAGGACCTGTGGTGACGTCTCGGTCACATGACCGTGACGTCATGGCAGTTCCGACGATAAGCGTAAACCATGGTGGCCGTTACAAATGGCAACCATGGGTGAGTATAGCATGGTAATTTCTAAAAACAAAATGTTTTCAATTTTTAATATTGATGCGGCATAGGCAGTGTCAATAGTAAAAATTTGGTTACATCTTAACGGCGGCAACGGTTACCGCCGGTAAGTGTTTATCGATGACAGAGGGGAGTATGCGGGCGACAGGCATTCACTGCGGGGAGTAAGGAGCGGCCATTTAATTCAGGACTGTGCCCGGCGCTGATTGGTCGCGTCAGCCATGACAGGCAGCTGGCCGTAACAATCAGCGAATTAATACCGTTAGGACTGACAGACGGAACTGACCCTTTACAATTATGTAAAATTATAATGTTATAGTGTGTGATGCAATGTTAACTTTATATTATACACAGGAGGCGGCGAATGTGAAATGTTATATTTTGTATACTAATGTTTTCCTTATGTTTTCACAGAACACACAGCAGCACCCTCGAGCCTGTTCGGCCCTCTGGAGCGGTCCTTCATGAATCGCCATCTGACCCGTCACAGCCATCCCACAGCGAGAGCAGGCTTGCACCACCATCTGGAGAACCGGCAGCCGGTCCATCAGATGTTCCCCTGGCCGAGGCCACTGGCGCTCCTTCCTTCGGGTATTCCCGACAGCGTCAGCGGGCCTCGGACAGGCCGCTACTGCCCGAATTCTTGCATTTGAGCACGGTCTTCCAGAATTGTTTCAAGGCACTGGGCGATAGAATGGACACAGCTCTGTCCAATATCGACCGGCGCCTTGAAACTATGGAATCCGAGCTCTCGAGGCCGGCAAAACATTTCTTTAGTGCCATTGCGAAGGGCATGGTGGAACATCTTACGCCGGAACTCCAGATTTCGGTGATGCAGGCCTGCAACAATGCCTACGTGACTGCTCTGCAGCAGGCTCGGGTCATGCAGTCAGCGACTACAATGCCTGTAGTACCATCGCTGGCTAGCATGACTCCGACTCCTGCTGCAGAGCACCCACACAGAGCTCCGCATGCCGAGGGCCGCCGCCGCCGACACCATAGAACCGAGCCGCAAAGTCCTGCTCCTGCCAGGCCTTCAAGGACCCAAAGACGCCACGCTGAACAACACCCAGAGGGAGAGAGGAGAAAACGGCCAAAAACGACAACATCTACGGCGGCTCTGGCTGCTCCAATACCAAGACCGAGCTCTCGGCCGGGGTCTAGCCGGAGCAGGAGTAGCCAGAGCCAGTCCACAGGGCCAAGGAGACTGGTCGTACCTCCTCCCTCCCCTCCTGCGTTGGCATTCTCGCCACCGTCGACCACAGGGTGGTCAGACGTCGGCATACCTTCTAGTATTGTCCAGTAAGGTGGTTCCTCCTCCTCCCCCTCCACCCACTCCCAAACTGGTGGATATCAATCACCCTTAATCGCCGAAGTTCCTACCCCTTAGAACCTTTCCCCATTTTTCTTTTTGTGTCACCCTTAATAAAATTGTTTTATTTTGACTACAAAATCTGAGTTTCTTGGTCTAAAATAAAGTTTGCACCAACTCACACCGTGCGCCGTATACACAAATCTTGTGTTTTTAACACCTCATATCTGCAATGTCTGACACAATTTTATCCAGTTATTTAGTTGTAATTTTTTTAAGCCTGTCTCTCATTGTACTATGAGGTGTTACAAACACATAAAGAGGATTAAAAAATATATCAATTTTCAAACCTACTGCAAAGGTACCGTCACACATAACGTTTTGGTTAACGATATCGTTGCTTTTTGTGACATAGCAACGATATCGTTAATGAAATCGTTATGCGTGACAGCGACCAACGATCAGGCCCCTGCTGGGTGATCGTTGGTCGCTGCGAATGATCAGGACCTTTTTTTGGTCGCTGATGATCCGCTGTCATCGCTGGATCGGCGTGTGTGACACCGATCCAGCGATGTCTTCCAGTGTAACCAGGGTAAACATTGGGTTACTAAGTGCAGGGCCGCACTTAGTAACCCAATGTTTACCCTGGTTACCATTGAAAATGTAAAAAAACAAACAGTACATACGTACATTCCGGTGTCTGCCACGTCCCTCGCCGTCATCTTCCCGCACTGACACTGTGAGTCCCAGCCGTAAAGTAAAAGCAGAGCACACCGGTGACGTCAACGCTGTGTTTTGCTTTAGGGCCGGCACAGTGCGGGAAGCTGACGGCGATGGACGTGGCAGACACCGGAATGTAAGTATGTACTGTTTGTTTTTTTTTACATTTACAATGGTAACCAGGGTAAACATTGGGTTACTAAGTGCGGCCCTGCGCTTAGTAACCCAATGTTTACCCTGGTTACACGGGGACTTCGTCATTGTTGGTCGCTGGAGAGCTGTCTGTGTGACAGCTCTATAGCGACCACACAACGACAACGATCACGGCCAGGTCGTATCGCTGGTCGTAAACGTTGGTTAATCGTTTAGTGTAACGGTACCTTAATGTTATTGGTCAGGTGAGGTGGTAGCAATGTTCACGTGGCCAAGTGTCGCCACTATTTGACTCTGGACGTATTCCAGCATCCTGAGTTCAATAGTGTTAACTCACTAGAGTTGAGCGAACATGATCGTCTCCCTCCTTGTCAAACAAAACAGACTTGCAGACTTGTAGCATATGGGCCCCAGCTTCATGGAGTGCGGATTATGATCTGAAGCCACATGTTCAGAGGCTGTGTGACAGGCAGAACACATGCACATCCAAGGCCTATTTGTTGGCCTCGCCATGCATGTGTAGTGCCTGTCACACAGCCGCGGCACATGCAGCGGCAGAAAACCTGCTTCAGCCCTCAAGCTCCATGATGCCAGGTTCCATATGCAAATAGTCTGCAAGATTTAATTGCTTGACAAGGTGGGAGCCGATCATGTTCGCTTTTAAAACTATGGAACACACGGCTATTTGAACTATTGGGTTGTTTTGTCAGAGTCAATTTGGGAACTTGTGCTCACATTACTACATTTTGTGGTACACACATTTGGTTCTAGAACATTGGATTTGTTTTAACTTTTTTTTATTGGCAACAACATTGTAGGGGAGCATTTTTTTAAACGGAAAGGCACAATAAAGAACTTTATTTCAAAACACAACACAGTAGAAAATCACGGTACATTACAACATTTAAAGAACATGACATTAGGCTGGTAAAATGTCATGGACGCAATAGTGTTTAATTCTTTACATGACAGTGTTTAGATTTTTATTAATCACAATAAATTTACTTACAGTTACAGCAGGATAAAGTACAGTTTCTACATTAAACCATTTGATCTTGCCATGACACACGGCCAACATCTGAAACAAAATATGAAGCAAATCGATCCCTCATCTGAGCAATTTCCAAAGTTGTCCTCAGAGGATGATCTTGGTAATCGGGCAATGGGTTTGGTATGGGTTCATCTAGTTCCACGTTGACTCTCTCTTTAGCAATAATATAAATGTGGAGAACCACACAAGCCTTCACCACCTGATCAACTGTCTCAATTTTCAGATTTATAGCGGATCCTAAAATCCGCCATTTGGAGACAAGGATTCCAAAGGCGCACTCCACAGTTCTTCTGGCCCTGGACAGTCTATAATTAAAAATACTTTTTGTGTGGTCCAAGCCCCGACTGGAGTACGGTTTCAGTAGGTTGGCACACATTTGAAATGCCTCATCACCAACAACCACAAATGGCATTGCCGGCCCTTCGGTGTTGGGAAGAGGTCTTGGCTGGGGGAAATTAAAATTGTTCTCATATAATCTTCGGCCCATATCAGACTCCTTACATGTCCGTGAATCATTTGCACGGCCAAATGCTCCAATATCCACGGCGAGAAACCTGCAGTCCGCACCTGCAATTGCCATGAGCACGGTGGAAAAGTATTTTTTGTAATTAAAAAACAGAGATCCACTTCTTGCAGGCTTTGTAATCCTAATGTGCTTCCCATCCACTGCTCCAATACAGTTAGGGAAAGAACACACTTCGTCAAATTTTTGGGCGTTGGCCTCCCATAACTCTGTTGTTGGGATTGGTAAAAATTCCTCCCAGAGATTGTCCCACAATGCACGGCATGTGTCGGCAATAATACCCGAAAGTGTGGAGACTCCAATCCGAAACTGGAAATGCAGGGATCTCAAGGTCTCTCCGGTAGCCAGGAAACTGCCAAGAAGAAAAATAAATAAATTTAATTGAAGTACATTGTTATAAAATAAAATTACATTTTCCGTCCCTCCCTCCCCCCCCCCAGACAAAAAAAAAGGTTATTTAAAAAAAGGGCAGAACATATAAAGTCCTTCAAATAGCTACATTACGTACCGTAGAGTCACCAGCAGACGTTCCTCGGCGGAAATTGATCTCCGGAGCTGCGTGTCCTGCCTGGTAATGGCTCCTTCCACCAGACGCTGCAGATAGCGGAAGCTGTCTTGAGACATCCTGGTATACTCAAAATATTTTTCCAGGTTGTCGTTTAGCTCGCCAAACAAACAATGGTAGGCTCCACGGCTCTCTCGGACTTCCACTATAGGGTGTAGCCAAAAGCGCCGATGACTCCTTCTCCGTTGTTTATCTCTTTTCCTTTGTTCGTGAAAGGCGATAGCGCAAGCATTAGCCATGGCAAAATCCAGCTCCATATTGAGGTAGATACTCTCCATGGGACGCTCCATCTTGATGCTGTAAAAACACGCAAAATGGGAGGAATTTTTATGTATGCCGGGGTATATATACTAAAATTCCATTATACCCACCCTCTTCTATCCATTGGTGGTATTATCTAGTGTCTAGACACTAATGGGGCTTTTCGTCATGCTATTGGGTGAAAAATGACATCATTGTTTGACAACGCATGCGTCGGAAAACGCTGCGTTTTAACAAAAACGCCTGAAAAACGCACAAAAAAAAGCTGCGTTTTACGACGCATGCGCTCAACGCATGCGTCGAAAACGATGCGTTTTAGTGTGCGTTACAATGCGTCATGCGTTGCGTTGACGATGCTGCGTCGCAAGACGCAAATGTGAACGTAGCCTTAGCGCTATATAAAAATAAAGATTATTATTATTAGTGGACCAATTCAAGCCTGATAGATGGTGGTATTGTCTATACACTGTATTGCCGTACAGTCTAGGCATTTTACAATGGTTTTACTATTTATACACAATACGGCTTTAGAGCACAAACATTACCGCTATTCATTGTTGTCTGTGATCACAATCTCTTTACTGATATACACTGCTTGGCTTTTTTGTGTATAAAATTATCACATTCTAACATTTTTCCCCCTCTTTTCCAACTGGACAAATGGACACATCTTATATATTATGAAGAAACATTATAATTAATACTCACAGCTGTCTTCTTCATCCATAAAAACTTTGCTGACATAACAGGCATACACAAAGCCAAAGAGCTGTGAGTGGGCAGAAAAAGGAAAAACAAAGTAATGGAATATTACATTATAGGGGACAAATATTTCCAAATGTAGAATTGTCTATTAGATATACAATTCATGAACTAAATAGCTATTTGTGAACATTATAAAGTGCTTTGTCTTAAGTTTGTAACCTAAGTATCCACTATATTAACCCCTTCACCCCGAAGCCTTTTTTCACTTTCCTGATTAGGCCAAATTTTACAATTCTGACCAGTGTCACTTTATGTGGCAATAACTCTGGAACGCTTCAATGGATCCCACTGATTCAGAGCTTGTTTTCTCGTGATATATTGTACTTCATGATAGTGGTAAAATTTGTTCACTATGCCTAAGATTTATTTGTGAAAATATTGGAAATGAGGCTAAAATTGTGAAAATTTAGCAATTTTCAAACTTTTAGTTTTTATGCCCTTAAATTAGAGCGTTATGTCACACAAAATAGCTAGTACATAACATTTACCACATGTCTACTTTACATACAAAGAGAGGAAAAATAGCACCTTAACCCCCTCTATTGCTAATGAATTAACCTCTAATATTTTTAATCTTTCTGACTAGAAACTCTCTGAAAGTGAGGAATCACTCCTCTCTAAAGGATTGTCCTTCTGTCCCTCCAACAAACCTAAGGATTTTGATTTATTTTTAGGTTTACAAATTTTCATAAGGAAATTAACCCTTAAAAGACATTTTTTATTAAGGAAAATAAATCCACTCCTTTAATTAATACAGAAAATACTGAGGAAACACATGATTTTTTTTCACCTGAATGTACCTACTAAGTCTAAATTTTATCCTGTTGAGGACAAAAGTCACCATCTCAATGTTTTCAGCGACCTTGTATTGAAACAATTTGAGAGTATTGTTCGTGACCCGAGAAGTACATCTAAGGAAGGGTTTACCAAAAAGAAAATGAATTTAAATCCACAAGAAAGGCAAGCAATGAATCTATGAATAATATGAATATGAATCTATGAATAATTCAATAATCATCAGATCAGCGGATAAAGGAGGGGGCATAGTAATCCAAAATAGATGTGACTATGTCAATGAGGCATTAAGAATTCTTTCTGATACAAGTTATTATATAAAAAGTTCATATGAGATTTATTTTCGTTCTATCCAGGCATACAACGATCTCATTACTGAAGGGGTGGTATCTAGTATTTTTAATAATAAAGAAAAAAACTTTCTGTGCATAAAAACCCCAGTATTCCATTCTTCTACCACCTTCCCAAAGTGCACAAAAATTTGCATAATCCACCAGGCAGACCCATTATTGCTGGCATCAACTCACTAACATCTAATTTGGCACACTATGTAGACAGAATCATGTTACCCCATGTTTTTAATCTTAAGAGTCATCTTCGGGATTCCACGCATTTATTATGGCTTCTTAATGAAATACCATGGAAACGTTGTTATATTTTTGTTACCATGGATGTAACATCACTTTACTCTAATATTCCACATAATATCGGTTTGATTTGTTTTGATCATTTTCTAAAATTCGACAATAGATTATCTGAGGCACAGAAGCACTTTATTCTGAAAGGTATTGATTTTATATTGAATAATAATTTTTTTACTTTTGAAAAATATATTTTACCATCAGATCAAAAGCACCACAATGGGCTCAAAAGTAGCACCGACGTATGCAAATTTATTTATGGGGGTCTTTGAAGAGATTCTTATTCTAAATGGCATTTGGGGCAAAAACATCATTTTTTATAAGAGATTTATAGACGATCTATTTTTTATTTGGGATAATTCTAACAACAATATTGAGGATTTTATTCAGCAAATAAATTTTAACAATTGGGGTCTTTCCTTTACGGCTTTTTTTAACAATCTTTCTATTAATTTTTTAGATGTCACCTTATTTATTGTAAATAATAAAGTATGTAGCAAAACGTTTTTTTAAAAAGTCGATACTAATGGGTACATTCATTTTAGCAGTGGGCATTACAAGAAATGGCTCAAAAACATCCCTAATAACCAGTTTCGCCGGATTAGGAAAAACTGTACCACTGCTGATGATGTTAAGGAACAATCTAATTTATTGAAGAATAAATTTGCTGTCCAAAAATATCCTTCTTATCTTATTTCTAACGCCTTCAAAAACTCATCAAAATTAGACCAGTTCTCATTACTTGTACATAAAGAAAAAACTCCTGTTATGGACAAGCATGTATTGAATTTTATTACACAATATTCTGATGAGCACAAAAAGATTTGTGATGTCCTTGAAAAAAAATTGGCATATTTTACTGAACGACCCTATATTGAATAAATTCCTTCCAAGGAATCCCTCTATCACATTCCGAAGGGCTCCCACTATCAGGGACCTAATAGCCCCCAGTCGCCTGAAAAGAAATATTAATGCTAATGAGGTTACAAATAACGGAATATTTAAATATGGTACCAAGAATTGCCTTTGCTGCCTCAGTATTAATCACAGAACTAAGAATATTATTTCTTTCACTACCAAAGAGAGTTTTATAGTCCCCTTTTTCTTGAACTGCAACTCTGATTTTGTGATTTATGTTATTGAATGCCCCTGCGGAAAACAATATGTCAGGAGAACTACACAAGCATTACACCTCCGACTTAATTCGCATCGATATAATATAAAAAATGAAATGTAAAAGGTTGCCGCGCTGAACGGCACTTACAGCATGAAGTAACGTCCTATATGAACAAATGGCCACTTTTCTGGCGGTGTCCTCCTTCACAATCCAAAGAACCTTAGCACTGGGAGCGTCCTCCCTGAAGTTGCAGTCCCCCGGAGCAAAAAACCCGCCACCGTGTGTCAGCGTTAGCCACGGCCGATGGCGCCACCGACAGCGTAGCGAGGTGAGCGGGGGCGTGGTAAGATGGTGACGTCACTGGTCCGCAACTGACGGACGTGTGCAGGGGCCAATCCCAACGCGTTTCGAGGGCAACGTCCCTCTTTCTCAAGGGCCTTACCACGCCCCCCGCTCACCTCGCTACGCTGTTGGCGGCGCCATCGGCCGTGGCTAACGCTGACACACGGCGGCGGGTTTTTTGCTCCGGGGGACTGCAACTTCAGGGAGGACGCTCCCAGTGCTAAGGTTCTTTGGATTGTGAAGGAGGACACCGCCAGAAAAGTGGCCATTTGTTCATATAGGACGTTACTTCATGCTGTAAATGCCGTTCAGCGCGGCAACCTTTTACATTTCATATTGGTTTTCTGTTAGTCACATACACCCCACTGACTGGTTTGCCTGCTGCTGTTCTGGGCACACGTGCTTAGCGCCTTGTGATTTTCAGTAATGTGTTAATATAAAAAATGGTCTCCTTACCCATGGTCTTTCTAGGCACTATACCTTGACACATAATAAAGATTTTAAAGCTGTAAAAATTAGTCCTATTGATCATATCCCAGCACATGTCCCTAATAGAGTCATGAAGCTGAACAGAAAAGAGGTTTATTGGATTTACAACCTAGGCAGCCTGAAACCTCATGGTCTTAATGAAATTACTGAAGTTTTTATCTGATTTTTGCAGGCTTTTAATGTATGTGGGCTGACTTATATATATATATATATATATATATATATATATATATATTGTGATGCAGTGACCCCTGTAACAGGTAGGGGGCACTGCATGGTCTCCTCAGTATGCGCACGGAGGTGTATTGAGGCCGTGAGAGAGCATGGCAGTTGTAGGCATGGACATGATAGCGAGACAATGTCTGGCATTGTGGTTAATGGGAGGTATGTGTCACAGGGATGGATGCTCCCTGCGATGCAACCCGGAGTATCTTGTCTTTAGAGCACGTAAGCACTGAAGATGTTTAGTGAACCTGGGTCCGGGGTGCGGGTAGCCATGAGAGATGGGTGGGTCTGGCTACCCACATACCTCACCACTGGGTGAGGGCACTCACTGTACCTTTTTCCCTGCAGGAGTATGAGGACCTGTAGTGATGTCATGATCACGTGATCAGCCCATGTGATATACCTCACCTATGGGGTGTGGTTAGAAGGTACATAATGTGACCAGGGTGTGGGTCACATGTCCCTGTGTAAGTTCCTGTGTTGGAAGACCTGGGAGGAGGCTTCCTGAAAGCACATGCTGTTATTGGGAGGTCCTGGGAGTAGGACCGGATCCCTGAGCAGCGTGGGAGGTCCTGGGAGTAGGACCGGATCCCTGAGCAGCGCACAATGAAACTTGGGGAAGCTACAGTCCTCCGGAGGGTCTGGACTGACTGATGTGTGCCGCCCAGGCAAGTTGGTGATCCCCGTGGGCAGCTTTCCCAGTGGACTGACAAGGAGTCAGCAGGTGGAGCAGGAGCTCCCTAAGGTACCTCCAAAGACTGTTGGTACTTGTGATATGAACTGTGTGGTAACCCACGGCAACTGGTCAAGGGAGGACCAGCGTGTTTAGTTGCCACAGACTAAGGTTCTGAAACTTATTGTGATGTCCTGGTTCAGTGTGTAAAAGGACTGCTCATGATATGGTTTATGAGGCTTAATAAACCGTATGGACTGCTTTGGTTGAAAAAACCATGCCCGTGTGCTGAATATTGCGGCCAAGCGAGTGTCCCCCAATACACTCAGTAAGAGCAATCTTACAATATATATTGTGAGGAACCAAGGGGAGAAGTACTAGAAAACAGATATGTTTCTCCCCGTTTCATTTCATATGTCTCCCAGTATTGATTGTGTAGCTGTTTATTTCACTGTAATCCGGTCCTGGTTTCTTTAGTGATCAGCGTGGAAAGGACTGGTGCTTCCCCTCCACACATGCAGTCCAGGTTTTGGTCTCCTGACTGCTTCAGCTGATATAATCAAGAGCTGCTGGGATCTCTCTCTCTCATCTGCTGGTCTGGGAAGCTGACACAGTAAGGCTGCATGAACTTCTCTGTTATTGTGTAGGTTCATTTTGTAGTTAGAAACTTATTGTTAGTTAGTGGCCAGACGGCCTTAGATATTTTATTTCATGTTTGGCACGTGTAACATTGTACGACAAGTGTGTACAATAAATACGCCTGATGCATACCTGTGTGGAACTCGCTAGCCTGCTACTGTCCGTTGTGACTCCATAGCCACCTGCTTGGGCCAAAGTAAAGATCCCTGCTGAGCTATATCCCCACAAATGGTGTTTCGAATGCGGGCAATCGTGGCTATTGGACTGTGACTGCAGAGAAAGTGCTCTGTGTATGTCCTGTCTGAAAGCTCCTGTGCTTTTGAAGAGCCAAGAGTCCATTAATATGGAGGAACTAGTGAAACAGTTACTGCAGGCAAATGTTCAACAACAGCAGACTAATACTTCCAGCAAGCCCTGGACCAGCAAAATAAGATTCAGCAAGAGCAATTGAATGCAATAAAGCAGGCTTTGCTTCGGCAGCCCCGAGATGAGAGGGATCGTGCACAAAGTGTTGCTAGTGCACAGAAAGCCGTACAAAAGACTTTGCTTAAAATGACTGCTGATGATGATGTAGAAGCGTATCTCACCGTATTTGAACGTATTGCAGAACGTGAGCATTTACCGGTGGATAGATGGGCTGAAGTGGTTGCTCCATTTCTGAGCGGAGATCCACAAAAGGCCTATTACGATTTAAGTGGAGTGGATGCTATGGACTACACCAAATTAAAAGGCGAAATCCTGGCAAGGCTGGGAGTAAACACATATGTACGAGCACAGAGGGTACATTTGTGGACTTTTGTGGAGCATCAGCCAACCCGCTCACAAATGCATGATCTCATCCATCTAGTAAAAAAATGGCTGCAACCAGAGACTTTGACATCCGCAGAGATGGTGGAACGTGTTGTTCTAGACAAGTACCTGTGGTCCTTACCTGCTAAGATACAGAGGTGGGTTGGTCAGGGTGACCCATCTACAGCTGATCAGTTGGTGAATATTGTCGAACGCTACAATGCTTCCGAAAGCCTACTCCAAGGGACGTTATCACCTCGCTGGACTCCCAAGAAATCGCCAGAAAATTCTGCGAAACCTACTTCGTCTTCAAAAGAAGAGAATGTTGCAAGGAAGGCTAGCAGACCCATAAAGGACTATGTAGGCGGTACGGTCTCACAGCAAGCCAGCAGACCCTATCTGGGGTCCCCGGTGAGGAGGCAAGGACCTATACAGTGTTGGCGATGTCGCGGGCTTGGCCATGTAGCAGCTAACTGCCCAATGACTACAGAGCCAATGGACTGTAACGCTATGAGACGACTTTCGTTATATGTACAATCGGTCTGTGTTGCAGAGGTCCTCACAGGAAATGAACGACATGTGTGTTGCCTTGAGGTCGACGGCCATAGTGTGAATGCCGTCTTGGATTCCGGCAGTCAAGTAACTCTGATACATGCCAGTTTGGTGGACCCTAGAGCCCTGACGAACTTAACCGTGGGCATTAGTTGCATCCATGGTGATGTAAAAAACTACCCCACTGCCTGGGTCACCCTTGCCACGCCAGTAGGAACCAAAAGACATCAAGCGGCAGTCCTAAAGTCTATGGGACATGACGTAATATTAGGAAGAGACTTTCCCTTATTTTGGGACTTGTGGAGCCTTAAAAATGGCATGGACACTCTAGTTGAGGACGGTGCCGTGGGGCTAGCCCCTGAGCCATTGCAGCAAGATGAAGGGGGGCCCATTTCAGAGGAAACTCCCAGATCTGTAGACTCTCCTCTGGCTGTATATGCAGGCGAGGCAGATGAACTAGAGGAAGCTATAGAAATGCCAGGTCTTGAGGTGGCCCGTGGTAAATTTGGGACCGCTCAGCACCAAGATCCTACTCTGGCAAGGGCATGGGAAAATGTAAAGGTCTCTGAGGGAAGACCATTGTACCCAGGGGCTCAAAATGAGTTCCCACATGTGGCGGTGCAACAGGATATGCTGTATCACATAGACAAAGTATGAGGAGTGGTGGTAGAGCAACTAGTGGTGCCCAAGTCCTTCCTCCAGGTAGTTTTGGAACTGGCCCATAAATATCCCTTGGGGGGACACCTGGCCGGAGAAAAAACAAAACACCGTATTCTACAACATTTCTTTTGGCCGGGTCGAGCGGGAGACGTGACCCAGTATTGTCAGTCCTGTCCTACGTGTCAATTGACCGCACCTATGTCACATTTTAGAAGCCCCCTTGTGCTCTTACCAATAATAGAGGTGCCCTTTGAGAGGATAGCAATGGATATAGTTGGTCCACTAGTTAAATCTGCCAGGGGTCATCAGTACATTTTGGTAGTACTAGATTATGCCACTCGTTACCCTGAAGCAGTACCCCTGCGGAATACCAATGCGAAAGCAATTTCAAAGGAGCTTGTTAATATGTTTTCTCGCACCGGCATTCCGAAGGAAATACTAACGGATCAGGGGACCCCCTTTATGCCTCGTATACTTAAAGACTTATCTAAACTACTAAAAATCTCCCACTTGCGTACTTCAGTATATCACCCTCAAACTGACGGATTGGTGGAGCGATTTAATAAAACCCTGAAGGGAATGTTGAAAAGGGTGGTAGATAAGGACGGGAGGGATTGGGATGCTCTCCTACCATATCTCCTGTTCGCTATACGTGAAGTACCCCAATCCTCCACAGGCTTTTCACCTTTTGTGTTAGTTTATGGGCGAAGTCCTAGAGGCCTATTAGATATTGCTAAAGAGACTTGGGAACAAGAGGTGACTCCTTATCGTAGTGTAATTGAACACGTAATGCTTATGCAAGATAGAATTGAGGCAGTCATGCCAATAGTCAAGGAATGTTTAGAACGTGCACAACATGCCCAGAGCATGGTATACAACTGAGCGGCTAGAACACGAGTCTTTCAACCCGGAGACAGGGTGTTAGTATTAGTACCTACTGTAGAAAATAAATTTCTTGCGAAGAGGCAGGGCCCATACGAGGTGTTGGAGAGAGTAGGTGAAGTGAATTATAAGATACATCAACCAGACAAGAGAAAAACCAAGCAAATCTACCACATAAACTTGCTTAAGGCCTGGCGGGACAGGGAGAGTCTAATGGCAGGAGCTGCCCTTGGTGATAGACCTCGAAGGGCACCACCATCTTTGGTAAATGTCCCCCAGGTAACACTGCCCGAAGTAGGTATTGCAGAGACACTGTCCGAAAGTCAAAAACGAGAGACCAAGGAATTCATACAGAAAAACGCAGAGGTTTTTTCAGAACTTCCTGGCCGTACTCACTTAATTAAACATGACATTGTTACTGATCCACAGGCGCGGGTACGGCTAAAACCATATCGAATTCCGGAGGCTCGGAGACAAGCCATTGCCCAAGAAGTTGAGAAAATGTTAGAGCTTGGAGTCATTGAGGAGTCCCAGAGTGGTCGGGCTAGCCCAATCGTGTTGGTGCCCAAGCCCGATGGGACTATTCGATTTTGTAATGATTTTTGGAAACTAAATGAGGTATCGAAATTCGATGCCTACCCGATGCCGAGGGTTGACGAACTTATAGAGAGACTGGGTTCGGCCAGGTACATATCCAGTATTGACTTAACAAAAGGTTATTGGCAGATTCCAGTCACGGATTCAGCCAAAGAGAAAACGGCCTTTGTAACGCCCCAGGGACTGTTCCAGTACCGTGATATGCCATTTGGGTTGCATGGTGCTGCAGCCACCTTCCAACGTCTAATGGATATTGTCCTAAAACCCCATGTCCAGTATGCGTCCGCATACTTGGACGATATCATTGTCTTTAGTGATGACTGGGACACACATTTACCAAAAGTACAAGCTGTTTTAGACTCGGTAAAAACTGCTGGGTTGACTGCCAATCCCAAGAAATGTACCTTGGGATTGGAAGAGGCTCGCTATCTGGGATATAGCATAGGGCGAGGAGTCGTAAAGCCACAGACCAATAAGGTGGACGCTATTCGGAATTGGCCACGACCGGTCACCAAAAAACAAGTTGGAGCTTTTTTAGGGATCGTCGATTATTATAGGCGGTTCATCAAACATTTTGCCACCATCGCGGCCCCTCTCACAGATCTTACCAAGGGGTCGAAATCTATCACAATAAAGTGGAACGCAGAAGCAGAGGAGGCCTTTCAACATTTGAAAACGGTACTCTGTGACCAACCAGTTGGTTGCCCCTGACTTTAAACGGGAGTTTATTGTCCAAACGGACGCCTCTGGTGTAGGCCTCGGTGCAGTGTTGTCACAGGAAGTGAATGGCGAGGAACACCCAGTGGTCTATCTAAGCAGAAAGCTTACGAGGGCAGAAAAGAATTACAGTGTGGTTGAGCGGGAAACCCTGGCTGTAAAATGGGCCCTATAAACCTTACGCTATTATTTGCTAGGTCGCCAATTTAGGCTAGTGACGGACCATTCACCCCTAACGTGGATGTCCCGGGCAAAAGAGGGCAATGCGAGGGTGACACACTGGTTCTTAGCATTCCAACCTCTTGAATTTTCCGTTGAGCACAGGGCAGGCGCAGCACACGGGAATGCAGATGCGTTGTCTAGAACGCACTGCTTAGTGACTCGTCGTGTCCGACCCTACGGGCTCGAACAGAGGAAGGGGGTGTGTGAGGTACCAAGGGGAGAAGTACTAGAAAACAGATATGTTTCTCCCCGTTTCATTTCATATGTCTCCCAGTATTGATTGTGTAGCTGTTTATTTCACTGTAATCCGGTCCAGGTTTCTTTAGTGATCAGCGTGGAAAGGACTGGTGCTTCCCCTCCACACATGCAGTCCAGGTTTTGGTCTCCTGACTGCTTCAGCTGATATAATCAAGAGCTGCTGGGATCTCTCTCTCTCATCTGCTGGTCTGGGAAGCTGACACAGTAAGGCTGCATGAACTTCTCTGTTATTGTGTAGGTTTATTTTGTAGTTAGAAACTTATTGTTAGTTAGTGGCCAGACGGCCTTAGATATTTTATTTCATGTTTGGCACGTGTAACATTGTACGACAAGTGTGTACAATAAATACACCTGATGCATACCTGTGTGGAACTCGCTAGCCTGCTACTGTCCGTTGTGACTCCATAGCCACCTGTTTGGGCCAAAGTAAAGATCCCTGCTGAGCTATATCCCCACAATATATATATATATATATATATATATATATATATATATATATATATATATATATATATATATATATATATATATATATATATTTTTTTTTAAATATTTTTTTATATCTATTTATATACTTATTATTAACATATTTTATATATATTTGTAGAACTAAAAATTACCTTAATGATTTTAATACTAAGTTTTAATGGCTGTAAGGTTTTGCTTATATTTATATATTATATCTATGTGCTTACTTGTCTAAATCATTAAGTTTCTGTGCCTTTCTAGGAAGCCGAACCCCTTTTTTGCGCTCTGCTGGCGCTGGAACCCATCAGCTTTATTCCATATGACTGGGAGAGCATTTGTCCTCTGGACTCTCCATGAATTGATTAGATGTGCTCATTTTCTCTGTCTCCTAGTGAAGTGATCTTCATTTGGTGTATGCTCCAGCGTTTTAACTCCCCATTCCTTAATTATTTATTTTTGTGGTATGACATACTCCCAAATAATTTGACAAACACATTTCCACTTTTAATATAAAAAATTATTTTAATATTTATTAATAAAAAAGTATTTTAACTATGGTTCAACAATGACAACCTGTGTTCTCCAAGAGTCTATCCTTCCAGCTCAGTAGCTCAAAGTAAATTCCTTCACCTCTGAATTTGTTTCATTTTTTCCGATGTGAGTTCGGTTCCACTCTCAGTGAGACCGTGCTTCTCTTTTTCTTTTTTTTTTTTCCTTCTCTGTTTTCAATTTTTGTTATCCTATAGACAAATCTAAGGCTAAATGTGTAAAATATCAATTTGTATTTCTCTGATTTTTAATCTTGTCATGTGAACTTCCTGATGAGCCTGAACTCTGACACTGGGTGTTATCTGATCCATTGGGCATCGCTTCCAAATGCTGAAGTGTACTTAAACCCTGTATACCTATGACTCTTGTACAATATTTGTTGTATGTCCTGATGAAGGGGTCACCTGAACCCTGAAACGCGTAGAATAAACCACGTTGAAACCTCTACAATTTTTGGAATTCTTCTTGCGGCAGCGCGGGGATGATCCTTTTTTCCCCTAACTGTGTACTTTATATACGCAGCATTTTTTAAACATAATTATTTTTAGTACGTTATAAGGGTTAAAAGTTGACCAGTGATTTCTCGTTTTTCCAATAAAATTTACAAAACCATTTGTTTTAGGGACCACATCACATTTGAAGTGACTTTGAGGGGTCTATATGACAGAAAACACGAACAAGTGTTGTTACCTCAGGTCCAACAATTCTAAAAACTACACCCCTCAAGGTGTTCAAAACCATATTAAAGAAGCTTATTAACCCTTCAGGTGCTTCACAAGAATTAATGGAATGTGGAATGAAAAAATTGACATTTAACTTTTTTTCACAAAAATTTTACTTTAGACCCAATTTTTTTTTATTTTCACAAGGGTATCTAAAAAATGGACCTCAAAATTTGTTGTGCAATTGCTCCTGAGTACGCCTTTGCCCCATATGTTGGGGGAAAACTACTGTTTTGGTGCATGGTAGAATTTGGAAGGGTAGGAATGCCATTTGACTTTTTAAATGTAAAATTTGCTGGGGTTATTATGTCACGTTTGGAAAGCCCCTGATGTGCTTAAACAGTGGAAACCGCTCACAAGTGACACATTTTGGAAACTAGACCCCTCAGGGAACTTATCTAGATGTATGGTGAGCACCTTGAACTCCCAGCTGCTTCACAGATGTTTATAACTTTGAGCCGTGTAAAAAAAAAAAATATAATAATCACATTTTCACAGAAAAATGTTTTTTAGCCCCAAATTTTGTGTTTTTGACGGGTAACAGGAGAAATTGCACCATATGTTGAGTCCCATATGTGGGTGGAAACTACTGTTTTGGCACAAGGCAGAGCTTGGAGTGCCATTTGACTTTTGAATGCAAAATTTGCTAGAATAATTAGTGGACGCCATGTTACTTTTGGAGAGCCCCTGATGTTCCTAAACAGTGGAAACCTCCCATAAGTGACTCTATTTTAGAAATTAGACCCAAAAGGAACTTATCTAAATGTGTGGTTAGTACCTTGAACCCCCAAGTGCTTCACAGAAGTTTATTATGTTGAGCTGTAAAAATAAAAAAAGCTCATTTTTCACACAAAAATGTTCTATTCGCACCATTTCTTCTTCACAAGATGCAATTTGTTGTGAAATTTCTCCTGAGCACGCAAATACCCAATATGTGGAGGAAAACTACTGTTTGGGTGCATGGCAGGGTTCGGAATGGAAGAAGCGCCATTTGACTTTTTGAATGCAAAATTTGCTGGAACAATCAGCGGATGCCATGTCGCATTTGGAGAGCCCCTGATGTTCCTAAAGAGTGGAAACGCCCCACAAGCGACCTTATTTTAGAAACTAGACCCCTCAATGAACTTATTTAGATGCATAGTTAGCACCTTAAATCCCCAGGTGCTTCACTGAAGTTTATAATGTTGACTGGTGAAAATAAAAAAAACATTTTCCCACCAAAAAAATTTTTAGCCACAATTTTTTTATTTTCACAAGGGCAACAGGAGAAAATGGACCTCAAAATTTGTTGTGAAATGTCTCCTCCACTACCCATATGTGAGGGGGAAACTACTGTTTGCGCACACAGCAGGGCTCAGAAACGATGGAGTGGCGCTTTGGAACACAGATTTTGATGGAATGTTCTGCAAGTGTCATATCGCATTTAAAGAGCTGCTAATGTGCCTAAACAGTGGAAACCCCCCCCCCCCCCCCAAAAGTGACCCCATTGTGGAAATTAGACCACTCAAGGAATTTATCTAGATGTGTGGTGAGCACATCGAACTACCAGGTGCTTCACAGAACTTTATAATATTGAGTTATGAAAATAAAAAAATCTAATTTCTTCCCACAAAAATGTTCTATTAGTCCCAAATTTTTATTTTCACAAGGTTAACAGGGAAAAATGAACCACCAAATTTGTGCAATTTCCCTGGAGAACACCAATACTCCATATGTGGTTGAAAACAACTTTTGATGCATTGTTCAAAGCTCAGAAACGAAAACGTGACATATTAGAGTTCAGAATTTATTGGACAGGTTTGAGGGTGCAATGTCACATTGGTAAAGCCCCTGAGGTGCCAGAACAGCAGAATCCCCATAAGTGATCACGTTCTACAAACTACACCGCTCAATGAATACATCTATGAGTTCAGTGATCATATTAACACGACAGGTGTGTCAACATATTTTATGCCATTGGGCAGGGAGGAAAAAAATAATTACATTTTTACCACAAAAATTTAGTTTTAGCACCAGATTTTACATTTTCACACTGGGAAATGGGTAAAAATGGCACAAATATTTGTACCACAATTTCTGCTCAATGTGGAAATATCCCATATGTGGCTGTACTGTACTGCTTTTCCTCCTGGAGGACAGATTTTGCTAGAATAGTTTGCAGACTCCATATACAGAGCCCTTAAGTGCTAGAAGAACAGAATCCCCCCTCAAGTGACCCCATTTTGGAAATTATATCCCTTTTGGAATTTATCTACAGCTGTAGTGTGGATTTTGACTCTAGATTTTGTTTTCCAGAAACAAGCAGCAATGGAACTTGCTGAGTGAAAATTGCAAACTGCCATTGTAGTGACCAGTCCACTGAAATCACCAATACGATGTAGTAACCAGTAAGTACAGGCCGGAGCCAGCCGACCCCTCCCCCCCCCCAAGGCGGCGTAGGCAAAGGCCGGCATGACGGGGTTAGAAGGTGGTGGGGGTATTTTTAGTAGGGGTGAAATATTCATAAAGGGGGGTTTATAAGGCAAGGTGTGGGTGGGTTTGGATCAGTTCCCGCTCCGGAGGCTTACTGAGCAGTCCCTCCCCCATCACTCTGCTTACCGAGATGGGATCCATCGAGCAGGTGCTGGAGAGGCTGCGGGCGGCTGCAGAAAATCAGCCACCCGGCTGGCTGGAGTCCCACGTATCTGGAATCATCGGTGGAGGCAGCGGGGATGTCCTGGCGGTCGCTGCAGGCGAGCGGCGTTCCCGATGCGTTTGGCCTCCAGAGCGCTTGTCCCCCATTTTGCCTCAAAGGTCCCAGAGCTGGCGCAGGAGCCCCTCCGGGCCGGGTACCTGCCCACAAATGCACTAGTAGGCCTCGGTCTGGAAGGAATCTGCCAGCCGGGCTGGGGCCTGCGGCGGTTGATAGGCCTTCTCCTCGTCGTTCCCGGGGGCGGAGCCGTCACGCGCAAGGTCCTCAGCAACTCCATGTGATGTCGGGGCCAGGGCGTCGAGATCTTCCTCTGGAGGTGGACCTCAGGCTCAGGAGGGTCCAGGGATCGGATAAGGGAGGATGGACAGCTGGATGAGTGTGACGTCTGCAGCTGGGGGCATCACGGCTTCTCCGCAGCCTGGTGAGCATGGGGCTATGTCCTATATGTGGTGAAATATATATATATATACAGTGGGGCAAAAAAGTATTTAGTCAGTCAGCAATAGTGCAAGTTCCACCACTTAAAAAGATGAGAGGTGTCTGTAATTTACATCATAGGTAGACCTCAACTATGGGAGACAAACTGAGAAAAAAAAATCCAGAAAATCACATTGTCTGTTTTTTTTATCATTTTATTTGCATATTATGGTGGAAAATAAGTATTTGGTCAGAAACAAAATTTCATCTCAATACTTTGTAATATATCCTTTGTTGGCAATGACAGAGGTCAAACGTTTTCTGTAAGTCTTCACAAGGTTGCCACACACTGGTGTTGGTATGTTGGCCCATTCCTCCATGCAGATCTCCTCTAGATCAGTGATGTTTTTGGCTTTTCGCTTGGCAACACGGACTTTCAACTCCCTCCAAAGGTTTTCTATAGGGTTGAGATTTGGAGACTGGCTAGGCCACTCCAGGACCTTGAAATGCTTCTTACGAAGCCACTCCTTCGTTGCCCTGGCGGTGTGCTTTGGATCATTGTCATGTTGAAAGACCCAGCCACGTTTCATCTTCAATGCCCTTGCTGATGGAAGGAGGTTTGCACTCAGAATCTCACGATACATGGCCCCATTCATTCTTTCATGTACCCGGATCAGTCGTCCTGGCCCCTTTGCAGAGAAACAGCCCCAAAGCATGATGTTTCCACCACCATGCTTTACAGTAGGTATGGTGTTTGATGGATGCAACTCAGTATTCTTTTTCCTCCAAACACGACAAGTTGTGTTTCTACCAAATAGTTCCAGTTTGGTTTCATCAGACCATAGGACATTCTCCCAAAACTCCTCTGGATCATCCAAATGCTCTCTAGCAAACTTCAGACGGGCCCGGACATGTACTGGCTTAAGCAGTGGGACACGTCTGGCACTGCAGGATCTGAGTCCATGGTGGCGTAGTGTGTTACTTATGGTAGGCCTTGTTACATTGGTCCCAGCTCTCTGCAGTTCATTCACTAGGTCCCTCCGCGTGGTTCTGGGATTTTTGCTCACCGTTCTTGTGATCATTCTGACCCCACGGGGTGGGATTTTGCGTGGAGCCCCAGATCGAGGGAGATTATCAGTGGTCTTGAATGTCTTCCATTTTCTAATTATTGCTCCCACTGTTGATTTCTTCACTCCAAGCTGGTTGGATATTGCAGATTCAGTCTTCCCAGCCTGGTGCAGGGCTACAATTTTGTTTCTGGTGTCCTTTGACAGCTCTTTGGTCTTCACCATAGTGGAGTTTGGAGTCAGACTGTTTGAGGGTGTGCACAGGTGTCTTTTTATACTGATAACAAGTTTAAACAGGTGCCATTACTACAGGTAATGAGTGGAGGAAAGAGGAGACTCTTAAAGAAGAAGTTACAGGTCTGTGAGAGCCAGAAATCTTGATTGTTTGTTTCTGACCAAATACTTATTTTCCACCATAATATGCAAATAAAATGATAAAAAAAACAGACAATGTGATTTTCTGGATTTTTTTTTCTCAGTTTGTCTCCCATAGTTGAGGTCTACCTATGATGTAAATTACAGACGCCTCTCATCTTTTTAAGTGGTGGAACTTGCACTATTGCTGACTGACTAAATACTTTTTTGCCCCACTGTGTATATATATATATATATATATATATATATATATATATATATATATATATATATATATATATATATATATATATATATATATATAGGTAGTAAAAAGAACGCAGCACTCCAAGACTTTCCAGTAGAAAAAATGTGAAGTTTTAATCGACCCACATCACTGCGCAGTGATGTGGGTCGATTAAAACTTCACATTTTTTCTACTGGAAAGTCTTGGAGTGCTGCCTTCTTTTTACTACCTTTGTATACATCTTGGATAGATGAGTGGACCATTCTGTCCGGGGGGCCAGGCACCCACCATTGGTGAGCATTGTGCTGTTCCATTTTTTCTATATATAATGTGTGCAGTGGACTATGTATAGATTTATTGTGTCACTGGCAATAATGTAACATCTGTCTTGAAAGCTGCAGGTTCTCACCCAGGTGTTAATATGTATTTTCCGGAGACAAGTAGACTTCTGTCTCCAATCTCACCAGGGGGTCCTGCTGGAAGCCAAGAAGGAAGGTAACATTTCACAACTCCTAGCTCTTGGAAGAGAGATGTCAATTACGGCCTGATAGTATCTTTGTGAGAACTTTTACCCAAAGGATCTCAAGAGAAAAATAATATATTCATTGGGGGCGCAGCCGTGGTCCAATCAAAAAACAAGCAATTATGGTATTAACCTGAGGGGCTGGTCTAGGAACCTGACCTCCAGACCAAAGCTATAAATTAGGGCTGTATACAGAGAATTGTGTTCACATGTGAGGGAAGCTTGAGATGCTGATGTGTTCCACCAACTCCATTCACCCCCCCTCAGGGAGCAGAAAGCAAACTACCAGTTAGATGATTTCTGTAGGTTTTCTCCTGTTTATTTTTATACTGTTTTGCATAAGTTGTATGTCTTTTTATTATCATATTTTTACACCTTTTTCTTACTGTAAGCACTGAACTTTTTTGTATTAAAGTGTAAAACTTTAACAAGTTGAACCTATAATGTTCTAAAAGAATCCATAGCCTAAGGTGTGTGAGCCTTATGAGTGGTAGACATTATTAGTATTAATTTCAGGGACTCATCGCCCGTGTGTTCGATGAGTGGTGGCAGCGTGTATGAGTGGGTGTGTGGCCTGGGTTGGTGTGTGATTTATGCTCCCATTACAGCATAGGACAGAGGTTGAATGCTGGACTGAGAGAGGGAAGATAGATTAACCCTTGCAGGCGCAACCCCAAGTCACGTGCTGAGAAGTGGGTACGTGACAATTTAGTAGCAGCACTGTGAGTGATCCGTGACAATTAGTGGCAGCACGGAGGGATCCGTGACACTGTATGTCACCGGTGTTTCCACTGTCACCTTCATTTAGGGCTAGTCAGGCTGGGGGGTCTGTAGTTCAGGGCGAGGGATTTGGAGTTCGGTCCGATTTGGGGACCGAGGGGGTGGGAGAGTTATTGTTTAAAGTGCGGGAGTTGCTGACGCGGTTGGGAGGCATTAGGTCGGTGCCGTCTCCTTTGGCGGCATGGGTGGGTTCTCAAGAGTTAGGTTATGGGTTGACGGGTACAGGTTCTGTGGTGCCTAGTGCAGCGCCCCAGAGTCCTGGTCGTTGCAGTACTGTGGCTCCGCCACTAAGGGGAGCCATGGTGCGTTCGATGGCACTGAAGGAGTTCCTCTGAACAGGTATCACAGACACCAATATGTTTCACAGCAGGGCCTCCGGGGGGAGCTAAGGGTGCTATTCATTAGGCCACTCCCCACCATAGTGGGTAAACTGGGGGTCAGGCAGGAAGTTAGAGGAAAAAGCTGACTGGATTGAACGAAGCAACACCTAGTGAGAGAGGGTGTTGTGGAGAAAGAGACAGTAGGGCCTCTGTCAGGGGTGGGATCCTGACAGAGGCTTGGCATTGGAAAGAACGTAACGGGACCGTGCCTGCTCTGCATAGCGGCGGTGCCCAAGAAAGGACTAGAAGCGAGATAGATTGTGCTGAGTGAGAAACGAGATCAAGCAGAAGGAGAATACCAGTAGGGGTTTTGCTGAAAGAGGCAGCACCTTACTGAGGCGCACTACCGGTGGCCGGAACGCCGAGGGAGTGGAATAATATACAGCTTTAAGCCATACTCCAAACAGCGGCAGGACAGTCAGTTTGAGGCGGGCTGTCTACCACATATCACCTATGAAGTCTTGGGGGGCAATTGCGGGAGAGGGGCGTCTCTAGGGTCCCGGAAGAACTCCAGGCCTACCTGACAAACGGGTGCCGTTCCAACCTGAATAACAGGGAGGGACGGAATACGAGAAGAACATCTATTAATCGAGTTGTGAGGGAACTTAAGAAACAGACACAACCGTTGTGGGGTACTTTCCGTGAGCACAGCAGGGAAGGACTACAACACACAGCGCTAGAAGGAAGGCACTGATTTCCACCTGTGAGGAGAACTCTGGAAGTGCCATTGGACCGGCCGGACTTGCGTAGCCTGGTGAACCGGATTCTGGACTGAGGACCGAGAGATCTCCAGTAAAGAGGTAAAGAGACTGCAACCTGGTGTCCTCGTTATTTACCGCGACCTGCACCCCACAACTGCACCGCTACACCACCGCTATAACATCACTTATTTGCACCGGACGTCCCCCACTGACAGACAGGGCCACGGACCGGGTCTAGCCACCGTGACAACCCCAGGACTGAGATCCCAGAGGCCCGGCTCCGGGTACCCCTCGGCCCTGCGGCGGTGTGGGGGCGCTCCACTAGCAAGTGCGTCTAAGCCATTGTCTGTGTCTGTGCAGACCGAAAAATAGAAAGAATGCGTGATTAATTTAAATAATAGGGCACGTGGTGAAGTTTACGTTTGTTTTGAGGGGCTGTTGGGGGCTCATCTGAAGAAAGAAGTGCATGAGAAGATTTGGAAGGATGAGTATGTGGAGATCTTTTCGCTTCTTCCATTGGAAAAATGTAATCTGGATAAAAGTAAAAAGGAGGATAGTAAAAAGGAGGAGGAGGAAAAATGGAGATGGCGCCTGATCCCTCAAACTTTTGTGAATTGGCTGCAGGCGTTTGCGATTCTGGCTAGTGTAATCGGCGAAAAGACTCCGGAGAATTGCTTCTCCTTGTTTGGCTATATGGACTCTATATAGGAGGCGCATAGGGTCTATGGGGGTCAAGAATGGCTCTGTTCAGATGAGCAGTTTAGGCAGTGGAAGGCAGTTCGTCCAGCGATTCGATGGGATCAGAAGGACATAGGTTTGTGGCTGCGGATTATGGCGCCAACAAAGTTTGGTCATTCCTTTCAAGGTGGGGCCGGGATTGCCAGCCAGTCCACATTCCAAGAAAGCACTTCAGGGACCGG
Source organism: Ranitomeya variabilis (assembly GCF_051348905.1). Lineage (NCBI taxonomy): Eukaryota > Metazoa > Chordata > Amphibia > Anura > Dendrobatidae > Ranitomeya > Ranitomeya variabilis. The sequence goes on along the minus strand of NC_135234.1, from coordinate 299,827,688 downwards.
GAATCAGTCAGGACAGACAGAAGATCAAAAATATGGGTTATGCTGGCAGTTTAACGAAGGCCAGTGCAAGTTCTGGACCACTTGTAAGTTCAAGCACATGTGCTCGCTAGTGTTGAGCATTCCGATACCGCAAGTATCGGGTATCGGCCGATCCTTGCGGTATCGGAATTCCGATACCGAGATCCGATATTTTTGTGATATCGGGTATCGGAATCGGAAGTCCCCACAGTGCTAAAATCACTATAATGTAAAGTGGGCGGTGCGTGGGCGGAGACTGCGTGTCTCTGTGCGGGCGGGGTCTGTGCGGGCCTGCCAGGGATCTCATTCTATGCGGCCGGCGCTGTATGCCCAGGCTTGATGCGGCGTGGGAGGGCTCTGCGGCGTGCTGGGGGGGTCTATGCGGCGTGAGGGGGTCTAAGCGGCGTGCTGGGGGGTCTATGCGGCGTGAGGGGCTCTCTGCGGCGTTCTGGGGCGTCTATGTGGCGTGCTGGGGGATCTATGCGGCGTGAGGGGCTCTCTGCGGCGTTCTGGGTCGTCTATGCGGCGTGCTGGGGGGTCTATGCAGCGTGCTGGGGGGTCTATGCGGCGTGCTGGGGGGTCTATGCGGCGTGCTGGGGGGTCTATGCGGCGTGCGGGGGTCTCTGCGGCGTGCTGGGGGGTCTCTGCGGCGTGGGGGGGGTCTCTGCGGCGTGGGGGGGTCTCTGCGGCGTGGGGGGGGGTCTCTGCGGCGTGGGGGGGGTCTCTGCGGCGTGCGGGGGTCTCAGTGCGGGCATCGTCCGATGGGACTACAAGTCCCATCGGGCTATGCCTGCTACACTGACAGTGATTGACACATTAGCCAATGATGGGACAGTAGTAGTCCCATCATCCGGCTAATGTGTTGAATGAAAAAAAAAAAAAAATACTCCATACATACATTCTACATACATAAATACATATAGACATACAGTACATTCATACATTACATACATGACATACATTACATTAAACATAGATTACATACTCACCATTACTTGTCATTTTGATCCCCGAAGCCAGTGTCCTCTATAAAAAATGTGAAAAAAACAAACAACCAATATACTCCCTGTCCGCAGAAATCCACGAGTGTCCCACGACGATCTCCCGTGGAGAGCAGCAGCATCAAATAATGCGACCGCTCTCTAGGGGCTCAGAAACACAATGACGGGAGGAAGGTATCCTTCCGCCACTGTATTCCTCCGCCGCTGTAAAAAAAAAAAGTCCCTAGTCTCACTTTATGGCATTGCTGTATGAGACATTTTCCCATGCAGCAATTGCCATAAAGTGACACTTTGAACTCAGGTAACCTCAGTGATGCACTGCAGGAGCCATTGTCTCCTGTCAGTGTGTCACTGAGGGTCCTATAGAGCAGTGACGTCACCCGATGTCACTGTTCTATAGGGGAGATCGTTGTGGGACACTCGTTATTAATTGGACTACGGCGGACAGGTAGTATGCGGTTTATTATTTTACGTTTTTTGCAGGCGCTGAAGTATGGTAAGTATGGTGAAATGAAGAATATTAAAATACTTTTTCCTAATGTGTGCGTGTTTTATTAACCCTTTTCTTACTATTGGATTAATAACGGATAGGCGTCTTATTGACGCCTCTCCGTTATTAACCCGGCTTAATGTCACCTTACGATAGCAAGGTGACATTAACCCCTTATTACCCCATATCCCACCGCTACACGGGAGTGGGAAGAGAGGGGCTAAGTGCCGGAATTGGCGCATCTTACGGATGCGCCATTTTCGGGACGGCTGCGGACTGGTATTTGTAGCCGGGGGGGGGCCAATATCCATGGCCCCTCTCTAGGCTATGAATATCAGCCCGCAGCTGTCTGCGTAGCCTTTCTGGCTATAAAATATAGGGGGACCCCACGTCATTTTTTTGGGGGGTCCCCCTATTTTAATAGCCAGTAAAGGCTACGCAGACAGCTGCGAGCTGATATTCATAGCAGGCTACAAATATTGGCCCCCGGCCGTCGGCTTTCCCCCTCTGGCGCAGAAAATTGCGCGGGAGCCCACGCCGTTTTTTTCCATTTTTTTTTTTTTTAAATTCAACGCTCATAAAGGCCTCTTTCACCCTTGCGTCAGTACGGGTCCGTCGCTATGCGTCGAGCCGACGTACCGACGCACGTTGTGAAATTTGTACACGACGTGGGCAGCGGATGCAGTTTTTCAACGCATCCACTGCCCATTCTGAAGTGCGGGGAGGAGGGGGCAGAGTTTCTGCTGCGCATGCGCAGTAGAAAATGGCAGACGCGACGGACAAAAAAACGTTCACTTGAACGTTTTTTCGTGCCGACGGTCCGCCAAAACTCGACGGATCCGTTGCAGAACGGACGCGACGTGTGGCCATTCGTCACGATCCGTCGCTAATACAAGTCTATGGGGAAAAAAAATGCATCCTGCGAGCACATTTGAAGGATCCGTTTTTTTCCGCCAGATCCGTTTTTTTCAGTCGGATCCGTTGTTTTCCGCCAGATCGTTTTTTTTCCACCGGATCCGTTTTTTTCTGCCAGATCCGTTTTTTTTACATTGGATCCGTTTTTTTCTGCCAGATCTGTTTTTTTCCACCGGATCCGTTTTTTTCCACCAGATCCGTTTTTTTTCCGCCAGATCCGTTTTTTCCTGCCGGATCCATTTTTTTCCGCCAGATCCGTTTTTTCTCATAGAGTTGTAATAGCGCCGGATTTCGCCTGATGGCCACACATTTCATCCGTTTTTTGCAGGATTCGTTAAAAAAAACTTTCCACCGGACGGAAAACTGATAGGAACGTTTTTTGTCCGTTATTTTTCATGCATGTTTCCATTGAAATCATGCACATTTTCCGTTTATTTATTTTCCAAAAACCTCATCAAAACCTGCATCAAAACTGCATGAAAAACCGCACCAAAAACCTGCATCAAAAACAGCATCAAAAACCGCACCAAAAACCTGCATCAAAAACCGCACCAAAAACTGCATCAAAAACCGCACCAAAAACTGCATCAAAAACCGCACCAAAAACCTGCAGCAAAAAAGCACCAAAAACTGCATCAAAAACCGCACCTAAAACCGCACCAAAAAACTGCAGCAAAAAACTGCAGCAAAAAAAGCACCAAAAACTGCATCAAAAACTGCATCAAAAAGCTACATCAAAAACTGCACCAAAAACTGCACCAAAAACTGCATCAAAAACAGCACCAAAAAACTGCAGCAAAAAAAGCACCAAAAACTGCATCAAAAACCGCATCAAAAAGCTACATCAAAAACAGCACCAAAAACTGCATCAAAAACTGCATCAAAAACAGCACCAAAAACCTGCAGCAAAAAAGCACCAAAAACTGCATCAAAAACCGCATCAAAAAGCTACATCAAAAACAGCACCAAAAACTGCACCAAAAACTGCATCAAAAACAGCACCAAAAAACTGCTGCAAAAAAGCACCAAAAACTGCATCAAAAACCGCATCAAAAAGCTACATCAAAAAGCTACATCAAAAACAGCACCAAAAACTGCATCAAAAACCGCACCAAAAACCTGCAGCAAAAAAGCACCAAAAACTGCATCAAAAACCGCATCAAAAACTGCACCAAAAACTGCATCAAAAACCGCATCAAAAAGCTGGAGCAAAAAAAGCACCAAAAACTGCATCAAATACTGCACCAAAAACTGCATCAAAAACCGCACCAAAAACCTGCAGCAAAAACTGCATCAAAAACCGCATCAAAACTGCACCAGTTTTTTATGCAGGTTTTGATGCAGTTTTTGGTGCAGTTTTTGATGCGGTTTTTGATGCAGGTTTTGGTGCTGTTTTTGATGTAGCTTTTTGATGCGGTTTTTGATGCAGTTTTTGGTGCTTTTTTTGCTGCAGGTTTTTGGTGCTGTTTTTGATGCAGTTTTTGGTGCTTTTTTGCTGCAGGTTTTTGGTGCGGTTTTTGATGCAGTTTTTGGTGCGGTTTTTGATGCGGTTTTTGATGCAGTTTTTGGTGCAGTTTTTGATGCGGTTTTTGATGCAGTTTTTGGTGCTTTTTGCTGCAGGTTTTTGGTGCGGTTTTTGGTGCAGTTTTTGGTGCAGTTTTTGGTGCAGTTTTTGATGCGGTTTTTGATGCAGTTTTTGGTGCTTTTTTGCTGCATGTTTTTGGTGCGGTTTTTGATGTAGTTTTTGGTTCAGTTTTTGATGCAGTTTTTGGTGCTTTTTTTGATGCAGGTTTTTGGTGCGGTTTTTCATGCAGTTTAGTTTTGATGCAGGTTTTTGGTGCGGTTTTTCATGCAGTTTTGATGCAGGTTTTGATGAGGTTTTTGGAAAATAAATAAACGGAAAATGTGCATGATTTGAATGGAAACATGCATGAAAAATAACGGACAAAAAACGTTCCTATGAGTTTTCCGTCCGGCGGAAAGTTTTTTTTTTTACGAATCCTGCAAAAAACGGATGAAATGTGTGGCCATCAGGCGCAATCCGGCGCTATTACAACTCTATGAGAAAAAACGGATCTGGCGGAAAAAAATGGATCCGGCAGGAAAAAACGGATCCGGCGGAAAAAAAACGGATCTGGTGGAAAAAAACGGATCCGGTGGAAAAAAACCAATCTGGCGGAAAACAACGGATCCGACTGAAAAAACGGATCTGGCAGAAAAAAACGGATCCTGCAAATGTGCTCGCAGGATGCATTTTTTTTCCCCATAGACTTGTATTAGCGATGGATCGCGACGAATGGCCACACGTCGCGTCCGTTCTGCAACGGATCCGTCGAGTTTTGGCGGACCGTCGGCACAAAAAAACGTTCAAGTGAACTTTTTTTGTCCGTCGCGTCTGCCATTTTCTACTGCGCATGCGCAGCAGAAACTCTGCCCCCTCCTCCCCGCACTTCAGAATGGGCAGTGGATGCGTTGAAAAACTGCATCCGCTGCCCACGTCGTGTACAAATTTCACAACGTGCGTCGGTACGTCGGCTCGACGCATAGCGACGGACCCGTACTGACGCAAGGGTGAAAGAGGCCTTTATGAGCGTTGAATTTAAAAAAAAAAAAAAAAATGGAAAAAAACGGCGTGGGCTCCCGCGCAATTTTTTGCGCCAGAGGGGGAAAGCCGACGGCCGGGGGCCAATATTTGTAGCCTGCTATGAATATCAGCTCGCAGCTGTCTGCGTAGCCTTTACTGGCTATTAAAATAGGGGGACCCCCCAAAAAAATGACGTGGGGTCCCCCTATATTTTATAGCCAGAAAGGCTACGCAGACAGCTGCGGGCTGATATTCATAGCCTAGAGAGGGGCCATGGATATTGGCCCCCCCCCCCCCGGCTACAAATACCAGTCCGCAGCCGCCCCGAAAATGGCGCATCCGTAAGATGCGCCAATTCCGGCACTTAGCCCCTCTCTTCCCACTCCCGTGTAGCGATGGGATATGGGGTAATAAGGGGTTAATGTCACCTTGCTATCGTAAGGTGACATTAAGCCGGGTTAATAACGGAGAGGCGTCAATAAGACGCCTATCCGTTATTAATCCAATAGTAAGAAAAGGGTTAATAAAACACGCACACATTAGGAAAAAGTATTTTAATATTCTTCATTTCACCATACTTACCATACTTCAGCGCCTGCAAAAAACGTAAAATAATAAACCGCATACTACCTGTCCGCCGTAGTCCAATTAATAACGAGTGTCCCACGACGATCTCCCCTATAGAACAGTGACATCGGGTGACGTCACTGCTCTATAGGACCCTCAGTGACACACTGACAGGAGACAATGGCTCCTGCAGTGCATCACTGAGGTTACCTGAGTTCAAAGTGTCACTTTATGGCAATTGCTGCATGGGAAAATGTCTCATACAGCAATGCCATAAAGTGAGACTAGGGACTTTTTTTTTTACAGCGGCGGAGGAATACAGTGGCGGAAGGATACCTTCCTCCCGTCATTGTGTTTCTGAGCCCCTAGAGAGCGGTCGCATTATTTGATGCTGCTGCTCTCCACGGGAGATCGTCGTGGGACACTCGTGGATTTCTGCGGACAGGGAGTATATTGGTTGTTTGTTTTTTTCACATTTTTTATAGATGACACTGGCTTCGGGGATCAAAATGACAAGTAATGGTGAGTATGTAATCTATGTTTAATGTAATGTATGTCATGTATGTAATGTATGAATGTACTGTATGTCTATATGTATTTATGTATGTAGAATGTATGTATGGAGTATTTTTTTTTTTTTCATTCAACACATTAGCCGGATGATGGGACTACTACTGTCCCATCATTGGCTAATGTGTCAATCACTGTCAGTGTAGCAGGCATAGCCCGATGGGACTTGTAATCCCATCGGACGATGCCCGCACTGAGACCCCCGCACGCCGCAGAGACCCCCCCCCACGCCGCAGAGACACCCCCCCCACGCCGCAGAGACCCCCCCCCACGCCGCAGAGACCCCCCCGCACGCCGCAGAGACCCCCCCGCACGCCGCAGAGACCCCCCCGCACGCCGCAGAGACCCCCCCGCACGCCGCATAGACCCCCCAGCACGCCGCATAGACCCCCCAGCACGCCGCATAGACCCCCCAGCACGCCGCATAGACCCCCCAGCACGCCGCATAGACCCCCCAGCACGCCGCATAGATGCCCCAGAACGCCGCAGAGAGCCCCTCACGCCGCATAGATCCCCCATCACGCCGCATAGACGCCCCAGAATGCCGCAGAGAGCCCCTCACGCCGCATAGACCCCCCAGCACGCCGCTTAGACCCCCTCACGCCGCATAGACCCCCCCAGCACGCCGTAGAGCCCTCCCTCGCCGCATCAAGCCCCGGCACGCCGCATCAAGCCTGGGCATACAGCGCCGGCCGCATAGAATGAGATCCCTGGCAGGCCCGCACAGACCCCGCCCGCACAGAGACACGCAGTCTCCGCCCACGCACCGCCCACACTCTCCCCCCCTCCAGAACCCCATATAGAAGGACAGAAAGGGCTGATTTACCATCCGATACTTGAGTCCCATTCACTTGTATTGGTATCGGGTATCGGTATAGGATTAGATCCGATACTTTGCCGGTATCGGCCGATACTTTCCGATACCGATACTTTCAAGTATCGGACGGTATCGCTCAACCCTAGTGCTCGCACTACAATGGTTCTTCCCATGGCGCTGCCAGGTGTTTCAAGAAAAACAAAAGAAAGCCAGAGAGAAATGCAAAAGGGAAGAGCTTTTTCACGCAGGTTGGCTAGTGCCACGGCTGGTGTTAAGACTCTGCATCATTTTGATTGTTTGTCCAGTGAGCCCAATGCCGATTTGGAAGTTTGGGACAGTTTTTTGGCATGCTACAATGGCCGTTCGTTGCTGATGGAGGAGCCGGTTGGTAACGTTGATTTCGATCTGTTTACTCAAGCTTCTGGTGGTGTTGGTTTTGGGGCTTATTTCAGAGGCCAGTGGTGCGCCACTAGGTGGCCTGAGGAATGGTTTGCTGCAGGGTGGGTGAGGAATGTCATATTGCTGTAGATCTTTCCCATTCTGGTAGCGGTTCATTTGTGAAGAGTTGATTTTCGGAACAAACGGGTCCGCTTCAATTGTGACAATATGGCTGTTGTGTGTGCGATCAATAGTTTGATGGTATCTTCGCTTATGGTGATTAGGGTTCTTCGGCAGTTAGTGTTGTTTTGCCTGTCCATAAATTCGTATGTTACTGCTTCTTATATACCAGGAGTGATTTCTTGTCTCGTTTCAGTGGGAGCGTTTCCGGTCTTTGGCTCTGGATGTGGAGGAGCAGGGTTTGGAGTGCCTACTGGAGCTTTGGAGCATGGTCTCCGGGAGAATTAGTTGGTGTCGTGTGGGGCCAGCGGCGCTGGTGATAACCAGGTCGGAGCTTTGTTATTGTGGTTGAGGCGTGGGGCCGATGATGGGTAGTCAGCAGCGAAGGTGGGCAGACTTAGCGCGGCTTTGTCCTTTGGTTTTCGGCTTCAGATTTATAGGGATTTAACAAAGTCATTCTTGGTAAAGCAAGCGATTAAGGGGTTTTAAAAGAGGTGAGAGTCGGGGGGATCATGGGCGCCCGGTCTCTTTTGGTGTTTTGGCGCAGTTAGGCGTGCGTTTGGATGAAGTTTGTGTATCTGATTTTGAGGTGGCTCTTTTTCATTTGTCTTTTTCTCTTGCTTTTGATAGTTTTAAGCCTGGGAAAGATGGGCCATTGTTGTGTCACAAGGATGGGTCTTCTTTCCAGATTCCAGTTTGTTGCGGTTTTTAACCCCTTCATGACCCAGCCTATTTTGACCTTAATGACCTGGCCGTTTTTTGCAATTCTGACCAGTGTCCCTTTATGAGGTAATAACTCAGGAACGCTTCAACGGATCCTAGCGGTTCTGAGACTGTTTCTTCGTGACATATTGGGCTTCATGTTAGGCCGGCATCACACTCATCGTATGAAAATACGGTCCGTTTTTTAAGGCCGTAATACGCAGAAATGTTCCCAAAATAGTGATCCGTATGTCATCCGTAGGCAGGGTGTTGTAGCGCATTTTGCGCATGGCATCCTCCGTATGTAATCCGTATGGCATCCGTACTGCGATATTTTCTCGCAGGCTTGCAAATCCGACATCTAATGGATTTATGTGCTCAAATGTTCGTTAAAACATATATACAGTATATATATATGTATACATATATTCTGTATTTATATTTAAAGGGAACCTGTCACCCCGTTTTTTCAGTATGAGATAAAAATACCATTAAATGGGGCCTGAGCTGTGCTGGACAATAGTGTATTTTGATTCCCCACCTATGCTGCCGAAATACCTTACCAAAGTCGCCGTTTTCGCCTGTCAATCAAGGTGGTATGGTCAAATGGGCGTGGTGAAATCGCTTCTTCTCCCCCAGATCTTGCTTATCTTTCCGTTGGTGGCGTAGTGGTTTGCGCATGCCCAACAGGGGAATGCACTGCGCAGCTGAAGAAAAAGAGCGCGATCTGCGCTATTCTCCGCTTTTTCGCTGGCGGCGGCCATCTTCCTGAGGCCGCGCGTGCGCAGATGGAGTGCTCTGCTGCCCGGGGCTTCAGGAAAATGGCCACGGGATGCCGCGCGTGCGCAGATGGGGATCACGGCGGCCATTTTCCTGAAGCCGAGATGTGAACTGCAGGAGATTTGGCTAAAATTTGGAAAATTTCGCAATTTTCAAATTTTGAATTTTTATTCTGTTAAACGAGAGAGTTATGTGACACAAAATAATTAATAAATATCATTACCCACATGTCTACTTTACATCAGCACAATTTTGGAAACAAAATTTTATTTTGCTAGGAAGTTATAAGGGTTAAAAGTTGACCAGCGATATCTCATTTTTACAGCGAAATTTACAAAACCATTTTTTTTAGGGACCACCTCACATTTGAAGTCAGTTTGATGGGTCTATACGGCTGAAAATACCCAAAAGTGACACCATTCTAAAAACTGCACCCCTCAAGGTGCTCAAAACCACATTCAAGAAGTTTATTAACCCTTCAGGTGCCCCAAATAGAACTAAATGGGGGCACCACGGCCGGTGGGACTCAAACCAAGGTCTGAACAGTAACCAAATATAAAGAGAGAAAAAGCGGACCTTATAAAACGGGAGTCACCACCAAAATAGTATCAAAACAGCAGCTTTATTAAACACGTATCAAACAAGACAGAGCATGCTAAAAACATTTAAAAACAGCAAAGGGATATACAATACCCACATGATATCCAAATGCCCAAAATGAGGCAAAAGCACCGCACTAGCCCTGACAGAGTGTAATACAGATACCCAAAGATGGTGTAAATAACAGCATAATAGCGTGGCATATAGATCAAAGCCCTATCGGCCCCATGCCCACAATAATATGTGAGTACATGAGGATACCCCAAAGACCAATGTGGCCTAAAAAGCACCAAACAATAATGTGCCGTAGTGGCCACAAAAAAAATATAAAGCCTGGCTGAGCCGGTGATGGAAACAGTGTGGTGACCTGAAAAAAGTAAATGGACTATTACCCACCACAAAGGCAGCCGGCCTGAAAGAATGAATAAGCCAGAAGAAACCTCAGATCCAGGATGTTGTAAACCTGCGGAGTAGGGCAAGATCAAAAAGGGGGACGTGCACCCTGTAACAGGAGAAAGTGCGGGCTGCAGGCACCCAACGCGTGTCGCCACACACTGGTGGCTTCGTCAGACGAAGCCACCAGTGTGTGGCGACACGCGTTGGGTGCCTGCAGCCCGCACTTTCTCCTGTTACAGGGTGCACGTCCCCCTTTTTGATCTTGCCCTACTCCGCAGGTTTACAACATCCTGGATCTGAGGTTTCTTCTGGCTTATTCATTCTTTCAGGCCGGCTGCCTTTGTGGTGGGTAATAGTCCATTTACTTTTTTCAGGTCACCACACTGTTTCCATCACCGGCTCAGCCAGGCTTTATTTTTTTTGTGGCCACTACGGCACATTATTGTTTGGTGCTTTTTAGGCCACATTGGTCTTTGGGGTATCCTCATGTACTCACATATTATTGTGGGCATGGGGCCGATAGGGCTTTGATCTATATGCCACGCTATTATGCTGTTATTTACACCATCTTTGGGTATCTGTATTACACTCTGTCAGGGCTAGTGCGGTGCTTTTGCCTCATTTTGGGCATTTGGATATCATGTGGGTATTGTATATCCCTTTGCTGTTTTTAAATGTTTTTAGCATGCTCTGTCTTGTTTGATACGTGTTTAATAAAGCTGCTGTTTTGATACTATTTTGGTGGTGACTCCCGTTTTATAAGGTCCGCTTTTTCTCTCTTTATATTTAACCCTTCAGGTGCTTCACAGCAGCAGAAGCAACATGGAAGGAAAAAATGAATGTTTAACTTTTTCGCCATAAAAATGATTTTTAGCAACAATTTATTTATTTTCCCAAGGGTAAAAGGAGAAACTGGACCCCAAAAGTAATTGAACAATTTGTCCTGAGTGCGCCGATAACCCCATATGTGGGGGGGAACCACTGTTTGGGCGCACGACAGGGCTCGGAAGGGAAGGAGCGCCATTTGACTTTTTCAATGAAAAATTGGCTCAGATCTTTAGCGGACACCATGTCACGTTTGGAGAGCCCCTGTGTGCCTAAACATTGGAGCTCCCCCACAAGTGACCCTATTTTGGAAACTAAACCCCCTATGGAGCTTATCTAGATGCATAGTGAGCACTTTGAACCCCCAGGTGCTTCACAAATTGATCCGTAAAATTGAAAAAGTACTTTTTTTCACAAAAAAAATCTTTTAGCCTCAATTTTTTTCATTTTCACATAGGCAACGGGATAAAATGGATCCTAAAATGTGTTGGGCAATTTCTCCTGAGTACAACGATAATTCATATGTGGTCACAAACCGCTGTTTGTGCACACGGCAAGGCTCGGAAGGGAAGGAGCGTCATTTGACTTTTGAATTAAAAATTAGCTCCAATCGTTAGCGGACACCATGTCGCGTTTGGAGAGCCCCTGTGTGCCTAAACAATGGAGATCCCCCCACAAGTGACCCCATTTTAGAAACAAGACCCCCAAAGGAACTTATCTAGATGCATAGTGAGCACTTTGAAGAACCAGGTGCTTCACAAATTGATCCGTAAAAATGAAAAAGTACTTTTTTTTTTTCACAAAAAAATTCTTTTAGCCCCAATTTGTTCATTTCCACATGGGCAACAGGATAAAATGGATCCTAAAATGTATTGGGCAATTTCTCCTGAGTACACGGATACCTCACATGTGGGGGTAAACCACTGTTTGGGCACACGGCAGGGCTCGGAAGGGAAGGAGCGCCATTTGACTTTTTGAATGAAAAATTTGCTCCAATCGTTAGCGGACACCATGTCGTGTTTGGAGAGCCCCTGTGTGCCTAAACATTGGAGCTCACCAACAAGTGACCCTATTTTTGAAACTAGACCTCCCATGAAACTAATCTAGATGTGTGGTGAGCACTTTAAACCCCCAAGTGCTTCACAGAAGTTTATAACGCAGAGCCGTGAAAATAAAAAAATCAGTTTTCTTTCCTCAAAAATTATGTTTTAGCAAGCAATTTTTTTGTTTCACAAGAGTAATTGGAGAAATTGGACCCCAAAAGTTATTGTCCAGTTTGTCCTGAGTTTGCTGATACTCCATATGTGGGGGGGGGAACCAATGTTTTGGCACACGTCGGGGCTCGGAAGGGAAGTAGTGATGTTTTGAAATGCAGACTTTGATGGAATGGTCTGCGGGCTTCACGTTGCGTTTGCAGAGACCCTGATATGCCTAAACAGTAGAAACCCCCCACAAGTGACCCCATTTTGAAAACTAAACCCCCCCAAGGAACATATCTAGATATGTGGTGAGCACTTTGAACTCCCAAGTGCTTCACAGAAGTTTACAACGCAGAGCCGTGAAAATAAAAAATCATTTTTCTTTCCTCAAAAATAATGTTTTAGCAAGCAATGTTTTATTTTCGCAAGAGTAACAGGAGAAATTGGACCCCGATGGTTGTTGCACAGTTTGTCCTGAGCATGCTGGTATCCCATATGTGGGGGTAATCCACTGTTAGGGCGCACGTCGGGGCTCGGAAGGGAGAGAGCACCATTTGACTTTTTGAACGCAAGATTGGCTGGAATCAATGGTGGTGCCATGTTGCGTTTGGAGACCCCTGATGTGCCTAAACAGTGGAAACCCCTCAATTCTAACTCCAACACTAACCCCAACACACCCCTAACCCTAATCCCAACTCTAGCCATAACCCTAACCACAACCCTAACCCCAACACACCCCTAACCCTAATCCCAACCCTAACCCTAATCCCAACCCTCACCACAACCCTAACCCCAACACACCCCTAACCATAACCCTAACCACAAGCTGTAACGGAAAACCTAGGTAGGCAAGAGCTAATAACCCAGGCCCCTGTGATTTCCCTCAACTCTGGGAAACCCTGACTGACCCTCTCCCAGAGTTTACACTGATGGTGTGCATGTCTGGGCCTCCATCCTCACCCTGTCTCCCGTTTCAACCCTAGGCTGAAACAACCACACACCACCCAGTGAAGAGACCACACACCAATACCCACAGTTAGCACAGACAAGGATAACGGAAAATATGCACCACGCCGCAGTCACACAGGAATACACTATAAGTGCACAGGGCAAAATAAACACAAATAAAGGAAGGAGAAAATATGACAAAGGGAAATACACCACCAGATACGAAACTCCTTTTCCTAGACCACCACTCCAGACCGAGATAACCAAGCACAAGACAGAAGCTATAATCAGCGACGCCCAATGTTCAGAAGAACTATTTAAAGGCAGTGGGTGTGACCCAGCTTCCAATCCGAGCACCAGCTAAATTAACCCCGGACCAGCTAGATAAAATCTAGCCGACTCCACTGAGCACATAGTGGACAAAAGCGGAACTACCGCTGTCTGTCGAACGCCCTAGTATGAACAGCGTCCGACATGACACAAGCCTAATTTTAACCCTATTTCCAACCCTAGCCCTAATTCCAACCCTAACCCTAAGGCTATGTGCCCACGTTGCGTTCATGTGAGATTTTTCTGCACCATTTTTGAAAAATCCGCAAGTAAAAGGCACTACGTTTTACCTGCGGATTTACCGTGGATTTCCAGTGTTTTTTGTGCAGATTTCGCCTGTGGATTCCTATTGAGGAACAGGTGTAAACCGCTGCGGAATCCGCACAAAGTATTGACATGCTGCGGAAAATACAACGTAGCATTTCCGCGCGGTGTTTTCCACACCATGGGCACAGCAGATTTGGTTTTCCATAGGTTTACATGGTACTGTAAACCTGATGGAAAACTGCTACGAATCCGCTGAGGATCCGCAGCCAAATCCGCACCATGTGCACATAGCCTAATTCTAACCCTAACCCTAGTTCTAACCCTAATTCTAACCCTTACCCTAGTGGAAAAATAAAAGTAAATATATTTTCTTTATTTTATTATTGTCCCTACCTATGGGGGTGATAAAGGGGGGTTCATTTAGTATTATTTTTATTTTGATCACTGTGATAGGTTTTATCATAGTGATCAAAATGTACCTGTAACGAATCTGCCGGCCGGCAGATTCGGCGGGCGCACTGCGAATGTGCCCGCCATTTTTGGATGATGGTGGCGCCCATGGATAAGACGGACGGACACCGGGAGGCTCGGTAAGTGTGAGGGGGTGGTATCGGAGCACGGGGGGTGGATCGGAGCGGACAGGAGGACGGGGGGAGCAGTCAGGAGGACAGAGGGGAGCAGTGTACAGGACGGAGGAGTGGGGAGGAGATCGGTGGCGGTGGCGGGGCAGATCAGGGTTTCCAGCTATGGCCGATGATATTGCAGCATCGGCCATGGCTGGATTGTAATATTTCACCATTTTTCATAGGTGAAGTATTACAAATTGCTCTGATTGGCTGTTTCACTTTCAACAGCCAATCAGAGCGATCGTAGCCACGGGGGGGCGAAGCCACCCCCCCTGGGCTGAAGTACCACTCCCCCTGTCCCTGTAGGTCAGGTGAAATTGGAGTTAACCCTTTCACCCGACCTGCAGGGACGCGATCATTCTGTGACACAGCATATGCGTCACAGGTCGGATTGGCACAGACTTTCATGACGCATACTCTGTGTCACAGGTCGGGAAGGGGTTAAGCAAGCCCTGACTGTTTTGGGTTTGGATGCTTCCCAGTTTGCATCTCATTCATTTTGGATTGGGGCTGCAACTGAGGCAGCAGTTGGAGGTTTAGTCCCGGATGTTGTCCAGAGGATCGTGAAATGGGAGTCCGGGCGTTACAAGAATTACATTAGACCTTAAGGAGTATAGGTATTTTTTCATGTTGGGTATGGTATTCTTCTTGTTAATCAACAAAACCGCAGCAACTAAGCGAAAAAATACCCAGAAAAATCAATTAATATTGCATACAAAATTAACTTTATTAGGAAAAATCAATCAGGACAGGAGACATAGGGAAGCAAGGCTTACATCGTTTCACACATGTTTGGAAACGCTAGGGTGCACACCGTAGGATTGATATTAAATATATAAAAAAGTACAAAAAGGTGCATGATTAAGAAGTATGTTCACTGTCGTCACAGGTAAATGTACTGACATTTGCCAGAAAGTAGTTTGCAAAGTGAATAGAGCATATAATTTACCTGGACCGCACAGAATCAATCCAACCACAGCGGGCACCCGCCCCAACGCGCGTTTCGGCGGGATGGCCTTTTTCAAGGGGACCCCTTGAAAAAGGCCATCCCGCCGAAACGCGCGTTGGGGCGGGTGCCCGCTGTGGTTGGATTGATTCTGTGCGGTCCAGGTAAATTATATTCTCTATTCACTTTGCAAACTACTTTCTGGCAAATGTCAGTACATTTACCTGTGACGACAGTGAACATACTTCTTAATCATGCACCTTTTTGTACTTTTTTATATATTTAATATCAATCCTACGGTGTGCACCCTAGCGTTTCCAAACATGTGTGAAACGATGTAAGCCTTGCTTCCCTATGTCTCCTGTCCTGATTGATTTTTCCTAATAAAGTTAATTTTGTATGCAATATTAATTGATTTTTCTGGGTATTTTTTCGCTTAGTTGCTGCGGTTTTGTTGGTTTATATCATATGCGATTACCCTATAACATCCTAGTATGTTGCCCACTGTATATGATAATATACTTTTCTTTATATATAAATAATTTTTTGTGGGCATGAGTCTTGTGAAGGTATTTTGTTCTTGTTAATCAGTATGGATTGTAAGTTGTTTATATTTTTTATAGGTTCCAATCCCCTGTTGGTCTGGATCGTAGGTCACTCCTGTTGTGAATTTGCGTTTTGCTCCCTCTAGTGGTCATTAGTGATTTGACTCTGGAGCTTCTGTCTTCTCCTATATGCTCACCTGGGCCGTTAGTTCAGGGGCGTTGCTATATAAGCTCTCTGGACCTTCAGTTCAATGCCTGGCATCGTTGAAATCAGAGCTAATCTGTTGTGCTCTTGTGTTCTGATCCTGGTTCCTGATTGTTAAAGCTAAGTCTCTTCCTTGCTTTTTGCTTTTGTTTTGTTTTGTATTTTTGTCCAGCTTGTTCCAATCTGTATCCTGAGCTTTGCTGGAAACTCTAGGGGGCTGGTGTTCTCCCCCCGGACCGTTAGACGGTTCGGGGGTTCTTGAATCTCCAGCGTGGATTTTTATAGGGTTTTTGTTGACCAAATAAGTTATCTTGCTTTATTCTGCTATTAGTAAGCTGGCCTCTCTTTGCTGAACCTGGTTCATTTCTGTGTTTGTCATTTCCTCTTACCTCACCGTTATTATTTGTGGGGGGCTTGTATCTTGCTTTGGGGTCCCTTTCTCTGGAGGCAAGAGAGGTCTTTGTTTTCTTCTCCTAGGGGTAGTTAGATTCTCCGGCTGGCGCGAGTCATCTAGCGATCACCGTAGGCATGATCCCCGGCTACTTCTAGTGTTGGCGTTAGGAGTAGATATTTGGTCAACCCAGCTACCACTGCCCTATGAGCTGGATTTTTGTATCTCGCAGACTTACACGTACCTCTGAGACCCTGTCCACTGGGGTCATAACAGTATGCCAGGCCTGTATTGAATGTTTGATGCATTGCAGAAGTGGGATTATAAGAAAGAAAATTTTGAGGTTTTTTTTCCCTCTCTCATTTTTTTTTTTTTTTTTTTTTTCTTTTCCCCTTTACCTCAGAGTGGCTTAAGCTTGCTGCAGACATGAATGTCCAGACCTTGATTACAAGTGTGGACCAGCTTGCTGCTCGTGTGCAGGGTATACAAGATTATGTTATCAGAAATCCTAGGTCTGAACCCAAGATACCGATTCCTGAACCGTTTTCAGGAGACCGATTTAAGTTTAGGAATTTCAGGAATAATTGTAAATTGTTTTTGTCCCTGAGACCCTGTTCGTCTGGAGACTCTGCTCAACAAGTAAAAATTGTTATTTCATTCTTACGGGGTGACCCTCAAGATTGGGCTTTTTCGTTGGCGCCAGGAGATCCGGCATTGGCTGATATTGATGCATTTTTTCTGGCGCTCAGTTTACTTTATGAGGAACCCAATCTTGAGATTCAGGCAGAAAAAGCCTTGCTGGCTATGTCTCAGGGCCAGGACGAGGCTGAAGTGTATTGCCAAAAATTTCGGAAATGGTCCGTGCTGACACATTGGAACGAGTGTGCACTGGCTGCTAATTTTAGAAATGGCCTTTCTGAAGCCATTAAGAATGTTATGGTGGGTTTTCCTATTCCCACAGGTCTGAATGATACCATGGCCCTGGCTATTCAAATTGACCGGCGGTTGCGGGAGCGCAAAACCGCAAATTCCCTCATGGTGTTGTCTGAACGGACACCTGATTTGATGCAATGTGATAGAAAAACCGCAAATTCCCTCATGGTGTTGTCTGAACGGACACCTGATTTGATGCAATGTGATAGAATCCTGACTAGAAATGAGAGGAAAATTCATAGACGCCGGAATGGCTTGTGCTACTACTGTGGTGATTCTACACATGTTATCTCAGCATGCTCTAAACGTATAGCTAAGGTTGTTAGTCCTGTCACCGTTGGTAATTTGCATCCTAAGTTTATTCTGTCTGTAACTTTGATTTGCTCACTGTCATCTTATCCTGTCATGGCGTTTGTAGATTCAGGTGCTGCCCTGAGTCTTATGGATCTCTCATTTGCTAAGCGCTGTGGTTTTATTCTTGAACCATTAAAAAATCCTATACCTCTTAGGGGTATTGATGCTACGCCATTAGCAGAAAATAAACCGCAGTATTGGACACAGGTTACCATGTGCATGACTCCTGAACACCGCGAGGTGATACGTTTTCTTGTTTTGCATAAAATGCATGATGTGGTTGTTTTGGGGCTGCCATGGTTACAGACCCATAATCCAGTCCTGGACTGGAAGGCTATGTCAGTGTCAAGTTGGGGCTGTCGTGGTATTCATGAGGATTCCCTGCTTGTGTCTATTGCTTCTTCTACGCCTTCGGAAGTTCCGGAGTATTTGTCTGATTATCAGGATGTCTTTAGCGAGTCCAGGTCCAGTGCATTGCCTCCTCATAGGGAATGTGACTGTGCAATAGATTTGATTCCAGGCAGTAAATTTCCTAAGGGAAGACTGTTTAATCTGTCGGTACCTGAACATACCGCTATGCGTTCATATATCAAGGAGTCTCTGGAGAAATGACACATCCGTCCGTCTTCTTCCCCTCTTGGTGCGGGATTCTTTTTTGTGGCTAAAAAGGACGGATCTTTGAGGCCTTGTATTGACTATCGGCTTTTAAATAAGATCACTGTCAAATTTCAGTATCCTTTGCCGCTGTTGTCTGACTTGTTTGCCCGGATTAAAGGTGCCAAGTGGTTCACCAAGATAGACCTTCGTGGCGCGTACAACCTTGTGCGCATTAAGCAAGGTGATGAATGGAAAACCGAATTCAATACGCCCGAAGGTCATTTTGAGTACTTGGTGATGCCTTTTGGGCTCTCTAATGCCCCTTCAGTTTTTCAGTCCTTTATGCATGACATTTTTCGGAACTATCTGGATACATTTTTGATCATTTATCTGGATGATATTCTGGTTTTTTCTGATAATTGGGACTCGCATGTGGAGCAGGTCAGGATGGTCTTTAAAATTTTGCGTGAAAATTCTTTGTTTGTCAAGGGCTCAAAGTGTCTTTTTGGTGTACAGAAGGTTCCCTTTTTGGGGTTCATTTTTTCCCCTTCTGCTGTGGAGATGGACCCAGTCAAGGTCCGAGCTATTCTTGATTGGACTCAGCCCTCGTCAGTTAAGAGTCTTCAGAAGTTCTTAGGTTTCGCTAACTTCTACCGTCGTTTTATCGCTAATTTTTCTAGCATTGTGAAACCTTTGACGGATATGACCAAGAAGGGCTCCGATGTGGCTAATTGGGCTCCTGCTGCCGTGGAGGCTTTCCAGGAGTTGAAACGTCGGTTTACTTCGGTGCCTGTTTTGTGCCAGCCTGATGTCTCGCTTCCCTTTCAGGTTGAGGTGGATGCTTCAGAGATTGGAGCAGGGGCCGTTTTGTCGCAGAGAGGCCCTGGTTGCTCTGTTATGAGACCTTGCGCCTTTTTCTCTAGGAAGTTTTCGCCTGCTGAACGAAATTATGATGTGGGCAATCGGGAGTTGTTGGCCATGAAATGGGCATTTGAGGAGTGGCGTCATTGGCTCGAGGGTGCTAAGCATCGTGTGGTGGTCTTGACTGATCACAAAAATCTGATGTATCTCGAGTCTGCTAAACGCCTGAATCCTAGACAGGCCCGCTGGTCATTGTTTTTCTCCCGTTTTGACTTCGTTGTCTCGTATTTACCAGGTTCAAAGAATGTGAAGGCCGATGCTCTTTCCAGGAGCTTTGTGCCTGATGCTCCTGGAGTCGCTGAACCTGTTGGTATTCTTAAGGATGGAGTTATCTTGTCAGCTATTTCTCCAGATCTGCAACGTGTGTTGCAGAGATTTCAGGCTGATAGGCCTGATTCTTGTCCACCTGACCGACTGTTTGTGCCTGATAATTGGACCAGCAGAGTCATTTCCGAGGTTCATTCCTCGGTGTTGGCAGGTCACCCAGGAATTTTTGGCACCAGAGATCTGGTGGCCAGATCATTTTGGTGGCCTTCCTTGTCAAGGGATGTGCGGTCATTTGTACAGTCCTGTGGGACTTGTGCTCGAGCTAAGCCTTGCTGTTCTCGTGCCAGCGGGTTGCTCTTGCCCTTGCCTGTCCCTAAGAGACCTTGGACACATATCTCCATGGATTTCATTTCTGATCTTCCGGTGTCTCAAGGCATGTCTGTTATCTGGGTGATATGTGATCGCTTCTCCAAGATGGTCCATTTGGTTCCTTTGCCTAAGCTGCCTTCCTCTTCCGATCTGGTTCCTGTGTTTTTCCAGAACGTGGTTCGTTTGCATGGCATCCCTGAGAATATTGTGTCAGACAGAGGATCCCAGTTCGTTTCCAGATTCTGGCGATCCTTTTGTAGTAGGATGGGCATTGATTTGTCGTTTTCGTCTGCTTTCCATCATCAGACTAATGGACAGACGGAGCGAACTAATCAGACTTTGGAGGCTTATTTGAGGTGTTTTGTCTCTGCTGATCAGGACGATTGGGTGACCTTCTTGCCATTGGCTGAGTTTGCCCTTAATAATCGGGCTAGTTCCGCCACTTTGGTTTCGCCGTTTTTCTGCAACTCTGGTTTCCACCCTCGTTTTTCTTTGGGTCATGTGGAACCTTCTGACTGTCCTGGGGTGGATTCTGTGGTGGATAGGTTGCAGCGGATCTGGAATCTTGTGGTGGACAACTTGAAGTTGTCACAGGAGAGGGCTCAGCGCTTTGCCAACCGCCGCCGCGGTGTGGGTCCCCGACTACGTGTTGGGGATTTGGTGTGGCTTTCTTCCCGCTTTGTTCCTATGAAGGTTTCCTCTCCCAAATTTAAACCTCGTTTTATTGGTCCTTACAAGATATTGGAAATCCTTAATCCTGTATCCTTTCGTCTGGATCTTCCTGTGTCGTTTGCTATCCACAACGTGTTTCATAGGTCCTTGTTGCGGCGGTACGTTGTGCCTGTAGTTCCTTCTGCTGAGCCTCCTGCTCCGGTGTTGGTTGAGGGCGAGTTGGAGTACGTGGTGGAGAAGATCTTGGATTCTCGTCTCTCCAGGCGGAGGCTTCAGTACCTGGTCAAGTGGAAGGGCTATGGTCAGGAAGATAATTCCTGGGTGGTCGCCTCTGATGTTCATGCGGCCGATTTAGTTCGTGCCTTTCACGCCGCTCATCCTGATCGCCCTGGTGGTCGTGGTGAGGGTTCGGTGACCCCTCACTAAGGGGGGGGTACTGTTGTGAATTTGCGTTTTGCTCCCTCTAGTGGTCATTAGTGATTTGACTCTGGAGCTTCTGTCTTCTCCTATATGCTCACCTGGGCCGTTAGTTCAGGGGCGTTGCTATATAAGCTCTCTGGACCTTCAGTTCAATGCCTGGCATCGTTGAAATCAGAGCTAATCTGTTGTGCTCTTGTGTTCTGATCCTGGTTCCTGCTTGTTAAAGCTAAGTCTCTTCCTTGCTTTTTGCTTTTGTTTTGTTTTGTATTTTTGTCCAGCTTGTTCCAATCTGTATCCTGACCTTTGCTGGAAGCTCTAGGGGGCTGGTGTACTCCCCCCGGACCGTTAGACGGTTCGGGGGTTCTTGAATCTCCAGCGTGGATTTTTATAGGGTTTTTGTTGACCAAATAAGTTATCTTTCTTTATTCTGCTATTAGTAAGCTGGCCTCTCTTTGCTGAACCTGGTTCATTTCTGTGTTTGTCATTTCCTCTTACCTCACCGTTATTATTTGTGGGGGGCTTGTATCTTGCTTTGGGGTCCCTTTCTCTGGAGGCAAGAGAGGTCTTTGTTTTCTTCTCCTAGGGGTAGTTAGATTCTCCGGCTGGCGCGAGTCATCTAGCGATCACCGTAGGCATGATCCCCGGCTACTTCTAGTGTTGGCGTTAGGAGTAGATATTTGGTCAACCCAGTTACCACTGCCCTATGAGCTGGATTTTTGTATCTCGCAGACTTACACGTACCTCTGAGACCCTGTCCACTGGGGTCATAACACACTCCTATGTTTATTGGGGCGCAAGGCATGCGGATGTGTGGCGCAAGGGAAGACAACTCTGTTTTTCCAGGGAAGTGGCTGTGATCAGGTGGTTGGCATTCAAGGGATTGGATTGGAACAAGGTTAGGCAGGAAGTGCACAGTAGTGTCAGGTTGGATAAGCAGCCCGACATTTTGGTTTTGCACGTCGGGGGAAATGATTTGGATGTTCGCCCGTTTCGTGAGTTAGTGAGGGACATCAAGCACGATTTACTCAGGTTATGGATATCTATTTGTGATTTTACTGTGGTGTGGTCGGATATTGTCCCGAGGACACGCTGGCGGCATGTTAGATCAGTGTAAAACATCAATAAAGCGAGAATTAAGATAAATCTGGCGTAGTGTTGAGCATTCCGATACCGCAAGTATCGGCTATCGGCCGATACTTGCGGTATCGGAATTCCGATACCGAGATCTGATACTTTTGTGGTATCGGGAATCGGAATCGGAAGTTCCCAGTGTATGGTTCCCAGGGTCTGAAGGAGAGGAAACTCTCCTTCAGGCCCTGGGATCCATATCCATGTAAAAAATAAAGAATTAAAATAAAAAATAGGGATATACTCACCCTCTGACGCGCCCTGGTAGTAACCGGCAGCCTGCTTTGCTTAAAATGAGCGCGTTCAGCACCTTCCATGATGTCACGGCTTCTGATTGGTCGCGTGCCGCTCATGTGACCGCCACGCGACCAATCACAAGCCGTGACGTCATTCTCAGGTCCTAAATTCCTAATTCTAGGTATTTAGGACCTGAGAATGACGTCACGGCTTGTGATTGGTCGCGTGGCGGTCACAGGAGCGGCACGCGACCAATCAGAAGCCATGACGTCATGGAAGGCCCTAAACGCGCTCATTTTAAGCAAAGAAGGCTGCCGGTTACCAGCGGTGATGTCCAGGGGCCTCCGGAGAGGTGAGTATATCAATATTTTTTATTTTAATTCTTTACTTTACACGGTAATATGGATCCCAGGGCCTGAAGGAGAGTTTCCTCTCCTTCAGACCCTGGGAACCATCAGGATACCTTCCAATACTTGGTGTCCCATTGACTTGTACTGGTATCGGGTATCGGTGATATCCGATACTTTTCGGGTATCGGCCGACACTATCCGATACCGATACTTTCAAGTATCGGACGGTATCGCTCAACACTAATCTGGTGGTATCCAGTTTTGTAATCAGGAATGGGGGCATGGCGATGCGTCATTTTGAGTTGGAGGAAGGGGGCGAGGAATTTCTGCTGGGAGATGGTGTGCATTTGAATGCGGTGGGCATTGATTTGTGGGCCCTTGGTTTACAGAGTGGTATTGAGAGAGCAATAGCAGTTCGGTGTCGGGGGGTCTCCAGTATTTGAGGTGGTTAAATACCCTCGCTGTGGCAGTTGGAGGGGTCCTTGAAGTTGGTAGTAAATTGGCCTGGGGGGATCTGCCGGGATATGGATTATTCAGTTGGTGTGAGATTATGGTTTCTGGTCTGGTGATTTTGGGGGAATTTTGGCAACGGTGGGCCGGATTCCCTGGTTTAAGTGGACAATAGTACCCAGTGGGGTAATGGCTGGGAGTAATTTATGGTCTGTTTTTGTCCAAATTTTCTCGTATGGTTAACCACCAGATTTTGAGCTTCAAGGACCCTCCCTATGTTATTTTTCACTGTTAAATATGTTTTATAATAAAGGCCCCTGTGGCTGATTATTATCCAAGTTTAGAGTCTTGTCTTTATTTTAGAATGGGCACCGGGTATGGGGAAGGGGCAGTTTAAGATGAAGGGGATTAGAGATGTGTGAATAGCCCCCACCGGGATATCAACAATACCAATGTCATGTTGTAGTGCCCAGTACGTTGTGATGCCCAGCTCATGCTTCTGGAGACAAGCACCTGTAAATTGGGCAGGCTGTCATAGCCACAGAAATACCAAACATGTAGACGTTAAATGTGTTTTGGGCACACTGGGGTTCAGAAGGAAGGGGGGCATTTGGATTTCAGAGTGCAGAATTTGCTGAATTTCTTTTGGGGTTTCCGTTAACAGATGACAGACCTGAGTGGGGACTTGCTTTTTTTGTGGATTGAGTTGAAGTTTTTGTTGAGAACATTTTACATAACATTTGGGATCACATTTATCCAGAGCTCTACGCTGAGCACTTACATCGGGGTTTACATCTAAATCTATGAGTGACTTGATTTAGATGAAACCCCTGAGGCAGAATGAATAAAAAACAGCAATTCAGGAATTGTTTTTCGTCTTGTTTTTTTTTATACCGCTCTGCGTGTGGTAAAATTGATACTGCAGCTTTATTCTTCGAGCCAGTACGATTACAGCGATATCACATTTAGGCATTTTTACATAATAAAAACTATTTTATAGAAAAAAGAATTATTTTTGCATTGCTTTATTCTGAGAGCTATAACTTTTTTTATTTTTCTGCTGACGGAGATGTATGGCAGCTCATTTTTTGCGTTTTTGGTCATTTTCAGAGGTACCATTTTTATTTACATTTCATTTTTTTGATTGCGATTTATTCCACTTTTGTTCAGCGGTATAAAGCATCATTTTTGCATCATTTTTTATTTATTTTTTAACAGTGTTCTCTGAAGGGGTTAACTAGTGGGACACTTTATAGGTTGGGTCGTTCCGGGCACGGCAATATCAAATATGTCTACTTTTTTTTATTTTCATTTTTACATAAATAAATGTATTGGATTAATATTTTTTCTTTTTTTTTTGTCCTTCAATTTGTGATTTACAGTGACTGATTGCTGAGCTAATACTCTGTAATGCTTCTGTACTGCAAAGCATTAGATCAGCATCTGGCATGAAAGGAGGAGGCGTGTCATCTCGTACTCTGAGCATGGGCTGACAGGCCACCATCCCCAGGTGACCCCATGGCTATCTTTCTGCCCAGAGTCACCTTGGAGACCATCGGCATAAAACGCGATCGCATTGAGTTGTGCTGATGGACGCACAGAGGGAGCTCCTTCCCTCTGTGATGCCCCACGATGCAGCTGTCACTATTGACCTAGTCATCACAGATGTTAAACGCCCGTGATCGGTGTTAGCACTGATTGTCGACATTGCTGCAGTTACAGGTGATTTTAAGGAGTTAGCTAGTCCATTCCTGCCCCATAAATAGTTTTTTTGTCCAAGAGAGATGACATATCAGGACAGGGACCTAAATCTGAAGGATGCCTTGGCATTGCCAGTTGGGCTCAAATATATTGGCCAATCTATGCGCCAAGTACCTTATTTTTTACTGTAATTCATAGCAATTTTACAGATTAATATTTCATATATTCATTATATAGCGTTTTTCCCATTTTCCATGGCAGTAATGCAGTTTCAATGTTCTAGAGTAATCATTTTTAGTAATTCATGGTGCAACCTTATAGTTTTTCAAGTCATATGTTTTTTGGTTGGCACCTGTTCACACTAGCTTAGATGTGCTGGTCCTTTTTCTCTATTTATATTGTTGCAGAGTGTCAGTTCTCATATTGAGCTGACACCCCCATTTGATTACGGCGGCGCTCAGCGTGAGCCCTCAAGATAATGGCGCCGCATGTATGCTGCAGTTTGAGGGAATGGAAGGGGTTAAAGAGAACCTGTCAGTAGGATTTTGGAAAGCAAAGTATACACTTAGCCATATTGGTGCTGTGATACTGATTAAAATGATACCTGAGGTGAAGAAATCCATTTTGTGGTCTTGAGTAATCTTTGTGTGAAGTTTTGGTTTAATGTTATCCTTGTGCAACAGGGCAGGCCTGTGGTGCAAGCACAATCGCATCTCCATGTTATCCACCTTCTTCTTAATATGTATGTTCTGTCCAGCCATATAATTGCTGTCTAGAAAGTTTAGTCATTTTTTTTTATGTCTCTGTTATTACAGACATTGTATTTTTGTGTGTATTAATCCTTCATATATTTCATATTGTAAGGTAACAGCACCACCAGCTGGCCGTTTAACCCCTTCATGACCCAGCCTATTTTGACCTTAATGACCTGGCCATTTTTTGCAATTCTAACCAGTGTCCCTTTATGAGGTAATAACTCAGGAACGCTTCAACGGATCCTAGCCATTCTGAGACTGTTTTTTCGTGACATATTGGGCTTCATGATGGTGGTAAATTTAGGTCGATAATTTTTGCGTTTATTTGTGAAAAAAACGGAATTTTTTTGTGCGGTTCCGCAGCGTTTTTTTGTGCGTTTTTGCTGCGGTTTTCTTGCGGATTTGCTGCGTTTTTTACCCCTGCGGTTTTCTATAATGGAATGGATACAAAAACGCTGCAGATTCACAAAAAAGAATTGACATGCTATTTCTTTAAAACCGCAGCGTTTCCGCAGCGGATTTTCCGCAAAGTGTGCACAGCATTTTTTTTTCTCATTGATTTACATTGTACTGTAAATCAATTGCGGATCTGCAGCGTTTCTGCACTGCAAAAAACGCTGCGGATCCACAGAGAATCCACAACGTGTGCACATAAAGAAGTTTATTAACCCTTCAGGTGCTTCACAGCAGCAGAAGCAACATGGAAGGAAAAAATGAACATTTAAATTATTAGTCACAAAATGATCTTTTAGCAACAATTTTTTTATTTTCCCAAGGGTAAAAGGAGAAACTGGGCCCCGAAAGTAGTTGTCCAATTTGTCCTGAGTACGCTGATACCCCATATGTGGGGGGAACCACTGTTTGGGCACACGGTAAGGCTCGGAAGGGAAGGAGCGCCATTTGACTTTTTGAATGAAAAATTAGCTCCAATCGTTAGCGGACACCGTGTTGCGTTTGGAGAGCCATTGTGTGCCTAAACATTGGAGCTCCCCCACAAGTGACCCCATTTTGGAAACTAGACCCCCCAAGGAACTTATTTAGATGCATAGTGAGCACTTTAAACCCTCAGGTGTTTCACAAATTGATCTGTAATAATGAAAAAGTACTTTTTTTTCACAAAAAATTTCTTTCAGCCTCAGTTTTTTCATTTTCACATGGGCAACAGGATAAAATGGATCCTAAAATTTGTTGGGCAATTTCTCCTGAGTACACTGATACCTCACATGTGGGGGTAAACCACTGTTTGGGCACACGGTAAGGCTCGGAAGGGAAGGAGCGCCATTTGACTTTTTGAATGAAAAATTTGCTCCAATCGTTAGCGGACACCATGTCGCATTTGGAGAGCCCCTGTGTGCCTAAACATTGGAGCTCCCCCAAAAGTGATCCCATTTTGGAAACTAGACCCCCCCAAGGAACTAGTCTAGATGTGTGGTGAGCACTTTGAACCCCCAAGTGCTTCACAGAAGTTTATGACGCAGAGCCGTAAAAATAAAAAATAATTTTTCTTTCCTCAAAAATGATTTTTAGCCCGCAAGTTTTTATTTTCACAAGGGATAAAGGAGAAATTGGATGCCAAAAGTTGTTTTCCAGTTTGTCCTGAGTACGCTGATACCCCATATGTGGGGGTAAACCACTGTTTGGGCACACATCAGGGCTCGGAAGGAAAGTAGTGGCGTTTTGAAATGCAGACTTTGATGGAATGATCTGCGGGCGTCACGTTGCGTTTGCAGAGCCCCTGATGTGCCTAAACAGTAGAAACCCCCCACAAGTCACCCCATTTTGGAAACTAGACCTCCAAAGGAACTTATCTAGATATGTGTTGAGCACTTTGAACCCCCAAGCGCTTCACAGACGTTTATAACGCAGAGCCGTGAAAATAAAAAAACATTTTTCTTTCCTCAAAAATAATTTTTTAGCCCAGAATTTTGTATTTTCCCAAGGGTAACAGGAGAAATTTGACCCCAAAAGTTGTTGTCCAGTTTGTCCTGATTATGCTGGTACCCCATATATGGGGGTAAACAACTGTTTAGGCACACGTCGGGGCTCGGATGGGAGAGAGCACCATTTGACTTTTTCAACGCAAGATTGGCTGGAATTAATGGTGGCGCCATGTCGCGTTTGGAGACCTCCTGATGTGCCTAAACAGTGGAAACCCCTCAATTCTAACTCCAACACTAACCCCAACACACCACAAACCCTAATCCCAACCCTAACCATAACCCTAACCACAAGCCTAACCCTAATTCCAACCCTAACCCCAACACACCCCTAACCCTAATCCCAACCCTAACCCCAACACACCCTTAATCCTAATCCCAACCATAACCCTAACCACAAGCAAAACCCTAACCCCAACACACCCCTAACCCTAATCTTAACCCTAATTCCAACCCTAACCCCAACACACCCCTAACCCTAATCCCAACCCTAACCCCAACACACTCTTAATCCTAATCCCAACCATAACCCTAACCACAAGAAAAACCCTAACCCCAACACACCCCTAACCCTAATCTTAACCCTAATTCCAACCCAACTCTAATTCCAACCCTAACCCTAAGGCTATGTGCCCACGTTGCGGATTTGTGTGCGCACCGGTTTTGAAAAATCCGCAGGTAAAACGCACTGCGCTTAACCTGCGGATTTACCGCAGATTTCCAGTGTTTTTTGTGCGGATTTCACCTGCGGATTCCTATTATGGAGCAGGTGTAAAATGTTGCGGAATCTGCACAAAGAATTGACATGCTGCGGAAAATACAACGCAGCGTTTCTGCGTGGTATTTTCTGCACCATGGGCACTGTGGTTTTGATTTTCCATAGGTTTACGTGGTACTGTAAATGTGATGGAAAACTGCTACGAATCCGCAGCGACCAATCCGCTGCGGAACCCCAGCCAAATCCGCACCGCGTGCACATAGCTTAATTCTAACCGTAACCCTAATTGTAACCCTAACCCTAATTGTAATCCTAATTGTAACCCTAACCCTAATTCTAACCCTAACCCTAATTGCAACCCTAACCCTAATTCAAGCCCTAAGTGCAACCCTAACCCTAATTCTTACCCTAATTGCAACCCTAACCCTAATTGCAACCCTAACCCTCAGTGCAACCCTAACCCTCAGTGCAACCCTAACCCTCAGTGTAACCCTAAGTGCAACCGTAACCCTAAGTGCAACCGTAACCCTAAGTGCAACCATAACCCTAAGTGCAACCCTAGCCCTAACCTTAACCCTAGTGGAAAAATAAAAATAAATATTTTTTCTCTATCTTTTATGTTCCCTACCTATGGGGGTGATAAAGGGAGGGTTATTTACTATTTTTTAGTTTGATCACTGTGATAGAACCTATCACAGCGATCAAAATGTACTTGGAAAGAATCTGCCGGCCGGCAGATTCGGCGGGTGCACTGCGCATGGGCCCGTCATTTTGGAAGATCGCGGCGCCCATGGAGAAGACGGATGGACACCGGGAGGGACATCGGAGCTCGGTAAGTATGGGGGGGTGGGATCGGAACACGGGGGGGATCGGAGCATGGGGGGAGCAGACAGGAGGACGGGGGGAGCGGACAGGAGGACGGAGGGGAGCAGGGGACATGACAGGACGGAGAGGAGGAGATCGGTGGGGGGGGGGGGGCAGATCAGGGTCTCCAGCCATGGCAGATACTATTGCAGCATCGGCCATGGCTGGATTGTAATATTTCACCAATTTTCATAGGTGAAATATTACAGATTGCTCTGATTGGCTGTTTCACTTTCAACAGCCAATCAGAGCGATCGTAGCCACGGGGGGGTGAAGCCACCCCCCCTGGGCTGAAGCACCACTGCCTGCAGGTCGGGT
Organism: Ranitomeya variabilis; assembly: GCF_051348905.1. Lineage (NCBI taxonomy): Eukaryota > Metazoa > Chordata > Amphibia > Anura > Dendrobatidae > Ranitomeya > Ranitomeya variabilis. Next base: position 299,798,417 of record NC_135234.1, on the reverse strand, counting down.
GAAATTGGAGTTAACCCTTTCACCCGATCTGCAGGGACACGATCCCTCCATGACGCCACATAGGCGTCACAGGTCGGATTGGCACCGACTTTCATGACGCCAACGTGGCATCAAAGGTCGGGAATGGGTTAATGCATAGATTCTAGTTTAATTTGCAATGTCTTGTGGGAAGTTCCTAGGGCATTGTGGGATTGTTCCTGTTGCATTATGGTCTTATTATGACACTGTGAAGGGAACAGCAGCCATTATTCCTCCATGTGTCTTAGGAGAAACTACACCATTTGTGTTCTTCATGCTCCTTAAACAGCCTGCTCTAAGCATAGTTGTTAAGCACTATCTATGTGTTATAATTCTGTGTTTATCAATACGTTTGCTGTACTAAGTAGGTAATCATCAGTTTGTATTACCTCATGTTACCTGTGTATTGCGTACTATTTGTGTTTCATGCTCTGTGCAGTTATATATTCTGAAATGCTCCTGTTACTGCATCCTATAGTTTCACCCTTTCCTATCACATCTTTAAGAGGCTGTAAAATTGTAACCTTCTTTTATTGATTGCAGAAGACAGGGGGTTTAGCTACATGTCTCATTGCATACCCTGCTAACGTGTATGAGGACAGTATAATGTACATGCGCCACCCACTGTCTTCACCAGTAAGATGTTTTGAGCATCAACGATATATGTCTTCTCTTCGGAGCGCACACTGTGTGCAGAAGACCAGAGCAAGAGTGTGCTGAAGAGAACACATATATCACAGCTGATCTATGTCTTCTCTTTGGAGAGCACACTCTGTGCAGAAGACCAGAGCAAGAGTGTGCCAGAAATATTCTGATTATAGGCCAGCTATAGCTTGTGTTGTAGAATTGCCAGTCCTACACCACCTTACTTGATGTCTTTACGTGTCAGGGAACATGTAACTGACAACTGGGGACAAGATTGCAGTGGTCGGCCACGGCTGCTGCACTGCCATTGCTTTGTACGGCATATGACCACAATTAGCCACTGTCTATCGCATGTAACCACAGCCTAGCCACTGTCTATCGCATGTGACCACAGTATAGAAGAGTGTGCCGAAGAGAACACATATATCACAGCTAATCTATGTCTTCTCTTCGGAGAGCACACTGTGTGCAGAAGACCAGAGCAACAGTGTGCCGAAGAGAACACATATATCACTGCTGCTCTATGTCTTCTCTTCGGAGAGCACACTGTGTGCAGAAGACCAAAGGAAGAGTGTGCCGAAGAGAACACATATATCACACGGATCTATGTCTTTTCTTCGGAGCGCACACTGTGTGCAGAGGACCAGAGCAGGATTGTGCCGAAGAGAACACATATATCACCACTACTGAAACATCATTCTAGTGAAGGCAGTGGTTGGTTAATGTACATATTAAGAACAAGAAGGATAACTTGGAGATGTAAATGCGCATGCGCCACTGGTAGCATTTTGTTGAAGATAATTTTTTTAAATACCGCAGGAATTATTATACCGGCACGATGTTGTACCGGCATGGATCAGTGACCTGTCATTCAAAAAGGAGGACAAATAAGGGACCAAAGCATCAGGCCTGCACGGATGCATGAATGAAAACTTCACACAAAGATTACACAAAAAGCATAAAACGGATTTTTTTCACCATAGGTATCATTTTAATCCGTATCACAGAGTCAATATGGCTATGTGTGTACTTAACTTTGCTAAATCCTGCTGACAGGTTCTCTTTAAATCATATTTCTGCATACAATGCATTTCGGAGGCAGGTCCCATGCAGCCTCTCCCTATGTGTGTGTGTATAAGGAGATACAACTAAATCAAGAAACGTGTGCACTGCCTTTCAACTTGTGGTGCTCAGGTAGGTTCCAACACCATGACAATATATAATGAAACCTGGCACTCAACTTTTTTAACTGGAAATATATTTATTATCAGCAACAAAACGTTTCGGTCCCGGACTGGACCTTCATCAGTTACGTGCTATGTAAGATATTTTGGAGAGACGTGCCCGTATGAGCAGATGATGATTAGTTTTCCATAAGGATGCAGCGTGTTAACCTGTGTAGAGCTGTATGGGCAAAATCCGTATAGGGATGGCGTGGCTGACGCGGTGTTAACACTCTGCATCCTTATGGAAAACTAATTATCATCTGCTCATACGGGCACGTCTCTCCCAAATATCTTACATAGCACGTAACTGATGAAGGTCCAGTCCGGGACCGAAACGTTTTGTTGCTGATAATAAATATATTTCCAGTTAAAAAAGTTGAGTGCCAGGTTTCATTATATATTGTGTATAAGGAGAGACCTGTCAGTGTAGCCAAACAGGAAGGGAAAAAGCCGCTAGGAACAAGCCTCTTGGACTAGTCATGTGAGACACATTTCAAAGATTGCCACATGGTGCCTGATTCATGCTGTTCGTGGTTCGTACATCATGAATTCCCATTATATCACACATGGCAGATTTACTGACAAACAACAAGGAAATTCTGTGATGTCTCAATGTGGAAATTGGGTGAAAGCATTTGGTGTGTGCAATAATCACCAGCTACATTAATTCATCTACCAGATGCCTCTCTATAATGACAAATTATGTTTTAAAAATTATTGCATATTTTAGATTTTTAATATGACAATAACAGTATAACTATAAGCTATATAATGGGCACCGACAACCACTGACATTTGTTTATAGTTGTATTTCCTGCTCGTTAACTGTAAACACAGACTCTATAGTGGCAGAATAGCCTTTATGGCGCCATGGCTTTCCTACTGTGTAAAGCACGTCACTCTCCCTACACATGACTAATGCCAGTCTGACCAGTGATTGTGGTTCTCTATAACCAACCTAAAGCCTATTGTCAGGACAAAGCTCAGGTGCCATCATAAGTATCCAATTGGCACCTGGCACCTAGGCCGAGGACTGTCCACAGGGTCACTAGCATTTCATAGGCATGTATTATCTATCAATGACAGATACTTTATAGCTATTCCCTAAGTGCTGTAATTTATGCTAATACCAATATTTTTGTATTTGTAGTTATTTTTATTTGCTGCTTGCATCTCACATATTGATCTCATGCACAGTCAACTGTTCTCTTCACCACAGATAATAACAATTTTATGGTTTTAATCACATGAATTGAACTCTTAATTATCTTTTATAGGCTTTCATTGGATACACACTTATAACCCTCTGTCCCTTTTAAGTCTGATTTTTATACAAAAGAATTGAGAGTTCATGTCGTCAGCTTTTGTCTTTGCCACTGTTGCTTGACAGGGTACAGGAATGAAGAAATGGTAAGGCAGCAGTAACGGTTTTCTCTCATTTGCATCCCTCTTGGACACAGCAGAAACTACAGAAGGATAATTATAGAGGTTGGGAAATCAGCAGCAATTTTAGTCAAGTCCAAAATTAATAATGTTGACCTTCAAAGCTAAAACTCTCCTGTTTTTATTCATGCTCACCGCCAGAAAGATCTGAAGTGCACTGCTCAGAGCTTCAATGTAAGGATAGTCAAGAAGGCAGCCAGTCACTGTGATCATGTGATGATCAGCCAGTGACAGTAGTGGTGTACGAAGAGGTGTCACTAGGCAGCCTGGTCCATTCTCCATCCACCATGACCGATGCAGGGAGGTGTTAAAATTCATTATCAGGTCCCTGTGCTGGAAACATCAAAAACAACAATTTCTATTCCAATTTACACATTATTTATAGCATTGCCAAATAAAGTATTTAGAGTCAAATATGATATTAGATGCCATACTGGGTAAGCCTTTCATAAAGATGACTCTTCCAAAAGGTTTTTATTTTTTCAGAGGATGGGACCATTGGTAGTTAATAGTGATGATGGAACGTGCTTGGATAAGGTGTTTTCAGAACATGCTTGGGTGTTATCCAGGTATCTGGGGCATGCGCGAATAATATGTTTTAGTCCCCACAGCTGCATGATTCGCGGCTGTTAGATAGCCTCCACAGGCAATGTTGATACATGTTACAGCTGTAAAATAGCTGCTAGACATACTGCTGCGAGGACTCGAACATATTATTCACGCACGCCCCAGACACTGGGATAACATCAGAGCATGCTCAAATAACACCTTATCCAAGCACATTCACTAATTACTAGCAGTTAACCAAGTTACATTAGATTTAGAAATACTCTACAGTATATGGAAATAACAGTATGTAATGTCTTACCTGTGATAAATGCCCCACTTCCAGATAAAAACAGATTATAAAGGCATTCCACGCCACCCATAATGCCAGCCACACAGAATACTGAATGAAAACAGAACAGACAGAATTTAAATGGAAATGTGATAATTGGAACAGTCTATTCCACATTTTTCTCCTGTTATCCACCATAACCTGACCTATGTAAACTTGTATCAGTGGTACGGCACATCTACTAAAATGCCTATAAGTGAGGATATGAGCCGATATGTGACAGTGGCTATGCTGTGGTCACATGCAATTGACAGTGGCTATGCTGTGGTCACATGCGATAGACAGTGACTAGGCTGTGGTCACATGCGTTAGACAGTGGCTATGCTGTGGTCTCATGCAATTGACAGTGGCTATGCTGTGGTCACATGCGATAGACAGTAGCTAGGCAATGGTCACATGCGATAGACAGTGACTAGGCTGTGGTCACATGTGATAGACAGTGGCAATGCTGTGTTCACATGCAATAGACAGTGCCTAAGCTGTGGACACATGCGATAGACAGTGGCTAAGCTTGGTCACATGCAATAGACAGTGGCTAGGCTGTGGTCACATGCCATAGACAGTGGCTAGGCTGTGGTCACATGCCATAGACAGTGGCTAGGCTGTGGTCACATGCCATAGACAGTGGCTAGGCTGTGGTCACATGCCATAGACAGTGGCTAGGCTGTGGTCACATGCAATAGACAGTGGCTAGGCTGTGGTTACATGCGATAGACAGTGGCTAATTGTGGTCACATGCCGTACAAAGCAATGGCAGTGCAGCAGCCGTGGCCGACCACTGCAATCTTGTCCCCAGTTGTCAGTTACATGTTCCCTGACACGTAAAGACATCAAGTAAGGTGGTGTAGGACTGGCAATTCTACAACACAAGCTATAGCTGGCCTATAATCAGAATATTTAGGACTGTATGAGAACTCTGCTCATGCATTTATTATAAGGTATGTAGCTTTGTAATCGGCTCTAAAAAACTAGAACGTTGATTTTATTTTGCAAATATACATTTATAGGATGTATTGGCACAGAGTAAGCTCATGATCAAGCTATGAGCATTGTATCTACAGTGTGATTGTGCTTGATCTTTGGCTAAAATCTTCTCATAAGTAACCATCTTACTTACCAAGATCAAGTATTTAGATCTGTAATGTAAAGTGCCAAATATCCCCAAGATGACAGCCATGATGTGCAGGAAATTGGCTAGTATTGGAGCCCACTGGTAGCCGAGGAAGTCAAATATTTGCCTCTGTAGAGCAGCTGCCTGTCATAATTTAATACAAAAATCCATGAGATAAATGGTCAATCTTCCAGGGTCGTAAAGTGGCCAAACATTATGATTTGATGGAGTAAAGAGAACAAAGTGACCCAATGATGATTCACAACTTAGGAATCTATTCAATATTTATGGGGCCTTTAAAAATACCATTGAGTGAGGGAAACACATGAATAGACCGAGCAGCCTGTAGATTATGCTGCAAAGGATCAGGGAACAAGAGGGTTAAAACAATACTATCAATGATATTGATGAATAGGGTCATTAAAAAGCTGTTAACCTCAGAAGCTTGCAGTTTATTGGATTATTGAACAGAAAAATATTCAAGCATTAGAATTCACTCACATATTATTGGACACAGACCCATGCAGAGCATTTCAAAAGTATTCATGCCCTATAATTCTCTCCTTTCACTTAAAGGGAACCTGTCACCTGAATTTGGCGGGACCAGTTTTGGGTCATATGGGCGGGGTTTTTGGGTGTTTGATTCACCCTTTCCTTACCCGCTAGCTGCATGCTGGCCGCAATATTGGATTGAAGTTCATTCTCTGTCCTCCGGAGTACACGCCTGCGCAAGGCAATATTGCCTTGCGCTGGCATGTACTCCGGAGGACAGAGAATGAACTTCAATCCAAAATTGCGGCCAGCATGCAGCCAGCGGGTAAGGAAAGGGTGAATCAAACACCCGAATACCCCGCCCATATGACCCAAAACTGGTCCCGCCAAATTCAGGTGACAGGTTCCCTTTAATAATCATACACTGAAATATTGGATTTCATTTTAGATTTACACTGTATGTACAATATCAGATAGATAGTCATTTGACATATCGAAAGATAATATAGATTATGAGTAACATTATTATTTACCACCTGGTTAACTTGATTTATTTGGGGAATAACACTTTATCAGATACCAGACACATAATTTAATCTATCTATCTGTCTGTCTGTCTATCCCATATCGATCTATCTAAAAAGAAAAAATTAGCATAGCACAGTAAAAATAGGGGGCAGAGCTTCAGAGGCACATACCAAACCTTATGAATACAGTCAAAAAAAGTTGAAGCAGCACTCTATGATGCAGTGATAAGATTGCTCTTTATTGGCCCATGTGGAGACGTTTCGGTCCTGTCTGCAGACTGCTTGAGAAACGTCTGCATCCAGGACCGAAATTTCACCACATGGGCCACTAAAGAGCAAAGAGCATCTTATCACTGCATCATGGAGTGCTGCTTCAACTTCTTTTGACAGAAGCTAGATAGATAGATAGATACAGTAGATAGATAGATAGATAGATAGATTCTATCTATCTATCTATCTATCTATCTATTCTGAGGGTCCTGGCTTTGAAATTACTGTACTTGGCTGATGAAATGTTGTGATTTCTTTGAGATGTGTGCATAAAAATCAGACTGCATACGCATGGTCTGTGTGCCGTCTGATTTTCTTCTTGCACCCATTGACTTACAATGGCCAGTCTTGTCCGATATCAGTGGCAGCTTTCAGCAAGCTGCGATTTTTTTTCCTCAGACCAATTACAGCTGAGGAAAGACTCCCAGATTAGCACTGACTCATTGGTTTCCATTGGTGCAAGTGCAAGGTGATGTTTTATTACATTGCATTCTCTGATTTTATGCGCAAGTAGGAGAAGGCCTAAGCAGTTGTTCAGTACTGGACGACCCCTTTAATGTCAGCATATAAGACACATTTTCTGACTTACATGAGCACTAATGCTACGGCAAGTTGATCAGTACAAGTAAGTAATCATGGGTACTATATGTGACCAAATGATTTCTAGGTCAGGTTATAATGTGCAGAAACACTGCATTTTCCGCTGTATTCTTTCTGCAGTTGTCTTCCCCAAAATACATAATAGCAGTTAACGCTGACTATCATTGCATCTATGTTGTGTTTTTTAATTGTTTTCCTTTTTTTATGCATTTTTTTTTGTAGATTTCACAAGGCTTATAGGGAAAAAAGCACAAAAAAAAATCACACAGTTCAACAGCATCTTAAGGCTACTTTCACACTAGCATCGTACGACGCAATGTCGTGCCGACATACCGACGCATGCTGTGAGAAAAAAAAAGCACAACGGGGGCAGCGGATGCAGTTTTTCAACGCATCCGCTGCCCCATTGTGATATCCGGGGAGGAGGGGGCGGAGTTCCGGCCACGCATGCGCGGTCAGAAATGGCGGACACGACGCACAAAAAAAGTTACATGTAACTTTTTTTGTGCCAATGGTCCGCCAAAACACGACACATCCGTTGCATGACGGATGCGACGTGCGGCAATGCGTTGCTAATGCAACCCTATGGAGAAAAAAAGCATCCTGCGGGCAACTTTTTTCTCCAAAACGACGCATTGTGACGTTGTGACGTGCGTCGTACGACGCTAGTGTGAAAGCACCCTAAGGCACACAGTGGACATAAGTGTTAATGAAATCATATCCGCCTTGCTTGAATAATTAAATGCAGATTATTTTATTCCCTGTGTTTTCTATGCAAAAATAAAGTGGAAAAAGGCAGTATTTACGCTGTGTGCGAAATTGGTCTAAGTGTGATCACTTGTTACATAGTTACATAGTTACATAGTTATTAAGGTTGAAGGAAGACTGTAAGTCCATCTAGTTCAACCCATAACTTAACCTAACATGCCCTAACATGTTGATCCAGAGGAAGGCAAAAAAAAACCATGTGGCAAAGAGTAACTCCACCATGGGGAAAAAAATTCCTTCCCGACTCCACATACGGCAATCAGACTAGTTCCCTGGATCAACGCCTTATCAAGGAATCTAGTGTATATACGCTGTAACATTATACTTTTCCAGAAAGGCATCCAGTCCCCTCTTAAATTTAATTAATGAATCACTCATTACAACATCATACGGCAGAGAGTTCCATAGTCTCACTGCTCTTACAGTAAAGAATCCACGTCTGTAATTATGCTTAAACCTTTCCTCCAGATGTAGAGGATGCCCCCTTGTCCCTGTCTCAGGTCTATGATTAAAAAGATCATCAGAAAGGTCTTTGTACTGTCCCCTCATATATTTATACATTAAAATAAGATCACCCCTTAGTCTTCGTTTTTCCAAACTAAATAGCCCCAAGTGTAATAACCTATCTTGGTATTGCAGACCCCCCAGTCCTCTAATAACCTTGGTCGCTCTTCTCTGCACCCGCTCCAGTTCAGCTATGTCTTTCTTATACACCGGAGACCAGAACTGTGCACAGTATTCTAAGTGTGGTCGAACTAGTGACTTGTATAGAGGTAAAATTATGTTCTCCTCATGAGCATCTATGCCTCTTTTAATACATCCCATTATTTTATTTGCCTTTGTAGCAGCTGTCTGACACTGGCCACTGAATATGAGTTTGTCATCCACCCATATACCCAGGTCTTTTTCATTGACGGTTTTGCCCAGAGTTTTAGAATTAAGCACATAGTTATACATCTTATTACTTCTACCCAAGTGCATGACCTTACATTTATCCCCATTAAAGCTCATTTGCCATTTATCAGCCCAAGCTTCTAGTTTACATAAATCATCCTGTAATATAAAATTGTCCTCCCCTGTATTGATTACCCTGCAGAGTTTAGTGTCATCTGCAAATATTGAAATTCTACTCTGAATGCCCCCTACAAGGTCATTAATAAATATGTTAAAAAGAAGAGGGCCCAATACTGACCCCTGTGGTACCCCACTGCTAACCGCAACCCAGTCCGAGTGTGCTCCATTAATAACCACCCTTTGTTTCCTATCCCTGAGCCAGCTCTCAACCCACTTGCACATATTTTCCCCTATCCCCATTACTCTCATTTTATGTAACAACCTTTTGTGTGGCACCGTATCAAAAGCTTTGGAAAAGTCCATATACACTACGTCCACTGGGTTCCCTTGGTCCAGTCCGGAACTTACCTCTTCATAGAAGCTGATCAAATTAGTCTGACATGAACGGTCCCTAGTAAACCCGTGCTGATACTGGGTCATAAGGTTATTCCTCTTCAGATACTCCAGTATAGTATCCCTTAGAATGCCCTCCAGGATTTTACCCACAGTAGAGGTTAAGCTTACTGGCCTATAATTTCCGAGTTCAGTTTTTGTCCCCTTTTTGAATATTGGCACCGCATTTGCTATACGCCAGTCCTGTGGTACAGACCCTGTTATTATGGAGTCTTTAAAGATTAAAAATAATGGTCTATCAATGACTGTACTTAGTTCCTGCAGTACTCGGGGGTGTATCCCATCCGGGCCTGGAGATTTGTCAATTTTAGTTATTTTTAGACGCCGCTTGTTCAAACATTCATAAATAATAGCAGCATATCCATATGTATAGGGTGATGTGCTGCCGATAATTCTAATGTCACCATTAAAGGGAACCTGTCAGCTGATTTGGCCGCTATAAGATATGGCCACCGCCTTTCAGGGCTGATATACAGCATTCTATAATGCTGTAGATAAGCTCCAGATCCGACCTGGAAGATTAGAAAAATAAAGTTTATTAACCCCGTAATGACAGCCAATATGTCTTTTAACTGACCTGAGATATAAGAGAATAGCGTCCCCATACAGGTGACAATCCTGCAGCTGTCAGCTGTACACTATAGCTGACAACTTGCTGCATTAGCCACAATCAGTGTTTGCCCCGCCCAAATCTGTTTAACCCCTTAGATGCTGCTATCAATAGTGACTACATCATTATAAATGGTTAACAGAGTGTGGGGGCTTCCTCTTTATCCCAATTGGTGCCCTCCGATAATGATTTTGTGATCCTGATGTTTGCGATGGCAATTCACAACCAAATAGCGGCCTTAGAGTCTGACGGCTGTTGTAACCTGTTCAGAAGTTAGAGGCATTTAGGTGGTAAAAATACACATTTTCATTTCTGTCATACCACTTTGCATTAATTCCTGTAAAGCACCTGAAGGATTAATAAACTACCTGAAAGCAGTTTTCAATATGTCAGGGGGTGCTGTTTTTAAAATGGTATCACTTTTGGGGGTTTCCCAATATATGGGTCCACTAAAGGCACTTAAAACATGGATAGGTCCCTAAAAGCATAAATTTTGTAAATTACCTTGAAAAAATGAAAAATTACTGCTACATTTTTAAACCTCCTAAAATGCTAACAAAATAAAATAACATTTTACAAATGGTGCTGATGTAAAGCAGACACGAGGGAAATGTTATTTATTAATGTTTTGCTGTGGTATGACTATCTGGATTAAAGGGATAATCATTCAAAGTTTGAAAATTGCTAATTTGTTAACATTTTTCTCAAATTTCTGATATTTTTTATAAATCAACAGAAAACATATCTACCTAAATTTACCATTATCATAAAATATAATGTGTCACGAAAAAACAATCTCAAAATCACTGGGATTTGTTGAAGTAATCCAGAGTTATTACCACATAGATTGACACTGGTCAGATTTCAAAAATTTGGCTCCGTCACTAAGGGGTTAAACTCATCCGGGGGGCAGTCCGGTCCGATGGGTGTCACAGGTCCGGGTCCAGCGCCTCCCATCTTCTTGCGATGCCACTGTCCTGTTGCTTCATGGCTTCTCGGTATCGTGCTCCTGCGCAGGCATACTTATCTGCCCTGTTGAGGGCATAGCAGATTCTTGCTGTCACGGAGTGACTGACCCAGTGTGACACGACCCAACGGTTGGTCAGTCACCAAAACGGTACAACAACACAACGCCGATGGAATAGGGGAGAGGAAAGCCCTGACAATAGTGAATCAGGGGACGGTCACCTCCTGAGAACTGGCCTGAACCTGTCCTTGGTCTCACCTAACACCCTATGCAGGTCCTTTCCCCTACCAATGTTAGGATACCTCATCCCTAAATGTCACCTATAACTGCCTAGCTAGTGCACTGGCAAGTGACGGGCACTAGCCGCACCACTGCAGGTAAGAAACACAGGGAAGGGACAGACACCAAAGGGTTGAGGTAACAAAAATACAACACTTAGCTTTCTGCAGCAAAGCACCACACAGCAGGATAAAGACACAAGATCAACATATTCAGCTGAAGCACCACTGCACCCAGAGAGCTCCTTACTCCAGCTTGGTCACTGGAGATTGCTCTAACACTGACAGTCAGCTGATGCATCAGGTGACCTTTTAACCCCTTAATCCCATTTAACGTACTATCCCGTCAAAGTGACCTGGGACTTAATTTCCAGGGATGGGATAGTACGTCATAGCGATCGGCCGCGCTCACAGGGGGAGCGCGGACGATCGCGGCTGGGTTTCAGCTGACTATCACAGCTGACATCCGGCACTATGTGCTAGGAGCGGTCACGGACTGCCCCAGCAAACTGCGATCAAACATGATCACAGCGTTCCGGGAGCATAGGGAAGCATCGCGCAGGGAGGGGGCTCCCTGCGGGCTTCCCTGAGACCCTCGGAACAAGGCGATGTGCTCACCTTGTACCGAGCATCTCCTCCCTGCAGGCCCCGGATCCAAAATGGCCGCGGGGCTGCATCCGGGTCCTGCAGGGAGGTGGCTTACCAGTGCCTGCTCAGAACAAGCGCTAGTAAGCCTGCAGCCCTGCATGTCACATCGCTGATCTGACACAGTGCTCTGCAAAGTGTCAGATCACCAATCTGACCTTATAACATGATGCCCCCCCTGGGGCAATGTTATAAAGTAAAAAAAAAATATTTAGTTGTGAAAAAAAAAAATCCTAAATAAAGAAAAAAAAATATTGTTCCCATAAATACATTTCTTTATCTAAATAAAAAAAACAAAACAATAAAAGTACAGATATTTAGTATTGTCGCTTCCGTAACGACCCGACCTATAAAACTGTCCCACTAGTTAACCCCTTCAGTGAACACCGTAAAAAAAAAAAAAAAACCTGAGGCAAAAAACAACGCTTTATTATCATACCGCCGAACAAAAAGTGGAATAACCCGCGATCTAAAAAACGAATATAAATAACCATGGTACCGCTGAAAACATCATCTTGTCCCACAAAAAACGAGCCACCATACAGCATGATCAGCAAAGAAATAAAAAAGTTATAGTCCTCATAATAAAGTGATGCAAAAATAATTATTTTTTTCTATAAAATAGTTTTTATCATATAAAAGCGCCTAAACATAAAAAAATTATATAAATGAGGTATCGCTGTAATCATACTGACCCGAAGAATAAAACTGCTTATCCATTTTACCAAACGCGGAATGGTATAAACACCCCCCCCAAAAGAAATTCATGAATACCTGTTTTTTGGTCATACTGGCTCACATAAATCGGAATAAAAAGCGATCAAAAAATGTCACGTGCCCAAAAATGTTACCAATAAAAACGTCAACTCGTCCCGCAAAAAACAAGACCTCATATAACTCTGTGGACCAGAATATGGAAAAATTATAGCTCTCAAAATATGGTAATGCAAAAAAATATTTTTTGCAATAAAAAGCGTCTTTTAGTGTGTGACGGCTGCCAGTCATAAAAATCCGCTAAATAACCCGCTATAAAAGTAAATCAAACCCCCCTTCATCACCCCCTTTTGTTAGGGAAAAATAAAAAAATGAAAAAAATGTATTTATTTCCATTTTCCCGCTAGAGTTAGGGCTAGGGTTAGGGCTAGGGTTTGGATTACATTTACAGTTGGGATTAAGGTTAGGGGTGTGTGAGGGTTAGGGGTGTGGTTAGGGTGACGGTTGGAATTAGGGTTAGGGGTGTGTTTGGGTTAGGGTTTCAGCTAGAATTGAGGGTTTCCACTGTTTAGGCACATCAGGGCTGTCCAAACGCGACATGGCTTCCGATCTCAATTCCAGCCAATTCTGCTCTGAAAAAGTAACAGTGCTCCTTCCCTTCCGAGCTCTCCCATGCGCCCAAACGGGTTTACCCCAAAATATGGGGTATCAGCGTACTCAAAGAAAATTGGACAACAACTTTGGGTCCAATTTCTCTTGTTACCCTTGGGAAAATAACAATTTGGGGGTTAAAAAAACATTTGTGTAGGAAAAAAATGATTTTTTATTTTCACGGCTCTGCGTTATAAACTGTAGTGAAATACTTGGGGATTCGAAGTTCTCACGACACATCTAGATAAGTTCCTTGGGGGGTCTAGGTTTCAATATGGGGTCACTTGTGGGGGGTTTCTACTGTTTAGGTACATCAGGGGCTCTGCAAAAGCAACGTGACGCCTGCAGACCAATGCATCTAAGTCTGCATTCCAAATGGCGCTCCTTCCCTTCCAAGCTCTGCTATGCGCCCAAACAGTGGTTCCCCCCACATATGGGGTATCAGCGTACTCAGGACAAATTGGACAACAGCGTTTGGGGACCAATTTCTCCTGTTACCCTTGGCAAAATACAAAACTGGGTGTAAATATAATTTTTGTGGAAAAAAAATGATTTTTTATTTTCACGGCTCTGCGTTATTAACTGTAGTGAAACACTTGGGGGTTCAAAGTTCTCACAACACATCTAGATAAGTTCCTTGGGGGGTCTAGTTTCCAATATGGGGTAACTTGTGGGGAGTATCTGCTGTTTAGGTACATTAGGAACTCTGCAAATGCAATGTGACGCCTGCAGACCATTCCATCTAAGTCTGCATTCCAAATGGCGCTCCTACCCCTCCGAGCTCTGCCATGCGCCCAAACGGTGGTTACCCCCCACATATGGGGTATCGGCGTACTCAGGACAAATTGCACAACAACATTTGGGGTCCAATACAAAACTGGGGGCTAAAAAATAATTTTTGTGAAAAAAAAGGAATTTTTATTTTCACGGCTCTGCGTCATAAACTGTAGTGAAACACTTGGGGGTTCAAAGCTCTCACAACACATCTAGATAAGATTCTTAGGGGGTCTACTTTCCAAAATGGTGTCACTTGTGGGGGGTTTCAATGTTTAGGCACATCAGGGGTTCTCCAAGTGCAACATGGCGTCCCATCTAAATTCCAGCCAATTTTGCATTGAAAAATCAAATGGCGTTTCTTCCCTTCCGAGCACTGCCATGCACCCAAACAGTGGTTTACCCCCACATATGGGGTATCAGCGTACTCAGGACAAAATGCACAACGTTTGGGGTACAATTTCTTCTGTTAAGCTTAGGAAAATAAAAAATTGGGGGAAAATTTATTTTTGTGAAAAAATATTATATTTTATTTTTACGGCTCTACATTATAAACTTCTGTGAAGAACTTTGTGGGTCAAAGTGGTCACCACACATCTAGATAAGTTCCTTAGGGGGTCTACTTTCCAAAATGGTGTCATATCTGGGGGGTTTCAATGTTCAAGCACATTAGTGGCTCTCTAAACGCAACATGGTGTCCCATCTCATTTCCAGTCAATTTTGCATTGAAAAGTCAAATGGCGCTCCTTCTCTTCCGAGCTCTGCCATGCACCCAAACAGTGGTTTACCTCCACATATGGGGTATCGGGGTACTCAGGACAAATTGTACAACAAGTTTTGGGGTCCATTTTCTCCTGTTACCCTTGGTAAAATAAAACAAATTGGAGCTGAAGTAAATTTTTTGTGAAAAAAAATTAAATGTTCATTTTTTTTGAACATTCCAAAAATTCCTGTGAAGCACCAGAAGGGTTAACAAACTTCTCGAATGTGCTTTTGAGCACCTTGAGGGGTTTAGTTTTTAGAATGGTGTTACACTTGATTATTTTCTACCATATAGACCCCCTCAAAATGACTTCAAATGTGATGTGGTCCCTAAAAAAAATGGTGTTGTAAAAATGAGAAATTGCTGGTCAACTTTTAACCCTTATAACTCCCTAACAAAAAAAAATGTTGCTTCCAAAATTGTGCTGATGTAAAGTAGACATGTGGGAAATGTTACTTATTAAGTATTTTGTGTGACATATCTCTGTGATTTAAGGGCATAAAAATTCAAATTTGGAAAATTGCGAAATTTTCAAAATTTTCGCCAAATTTCCATTTTTTTCACAAATAAACGCAGGTAATATCAAAGAAATGTTACCACTATCATGAAGTACAATATGTCTCGAGAAAACAATGTCAGAATCACCAAGATTTGTTGAAGCGTTCTAGAGTTATAACCTCATAAAGTGACAGTGGTCAGAATTGTAAAAATTGGCCTGGTCAAACCACCCTCGGGGCTTAGGGGGATAAAGGATGGTGGGAGTGGTCACCGCCCACATCAGCTCAGCTAGCAGCAATGCAATTACATCAGCAGGCCAGCGGGGAGAAACTGACATTAACTCCCGATGGGCTGAAAGGAAAAAAGATTTAAGTTAAAGAAACCAGATCTGCCACAAATCCAAAAATGGATTGTGAGTCGTGACACCTACTGGCGCTGGGACTCTCTGACCTTTCCCTGCGCCTGTGCACTCCAGTACTTTGCTCTGCCCTCAACAGGGCAGATAAGTACGCCTGCACAGGAGCGCAATGCCAGGGAGCCATGAAGCAAGCAGGAGAGTGGCATCGCATGGAGATCGGAGGTGCCGGACCCGGACCTGCGACACCCATCGGACCGGACCGCCCCCCCGGTTGAGAATGATAAAAGTTATTTTTCTTATCTTGCAGATCGGATCAGGGACTTATCTACAGCATTATAGAATGCTGTACATAAGCCGTGAAAGGTGGTGGCTGCATCTTATAGCGACCAAAACAGCTGACAGATTCCCTTTAAAGATTTGCATATGGTGATGAATTGGAATCTGATTGTGAGCCAGGCCTCTGCATCCTACAACATCAGTATCTGACCTCACAGATGATCTATTGTTGAAAATTCCCACGGACCCGCTCCAAGGTCACATGGCAAGCAGGGCCGGACTGGTACTCAAATTCAGCCCCGGCATTTGAAGTTACACAGGCCCACTTGTCACATGTTGACTGTATAATAACTTTGTACACTTGTAGGTTACAAGAAGTGAGGGGAGTGTAACACGACTATATACCATATAATTACAGCTGTATGCAGCATTACAGCTCAGTCCTATTTATTGCTTTTAGTTGCAGTACCAAGAAAAGCCGCTACTTTACCTACATAACTGGATCTCCTAGATAATGAAGGGATTGAGACCACCAAAGGCTATGGAACCTCATTCTGATGCTCCATAAACTTTGCCTACAGCCACTTTTGGCTCCGCTGCGCAGCACGAGACCCGGTGACTCTGAAGATCGGTGACATCAGTAACGTCACCGCTCTTCAGATATTCCGGGTCTTGTGCTGAGCTTGGCAACTGTGAAGAGCGGTATTGTTACTACAGTCACCGCTCTTCAGAGTCCCTGGGTCTCGCCAGGTCTGGGCCAGTAGTGGGGGTGTCTGATAGACACCTCTCCATTACTTATACCAGGGATTGATAGCAGCTGACATTACGCAGCTGACATTATATCTAAAAATCATTACACATACCAGAATTAAATGCTCTGGCGGCTGGGAAAAGCAGTAGAGTTAGCGCTATTCCCAGGTGACGGGTGCTAACTACAACTGTCATCATCCTTTCCTCATCTCCCTGCGAAGTATTTCTGCTGTATTTACATGTGCAGATCTCAGGCCACTAAACGAGTGTGATCGACAACACTGAAGTCGTTAGCTTGTTTCCCGGCCTCTTTACACCAACTGAGAAAGAATGATGGGGACAGAACAATCACAATTAGATCAATCTGTCCCCATACAGTATCATGTTATCAGCAGCACATCTACAGTTTACAGCAGAGATGTGCTGCTGAGAACAAGGATTTCTGTTCCCACATAAACAATCCAATCACTCGATATGAATAGGCAGCATTTTGCTTGTTTAGTATAATACACCCCATAGTCCTCCATATATTATAATGTGCACCTCAGTCCTCCATATAGTATAATACACTCCTCAGTCCTCCATATAGTATACTACACTCCTCAGTCCTCCATATAGTATAATACACTCCTCAGTCCTCCATATAGTATAATACACTCCTCATAGTCCTCCATATATTAAAATACACTACTTAATCATCCATAATAATAATAATAATAATAATAATAATTTTTATTTATATAGCGCCAACATATTCCGCAGCGCTTTACAACTTATAGAGGGGACTTGTACAGACAATAGACATTACAGCATAACAGAAATCACAGTTCAAAACAGATACCAGGAGGAATGAGGGCCCTGCTCGCAAGCTTACAAACTATGAGGAAAAGGGGAAGACACGAGAGGTGGATGGTAACAATTGCTTTAGTTATTTGGACCAGCCATAGTGTAAGGCTCGGGTGTTCATGTAAAGCTGCATGAACCAGTTAACAGCCTAAGTATGTAGCAGTACAGACACAGAGTGCTATTAACTGCATAAAGTGTATGAGAACATGATGCGAGGAACCTGATGTTGTTGTTTTTGGTTTTTTTTTTTTACTAGGCCACACAGGGATAGTTAGGTTGAGGCGGTAGGCCAGTCTGAACAAATGAGTTTTTAGGGCACGCTTAAAACTGTGGGGATTGGGGATTAATCGTATTAACCTGGGTAGTGCATTCCAAAGAGTCGGCGCATCACGTGTAAAGTCTTGGAGACCGGAGTGGGAGGTTCTGATTATTGAGGATGCTAACCTGAGGTCATTAGTGGAGCGGAGGGCACGGGTAGGGTGGTAGACTGAGACCAGAGAGGAGATGTAGGGTGGTGCTGAGCCATGGAGTGATTTGTGGATGAGGGTAGTAGTTTTGTACTGGATTCTGTAGTGGATGGGTAGCCAGTGTAATGACTGGCACAAGGTAGAGGCATCGGTGTAATGGTTGATGAGGAATATGATCCTGGCAGCAGCATTCAGGACAGATTGGAGCGGGGAGAGTTTGGTAAGAGGGAGGCCGATTAGTAGAGAGTTACAATAGTCCAGACGAGAATGAATAAGTGAGACAGTAAGAGTTTTTGCAGTGTCGAAAGTAAGAAAAGGGGAATTCTAGAAATGTTTTTGAGATGCAGATAAGAAGAGCGAGCCAGTGATCGGATGTGGGGGGTGAATGAAAGCTCGGAATCAAGGATGACCCCAAGGCAGCGGGCATGTTGCTTTGGAGTAATGGTGGAACCGCACACGGAGATGGCAATGTCAGGCAAAGGTAGGTTAGTAGAGGGAGAGAACACGAGGAGTTCAGTTTTGACAGGTTAAGTTTCAGATAGAGGGAGGACATGATGTTAGAGACAGCGGTAAGACAATCACTGGTGTTTTCTAAAAAGGTCAGCGTGATAACAGGAGAAGAGGTGTATAATTGGGTGTCGTCAGCATAGAGATGGTACTGGAAACCAAATCTACTGATTGTTTGTCCAATAGGGGCAGTATACAACGAGAAGAGGAGGGGGCCTAGGACTGATCCTTGAGGAACCCCAACAGTAAGGGGAAGGTAAGAGGAGGAGGAACCAGCAAAACATACAGTGAAGGATCGGTCATAGAGATAGGAGGAGAACCAGGAGAGAACTGTGTCCTTGAGGCCGATGGAGCGGAGCATAGTGAGGAGGAGCTGATGATCCACAGTATCGAATGCTGCAGAGAGATCCAAGAGAATTAGAATGGAGTAGTGACCATTAGATTTAGCTGTTAGTAGGTCATTAGAGACTTTAGTGAGGGCAGTTTCAGTAGAGTGTAAAGAGCGGAAGCCAGATTGAAGAGGGTCGAGAAGAGTTATCTGAGAGATAGCGGGTAAGACGGGAGTGGACCAGGCATTCGAGGAGTTTAGAGATGGAGGGAAGATTAGAGACAGGTCTATAATTAGCGGCACAGTTTTGATCGAGGGATGGTTTTTTAAGTAATGGATGTAAGATGGCATGCTTAAATGAGGAGGGAAAAATACCAGAAGTGAGGGAAAGGTTGAATATTTTTGTTAGGTGAGAGGTGACAGCCGGGGAAAGGGACTGGAGGAGATGTCACGGAATGGGGTCACTGGTGCAAGTGGTTGGGTGGGAAGATGCAAGGAGCCTGCTTACTTCTTCTTCTGTAACTGGTTCAAAGTCAGAGAGTGAACTAGATGCAGTGGGGGAGGGAGGACAGTGCATGGTATGAAGAGATTGGGAGATGATTTCCTGTCGAATGTGGTCAATTTTTTCTTTGAAGTAATTGGCCAGATCGTCGGCACGGAGATCTGTGGTTGGGGTCTGCTCTCTTGGGTTGAGTAGGGACTGGAAAGTGTCAAAGAGACGTTTAGGGTTATTTGACAGTGAGGTGATGAGGGTGTTGAAATAGGTTTGTTTGGAGAGGTGAAGGGCAGAGTTGTATGTTTTTAGCATGAACTTATAATGGATGAAATCTTCGGGTAGATTAGATTTTCTCCACAGACGTTCGGCGCACCTGGAGCACCGCTGCAGGAAACGTGTTTGCAGCGTGTGCCACGGTTGTCGCCGTCTGTGCCGAGTTGTTCTATGTATAGGAGGTGCAGCTTCATCCAGGGCACTTTGCAGGGTTTCATTGTAATGCTTCAGAGCAGAATCAGGACACGAGATGTAGAAGATTGGGGCCAATGAGGACTGCAAGTTCTTGATAAGTTTCTGGGTGTTAATGGCCTGTATGTTTCTATAAGTGTGGAAAGTGGGGGTAACCTGAGCGGGATGGCAGTTCTTGATAGAGAATGAAAGAAGGTTGTGGTCATATAGTATAATGTACTGCCACAGTCCTCCAAATAGTATAATACACTCATCATAGTGCTCCATATAGTATAATGCACCGCCATTGTCATCCATGTAGTACAATTCACTTCCCATAGTATAATGCACCCCATAGTTCTTAATATAGTATAATGTATTCCCCATAGTCCTCAATACAGTATAATGCAGCCCACAGAGTATAATGACGCCACTCCAGAGTATAATGCACCCACCCCACAGAATATATTGTAGCCCCGAGTATAATGTAACCCCCCAGAGAATATAATGCAGCCCCCTCATATAGTATAATGCAGCCCCTGCATATATATGGTAGCCTCCTCATAGAGCATAAATCAGCCCCCATAGAATATAATGTAGCCCCTCCATAGAATACAATGCAGCCCTCCTCATATAGTATAATGCAGCTCCCCATAGAATATAATACAGCACCCCATAGAATGTAATACAGCCCACCTAGCCACAGACTATAATACAACCCCATGGAATATAATGTAGCCCTTATAGAATGTAATACAGCCCCCCCATAGAGTGTAATACAGCCCCCCATAGAATGTAATATAGCACAGCCCCCATAGACTGTAATACAGCCCAGCCCCCATAGAATGTAATACAGCACAGCCTCCATAGAATGTAATAAAGCACAGCCACCATAGAATGTAATGCCACCAGCCCCCATAGAATGTAATGCAGCCTGACCCCATAGAATGTAATGCAGCATAAACCCCATAGAATGTAATACAGCACAGCCCCCATAGAATGTAATACAGCCAGCCCCCATAGAATGTAATGCAGCACAGCCCCCATAGAATCTAATGCTGCACAGCCCCCATAGAATGTAATACAGCCCCCCCAATTGCCCCACAATCCAGTTATCACTCATTGCTATATTATTAAAAAAAACACTCTCCTCACCTCTCCTCGTGTCCCGCGCTACTCCAGTCTCAGCAGCTGCAGTCTGCCCTGCCACACAGCAGGTGCGCGATGATATGACGTCATCGTGCACCCGCATTGTCAGAGCGAAGCAGAGCGGGAATGATGGGAGAGGGAGCGACAGCGGACGCTCTCTCCAACATCATTGCATTCAATTGTACCGGAGTCATAGATGCCGGTATAGGTGAATGCGGGGTGGGCGAACGATGGGGGGGCAAGTCGGCGCTGGCGGGAGGAGTTGGCCCTGGTGCTGCTGTTAGCGGCAGCGGCCCACTCCTGGCACCAGCCCTTCTGGCATTTGCCAGAAGTGCCCGATGTTCAGTCTGGCCCACCATCATTCCCAGGAGAGTGGATGCTCCTACAGCTGCAACCTCATACTACTAGCCATTAGGGTTGAGCGACTTTCATTTTTTTAAGATCGAGTCGGGTTTTGCGAAACCCGACTTTGGCCAAAGTCGAGTCGACTGCAGTCGGCCGATTATCGCTAAAAGTCGGGGATAGACCGAAACACGAAACCCAATGCAAGTCAATGGGGAAGCATAGTCGGCAGTGAGTGGAGGCCAGGAAAACACCTACAGTGCCCATTTTAATGCCAAAAACATCCATTCTTGTTTCTGAAGCTTGTCAATCTTAATTAACTTTATAATAATAGTTGGGCATTGGAAATTGGGGGTCATTTGGCAAAAGTTGTGGGGGGTAGGGCTGGTTCAAGGTTTTAGTGGGCCCAGGAAACGTGGACTACGTCACGGCGGTGGAGCAGTGAGAGGTAAGTATTTCAACTTTGCAAGTGCTGTGATCCTGAGCAAGCAGGGAGGCCCACTCGTTCGCATTGGCGCTGGCACAGGGCCCCTCAAAGTACAGCGGTGTGTTTGCACGGCGAGGGCGCCTCCCACCAGCAGCGACACTTTTGCGTACTCTGAGGGGCCCTGTGCCAGTGACGTCGCCAACGAGTATGCCCCCCCACCTGATGAAGGAACCTGCACTTTCATCTGCACCTTCCTCTTTGTCCCTGTGTAAGGTGGTATAACATGCGGGAAGGGGAACCTTACTTTCAGCAGGGTCAGATTCTGGCTGTGTAGAGTGCAAGGGGAATGTAGTGGTCTAGGTCAATGTACCAGCAGACTCATCTAGCAGTGGCTGGGCAATGGGCAGGATGAGGAGGAAACACAGATATAGGGCCAAAGAATAAAGTAGGCTAAATGCAGTTCAAAATTGGTAACAGGACTAAACAGGCGGCATTGCTTTGTTCAGTGGAGTAGCAAACCCAGGAGCAGCAGACACTGTTTTAAGGGCCCAACCACACTAGTAGGCCAAATGCAGTTTAATATCTGCTACTATAGGCCAAAAGCCTAAAGACTGAAGCTCAGCTTTATACAGTGGGGGACAACACCAGGGAGCGGCAGACACCGTTAGTAGGCCGTAACCACCAATTTTTTGTTAAAAAAGCACTTAATGAGAGCCAGAAGGTTGAAGCTCAGACAAGGCAACCTGGAGGAGAACACCAAGGAGGAGGAGAACACTCAGGAGGAGGACAACACCCAGGAGCGGCAGACACCGTTAGTAGGCCCTAACCACCAATTTATTTAAAGAAAGCACTTAATGAGAGCCAGAAGGTTGAAGCTCAGCTTTATACAGTGGAGGACAACAGCAGGGAGCGGCACACACCATTAGTAGGCCGTAACCACCAATTTTTTAAAAAACAGCACTTAATGAGAGCCAGAAGGTTGAAGCTCAGCTTTATACAGTGGAGGACAACACCAGGGAGCGGCAGACACCGTTAGTAGGCCGTAACCAAAGTTGAAGGCCAAATGCAGTTTAATATCTGATACTATAGGCCGAAAGCCTAAAGAATGAAGCTCAGCTTTATCCAGTGGAGGACAACACCAGGGAGCGGCACACACCGTTAGTAGGCCGTAACCACCAATTTTTTAAAAAACAGCACTTAATGAGAGCCAGAAGGTTGAAGCTCAGCTTTATACAGTGGAGGACAGCACCAGGGAGTGGCAGACACCGTTAGTGGGCCCTAACCACCATTTTTTTTTTAAAAGCACTTAATGAGAGCCAGAAGGTTGAAGCTCAGATTTATACAGTGGAGGACAACACCAGGGAGTGGCAGACACCGTTAGTAGGCCGTAACCACCAATTTATTGTTAAAAAAACACTTAATGAGAGCCAGAAGGTTGAAGCTCAGACAAGGCAACCTGGAGGAGAACACCGAGGAGGAGGAGAACACTCAGGAGGAGGACAACACCCAGGAGCGGCAGACACCGTTAGTAGGCCCTAACCACCAATGTATTTAAAGAAAGCACTTAATGAGAGCCAGAAGGTTGAAGCTCAGACAAGGCAACCTGGAGGAGAACACCAAGGAGGAGGAGAACACTCAGGAGGAGGACAACACCCAGGAGCGGCAGACACCGTTAGTAGGCCCTAACCACCAATGTATTTAAAGAAAGCACTTAATGAGAGCCAGAAGGTTGAAGCTCAGATTTATACAGTAGAGGACAACACCAGGGAGCGGCAGACACGTTGTTAGTATGCCCCAACCACCAAATTTTTTTTAAAAAGCACTTAATGAGAGCCAGAAGGTTGAAGCTCAGATTTAGACAGTGGAGGACAACACCAGGGAGTGGCAGACACCGTTAGTAGGCCGTAACCACCAATTTATTGTTAAAAAACACTTAATGAGAGCCAGAAGGTTGAAGCTCAGACAAGGCAACCTGGAGGAGAACACCAAGGAGGAGGAGAACACTCAGGAGGAGGACAACACCCAGGATCGGCAGACACCGTTAGTAGGCCCTAACCACCAATTTTTTAAAAAACAGCACTTAATGAGAGCCAGAAGGTTGAAGCTCAGCTTTATACAGTGGAGGACAGCACCAGGGAGCGGCAGACACCGTTAGTAGGCCCCAACCACCAATTTTTTTTAAAAAGCACTTAATGAGAGCCAGAAGGTTGAAGCTCAGATTTATACAGTAGAGGACAACACCAGGGAGCGGCAGACACCGTTAGTATGCCCCAACCACCAAATTGTTTTTAAAAAGCACTTAATGAGAGCCAGAAGGTTGAAGCTCAGATTTAGACAGTGGAGGACAACACCAGAGAGCGGCAGACACCGTTAGTAGGCCGTAACCACCAATTTTTTAAAAAACAGCACTTAATGCGAGCCAGAAGGTTGAAGCTCAGATTTAGACAGTGGAGGACAGCACCAGGGAGCGGCAGACACCGTTAGTAGGCCCTAACCACCAATTTTTTTTAAAAAGCACTTAATGAGAGCCAGAAGTTTGAAGCTCAGATTTATACAGTGGAGGACAACACCAGGGAGCGGCAGACACCGTTAGCCCCTTCACCCCCAAGGGTGGTTTGCACGTTAATGACCGGGCCAATTTTTACAATTCTGACCATTGTCCCTTTATGAGGTTATAACTCTGGAACGCTTCAACGGATCTTGGCGATTCTGACATTGTTTTCTCGTGACATATTGTACTTCATTATAGTCGTAAAATTTCTTCGATATAACTTGCGTTTATTTGTGAAAAAAACGAATATTTGGCGAAAATTTTGTAAATTTCGCAATTTTCCAAATTTGAATTTTTATGCCCTTAAATCACAGACATATGTCACACAAAATACTTAATAAGTAACATTTCCCACATGTCTACTTTACATCAGCACAATTTTGGAACCAAAATTTTTTTTTGTTAGGGAGTTATAAGGGTTAAAAGTTGACCAGCAATTTCTCATTTTTACAACACCATTTTTTTTTAGGGACCACATCTCATTTGAAGTCATTTTGAGGGGTCTATATGATAGAAAATACCCAAGTGTGACACCATTCTAAAAACTGCACCCCTCAACGTACTGAAAACCACTTTCAAGAAGTTTATTAACCCTTTAGGTGTTTCACAGGAATTTTTGGAATGTTTAAATAAAAATGAACATTTAACTTTTTTTCACACAATTTATTTCAGCTCCAATTTGTTTTATTTTACCAAGGGTAACAGGAGAAAATAGACCCCAAAATTTGTTGTACAATTTGTCCTGAGTACGCTGATACCCCATATGTGGGGGTAAACCACTGTTTGGGCGCATGGCAGAGCTCGGAAGGAAAGGAGCGCCATTTGACTTTTCAATGCAAAATTGACTGGAATTGAGATGGGACGCCATGTTGCATTTGGAGAGCCCCTGATGTGCCTAAACATTGAAATCCCCCACAAGTGACACCATTTTGGAAAGTAGACCCCCTAAGGATCTTATCTAGATGTGTGTTGAGCACTTTGACCCAACAAGTGCTTCACAGAAGTTTATAATGCAGAGCCGTAAAAGTAAAAAATCATATTTTTTCACAAAAATGATCTTTTTGCCCCCATTTTTTTATTTCCCCAAGGGTAAGAGAAGAAATTAGACCACAAAAGTTGTTGTGCAATTTGTCCTGAGTACGACGATACCCCATATGTGGGGGTAAACCACTGTTTGGGCGCATAGCAGAGCTCGGAAGGGAAGGAGCGCTATTTTACTTTTCAATGCAAAATTGACTGGAATTAAGATGGGATGCCATGTTGCGTTTGGAGAGCCCCTGATGTGCCTAAACATTAAAAAACCCCACAAGTGACACCATTTTGGAAAGTAGACCCCCTAAGGAACTTATCTAGATGTGTTTTGAGAGCTTTGAACCCCCAAGTGTTTCACTACAGTTTATAACGCAGAGCCGTGAAAATAAAAATTCTTTTTTTTTTCACAAAAATGATTTTTTAGCCCCCAGTTTTGTATTTTCACAAGGGTATCAGGATAAATTGAACCCCAAACGTTGTTGTCCAATTTGTCCTGAGTATGCTGATACCCCATATGTGGGGGGGAACCACTGTTTGGGCGCATGACAGAGCTCGGAAGGGAAGGAGCGCCATTTTGAATGCAGACTTAAATGGATTGGTCTGCAGGCGTCACGTTGCATTTGCAGAGCCCCTGATGTACCCAAACAGTACAAACCCCCCACAAGTGACCCCATATTGGAAACTAGATCCCCCAAGGAACTTATCTAGATGTGTTGTGAGAACTTTGAACCCCCAAGTGTTTCACTACAGTTTATAACGCAGAGCCGTGAAAATAAAAAATCTTTTTTTTCCCACAAAACTTATTTTTTGGCCCCCAGTTTTGTATTTTCCCAAGGGTAGCAGGAGAAATTGGACCCCAAAAGATGATGTCCAATTTGTCCTGAGTACGCTGATACCCCATATGTTGGGGTAAACCCCTGTTTGGGCACACGGGAGAGCTCTGAAGGGAAGGAGCACTGTTTTCCTTTTTCAACGCAGAATTGGCTGGAATTCAGATCGGATGCCATGTCCCGTTTGGAGAGCCCCTGATGTGCCTAAACAGTGGAAACCCCCCAATTATAACTGAAACCCTAATCCAAACACACCCCTTACCCTAATCCCAAAAGTAACCCTAACCACTCCTCTAACCCAGACACACCCAACCCTATTCCCAACCGTAAATGTAATCCAAACCCTAACCCTATCTTTAGCCCCAACCCTAACTGTAGCCCCAACCCTAGCCCCAACCCTAACCCTAGCAATAACCCTAGCCCTATCACTAGCCCTAACCCTAGCCCTAACCCTAGCCCTAACCCTAGCCCTAACCCTAGCCCCAACCCTAGCCCCAACCCTAGCCCTAACCCTAGCCCTAACCCTAGCCCTAACCCTAGCCCTAACCCTAGCCCTAACCCTAGCCCTAACCCTAACCATAGTCCTAACCCTTGCCCTAACCCTAACCCTAACCCTAACCCTAACCCTAGCCCTAACTCTAGTCCTAACTCTAGCCCTAACCCTAACCCTAATGGGAAAATGGAAATAAATACATTTTTTAATTTTTTTATTTTTCCCAAACTAAGGGGGTGATGAAGGGGGGTTTGATTTACTTTTATAGCGGGTTTTTTAGCGGATTTTTATGATTGGCTGCCGTCACACACTGAAAGACGCTTTTCATTGCAAAAAATATTTTTTGCGTTACCACATTTTGAGAGCTGTAATTTTTCCATATTTGAGTCCACAGAGTCATGTGAGATCTTGTTTTTTGCGGGACGAGTTGACGTTTTTATTGGTAACATTTTTGGACACGTGGCATTTTTTGATCGCTTTTTATTCCGATTTTTGTGAGGCAGAGTGATCAAAAACCAGCTATTCATGAATTTCTTTTGGGGGAGGCGTTTATACCGTTCCGCGTTTGGTAAAATTGATAAAGCAGTTTTATTCGTCAAGTCAGTACGATTACAGCGATATCTCATTTATATCATTTTTTAATGTTTTGGCGCTTTTATACGATAAAAACTATTTTATAGAAAAAATAATTATTTTGGTATCGCTTTATTCTCAGGACTATAACTTTTTTATTTTTTGCTGATGATGCTGTATTGCGGCTCGTTTTTTGCGGGACAAGATGACGTTTTCAGCGGTACCATGGTTATTTATATGCGTCTTTTTGATCGCGTGTTATTCCACTTTTTGTTTGGCGGTATGATAATAAAGCGTTGTTTTTTGCCTCGTTTTTTTTTTTTTTTTCTTACGGTGTTTACTGAAGGGGTTAACTAGTGGGGCAGTATTATAGGTTGGGTCATTACGGACGCGGCGATACTAAATATGTGTACTTTTATTTTTTTTTTATTTTATTTAGCAAAAGAAATGTATTTATGGGAATAATAATTTTTTTTTTTCTTTATTTAGGATATTTTTTTTATTATTTTTTTTTACACATGTGGGGATTTTTTTTTTAACTTTTTAACTTTGTCCCAGGGGGGGACATTACAGATCATTGATCTGACAGTGTGCACAGCACTCTGTCAGATCGACGATCTGCTGTGCAGGGCTGCAGGCTTACCAAGTGTCTGCTCTGAGCAGGCACTCGGTAAGCCACCTCCCTCCCTGCAGGACCCGGATGCCGCGGCCATCTTGGATCCGGGACCTGCGGCGAGGAGGGAGGTAGGAGACCCTCGGAGCAACGCGATCACATCGCGTTGCTCTGGGGGTCTCAGGGAAGCCCGCAGGGAGCCCCCTCCCTGCGCGATGCTTCCCTATACCGCCGGTACACCGCGATCATGTTTGATCGCGGTGTGCCGGGGGTTAATGTGCCGGGGGCGGTCCATGACCGCTCCTGGCACATAGTGCCGGATGTCAGCTGCGATATGCAGCTGACACCCGGCCGCGATCGGCCGCGCTCCCTCCGTGAGCGCGGCCGATCGCGTATGACGTACTATCCCGTCGGTGGTCATACGGGCCCACCCCACCTCGACGGGATAGTACGTCCAATGTCAGGAAGGGGTTAGTAGGCCGTAACCACCAATTTTTTAAAAAACAGCACTTAATGAGAGCCAGAAGGTTGAAGCTCAGATTTATACAGTGGAGGACAACACCAGGGAGCGGCACACACCGTTAGTAGGCCGTAAACAAAGTTGAAGGCCGAATGCAGTTTAATATCTGATACTATAGGCCGAAAGCCTAAAGACTGAAGCTCAGCTTTATCCAGTGGAGGACAACACCAGGAAGCGGCACACACCGTTAGTAGGCCGGAACCACCAATTTTTTAAAAAACAGCACTTAATGAGAGCCAGAAGGTTGAAGCTCAGATTTAGACAGTGGAGGACAACACCAGGGAGCGGCAGACACCGTTAGTAGGCCGTAACCACCAATTTTTTAAAAAACAGCACTTAATGAGAGCCAGAAGGTTGAAGCTCAGATTTAGACAGTGGAGGACAACACCAGGGAGCGGCAGACACCGTTAGTATGCCCCAACCACCACATTTTTTTTAAAAAGCACTTAATGAGAGCCAGAAGGTTGAAGCTCAGATTTATACAGTGGAGGACAATTTGAATTAGGGACTGCAGACAGACTTAGTAGGCTGTCCCCTGTGGACCATGCATCCACCACATTAACCCATTGCGCCGTAATGGACACGTAACCTTCCGTGGCCATGCCTACAGGTCCATGCGTCTGTTGTCAGGTGCACCTTTGTACTCACAGATTGCCAGAGTGCATGGACAATGCGGTCTTTTACATGCTGGTGGAGGGTTGGGATGGCTTTTCTCGCAAAAGAAGTGTCGACTGGTTAGCTTGTAGCGTGGTACAGCGTAGTCCATCATGGCTTTATTAATATTAAATAAAATATATAAATAGGCTCTATGAACTTTTAAATAGGCTCCAGGGGTACACGGGCAGCATTGGTGTGGTCAGTGGAGGAGGATTGCAAGGAGGGACCCCAGACAGGCTTACTAGGCCTAAAATAACTAAAAATAGGATCTATGCAGTTTTAAATAGGTTACAAGGATACACAGGCAGCATTGTGGTCAGTGGAGGAGGATTGCAAGGAGGGACCGCAGACAGGATTACTAGGCCTAAAATAACTAAAAATAGGCTCTATGCAGTTTTAAATAGGTTACATGGATACACAGGCAGCATTGTACTCAGTGGAGGAGGATTGCAAGGAGGGACCGCAGACAGGCTTACTAGGCCTAAAATAACTAAAAATAGGCTCTATGCAGTTTTAAATAGGTTACATGGATACACAGGCA
This sequence comes from Ranitomeya variabilis, assembly GCF_051348905.1. NCBI lineage: Eukaryota > Metazoa > Chordata > Amphibia > Anura > Dendrobatidae > Ranitomeya > Ranitomeya variabilis. The sequence goes on along the minus strand of NC_135234.1, from coordinate 299,768,852 downwards.
GCATTGTGGTCAGTGGAGGAGGATTGCAAGGAGGGACCGCAGACAGGCTTACTAGGCCTAAAATAACTAAAAATAGGCTCTATGCAGTTTTAAATAGGTTACATGGATACACAGGCAGCATTGTGGTCAGTGGAGGAGGATTGCAAGGAGTGTCTGACACAGTTAGTACTCACAAAAAATAAATAGATGTTAATGTCTCGCAAAACAACAACAACAAAAAAAGTGTGGCATACTTAGGTACAGGGGTGGGCTCATCTGCTGAGTTTCTGACATAGTAATTTGGCAGTAAGTATTTACTGGTGTCAATATAGGACACTGACCCAGACTACTTTAACTAGCATCATAGATGTCAACAAATTGGTATTGTCAGTGCCAGGCATTGAATGATGTCAGCGCATAGACTAAACATTGGTGGAGCTGTGGGAGATAATTTTGGACGTGGTAGAGCACAGTTTGAGCTGGGGGGGGGGGTGAACTCTCTTGTGGCCGGCGGTACCGTCCCAGGGCCCCTCATGTTACAACGGTGTGTCTGACGTTGGGTGCGCACCACCACCGCCAGAGACACTTTATTGTACTATGAGGGACCCAGTGGCAGTGCCGTCGACCAAAAGCGGGCACACCCACCTCTTCAGACAAATGGCACTCTAACGGGTGCTTGCACCAAGTGGCGAGACCACGGCCCCGTGGGGGCAGTTTTCCCATTGAGGGAGGTGTAAACATGTTGTATGCTGGACAAACAGCGGCTGCAAATTAAGAGATTGGAACACTCAGTAAGACCAGTCCACAAGCAAGACCTTTTTATAGGAAAGCTAGGTGTCAGCCGGGAAAGGTGGGGCAAAATAATTTGAAATCCAGGAATGGTTCATTTTAATGAAGGTTAGATCATCCACATTTTGGGTAGCCAGACGAGTCCTTTTTTCGGTTAATATTGAACCAGCAGCACTGAATACTCTTTCTGATAGCACACTAGCTGCTGGGCAAGCAAGCTCCTGCAATGCATATTCAGCCAATTCAGGCTAGGTGTCTAATTTGGATGCCCAGTAATCAGATGGGAATGACGGTTGAGGGAGAACATCGATAAGGGATGAAAAATAGTTAGTAACCATACTGGACAAATGTTGTCTCCTGTCACTTTGAATAGATGCTGCAGTACCTGTCCTGTCTGCGGTCATTGCCAAATCACTCCACAACCTGGTCAGAAAACACCTCTGTCCAACGCCACTTCTGATTTGTGCACCTCTAACACCTCTGCCCTGTATCCCCCTGCAGCTCGTGTGAGAACCATCACCGGCGCTGTGTGCTGGGAATGCCTGAATCAAACGGTCTACAAGAGTAGCTTGTTTGGTTGCTAATATTTGTTCGAGGTTCTCATGTGGCATAATATTTTGCAATTTGCCTTTATAGCGAGGGTCAAGGATGCAGGCCAACCAGTAATCGTCATCGCTCATCATTTTAATAATGCGTGGGTCCCTTTTGAGGATACGTAAGGCATAATCCGCCATGTGGGCCTAAGTTCCTGTTGTCAAATCTGCGGTTGTATCCAAACAAAAAGACTGCAGAAAGACCGCACTTCCAGCTGGTTCTATCACCTAAATATTAACGATCCAGAGTTGATACTAGAAGCTGTAGGATATCGGGTGCTCACGCCAAAATGAAGTTCAAATCACTACTGCAGATAAAGAAAGAATGCGGGCACTCACCATCCAATATTGCTTCAATCTTTATTCCGACATAGAATAAAATGCAGGACAGGCAGGGAAATGTTAATATCCACTAGACGACGGCCGTTTCGCGCAAATGCGCTTCCACGGGTCAAGACCCGTGGAAGCGCATTTGCGCGAAACGGCCGTCCACTATTTATTTTTTTCAGGGAGAATTAAAAAAAAAAAAAAAGGCCCAGTATTACACACTGGTTTTCGGTGGCACACAATGAGAGACAGATGCCACACACAGCAATGGCACAGAGCCAGACTTGCCAATCTTTATCTCCCTCTATTTATTTATTTTTTTACAGGGAGAATTTACAAAAAAAAAAATTATGGCCCAGTATTACACACTGGTTTTCGGTGGCACACAATGAGAGACAGATACCACACACAGCAATGGCACAGAGGCAGACTTGCCAATCTTTATCTCCCACTATTTATTTTATTTTTTTTTCAGGGAGAATTAAAAAAAAAAAAATTATGGCCCAGTATTACACACTGGTTTTCGGTGGCACACAATGAGAGACAGATGCCACACACAGCACTGGCACAGAGGCAGACTTGCCAATCTTTATCTCCCTGCAGTAATCTCAGAAAAGTATGGCAGGCAGCTATAAAAAGGACTGCTGCACACAAAAGTGTGGACAAACAAACAAGATAGCTGTGCAGAAAGGAAGGAACAACAGGATTTGTGCTTTGAAAAAAGCAGTTGGTTTGCACAGCGGCGTACACACACAGCAACGCAGCTATCAGGGAGCCTTCTAGGGCAGCCCAATGAGCTACAGCGCTGAGGAAAAAAAAATGTAGCTTCCACTGTCCCTGCAAACAAAAGGTGGTGTTGGACAGTGGAAATCGCTACAGCACAAGCGGTTTGGGGGTGAATGTACCCTGCAAAACACTATCCCTGCTTCTGACGAAGCGGCACCTCTCCCTACGCTCAGATCAGCAGCAGTAAGATGGCGGTCGGCGGGAACGCCCCTTTATAGCCCCTGTGACGCGGCAAAAAGCATGCCAATCACTGCAATGCCCTTCTCTAAGATGGTGGTGACTGAGATCTAGGTCATCACGCTGCCCACACTCTGCGTCCACCTTCATTGGCTGAGAAATGGCGCTTTTAGCGTCATTGAAACGCGACTTTGGCGCGAAAGTCGCGTACAGCATGGCCGACCCCACACAGGGATCGGGTCGGGTTTCATGAGACGCCGACTTTGCCAAAAGTCGGAGACTTATGAAAATGAACTATCCGTTTCGCTCAACCCTAGTCGTTAGTAATTAGAAATTTAGGATGAAATTAGAAAATAAGGCACAACAGAAACATATTCACTAGTTTATTGAACTTATTTGCTATAGGCCCCAATGCACTTCGGTATGCTCCTAGTTATGACGTTGTATTGTACCCATTACTGTGTGCATTATGAGAAGAGACAAGCCATGTGGGAGTCTGAACGTTGGTAAAGGGTCACCATTGTTTTAGCTAGAAGCATGTATAACATTCAGACTACACAATCCACATAGACTCTGTTACCAGAAGAGCAGATGCAAGTTATTCCCGAGAGTTGTACAATCCTAGGACTGACCATTTCTACACCCACTAATCTCTTTGCTCCTCTCCTTGCTGTAAATTGGAGACAAGTATTGTTTGAAATTGAAAAGAGAGCAGATGAGCAAACTCACTGGACTGAAAAATGAAAAAAGCTGAGAATTGTATAAGAAGCAAAATCAAACCCATGGAATTGTGAGAAATCAAGACAGGGATAATTTGTGAATGCCAATTTCATGGAGTATATTTCTATATTTGCAGAATACAGAAAATAATATCAAAATGCCAAATAATAAGGAAATTAAAGCAGACCCTTTCCCCCCAACTTTATTTTTACAGCCATATAGCCGTACGAGGGCTTGTTTTTTGCAGAACAAGTTGTATTTTTTACTGAGACTATTCATTATCACACATAGTGTACTGGAAAATAAGGGGAAAAAGATTGCAAACAAAAGTGCAATTCCACAATGGTTTTTTTTTTAATGTTCATTTTATGGTAAAACTGACTTAACATTATGATTCCCCAGGTCAGTACCAGTACACAGATACCAAACGTGCAGTTTTTTTTATTTAAGTAGTGAACAAAATTCAGAAATTTGTAAAAAAAAAAAAAAACTGTTCCTTTTCCAAGACTTGTAACCTTCTTTATTTTTTTCGGGTCTGCGACTGTGTGAGGGCTTATTTTTTGCGCCCTGAGTTGACATTTTTACTGATACCATTTTAGAGTAGTAAAGATGTTTTAAACACCTTTTATTGCCTTTTATTGCAATGTTGTTGTGTAAAAAATAATGTAATTCTGGCATTTTGATTCTCTTTCTCGTTACACCATTTGCCGATCAGATTAATTTACATACATTGCTGAGTATAGCAGAAATCAAGATCTCCTATGAAAGCCAGGCACGAGCTGGCATTCAGGGGAGGATCATAGTGACACGGCAGTCAAGAAAACATTACAAAATTCTGGGCTAAAAATTTATTTTTGAGGAAAGAAAAATGTTTTTTTTATTTTCACGGCTCTGCGTTATAAACTTCGGTGAAGCGCTTGGGGGTTCAATGTGCTCAACACACATCTAGATAAGTTCCTTAAAGGGCCTAGTTTCCAAAATGGGGTCACTTGTGGGGGGTTTCTACTGTTTAGGCACATCAGGGGCTCTGCAAACGCAACGTGACGCCCGCAGATCATTCCATCAAAGTCTGCATTTCAAAACATCACTACTTCCCTTCCGAGCCCCGACGTGTGCCCAAACAGTGGTTTACCCCCACATATGGGGTATCAGCATACTCAGGACAAACTGGACAACAACTTTTGGGGTACAATTTCTCCTGTAACCCTTGTGAAAATAAAAAATTGCGGGCTAAAAATCATTTTTGAGAAAAGAAAAAATATTTTTTATTTTCACGACTCTGCGTTATAAACTTCTGTGAAGCACATGAGGGTTCAAACTGCTCATCACACATCTAGATTAGTTCCTTGGGAGGTCTAGTTTCCAAAATGGTGTCACTTGTGGGGGAGCTCTAGTGTCTAGGCACACAGGGGCTCTCCAAACGCGACATGGTGTCCGCTAACGATTGGAGCTAATTTTCCATTCAAAAAGCCAAATGGCGTGCCTTCCCTTCTGAGCCCTGCCGTGCGCCCAAACAGTTGTTTACCCCCACATATGTGGTATCAGCGTACTCAGGACAAACTGGACAACAACATTTGGGGTCCCATTTCTCCTGTTACCCTTGAGAAAATAAAAAATTCCGGCCTAAAAAATCATTTTTGAGGAAAGAAAAATTATTTTTTATTTTTACGGCTCTGCGTCATAAACTTCTGTGAAGCACTTGGGGGTTCAAAGTGCTCACCACACATCTAGATTAGTTCCTTGGGGGGTCTAGTTTCCAAAATGGGATCACTTTTGGGGGAGCTCCAATGTTTAGGCACACAGGGGCTCTCCAAACGCGACATGGTGTCCGCTAACGATTGGAGCTAATTTTTCATTCAAAGTCAAATGGTGCTCCTTCCCTTCCGAGCCTTACCGTGTGCCAAAACAGTGGTTTACCCCCACAAGTGAGGTATCACTGTACTCAGGAGAAATTGCGCAACAAATTTTAGGATCCATTTTATCCTGTTGCCCATGTGAAAATGAAAAAATTGAGGCTGAAAGAAATTTGTGAAAAAAAGTACTTTTTTATTTTTACGGATCAATTTGTGAAGCACCTGAGGGTTTAAAGTGCTCACTATGCATCTAGATAAGTTCCTTGGAGGGTCTAGTTTCCAAAATGGGGTCACTTGTGGGGGAGCTCCAATGTTTAGGCACACAGGGGCTCTCCAAACGCGACATGGTGTCCACTAAAGATTGGAGCCAATTTTTTATTCAAAAAGTCAAATGGCGCTCCTTCCCTTCCGAGCCCTGTCGTGCGCCCAGACAGTGGTTACCCCCCACATATGGGGTATCGGCGTACTCAGGACAAATTGGACAACTACTTTCGGGGTCCAGTTTCTCCTCTTACCCTTGGGAAAATAAAAAAATTGTTGCTAAAAGATCATTTTTGTGACAAAAAATTTAAATGTTCATTGTTTCCTTCCATGTTGCTTCTGCTGCTGTGAAACACCTGAAGGGTTAATAAACTTCTTGAATGTAGTTTTAAGCACCTTGAGGGGTGCACTTTTTAGAATGGTGTCACTTTTGGGTATTTTCAGCCATATAGACCCCTCAAACTGACTTCAAATGTGAGGTGGTCCCTAAAAAAATTGGTTTTGTAAATTTTGTTGTAAAAATGAGAAATCACTGGTCAAATTTTAACCCTTATAACTTCCTAGCAAAAAAAAATGTTGTTTCCAAAATTGTGCTGATGTAAAGTAGACATGTGGGAAATGTTATTTATTAACTATTTTGTGTCACATAACTCTGGTTTAACAGAATAAAAAATTTTCAAAATTTTTGCCAAATTTCCGTTTTTTTCACAAATAAACGCAAAAATTATCGACCTAAATTTACCACTAACATGAAGCCGAATATGTCACGAAAAACCAATCTCAGAATCGCTAGTATCCGTTGAAGCATTCTTGAGTTATTACCTCATAAAGGGACACTGGCCAGAATTGCAAAAAATGGCCAGGTCATTAAGGTCAAAATAGGCTGGGTCATGAAGGGGTTAATGACCAAGCCAATTTTTACAATTCAGACCACTGTCACTTTATGAGGTTATAACTATGGAACCCTATAAGGGATCCCACTGAATCTGAGACTATTTTCATGACATATAGTACTTCATGATAGTTGTAACAATTCTTAGATATTACTTGCGTTTATTTATGAAAAAAATGGAAATATGGCGAAAATTTGAATTTTTATACCCTTAAATCAGAGAGATATGTCACATAAAATAGTTAATAAATAACATTTCCCACATGTCTACTTTACATCAGCACAATTTTTGAAACAAAATTTTTTTTGTTAGGAAGTTATAAAAGTTAAAAGTAGACCAGCGATTTCTCATTTTTACAACAAAATTTACAAAACTATTTTTTTTAGGAACCATCTCACATTTAAAGTCACTTTGAGGGGCCGACATGACAGAAAATACTCAAAAGTGACACCATTCTAAAATCTACACCCCTCAAGGTGCTCAAAACAACATTCAAGAAATGTATTAACCCTTTACGTGCTTCACAGGAACTGAAAGGAAAGGAAGGAAAAAATTAACATTTAACTTTTTTTTTACAAACATTTTACTTCAGAACCAGTTTTTGTATTTTCACAAGTGTAAAAAGAGAAAATGAACCACAAAATTTGTTTTGCAATTTCTCCTGAATAAGCCGATACCTCACATGTGGGAGTAAACCACTGTTTGGGCACCTGACAGAACTTGGATGAGGAGTGCCGTTCGACTTTTTCAATGCACAATTGGCTGGAATTGAGATCGGACGCCATGTCGCGTTTGGAGAGCCTCTGATGTGCCTAAACAGTAGAAACCTCCCCACAAGTGACACGATTTTGGAAAATAGACCCTTTAAGGAACTTATCTAGATATGTGGTGAGTACTAGTGATGAGCGAGTATACTCGTTGCTTGGGTTTTCCAGAGCACACTCGGGTGGTCACCGAGTATTTATGACTGCTCGGAGATTTTGTTTTCCTTGCCTCAGCTAGATGATTTGCGGCTACTAGACAATTTGATTACATGTGGGAATTCCCTAGCAGCCAGGCAACACCCACATGTTCTCAGGCTGGCTAACAGCCATAAATCATCCAGCTGAGGCAAGGAAAACCAAATCTCTGAGGCCTCTTTCACACTTCAGTCTTTTGGCATCAGTCTGAAACCGCCATTTTCCTCAAATAGTGGATCCGCAATTTTTTTTTGGCGGATCCGCTATTTTCCCATAGACTTGCATTAGCGACGGATTGTGGCGGATGGTCGTCCGTTACATCCGCCATGCGACGGATCCATCGAAATTTGGCGGATGTTGTCTAGACATTGACGGACATTGTAAAGTTTTTTGTCTACGCCTAATTGGCGGTTCACGACGGATCCGTCGTGACTGCCATTTCATAGAATGGGTGTCTATGGGCGACGGATCCATCGCGAACCGTCATTTGGCGGATCCGTCGCCCCAATCTGTTTTTTTCAATTGAGCATGCTCCAAAAAGTAGATACTTTGCCCAGACAACCCCAAAACTATATAAACAGGACAGGTAGGCCTCATTCCTCAATGTGCCATCAAGAGAGAACACAGACCCTGCCAGCAAGAGAGACAGACCCTGCCAGCAAGAGAGACCCTGCCAGCAAGAGAGACCCTGCCAGCAAAAGAGACCCTGCCAGCAAGAGAGACAGACCCTGCCAGCAAGACAGACCCTGCCAGCAAGACAGACCCTGCCAGCAGCCAGCAAGACCCTGCCAGAGACTGCCATGTGAGTACTGCCATCCAGCATGAGTTCTGCCAGTGTGTGTGTGTGTGTGTGTTTGTGTGTGTTTTGAATGGCTGTGCTGTGACGTGTGTGGTGTGTGTATAAATGCCGTGTGATGTGTGTTCTGCATTTTTGTTATTTTTCATACATTAACATACTGTACTGGTATTTAAAATAATGAGCCGTGTAGCTCCTACTTTCCAACAAAAAAAAAAAAAAAATTGTAATAAAAATTCCACAAAACTGTCCGTAGTATGATTTCAAGAAAAATTGAAAACTGGGTCTACATTCAATAAAGGTGTATGAGGTTCTATATACAAATGCGGAATGCAAACCTTTGGTATAGAAGATGTTATCTGGTTTTAGAAAATAGTAACTGTAGGGTAACCATAATTATCATTTTTGGGTATTGGTATTTTAACTTTGAGGGAAATTTTTTATAAGGTTGAAACTGTGTCTGGAGGAGGGGGAGAGGTAGGTTTACCAACATGCGCATGGCGCATATCAACTTTGAAGTAGTTTTGGTGTTGCTTTCAAGGAATTTTTTGGGGAAACAGGAGGTGGAGGGTTTTGCAGCTTGTGCATCAAGCATATCAAGTTTGAAGGTAACAGTTAACACAATTTTTTTTTTTGTGTAATAATTTTTTTGTGGGAATCAAAATGTATGTTGGCATACCAATACATAATCATTCTAATTAAAACTGTTTAAATTGGAAGATTCTTAGAGGGACCAAGCAAGGGACCCAAGAGAAACGCAGCAAGGACCCAAGACAGACGCAGACAGGCCCCCCAAGTTTGGAAAACAGATGTAAGGCTACGTTCACATTTGCGTTGTGCGCCGCAGCGTCGGCGCCGCAGCGCACAACGCAAACAAAAACGCAGCAAAACGCATGCACAACGCTGCGTTTTGCGCCGCATGCGTCCTTTTTTTAATTGAATTTGGACGCAGCAAAAATGCAACTTGCTGCGTCCTCTGCGCCTGGACGCGGGCGCCGCAGTGATGCATGCGGCGCAAAACGCAAGTGCGACGCATGTCCATGCACCCCTATGTTAAATATAGGGGCGCATGACGCATGCGGCGCCGCTGCGGCGCCCGCCGCTAATGTGAACGTAGCCTATGTATAAAGTCCCGAAAGCTGTATCTATCCTTTTGTATAGTAGCTTAGAACTCTCTTTATACTTGCAGATTCTTAGGGACCCAAGACAAACGCATCAAGGACCCAAGACAGACGCAGCAAGAACCCAAGAGTTTGGAAAACAGATGTAAGTATAAAGTCCCGAAAGCTTTATCTATCCTTTTGTATAGTAGCTTAGAACTCTCTTTATACTTGCAGATTCTTAGGGACCCAAAACAAACGGGACCCAAGACAGACGCAGCAAGGACCCAAGACAGAAGCAGCAAGAACCCAAGACAGATGCAGGACCATGTCTTCTTCTGAAAGCCCCCCCCTCACATCGTCAGCCACCTGAGGTGATTTTTTTTTCTTCATAAATTTTTTTGGTACATCTCTGGTAACATATGTTTTTGAACCCTATATGTATTTATTCTGTTTTCACAGGAAGATGAAGCAGAGGGGCTTCCAGAAGGAGGCGGGCAGGGTGGAGAAATGAGAGCAGCGGGAGCGCATAGTGTAAGTTTTGCAGAGACAGATCCTCACATAAAACACACTACACCCAACACAAACATTCAGCACAGCCCACACACAGTACATATGCCTCCATCCAAGCACATAATTTATTTATTTTTTTTATTAGTCTTCACAATCCGGGGCTCGATGTAGAGTTCCTCAGAGCACCTCACATAGTCGTCGGAATGCTAATCGCGGCGGTCACCGAAGAGTAAGTTCCTTTTTGGTTTGGTGTTTAGTAAACTGTAAAATTCATGTGGTATAATCTTTCCCTTTTTATTCTTATTTTTTTGTTAAGGCTTCACAGCGTGCTCCCGAACAGTCTGAGGAAGAGGAGGGCATTGATGTGGACACCCTCATTCAAGCGGTCCAAAGTCGGGAGCCGCTGTGGAGCATGGCGGACCGGCGCCATGCTGACCAGTTCGTCACACGACGGCTATGGGAGGAAGTGTGCTGTGCTGTTCTGGATAACTGGGAGGAACTCGGCGCTGGGGCCCAGGATCTAGCACGTAAGTATTCACACTTCATTAACTTGTGTTAGCATGATTTAATGTGTTGTATAGTTGCATATCCATGATCTGGCCCAGCAAAACTTCCACACTCAGATTCCATCTTAACAAACGTATCTTTACTGTTATACATTTTTGCAGCGCCCCCACTGCCGCAGGGCCGAGGGGTACCCGGTACCGGGCCTCTGAGTCTCTGCTCTGGGGTTGTCACGGTGGCTAGACCCGGTCCGTGACCCTGCTGAGGGGCGCCCAATGAAAGGTGTGGATGGTGGTGGTGGTGCGGTGCAGTAAATAACGAGGACACCAGGTTGCAGTCTCTTTACCTATTTACTGAAGGCTTCTGGGTCCTCAGTCCGGAATACGGTTAGCCGGGCTGCGCAAGTCCGGCCGGTCCGATGGCACCTCCAGAGTTCCCTTCGCAGGTGGAAATCTGTGCCTTCCTTCTAGCGCTTATGTGTTGTGGTCCTCCCCTGCTGTGCTTACGGGATAGTCCCCACAACTGTTCTGTTTCTCGTGTTCCCTCACAACTCGATTCTGATGTTCTTCTTCTCATCCCCCAGATCTTATGGTAGGACGCACCCATATGACTGGAAGGCTCGGAGCTCTTCCGGGACCCTAGAGTCGCCCCTCTCCACAAGTTGCCCCCTATGTCTGCGTAGGTGATGTAGGTGAGACAGCCAGTCTATAGCTCTCTGCCCTGCCGTTGGTTTGAAGTAATGCTTAGAGCCCTGTACTTCCTCGGCGTTCCGGCCACCGGTTAATTACGCCTCAGTAGGATGTTGCCTCGGTCTAACAGCACGACTCCTACTGGCATTCTCCTAGTTGCGTTGATCTCGTTTCTCACTCAGCACAATAAATCTCGCTTCTTGTCCTTTCTTAGGGCACCGCCGCTATGAAGTGCAGGCGCGGTCCCGTAGCTTTCTCTCTGATTGCCAGGCCTCTGTCAGGATCCCACCCCTGACAGGGACCCTACTGAATCTTCCCCTACAACACCCTCTGCCACAAGGTGTTGCCTGGTTCCAACCCAGTCAGCGTTCTCTTTAACTTCCTGCCTAACCCCCAGTTTTACCAGACTGTGAGGAGTGGCCTAATGAATAGAACCCTTAGCTCCCCCTGGAGGCCAGACTGTGAAATGTATTGGTGTATGTGATACCTGGTCAGATGAACTCCTTCAGTGCCATCAGAAGTACCATAGCCCCCCTTAGCGGCGGAGCCACAGTACTGCAACGACCAGGACTCTGGGGCGCTGCGCTGCACTCCCCCCCGGTTAAATCCAGTACTCCTGGACTGGGAAGAAAACAACAATACATGTCAGCAAAAAGACATACAATTTTTGAAAATGCAAGTACAAGTCAACTTTGTAACAGAGCTTCCCTTTATGGGAGGTGAGGACACTTGAACGTTACAAACATGGTTAAATACTTTTTAAATAACTTTACTATAAATAACTTTTCTTACCCAACCGGGTATTCTACTGAGTGCAAATTCTGAACAATAATCCAACTTTGCCTTTAAGGACGTACTCGCTAAATCCACTAAAGACCTTCTTATATCACATATAAGGCTAATTAACTATTATGCATTCTCCTACTTTAAGTCTGCAGGACCGCCTGTCCTAACTGCTCCAGACCTACTGCCTCTCCTTTCTGTTACAGGACCGCTCCTTTCCGCCCGAGCCTACTGTCCTTCCACTACTATACACAGTATAGAACATATCATTTTTCTTTCAGTTTAAGATCACTGAGCCATCTCTATATGGCTCCTAGGAGGACTCACTACTAACCCCTATGGGTTCACTTCCTGTCCTCATTCTTCTATTAACATTATTGAACATTTCTTACAATCAACTAGTTAGTTACATTTAACTTTCACATATCAACATTATCAATACTTTCTTTTCAAGACATTATTGCCATTCAACCATCTTAAGGCAACACTGTTCATAAGTGCAGGATGTGAACATCCCCTTTAAGAGGGGACCAAGACTCTTTGAGGTAGTGCCACTTCTCAAGCCACAAGTCCGTATGCAGCAAGGACTCCAGTGCAAGTTACAAGAACCGTATCTTCGCAAAGAGTCCGTCTTTTATGTAAAACCAGTAGAGAGCACCTTTAAGAAGGTGCAAACTATGTACAAGGAGTCTGTATCATGCATTGTTCATGATTCAGCAGTTCTTTGATAACTTGTGCAAAACGTAGAAAACAAACAAAAACAATAGGGATCCCGGGTCAACAAAGGGATCCCTTTAAGAGTTAACCCTGGACGGGTTTTAGCAGCAAAATAGCAAAGAAAAACAATGAACTATTTACAGTCATTAAAGCATTTTTGCTTACTCTGATGGTGGCTGTGCAGGGGGTGGTCTCTGATCCGTGGCCGATGCGGTGTCAGTACCAGTGGTTGATCTCTCAGGTGCCGTCAGATCACTCGGTGTCTGGATCTGAAGGCTAACCCTGCTTGCAAGCTCGGCGGCTGCTACAAGGCGGACGGTGGTGATAGTAATGAGATCTGTCAAATCTAGATCAATCGGGGTCACGGCAACAGGTGACGCTCCCTCAGGCTCACACCGGTGGACGTTCCGAGCGCACCATCCTTGTGCATTCCGGCGGTGAGTGTAGGTTACCTGATCCCCCCTTTGCAATGGGTCACCATCTCGACTGCAGCAGGGAGTTTTTACGTTGTAGCTAGTAACGAAGACGTCAGTTGGTAGTCCCGGTTCCTGTATGGAGCCCCAACCCCTCTTCGGGTGGAAGGCTAGCACAGTCCCCCGCTTTACCACGTCATTCCTGTTGTGCGCAGGCTTCCTGCGTTGCGTCTTCGGCATATCAGATTGCTCTGTTTCGTCTCGGTTTTTCCAGTGTTGGATCAGACATTGTTTATACTGTTCCCAAGTGAGCACAGCAAGGGTGAGGCTCTCCCCCGGAGCTCCATATGGCTCGTTCCAGGGGGTGTCCCACCGGAGGATCACCCCATCTGGGCCCACATCTATAGGTTCCCCCATCTTGGTCGGTAGGGGAGGTACCAGCTTCCCCATCACGTCGGGGGTGAGGACCACCCGTTCCACCGTAAAAGCGCGGTTATTGTTGCTGGGGTGAGGAGCGGTCACAGGAGCGGGATCGGTCAGGGGAGCCGGATCGGTCGGGAGAGCAGAATCGGCCGGGGGAGTAGGGGTGCCGCCCATACCTGCGCCTGATGTGATTCCACCGATGTCGATCTGTTCCGTTGACGAGGACACTGGAATCGGCTGCAGCCCGGACCGCAGCTCTTCCGGAGTGGCCTCTTGATGTGGCTCCGCCCTCCATGGTTCCGTGGCTGGGATAGGTAGGCCCGGCTCCTCCACTGGCGGCTCCAAGGAGTTCAGGTCCTTCACCGGCGGTGGACGCGAGTCCGCCTCTGATGGGTGAGGGCAAGCCGGGATCACCTCGCCGTTGCTCGGGCACTTGCTGCTCATCGTCGCTGTCTGGCATTCGGCGGCAGCGCATGCACCTGGCTCCGCCATTTCTCCGAGGTCGGGCTCCCTCTTCACCTCGTTCCCGCCATTGCAAATCAGGGGGCGGTTCTCCTCGGCTGCTGGGCAAGTCGTCATCCCGCAGCAGAAGTCGGAGGGGGCGGTCGCTACTCCTGGCGCCGCTTTGGTAGTCTTCTCCCATAGCACGCCCTCCTTCTCCCTCTGCGCTCTCTGTGGCGCTGCAATGGCGGCGGGTTTTGGCGGGAATTTTGGCGGCAAGTAGCACAGCACAGTCTTTGCAATAAGTCACAGTCCAAGTATAATAAAGTACAATTCCAAGGCACACATGACCTGATTCTTCAGGTTTAAGTAGATCCTGTTTGTGACGCCAAGTTTGCAGCGCCCCCACTGCCGCAGGGCCGAGGGGTACCCGGTACCGGGCCTCTGAGTCTCTGCTCTGGGGTTGTCACAGTGGCTAGACCCGGTCCGTGACCCTGCTGAGGGGCGCCCAATGAAAGGTGTGGATGGTGGTGGTGGTGCGGTGCAGTAAATAACGAGGACACCAGGTTGCAGTCTCCATACCTCTTTACTGAAGGCTTCTGGGTCCTCAGTCCGGAATACGGTTAGCCGGGCTGCGCAAGTCCGGCCGGTCCGATGGCACCTCCAGAGTTCCCTTCGCAGGTGGAAATCTGTGCCTTCCTTCTAGCGCTTATGTGTTGTGGTCCTCCCCTGCTGTGCTTACGGGATAGTCCCCACAACTGTTGTCTGTTTCTCGTGTTCCCTCACAACTCGATTCTGATCTTCTTCTTCTTCTTCTCGTCCCCCAGATCTTATGGTAGGACACACCCGTATAATGGGAAGGCTCGGAGCTCTTCCGGGACCCTAGAGTCGCCCCTCTCCACAAGTTGCCCCCTATGTCTGCGTAGGTGATGTAGGTGAGACAGCCAGCCTATAGCTCTCTGCCCTGCCATTGGTTTGAAGTAATGCTTAGAGCCCTGTACTTCCTCGGCGTTCCGGCCACCGGTTAATTACGCCTCAGTAGGATGTTGCCTCGGTCTAACAGCACGACTCCTACTGGTATTCTCCTAGTTGCGTTGATCTCGTTTCTCACTCAGCACAATAAATCTCGCTTCTTGTCCTTTCTTAGGTCACCGCCGCTATGAAGTGCAGGCGCGGTCCCGTAGCTTTCTCTCTGATTGCCAGGCCTCTGTCAGGATCCCACCCCTGACAGGGACCCTACCGAATCTTCCCCTACAACACCCTCTGCCTCAAGGTGTTGCCTGGTTCCAACCCAGTCAGCGTTCTCTTTAAAGAAGTTGTCCACTACTATAAAGTTTTTTTTTTTTTTTCATAAATCTTGCTATTATGTGCCACTGAAAACATCTACTGTGTTTATTTTAACAATATTACCTGTTATCATGCTGTAGCAGCACATCTTCAGTGCTGGATTCAGCTCTCATGGGGTTAATCGACTACTTCCTTATTGTGCCCTAATACTACAAGTTCCATGATGCTTTGCACTGTCCTCTAAGCCCGAACTTAGCACACCCACTCCAAAACACACCCAAACCCCTCCCTCCTCTTCCCCCTCTATCTTCAGGCTGATGAGGAGAGGTCACATCTTGGTCACAAGCTGTAAAGCAGCACCAAGCACTGCACAACCATGGTGATCAAGCTTTTAGCTTTTTTTTCTTTCTCATCTATTTCATAGTATATATAGTTTAGTATACATATGATATACTGTAAAGAGATCCTACTGCGTATATGTCTTAGATATGTAAATTACACAGTACATGTGTGGTTATATGTGTCCATCTACATACGCTTGTGTGCATGTATATATATTATGTGTGTTCTTATTTTACACTATTTGTGCTCATATACAGGAGAGGCCCCAGTTTCAGAAACAATATATGGGCCATTTGCAGAAATAACAGCTCATCCTAAGTCACAATTCCACCTGCTTTCGAGGTAGAAATGGCCCCCATTGCATTTTAGCTGCACAGATTGCACCAATATGCGATCACACCTTTTATATACACACCAATATATACTTCTATGTGTATGTATGGAATAAATTATTTATTCATATACATACACTTTAATATTTTGTTGCAGTGATATATACATACATATAGAACTTTGAAGGGTTTGTCCACTATTCTAACAACCCCCTCTCAGTCTGTACGTTTACTAGATTCCAGTGCCTGCACGTTCCAATAGTGTCGGCGCGGTGTCTCGCAGCGATTGTACCCTGTGGTCAATCAGTGGCCGCATCACTCTCACCACCTTCTAAGCAAACTCTTTTATCTGTAGGAAGTGAGTGTTGCTGCATTTTTTTTAAGAATTACCAAATGTAAGCCACTTCTTCCTAAGGCGAAGACAGTGAAGCAGCCACTGATTGTCCACAGGGTTCACATAATGACACTGACACAAATTCTCCGTGAGAGAAACCGTGGTGACAACATTGGGAGTATTCAAATCACATCCTTGTATTCACTCTCTGAGTGTAATATGAGTAACCAAAAATCTGCATTCACACTGAGAAATTACAGATTTGTAGACTGTAGTCTACACTGTGCATTTTATAGATTCAAAACAGTTTTAGTATCATATATTAAAGGGATTGTTCAGTACTTGTCCATTACTTTATATTTATGGTCTTTACTTTGGTTATGTCATCACTGGGATTGCGATAACCATATCTTCCACCCTCACCGATGATGCGTTTTTATAGAAAAAAAACTGAAAAAACACCCACCACCATCACGGTGATAAAGGGATCCAAACCCTAACCCTACCCCTAACCTCACCCCTAACCGTTTAATGAACATTTTCTGACAGTCATAGTGCCACGATATTTCAGTGCCACGTATATAAGTGCCACGTATATAAGTGCCACGTATGTAAGTGCCACGTATGTAAGTGCCACGTATGTGCCACGTATTTCAGTGCCACGTATTTCAGTGCCACGTATTTAAGTGCCACGGATTTAAGTGCCACGGATTTAAGTGCCACGTGCCACGTATGTAAGTGCCACGTATGTAAGTGCCACGTATGTAAGTGCCACGTATGTGCCACGTGACACGTATTTCAGTGCCACGGATTTCAGTGCCACCTATTTCAGTGCCACCTATTTCAGTGCCACGTATATAAGTGCCACGTATATAAGTGCCACGTATGTAAGTGCCACGTGCCACGTATATAAGTGCCACGTATGTAAGTGCCACGTGCCACGTATTTAAGTGCCACGTATGCAAGTGCGATGTATGTAAGTGCCACGGATTTAAGTGCCACGGATTTAAGTGCCACCTATGTAAGTGCCACGTATTTCAGTGCCACGTGCCACATATTTCAGTGCCACGTACGTAAGTGCCACGTATTTCAGTGCCACGTATTAAAGTGCCATGTATTTCAGTCCCACTCCCGTGTAGCGGTGGGATATGGGGTAATAAGGGGTTAATGTCACCTTGCTATTGTAAGGTGACATTAAGCCGGGTTAATAACGGAGAGGCGTCAATAAGACGCCTATCCATTATTAATCCAATACTAAAAAAGGGTTAATGAAACACACACACATTAGGAAAAAGTATTTTAATATTCTTCATTTAACCATACTTACCATACTCCAGCACCTGCAAAAAAGTAAAATAATAAACCGTATACTACCTGTCCGCCGTAGTCCAATTAATAACGAGTGTCCCACGACGATCTCCCCTATAGAACAGTGACATTGGGTAGTGTCACTGCTCTATAGGACCCTCAGTGACACACTGACAGAAGACAATGGCTCCTGCAGTGCATCACTGAGGTTACTAAAGTTCACTGGTCTCACTTTATGGCAAAAAGCTGCATGGGAACTTTCTCATACAGCATGCCATAAAGTGAGACTAGGGACTATTTTCTCACAGGGGTGTAGGAATACATTGTGGGGAATACATTGTGGAAGGATACCTTCCTCCCCTCATTGTGTTCCTGGAGCCCCTGGAGAGTGGTTGCATCAGCAGAGGCTCCTGCTCTCCACGGGAGATTGTCGTGGGACACTCGATTTAATTGGATTTCTGCGGATCAGGGAGTATAGTGTTTGTTTATTATTTTAATATTTTTTACAGATGACAATGGCTTCGGGGATCAAAGTGACAAGTGATGGTGAGTATGTAATCTATGTTATATGTACTGTATGTCTGTTGTATGTACGTACTGTATGTGGCATGTTTCATGTCGCATGTCACATGTTGCATGTCGTCGCATGGTGCATGTCGCATGTTGTCGCATGGCGCATGTCGTCGCATGGTGCATGTCGACGCATGGTACATGTCGTCGCATGGTGCATGTCACATGGTGCATGTCGTCGCATGGTGCATGTGTCGCATGGTGCATGTCGTATGGTGCATGTCGTCGCATGGTGCATGTCGTCGCATGGTGCATGTCGTCGCATGGCGCATGTGTCGCATGGTGCATGTCGTCGCATGGTGCATGTCGTCGCATGGTGCATGTCGTCGCATGGTGCATGTCGCCGCATGGTGCATGTGTCGCATGGTGCATGTCGTATGGTGCATGTCGTCGCATGGTGCATGTGTCGCATGGTGCATGTGTCGCATGGTGCATGTCGTCGCATGGTGCATGTCGTCGCATGGTGCATGTCGTCGCATGGTGCATGTCGCCGCATGGTGCATGTTGTCGCATGGTGCATGTCGTCGCATGGTGTGTATGTACTGTGTTTTTTGTTTTTTTTTTAACATTCAACACATTAGCCGGATGATGGGACTACTACTGTCCCATCATTGGCTAATGTGTCACTCACTGTCAGTGTAGCAGGCAGAGCCCGATGGGACTTGTAGTCCCATCGGACGATGCCTGCACACACACGCACAGCGCCGACACACACACACACACGCACAGCGTCGGCACACGCACACACAGCGCCGGCACACACACGCACAGCGCCGGCACACACACGCACAGCGCCGGCGGGCAGAAGCGCCGGCGGTCACAAGCACCGGCACCGGCGGGCAGAAGCACCGGCGCCGGCGGGCACATGCACCGGCGGGCAGAAACACCGGCGCCGGCGGGCACAAGCACCGGCAGACCCCCGGCGACCGAAGCACAGCCCAGCCACACATCATGATCCCAGCACTGAGCAGTGAGCACACACAGCCCCGCCCGCCCCCAGCACAGCCCTGCAGGCAGCCCCCAGCACCGCCCACAGCCCAGTCACTCTTGCTGAGTGACTGCTGACTGTGGGGGCTGGTCACGCCTGCTGCTGACGTCACGTCAATTTTCAGAGCCTGGAAATTGACGTGACGTCGGCGGAAATGAGCGGCGGCTGCAGTCTGGGGGTCATGTGACCCGGACTCAGCAGGAGGAATAGCGCCGCTCACAGGCGAAAACGTCAACAGAAGGTAATGGCACAATTCATTAGGGGCCCCGGGGGGGTACATTGGGGGGTTAATTGAAAGTAGTGGACAACCCCTTTAACTTCCTGCCTAACCCCCAGTTTTACCAGATTGTGAGGAGTGGCCTAATGAATAGAACCCTTAGCTCCCCCTGGAGGCCAGACTGTGAAATGTATTGGTGTATGTGATACCTGGTCAGATGAACTCCTTCAGTGCCATCAGACGTACCATAGCCCCCCTTAGCGGCAGAGCCACAGTACTGCAACGACTAGGACTCTGGGGCGCTGCATTTTCATTAACACAGCGGAACACAATAATAGACAGTACGAAATATGCCTATTCACAGAAATAACGTGTAATAACAAACTTTCCCTCACTGTCCCTATCCACACGTTACCAGTTCCTTTGCTCCAAGAGGTTATCTTCCCACGTCGCAGGCCTGTCTGTCACTGCAGGGAGACGTTCCAGCCGATGAGAAAACAACAGAGAGTGAACAAAACTCTGTCTCTCAGGTCCAGACTGTAATCCTTGGGGTTCAGCAGATAAGGGTGGAATGTTCGGCCTCTCAACAGAGGACCCGCTTACAGTTCATGGGCTCCAGGATCTGCGAAGATGTCACCGCTGAGTGCTCTGCATTGTGGGAGCTGGGAACAATCTGGATGTCAGTTTCCAAGAGAGAGAGATCTTCCAGGCAATCCTCTATATCGCATCAACAGGAGGAGGCCAGCACACACAAACTTCTCTCTGCACCGACTGGTTTCCCGGGCTCTTCTTCTTCTCCCTTCCCTTCCTGGTCACATGACATAACAGGGGGGAGTTTAGCCAATACAGTTTGTTTCTCTGTAATCACATTCGGCATAGGTATAACTTCTGGCCACAAGGGGGCAGTGTCTGTCACAGATTCTATGTCAATGATAACAGAACAGTCACAGCCGGCCAGCTCACTACACGCCCCCCCACTTGAAGGTTGGCAGTCCCTGTCAACGACTGACTCCAGTTCGGCGATGGCTGTGGAGGTTGTAGGACCCGGCTGTGAAAAGGGCCACACATATTGGTCTCTGTAGGACTGTCCCGGGGGCACTCCTGCGGTGGTCCGCGCTGTCCGCCTAACGGGTGCTAGTCTCTCTCCCCGATCAGTCACTCCACTCTCCGCCCCAGTCGGTAAGTCAGTCGAGGAGGTAAGGGGTTCAGACGCGTCAGTCAGGCGAGCAGGGGTAGGGATGTCTTCCACCTCTACATCCCCGGTATCGGTGTCTCCCACAGTATTAGTGATATCCGTCTCTCTAGGCATTATAGGAGGGGAGTCAGGCTGAGAACGACAGGGGCGCAACATGTTATGGTGCAGGGTGCGGAGGCTGCCGCTGTCTTCGCCTTGTACTTGGTAGACGGGACCACCAGGGTACGGGTGTCCAACTATTCGATAGACTTCGGTCTCCCACTTGGGCCGGAGTTTTCCTTGCGGTTTCATTATACGAACTAAGACTAGTTGACCCACACGCAGTAGGTCTTCTTGTATTGGAAGTGGATCAGCGTGGACCTGGTCCTGGATCTGCTGTTCCACCAGCCGGTAGACAGTTTCCATCCTTTGACGGTGTGCTTGTAGCCAGGAAGGATAGGTACCACAGGTGTCTTCATCAGAGTTAGACAGGTGTAGCTCATGGATGCCTTTGCCTGGGCGGCCAAAAAGGAGGGTGTAAGGCGTGTATCCGGTGACAGAATGGACTTGATTGTTATAGGCCCACAGCAGTTCTGGGAGGAATCGAGGCCAGTCTGTTGTGAATTCTGTTTGTGGGCTCCCCCGGTGGTGTTTGATGGTAGTGCCACTTGTGTGCTTTCTGCTATCTCTGCTCACCTGTTGCCACCCATTAGGGGAGTTTCCTATTTAAGGCTGCTTGGCTGTTAGTCCTATGCCGGCCAACAATGTATCAGTAGCATTCTGTTGCATTCTCCTGCCTCAAGTTCCTGTTCAGCTAAGTTGAATTTTGTTTTGAGTTTATGCTAACTTCTTGTCCAGATTGCAGTAATGTGTCTCGCTGCAGCTGGAAGCTCTTGTGGACAGAAATTGCCACTCCAAGTGGCATGAGTTGTCACTGGAGTTTAAAGTAATTTCTGGATGGTGTTTTTGAGTAGTGTTTTAAGTTGACCGTGAAGTAACACTTTCCTGTCCTTCTGCTATCTAGAAAGCGGACCTCTCTATGCTAAACCTGCTGTTCATCCTACGTATGTCATTTCCTCTGAACTCACCGTCAATATCTGTGGGGGGCTGCTATCTCCTTTTGGGGTACATCTCTGGAGGTAAGACAGGCCTGTATATTCCTCTGATAGGGGTAGTTAGATCTCCGGCTGGCGCGTGGTGTCTAGGGCATCGTAGGAACACTCCCCGGCTGCTTCAAGTGTTGTGTGAGGTTCAGGTCACGGTCAACTTTAGTTTCCATCACCGGAGAGCTAGTCCGTTTTGTTATTTTTCATTTCCTTGCCATTGGGAAATCATGACAGTTTGGCCGGCCAGATGTGTTAAAACCATGCACTAAAGCAGGAAAGGATAAGAAAAGTTTTTTCCTCTATTGTGTTTGAAACTGCTTCTTAGTTTGCTCATTTGTACTTCTTGCTTAAACTGCAGTCTTCAGCCTTTTTTTTTTTCCTCTCCTCTTAATCTCTGAATGGCTTTGGTTACACCTGTTTGAATCATGGATCCACAGAGTCTGGTTGCAGGTTTGAATAACCTTGCTACAAAGGTTCAGAACTTACAAGATTTTGTTTTACGTGCTCCAATGTCTGAACCTAAGATCCCTATGCCTGAATATTTTACCGGAGACAGATCCCGTTTTTTGAATTTCAAAGAGAATTGTAAATTGTTTTTGTCTCTGAGATCTCACTCCGCTGGTGATCCTGCACAACAGGTTAAAATTGTTATTTCTCTGCTGCGGGGTGACCCACAAAATTGGGCATTTGCATTGTCGCCAGGGGATCCTGCGTTGCTAAGTGTGGATGCGTTTTTTCTGGCTTTGGGGTTGCTTTATGAAGAACCTAATTTAGAGATTTTGGCTGAGAAGGCTTTAATAGCCCTTTCCCAAGGGCAAGACGAAGCTGAGATATACTGCCAAAAATTTCGTAAATGGTCGGTGCTTACTAAATGGAATGAGTGCGCTCTAGCAGCGAATTTCCGAGAGGGTCTCTCTGATGCCGTGAAGGATGTCATGGTGGGGTTCCCTGTGCCTACAGGTCTGAATGATGCCATGAAATTGGCTATCCAGATTGATCGGCGTTTGCGGGAACGCAAACCTGTGCACCATTTGGCGGTATCTTCTGAGCAAAAACCTATGCACCATTTGGCGGTATTTTCTGAGCAAAAACCTGTGCACCATTTGGCGGTGACCTCTGAAAAGGCACCAGAGCATATGCAATGTGATAGTGTTCTGTCTAGAGGCGAACGACAGAATTACAGGCGTAAAAATGGGTTGTGCTTCTACTGTGGGGATCCAGCTCATGTTATATCAGCATGCTCTAAACGCATAAAAAAGGTTGATAAAAAGGTTGATAAATCTTTTTCTATGGGTACCTTGCAGTCTAAATTTATTTTGTCCGTGACATTGATTTGTACATTATCATCTGTTACCGTGGATGCTTATGTGGATTCTGGCGCCGCTCTGAGTCTCATGGATTGGTCCTTTGCCAAGCGTTGTGGTTTTGATTTAGAGTCTCTGGAAGTTCCTATACCCCTAAAGGGGATTGATTCTACACCTTTGGCTAGCAATAAACCACAATACTGGACACAAGTGACTATGCATCTTACCCCAGACCACCAAGAGATTATTCGTTTCCTTGTGTTATACAATTTACATGATGTTTTAGTGCTTGGATTACCATGGTTACAAATTCATAATCCAGTCTTGGACTGGAGATCAATGTCTGTGTTGAGCTGGGGATGTCGGGGGATTCATGGGAATGCTCCTTTGGTTCCCATTTCTTCATCTACTCCCACTGAGATCCCAGCATTTCTGTGAGATTTTCATGATGTCTTCCAGGAGCCTAAAATTGATTCTCTCCCTCCTCACAGAGAGTGTGACTGCGCAATTGAGTTGATTCCCGGTAGTAAATTTCCTAAAGGTCGTCTGTTTAATTTGTCTGTACCTGAACATGCTGCTATGCGGGAGTATATCAGAGAATCTTTGGAAAAGGGTCATATTCGCCCCTCTTTGTCTCCACTAGGGGCAGGTTTTTTCTTTGTGGGTAAAAAGGATGGTTCATTGAGACCTTGTATCGACTATCGACTTCTGAATAAGATTACAGTTAAATACCAGTACCCTTTGCCTTTACTGACTGATCTGTTTGCTCGCATAAAGGGGGCTAAGTGGTTCACTAAGATCGATCTTCGTGGTGCGTATAATTTGGTGCGGATTAAGCAGGGGGATGAGTGGAAGACCGCATTTAATACGCCTGAAGGCCATTTTGAGTATTTGGTAATGCCTTTCGGTCTCGCGAATGCCCCTTCCGTTTTTCAGTCCTTTATGCACGATATTTTCCGTGAATATCTGGATAAATTTATGATTGTGTATCTGGATGATATTCTGATTTTTTCGGAGGACTGGGAATCTCATGTTCAACAGGTCAGGAGAGTTTTTCAGGTTTTGCGGGCTAATTCTCTTTTTGTGAAGGGCTCAAAGTGTATTTTTGGGGTTCAGAGAATTTCCTTTTTGGGATATATTTTTTCCCCTTCATCTATGGAAATGGACCCTGCTAAGGTTCAGGCTATTTGTGACTGGATACAACCTACTTCTCTGAAGAGTCTTCAGAAATTCTTGGGATTTGCTAATTTCTATCGCCGATTCATAGCTGGTTTTTCTGCCATTGCTAAACCTTTGACTGATTTGACTAAAAAGGGTGCTGATGTTGCTAATTGGTCCTCTGCGGCTGTGGAGGCCTTTCGGGAGCTTAAGCGCCGCTTTTCTTCTGCTCCTGTGTTGCGCCAGCCTGATGTGTCGCTCCCTTTCCAGGTTGAAGTGGATGCTTCCGAGATCGGAGCAGGGGCAGTTTTGTCGCAGAAAGGTCCTGACTGTTCAGTAATGAGACCATGTGCGTTTTTTTCTCGAAAGTTTTCACCCGCTGAGCGAAATTATGATGTTGGAAATCGGGAGCTCTTGGCCATGAAGTGGGCATTTGAGGAGTGGCGTCATTGGCTTGAGGGTGCTAGACACCAGGTGGTGGTCTTGACTGATCACAAGAATCTGATTTATCTTGAGTCAGCCAGGCGTCTGAATCCTAGACAGGCGCGCTGGTCGTTATTTTTCTCCCAATTTAACTTTGTGGTTTCATATCTGCCTGGTTCTAAAAATGTGAGGGCGGATGCCCTCTCTAGGAGTTTTGAGCCTGACTCGCCTGGTGATTCCGAACCTACTGGCATCCTGAAGGATGGGGTTATATTGTCAGCTGTCTCCCCAGACCTGCGACGCTCATTGCAGGAGTTTCAGGTGGATAGGCCTGATCGCTGTCCGCCTGGTAGACTGTTTGTCCCTGATGACTGGACCAGTAGAGTTATCTCGGAGGTTCATTCTTCCGCGTTGGCAGGTCATCCTGGAATTTTTGGCACCAGGGATTTGGTTTCTAGGTCCTTTTGGTGGCCTTCCTTGTCTCGAGATGTGCGTATGTTTGTGCAGTCTTGTGATGTTTGTGCTCGGGCCAAGCCTTGCTGTTCTCGGGCTAGTGGGTTGTTGTTGCCCTTGCCTATTCCTAAGAGGCCTTGGACGCACATCTCTATGGACTTTATTTCTGACCTTCCTGTTTCTCGTAGGATGTCTGTCATCTGGGTGGTGTGTGACCGTTTTTCCAAGATGGTTCATTTGGTACCCTTGCCCAAGTTGCCCTCCTCCTCTGAGCTGGTTCCTCTATTTTTTCAGAATGTGGTGCGTTTGCATGGTATTCCTGAGAATATAGTGTCTGATAGGGGTACTCAGTTTGTGTCTAGATTTTGGCGGGCGTTCTGTGCCAGGATGGGCATCGATTTGTCTTTTTCGTCTGCATTCCATCCTCAGACTAATGGCCAGACTGAGCGTACTAATCAGACTTTGGAGACTTACTTGAGGTGTTTTGTGTCCGCTGATCAGGATGATTGGATTGATTTTTTGCCGTTGGCAGAGTTTGCCCTTAACAATCGGGCCAGTTCTGCCACTTTGGTTTCTCCTTTTTTTTGTAATTCGGGGTTTCACCCTCATTTTTCGTCCGGTCAATTGGAGTCTTCGGATTGTCCTGGAGTGGATGCCGTGGTGAATAGGATGCATCAGATTTGGGGACAGGTTGTGGACAATCTGAAGTTGTCCCAGGAGAAGACTCAACAGTTCACTAATCGTCATCGGCGTGCTGGTTCTCGTCTTTGTGTTGGGGACCTGGTGTGGCTGTCTTCTCGATTTATTCCTATGAAGGTCTCGTCTCCTAAGTTTAAGCCTCGGTTTATCGGCCCTTATAAGATTCTGGAAGTGCTTAATCCTGTGTCCTTTCGTTTGGACCTCCCAGCATCTTTTACTATTCATAATGTTTTTCATCGGTCATTGTTGCGGAGGTATGAGGTGCCGGTTGTTCCTTCTGCTGGTCCTCCTGCTCCTGTGCTGGTCGAGGGTGAATTGGAGTATGTGGTGGAAAAGATCTTGGACTCCCGTGTTTCCAGACGGAAGCTTCAGTATCTGGTTAAGTGGAAGGGCTATGGTCAGGAGGATAATTCCTGGGTGACAGCATCCGATGTTCATGCTCCTGATTTGGTTCGTGCATTTCATAGTGCTCATCCAGATCGCCCTGGTGGTTCTGGTGAGGGTTCGGTGCCCCCTCCTTAAGGGGGGGGTACTGTTGTGAATTCTGTTTGTGGGCTCCCCCGGTGGTGTTTGATGGTAGTGCCACTTGTGTGCTTTCTGCTATCTCTGCTCACCTGTTGCCACCCATTAGGGGAGTTTCCTATTTAAGGCTGCTTGGCTGTTAGTCCTATGCCGGCCAACAATGTATCAGTAGCATTCTGTTGCATTCTCCTGCCTCAAGTTCCTGTTCAGCTAAGTTGAATTTTGTTTTGAGTTTATGCTAACTTCTTGTCCAGATTGCAGTAATGTGTCTCGCTGCAGCTGGAAGCTCTTGTGGACAGAAATTGCCACTCCAAGTGGCATGAGTTGTCACTGGAGTTTAAAGTAATTTCTGGATGGTGTTTTTGAGTAGTGTTTTAAGTTGACCGTGAAGTAACACTTTCCTGTCCTTCTGCTATCTAGAAAGCGGACCTCTCTATGCTAAACCTGCTGTTCATCCTACGTATGTCATTTCCTCTGAACTCACCGTCAATATCTGTGGGGGGCTGCTATCTCCTTTTGGGGTACATCTCTGGAGGTAAGACAGGCCTGTATATTCCTCTGATAGGGGTAGTTAGATCTCCGGCTGGCGCGTGGTGTCTAGGGCATCGTAGGAACACTCCCCGGCTGCTTCAAGTGTTGTGTGAGGTTCAGGTCACGGTCAACTTTAGTTTCCATCACCTGAGAGCTAGTCCGTTTTGTTATTTTTCATTTCCTTGCCATTGGGAAATCATGACACCAGTCGGGCTTTTTGTCTTCAGCTAAGGTTCGGATCAGTTGTAAGAGGGTCCGGTTGAAACGTTCACACGCGCCATTCCCTTGTGGATGATACGGGGTGGTCCTGGACTTCTTGATTCCATACATCTGCTGAAGTTCTTCAATGACTCGCCCTTCGAAACACGCCCCCTGATCAGAGTGCAGCCGCTCCGGACACCCGTAGACCCGAACGAAGTGTTGACAGATGGCCTGTGCAGCTGATTCGGCAGTCTGATCTTTGGTAGCAACAGCGACGGCGAATTTCGTGAAGTGGTCCACCATCACCAGACAGTACTGGTAGCCACTATTCGCCGTTCCAATCAACACAGAGTCCACCATCAACAAATCGAGGGGCCTGGATGTGCTAATAGTCTGGACGGGTGCACGCTGCTCAGTAGACTTGTGGAGTTCACATGTACGACATCTTAGGCAGACGTTTTCAACCAGCTTACGGAGTCCTGGGCAAAAAATGAATTGCTGGGTCCACCGGAGGGTCTTGTCTATGCCGAAGTGGCCGTTCCTTCTGTGGGCTTCAGCCACCATCTCATGGGCTAGCTGCATCGGGACGACAATCTGCAAACATTCTTCCAGCATATGGGATAAAAGGGCCCTGCGATACAAGACTCCATCCTTCACGATCAGCCGATCCCATTGGGCAAGTAGGGCAGAAGCCCTGGTTGATAGTCGGGCTCTTACTTTGGAGGGTGGTTTCTCTTGTGTCTTCACGTACTGTTTCAGTAAGACGTGTTCAGGGTCTCGATCTTGAAGCTTGGCCCATTCTTGTTGGGACAGGGGGGACCCCACTACGGCTTCGATCCCGCCTACAGCATACTGGCGGCTATCTTCTATTTGTTTAGCTAGCCGGGCAAAGTCGGGCAGTTCATCTTCCTCCAACTCTTCATCCCGGTTCCCCACTGGCGGGGATGAGGTCACTCTGGAAAGGCTGTCAGCATTCTGATTCTCCGTCCCCGCTCTGTATTTAATTTTGTATTGGAATCTAGAGAGCCTTGCCATCCAGCGCTGTTCCATTGCCCCTAGTTTGGCATTTTCTAGGTGGGCAAGAGGATTGTTGTCTGTCACGACCAGCACCTCCGCCCCTGTCAGTAGCCAGCAAATTTCTCTGTCATAGCCCAGGTCAGGGCCAGGAGTTCCAGGCGGAAAGAGCTGTAGTTGACGGGGTTCTTTTCGGTGTCACGGAGGGATCTACTGGCATAGGCGTTCCTTGTTATCTTGGACTTGGGAGAGGACTGCCCCGAGACCTTGAAGGCTGGCGTCGGTGTATAACTGGAACGGCAAGGTGTAGTCTGCAAATGCCAGAATAGGGGGTGATGTCAGAGCAGCTTGAAGCGCCCGGAAGGATCTTTCTTGGTCGGGCCCCCAGCTGATGCGTCGTCCTCGGGGACTGTTCGCGGTCCCTCGGAGGGTCTCATGCAGTGGTTCCGCAAGCCGGGCAAAGTTCTTGACAAATCGGCGGTAATAGCCCGCTAGCCCCAGGAAAGCCTGGACTTCTTTGATGGTAGTTGGTTGTGGCCACTCTCGGACAGCTGCTATCTTCTCTGGAGAGGGTTGGACACCTTCGGCCGAGATCCGGTGTCCCAGGTAATCGATCTCCTGCTGGAATAGACGGCACTTGCTGGGCTTCAACTTCAAGCCGTGTTTCTTCAAGCGCTGGAACACTTTGCCAAGCTTGTGAAGATGATCCTCAAAGGTGGCGGAGTATACCACGATGTCATCAAGGTATATCAGCGTGAATTCGAAGTTGAAATCTCCCAGACAGCGTTCCATCAGTCTCTGAAAGGTCCCTGGTGCGTTACTCAAGCCGAATGGCATCCGGTCAAACTCGTACAGGCCCATAGGAAGGATGAAGGCGGTCTTTTCTCTGTCCTTCTCACTCATGGGGACCTGCCAATATCCACTGGCCAAGTCTAGAGACGAAAAATATTTGGCCTTTTTCAGGGCGGTCAGTGACTCTTCGATCCGGGGGAGTGGATAGGAGTCCCGGATCGTGCAAGCGTTCAGCCGACGGTAGTCTACGCAAAATCTCAGGGATCCATCTTTCTTTTTAACTATCACCACGGGTGCAGCCCATGGGCTCTGGCTGTCTCGCACCACTCCGGCGTGTAGCATAGATTCTAAGAGGCTTTTCACCTCCTGGTATTGTTGAGGTGGTATTTGTCGGTACCTCTCGCGAATAGGAGCAGCATCGCCCGTGGGAATCTCGTGTTGGATACTAGTGGTGTACCCGAAGTCGGTGTCATGCTTTGCAAAGGAGTCTTGGTGTTCTCGCAGTAGTTTCTCCACTTGAGACACTTCCTGTTTAGTGTACTGGGACGGGTCCAGTTGCACTTTTTCCAGTAGTTTTCGCCCAATGTCTTCATCATCTGCTTGAGCATTTATGGCTGAGACAGTTACCGTCCGGCCATCTTCTGTAGACGGGGTGAATTGTAAAGGTCCCATGGGGTTCACTTCTGTGGGTAGAGCATATACTCTGGCAAGTTGCGTGCCAGCCTCGAGAGCTACACCTACGTCTGCGGTGTTGTTTAGCCTGACAGGGACTCTTCCGTTCCTCACGACGGCTAGGGTGCGGGCGACTAGTGGGTTTAGCTTACCCCCACTTGGAGCCCTCGGCTCGATTAACACTTCAACTCCTTCAAGTTGTCGGTTGGTGTTAAGAGGCAGGGAAATGACTGTCTCTTTTTCAGCGGGCAAAGTAATCCGAGTACAGCGGGGCACTTTAATGGCTGCTAGGGGTAGTTGTTCCTTTGCCATCTGTTGAAGTCCAACGGTCCGGATTACGCGCTGGAACGCCAGACGAGTCTGTTTATGTTTGGTAACTTTCTGCCAGTACTTGGGCCCTTTTCTTGTCAACAGCATAAGATCCAGGTCTTTCAAGATATTCATTCCGATTATTACTGGGGTCTCGGAGCCGAAGCCTTCCTTGACAATGACGATTCCTCGTTTCCCTAGGTCTTGTCCACAGGCCTTCGTATCCATCCAGGCGACTCCGGTTACTGGAATGGGTAGGTTATTAGCCGCAATTATCTTATAGGTGGTATCTGGATCACAAGCAGTTCTTGGTTTGAGGTACTTTTCAGAAAACTGTTCAGAGATCGTGGTCACTTGCGACCCAGTGTCCATCAATCCTTGCACCGCAACTCCCTCCAGAATAACTTCAAGTATAGGACTACTCGAGGCAAGAGTACTCCGTTGCTGGTTCTGTTTTTCTACACCCCGTTCTCTGTCCCCCCCTGCTGCTCGAACCTCAGCTGCAGGGGTGTCTAGTTTAACGGCGGCCATTGTGGTGAGACCTGGCGTGGTGACTCTGCTTGTGGATGTAGCCGATATTCTGTTCGTCATGGTAACTGATGGTTTGTTCGTTGAGGACAACGATTCGCCCTGTGGCGAGGGTCACCACATGACCAACACGGTCCCGCGGGACGGCTAGGTCGTATCCGCTGGTCTCTCTGTCATTCTAGTGTTAACTGTGACACCTGTTGCTGTAAATCTGCTACCATCTGTTTCAGCTCCTCGGTGTCACTGTTGGGCTGTTTACTGTTTAATATGGATCTGCACGCAGCGCTCTGAGTTCCCACATCCATGACGGGTCCCCTAGAACGTTCTATGGCTTCCTGCTTGACTTCAGCGAAGGTGAGAGTCGGCGTCATCCGAATCAAGTCCTGTAGCGTACGGTTAAGATACTGGTCTCTCAGCCCTATAACAAATTAGTCTCTCAGTACCAGGTCACGAGGAGCTATAGTAGCCAGTTGTTCCCCTTTTGCACAGACTTGTTCAAGGAGTACCTGAAGGGCATTTGCATATTGGGGAATGTCTTCCCATTCAAGCTGTGTCCGTCTAAAGAACAGGTATCGCAGTGTTCCCTGGTACGTAGTAGGTCCATAGGTCTTTTCCAGCACCCGCACCAAATCCTCCAACACACGCTGCCCCCTGACCGTCTCCAGTCTGACTGTCGTCCATGCCTCCCCCTCTAGCATCAGTACCGCCATTTCTGCCAAGGTCTTAAGGTCGATATTATAAATTTCTCCCAGTATCCGCACTTGTTCCGCCCACTCTGGTACGGGGTAGTTTCGCCCCCGCAAAATTTCCTGACCTGGTTTACAATGGACACCGGCGGCGGTTTCTGACTGTATACTGGGCCTGAGTGGGAATCCTGCTGGGCACAGATCCTGCCGACTACGCCAGATGAAGTGACCGAGGGCAAGGCCGCCCATGCATATCCATGATCTGGCCCAGCAAAACTTCCACACTCAGATTCCATCTTAACAAACGTATCTTTACTGTTATACATTTTCATTAACACAGCGGAATACAATAATAGACAGTACGAAATATGCCTATTCACAGAAATAACGTGTAATAACAAACTTTCCCTCACTGTCCCTATCCACGCGTTACCAGTTCCTTTGCTCCAAGAGGTTATCTTCCCACGTCGCAGGCCTGTCTGTCACTGCAGGGAGACGTTCCAGCCGAGGAGAAAACAACAGGGAGTGAACAAAACTCTGTCTCTCAGGTCCAGACTGTAATCCTTGGGGTTCAGCAGATAAGGGTGGAATGTTCGGCCTCTCAACAGAGGACCCGCTTACAGTTCATGGGCTCCAGGATCTGTGAAGATGTCACCGCTGAGTGCTCTGCAGTGTGGGAGCTGGGGACAATCTGGATGTCAGTTTCCAAGAGAGAGAGACCTTCCAGGCAATCCTCTATATCGCATCAACAGGAGGAGGCGAGCACACACAAACTTCTCTCTGCACCGACTGGTTTCCCGGGCTCTTCTTCTTCTCCCTTCCCTTCCTGGTCACATGACATAACAGGGGGGAGTTTAGCCAATACAGTTTGTTTCTCTGTAATCACATTCGGCATAGGTATAACTTCTGGCCACACGGGGGCAGTGTCTGTCACAGATTCTATGTCAATGATAACAGAACAGTCACAGCCGGCCAGCTCACTACATAGTAACCAATTTTTACTTTATCTTTCCAGGTAACAGGGTTATCGTGCGGTGGCGGTCACTCAGGGATCGCTTTAAGAGGGAGTTTAACAAGGAGATGCAGGCCCCGAGTGGATCTAGAGGACGCAGGAGCAGGTATAAATATGCCAGAGCCCTGTCATTCCTCCGGTCGACGCTGCTGAGCAGAAGGTAAATATTCAACACCACATGTTTTCAGTCAAACTGTTAAAATGTGTAACCTTCATATTTTTTGGGCAGCAAGGGCAATTGTAATATCAAGATACTAATTATTATTTTTTTTTCTTCTTTAAAGGGAACCTGTCACCTGAATTTGGCGGGACCAGGTTTGGGTCATATGGGCGGGGTTTTCGGGTGTTTGATTCACCCTTTCCTTACCCGCTGGCTGCATGCTGGCTGCAATATTGGATTGAAGTTCATTCTCTGTCCTCCGTAGTACATGCCTGCACAAGGCAATCTTGCGCAGGCGTGTACTATGGAGGACAGAGAATGAACTTCAATCCAATATTGCAGCCAGCGGGTAAGGAAAGGGTGAATCAAACACCCGAAAACTCCGCCCATATGACCCAAAACTGGTCCCGCCAAATTCAGGTGACAGGTTCCCTTTAACAGCACTGTCTGCAGCACTCAGGAGCCTGCATCAGAGTTGCACCCCTCTGGAGCGATCTCTCAGGAGTCCGCCACCGGGGACCACGTCGACCCCTCTGTATCTGTACCTTCCCTTTTGTGTGATCCCTCGACCCCATCCACCAGCGCTGGAGCAGCAGGGCGGACTTCGTCATGTGAAGCTGCAGGTGATGAGTTAGAGTTCCCTTTACCCCACCCCTCTGACACTGCCGCAACATCTAAACCACCTTTGGGGTCAGGACGACAGCGCCAGAGAGGTCAGGAAAGGAGCTATGCGCCTGAGTTTTTGCATCTGAATGCAGCCTTCCAGAATGCCACCAAGCTTTTGGGTGAGCAAACATCTGCTGGGTACAGTATGCTTAACAAAAGCATACTTGAACTCAGCAGTTGTCTGGATAGGATGCATTCAGATGCAAACCAGTCACCAAGACACTGTTTTTTTCAGTCGGTCCTCAGGCACATGGAAAATCTAACTCCTGACCTGCAGATGCATGTGATGCAAGGCTGCCACACCGCTCTAGCACAGGCGATGTCCCAAGCCCCTCCACCTACCCTTCATGTTTCAACACCTTTCCCCTCTCAAGCCGCCGTCTATCCTCCCGTCCATCCTCCTCCCGTCCATCCTACTTCTACTCCTTCGCCATTCCTTCCTTCCCCCCTCAGTATTTCCCAGTACCTACCTTCCCCTTTCCATTCTTCCCCTTTAACTTCACCGTTCCCAATCCCACCAACACCTTCACCATACCTTCCACAGACCACATCTGTACCTCAACTCCCTGCCCAACCGCATGTTTTCACCACCCATTCCACTTCTGTTCCTCCCCGTGATGTCCTGTCCCCCACTATCGACGTGGTCCGCCCTGTCAGCCCCTCCGCTACTATCTCCATCCCAAATTATGAGAACTTGTAAATAAATAAAACTTTTTTTTGGTTTAAAAACAATTTTATTGACTTTCCTTTTTTTTTTTTTTAAACTGTATTAAAACCACCAAGGTTATGTTAAAAGTAACAGAAGAAAATGTGTAAAGGGGTACCGTTTCAAAACATACAATACTGTGATGTTAAAGTCCAAAGGTTTTGTAACAAAACAAAAAACATGGTATATTTACAAGTGTGAAAAAATTTTTTTTACACCATTTCGTACTGCCAGTCAACTGATCCTTGAGGAGACATGAAGTAGTCTGTAAAATTGTCCTGCATTCTGGAGACTGCTACTGGACTGCGAAAACTTGTGTTGTGGTAATCCCGCAAGGTGGTTTCTGACACATTATCCTCAAGGGAAACATGTTCTTTGGATAAAAGAAAATTGTGAAGTACCACGCAAGCCTTCACCACATCATCAACAGTTTCAGTCTGCAGTTTAATTGCAGTTAGTAGGATTCTCCATTTAGCAGTTATGATGCCAAAGGCACATTCCACAACTCTTCGTGCTCTGGTTAAGAGATAATTAAAAATTTTCTTCCTCTGGGTCAGTCCACTACTTCCATAGGGTTTAAGCAAGTGTGGTGAAAGCTGGAAGGCATCATCTCCAACGCACACAAATGGTAATGGTGGACCAGTGATTCCAGGGAGAGGTCTAGGCGGTGGAAAATCAAATGTCTCTCCATACAAACGACGCCCCATTGGTGAAGTTTTAAAAATCTGGGAGTTATTTGCGCGTCCATACGCACCGATATCCACAGCGATAAACTTGCAGTGTGCGTCGGCTATGGCCATCAATACAATTGAGAAGTACTTTTTTCTAGTTGTAAAATTCTGATCCAGAGCAAGAAGGTTTGACGATCCTTATATGCTTCCCATCGACTGCTCCGACACAATTTGGGAACTGGCATATTTGTTCAAAATTGTGGGCAATCTCCAGCCACCTCTCCTGTGATGGCTCTGGAATGTATTCCGCTTGTAAGCACTCCCACAATGCCCGGCAGGTCTCTCTGATGATCCCTGAGATTGTGGATATCCCAAGCCTGAACTGGAAATGTAGGGATGAAAACGACTCTCCAGTTGCAAGGAATCTGATAACAAAAGGAAAAGACAATAATTAATAAAAACTTCAAAAAACAACATTACAGTTATAAGTCTGATGAATGAGAATCATGAAAAAAAAAAAAATTACTTACCTAATAGTCACCATGAGATGCTCCGCTGGTGATATGGAGAAGCACATCTGGGTGTCTCGTCTCCGTATAGATTCCTCCACATGGGCCAACAAAATTTCGAAATTTTCGGCTTTCATTCTCACATAGCTGAATTGAGGGAAAATCCTCAAAAATTCTTTAATGTAAAGTGTGGAATAAATACCACGGGTCATGCGTTGGGCTGTGATAGGATGGATCCACAGCCTTCTCTTCCGCCGCTGCCGCAGGATGCACAGTCTTTCTTCCTCCTTGTCTCGAACAATGACTGCCAACCCATTAGCCTCAAAAGTGAAATCCGCACATATCTTCACAATATTCGCCAGCACCCCTTCCAACTTTGCCACTTTCTCTACAACCTTTCAAAGATGTGGTGTAAATACACAGTATATATAGTTTTCCAGTAGTTTCCAGTAGCCAATCACATTGAGATCCTCCCTTGTCAAAAAATGGTTACAACGGATGGAAAAACGGTCGCAACGGTTCTAACGGATCCGTTTAGAACCGGTTTCTCAACAATTGTGATGGATCCGTCATGATGCAAAATTTGCATTTATTCTACAAAAAATGATCTTTTCCCCCCAAATTTTTATTTTCACAAAGGTAACAGAAATTAGACCAAGAAAGTTGTTGCGCAATTTGTTCTGAATATGTCGATACCCCATATGTGGGGGTAAACCAGTGTTTGGGTGCACGGCGGATGCATTTGGAGAGCCCCTCATGTGCCTAAACAGTAGAAACCCCCAGCAAGTGACACCATTTTGGAAAGTAGACCCTTTAAGGAACTTATCTAGATGTGTGGTGAGCACTTTGAACCCCCAAGTGCTTCAGAGAAGTTTATAACGTAGAGCCGTGAAAATAAAAAATCTTATTTTTTCAACAAAAATTATCTTTTTGCCCCCAAATTTTTATTTTCACAAGGATAACAGAAGAAATTAGACCAAGAAAGTATTTGTGCAATTTGTCCTCAGTACGCAGATACCCCAAATGTGGGGGTAAACCACTGGTTGGGCGCACGACAGAGCTCGACAGGGAAGCAGCGCTGTTTGACTTTTTCAATGCAGAATTGGCTGGAATTGAGATCGGATGCCATGTTACGTTCGCAGAGCCCCTGATATGCCTAAACAGTAGAAACGCCCCACTAGTGACCCCTAAGGAACTTATCTAGATGTGTGGTGAGCACTTTGAACCCCCAAGTGCTTCACAGAAGTTTATAATGCAGAGCCGTGAAAATAAAAAAATCATTTTTTTTCCACAAAAATGATATTTTAGCCCGCAATTTTTTATTTTCCCAAGGGTAGCAGGAGAAACTGGACAACAAACGTTGTGGTCCAATTTGTCCTGAGTACGCTGATGCCCCATATGTGGGGGTAAGCCACTGTTTGGGCGCACGGAAGAGCTCGGAAGGGAGGGAGCACAATTTGACTTTTTTACGCAAAATTGGCTGGAATCAATGGTGGAACCATGTCACGTTTGGAGACCCCTGATGTAACAGTGGAAACCCCCCAATTCTAACTCCAACCACAACACATCCTTAACCCTAATCCCAACCAGATCCATAATCTTAATCACAACCCTAACCCCAACACACCCCTAACCCTAATCTCAACCCTAACCACAAAACTAACCCTAATCCCAACCCTAATCCCAATACACCCCTAACCCTAATCCCAACCCTAACCATATCCCTAATCCCAAACCTAACCCTAATCCCAACCCTAAGCCTAATCCCAACTCTAACCCTAACTTTAGCCCCAACCCTAACTTTAGTCCTAACCATAACCCTAAATTTAGCCCTAACCCTAACTTTAGCCCAACTCCCTTTAATTGGAAAATAGAAATACTTTTTTTACTTTATTATTTTTTCCTAACTAAGGGGGTGATAAAGGGGGGGTTTATTTACAATTTTTTTTTATTTTGATCACTGTGATAGAGTCTATCACGGTGACCAAAATTAACCAATAGGAAAAATCTTCCTCTTGTTGCCGGGTGCCGGCCGGCAGATCTCGGCGGGCACACTGCGCATGCGCCCGCCAATTTCTTACCGGAGGAAGACTCCAGCGGCCGTGAGGGGAAGCAGGAGGATCCAGGGACACACTGGTAAGTATCGGGGGGGGGATCGGGGACCTTATTTCTCTGTCCTCTGATGTGCGATCACATCAGAGGACAGAGAAATTGAATGGCACATCACAGTTATTTTTTTGTGTTCGCCGGTAAACGGTTAATAACGGTGATTGCAAAACAGGGGTAAGTGAAAACCAACCCAGATCATGTTCTTTGGGGTCTCAGCTACCCCCGGCAGCCGAGACCCCAAGATGTGCCGAGTGCCGGCCGGCTATTTTCTTCCCAGGAGAAGATGGTGGCGCCCATGGGGGGGAATCAAGAGGGCCGAGGAGTGCCGGGAGGTACCGGAGGGGATCAGGGACCCTATTTCTCTGTCCTCTGATGTGCAATCCCATCAGAGGACAGAGAAATTAAATGGCAAATTGCGTTTTTTTTTGCGGTCGCCGGTAAACTGTTAAAACCAGTGATTGCAACCCGGGGGGTCGGTAAAAAACGACCCGAATCATGTTCTCTAGGGTCTCGGCTACCCCCGGCAACCGAGACACTGGAGAAAATCCGAGTCTGGGGGGTGCTATACACTTTTTCCACAGCGGCATTAATTGACGATGGTGTGATTTAAGTACCCTTAACTACCGCCGTTAAAAGGTGTATTGGCGGTCGTTAAGGGGTTAAACAGTAAGAAACATCAACAAACATAATCATAACATTTTCAAAGCAGGTAACTGTCTCTTTATTCCATTTTCTGGGGTAGATCCTGGTGTCCACTGCTTCCTCACTGGGGAAGTTCTTTTGTGGATGTCACAAGTGGTGACTCAATTGGAAACAGCCCTTCAATAGGGGTTTGTGTAGCCTGGGTATGCACTCCACTCTTAGTGGCTAAACAGGTATTGATACACTCCTCTGTGCAACTTTTAACATGTAGGGCATAATATCCCTTCACCATGGTGCTGGGTAAAGGTTACTTTGTCTCCTGGGTAAAGGTCACGGTGTCCCTTTAAGCGGTGTGACTAGTGTTGAGCATTCCGATACCGCAAGTATCGGGTATCGGCCGATACTTGCGGGTATCGGAATTCCGATACCGAGATCCGATACTTTTGTGATATCGGGAATCGGTATCGGGATTAATATCAATGTGTAAAAGAAAGAATTAAAATTAAAAATAGGGATATACTCACCTCTCCGACGCAGCCTGCACCTTACCGAGGGAACCGGCAGCCTTCTTTGCTTAAAATGCGCGCGTTTACTGCCTTCCGTGACGTCACGGCTTCTGATTGGTCGCGTGCCGCCCATGTGACCGCGATGCGACCAATCACAACAAGCCGTGACGTAATTTTCAGGTCCTGAATGCCTAATTCTAGAATTCTGTGACGTCACGGAAGGCAGTAAACGCGCGCATTTTAAGCAAAGAAGGCTGCCGGTTCCCTCGATAAGGTGCAGGCTGCGTCGGAGAGGTGAGTATATCAATATTTTTTATTTTAATTCTTTATTTTACACATTAATATGGATCCCAGGGCCTGAAGGAGAGTTTCCTCTCCTTCAGACCCTGGGAACCATCAGGGATACCGTCCGATACTTGAGTCCCATTGACTTGTATTGGTATCGGGTATCGGTATCGGATTAGATCCGAAACTTTGCCGGTATCGGCCGATACTTTCCGATACCGATACTTTCAAGTATCGGACGGTATCGCTCAACACTAGGTGTGACTCTACATCTCTGCGGTTTACTAACAGTTCTGTATGCTCACCATGCTCCTTAATAAATCCCCATCCTATGCCCAGGTTAAATGAAACCACAGTTCCTTTTCTTATTTGTCCTCTATCTGCAGGTTTAATTTTGCGGGACTGGGCTTTGGCTAACATGTTGCGCTGCTCCATTTTCTCCCATTTAGTTCTGCGCACATTGTCTTCTGCTACTAATTTTAAAATTTGTTTCCGGCAGTATCCCTCGTTTTCCATTATTGTTATGCGATTGGCTGCTGCTTGGGCATCTACAGGGAATCTCATAAGGTCGGTTTTAGGGTGTCACCAGCGTATGGTCTCTTTTTGTCTGCACGCCTTCAGGGGCGAAGGTTCAGGTACTAGCGGGTCAGTTTGTATACACCATTGGTCTGTCATGCGGTCCCGGGTTATAGCTAATGCTGCCTGGTCGGGCGTTAGGATTGGCAGGGGTTTTGGGGGTCCCACCAGGGTTTCTTCAGCTACTGGGGCAGTTTGCGTACCTGTCTCTCCAGTGCCCTTCTCCGCCTCCGCTGGGATCAGGTGCGCTGGTTGCAGGGCCTGCTAGTGCCTTCATCTCCTTTTGCAGCATCTCACTTTCCAGCTCTGCTGGGGTCAAAGGTGCGGGCTGCAGGTCTTTCGTCGGCACTGCCATCTTCAGCAGCAGTGCCTCACTTTCTGACTCCTCCAGTGTGGTGAGCATTGGTGGTGAGGTCGGAGGCTGTGCGGTCATCATCCTCCGGATCAGGGACTCCTTCCATGCGGCCACCGCTGTCATCCGGGTCCACAGGAGTTGTCGGGCCAGCTCCTCCATCTCTGCGAGGAGCTCCGGATCCAAGGTGGTCTTCAGGTCTGGGGTTTCTTGTTGCTGACCTGGGACATCGTCTCTGGTGTGGACACACCCCACTTTTCAGTTTTTTAATTTCCACAAAAATTTTAAATAACCAATAAATTTTGTTCAACTTCACAATTGTGTTACACTTGTTGATTCTTCACCAAAAATTTACATTTGCTATCTTTATTTTCGAAGCATGATATGTGGGAAAAGGTTGAAAAGTTACAAGGGGCCAAATACTTTCGCAAGGCACTGTATATCTCCATGCTATAAAGACATTAGATATCTTAGGGTATGTGTCCACTTTCAGGATGGCCGGCGGTTTGGACAGAGCGGCAAACTCGCTCCGTCCTAAGCCCCGCCCCCTTCGATGACGCGATGATGACGCATGTGTTCATTGCACACATCCGGCATCATCGCACCCCACACATAGGGCCCTGTGATATACCTTGCGGCGGCGCATCGGCGCCGTAAGGTACACGGACATGCTGCGATCATAAAAGACGCGCAGCATGTCCGGAATCGCAGGGCCGACGGGTGCGTGTTACCACGCATAGTGGAGACGGGATTTGATAAAATCCCCTCCACTATGCTGTAACATCTGGACGCTGGGTGTTTGACGCTGCGGCTCTGCGCAGCGTCAAACACGCAGCTTTTCCTGCACGTGGACACATACCCTCACAATGTATTCCCTCTGTCCGCGACCAATCTGCAAGTATTATGTGGAGTTTATTCAGCAGCACATATGTCAATGTGTTTCGTGCCAGCTGCTCCTCCATGCACGGCTTGGGAATTCCCTGCAAAGCCTGAGCTTTATGGGGCGGACCTCATTACACATATGTGGCTCCGTATTACAAAAAGGTAAATGTTTGTAAAACAATAATGGCTAATTAAAAAAAAGATCTACATGTAGGCTTTAAAGAGTAGGGCTCCATTTCCATAAGAAAGGAGAATTAACATATATTAGGACGTGTTTCTTTCCAGGGTCAGACCTGAAAAGGATAGGGAATTTAAGAGAGTGCAAAAGCTAAAGGTCAGAGACAGACTGGAGATGTCAGCATTACACACCATGAGAAATCCCAGAACAGATCAGTCTACCAGCCCTGCACAATGAATATTTCATACATCGATTACTTTAAAGGGGAGTCAACTAAAACGCTTCAAATATAAGATTCTCATCATCAGTATTCCGTGAAGCATGTCCATATGAAGAAAAAAGGAGGCACTCACCGTCCCATAAAAGTAAATTTATTATATCACGTTAAAACATGGATGCAGGAGAGATATTTTTCCAGTGCAGTAACCACAAAGGTTAAAATCAGTGTTATAAAGCCAACAGATAGTGATTGCTTTAGCTGACTGTTTGGAGCAGAGACATAACCCTTGAAATTACTTTTTCACTGAGCGCCTAAGTATTACTG
The DNA here is from genome assembly GCF_051348905.1 of Ranitomeya variabilis. Classification (NCBI taxonomy): domain Eukaryota; kingdom Metazoa; phylum Chordata; class Amphibia; order Anura; family Dendrobatidae; genus Ranitomeya; species Ranitomeya variabilis. The sequence goes on along the minus strand of NC_135234.1, from coordinate 299,728,388 downwards.
GGTCATGGAGGGAACTTTTATATTACTATATGATGGCCAAATGTCAACCCTCCCATACTCAGGTATAGTGGCCCAATGCTCCCCATCCACACAACATCACTCCTCACTCACCCATCGATATGCACATGTGAATTGGCTTACTGTGTATTCTTACTTTACTGTATAAGGACGAGGAGACTATGGTAATTCACTGCTTTTCACAGAGCAATAACACATTAGACATTAAAATCCAACATGCACAGTCTGTCCTTACCCTCATTGCACACGGCAAGGCTCTGCCCTCATATACACTGACTTGTTAACCATTCCAATTGAAATCAGTGACTTTGGCTGTCATTTGGCTACTGTGTGGCCAGCTATACATAGCTCAAGAGGCTACTAATACACACCTCCGAAGAAGAGCCACAGATAATGTGGAGCGCGTCGCATGCCACAGCAACTTTTGTCCCGCCCCTTGCCACACCCCAATCCAGGCCCATTTACCACTTCTTTCTCCCCTGGCAGGAAGAGATGTCAGAGGGGCGCTGGTAGTTAGGGAAATTCAGCAGACCCAAATTCGGGACTGTTCGCTGTATCCAGGACAGTTGGGGCTAGAGATGATCAGATCGATTCACGGGTCTCTGGTCCAGCCTCCAGATCAGTGGTACCTGGTGGCTGGACAGAAGGCAGCGAATCTCTAACCTTCCGGCATCCCTGACACAGCTTTTGATCACCCAGGGCTGGCAGGATGTCATCTGTACATCCTTCTCGTCTCTAGTTGGGACCTGTGAATTAATTTTTGTTCATTCACAGTCAGAGCTGCCAGAAATTTCTCATCTTTATGAAGCTTCACTATATAACATCTGGCTTCTGGTGTCTATAAGGCTGTGTTCACACTTTGCAGAAATACTGTGTTTTTTTGTTTTCTGCAGGATCCGCACCGAACTACACCATAACAAACTTCTCACCTTACTTGATGCGTTTTTGGTGCAGATGTGAAGCCGCGTTTTTAATGTGCTTTTTTATAGTACAGAAAACTTTTGATTCTGCACTTAGTAAAGTAACTGCAGAGTATTACATGTTTTTTTAGGCTGAAAATAAGACGAGAGGAAAGAAAACACCAAATTTGCACAGTTCAGCAGTGTCCATGGGCGCACAGCGGACGACTTTTTTTGTTAAAGTATTTTTTATTAAGGATTTTTTAAATAAATAGGGTAATGAAAATGAGGGGATACATATTATAAATACACAGTAATATATGCAAAAAATAAAGGGTTAAGGATGAGAATGTGAAAGAAAAAATATTGTTTATTAAAGGGAACCTGTCAGTAGGATTGTGCACAGTAACCTACAGGCCTGTCAGGACAATATGAATTATTTTTCATTGTTCTGGGGACACAACCAGAGCTGGCCTACTACTCCTCCCACTATTGTCTTCTGTAGGACCAAATCCTATGCATAGCCCCTCTCTCTCTGTGAATTTCCACCCCCCCCCCCCCTTAAGCAAATGGTCAGTTGGAAAGCAGAGTTTTACTGCCTGCCAGGATTAGCAGAGCTGAATGCGTTTTTTCCCTCCAAAAAACTCTTTGACTCTTCTAAGCAAAACACTTAAAGTCCAATTCAATACCACACAAACATGAAAATTAGATTTCCAGGATCTGGGCACTCGGGTTACGCATGGCAGCGTTTTGTGGCATTTAGGGCTATCAGAAACCTGGGAAATGAATTTCTGCCCAAAAGCAAATCACAGACATACCGTGTATGGACTAAAAAATGGTAAAATCGCAAGGGAAAACATAATGCCAATATCTTTGGCCTGTGAGCTTCCATGCCAAAGATATGAAGAAAAGGAGTTATTGATAACTTTCAAAGATATGTGTACCTCCCCAGAAAACAGCCCGAGGTGTGCGAGGTCAGCAAAGTGGAAGTTCTTAGTTTTATGGCCGAAGCAAAAAACAGGAACGTCCAGGAGAGACAGCTGAACACCATGCTGTGGTACTGGATCGTTTCTTTCGGATCTCTCCCCCCATTTATTGACATGTCATACCTGTGACTGAGATTTAGTAAGTTCGTATTTTTATCCCGTTTTATTTCATAACTGTTGATGCATATTTGTATTTTGTCTCTTTTTATAATATCATTGTATCTTTTGTAAACCCTGACGATTCTTCCGGAGTAAAATAATAAATTTTCTAGCTTTGTTCTCCTTGCTCTATGAGCGATTCGCCACGTACTCTGTGCAAATTCACGCTGCCAAACGTGTGTCCGATCCACCTATAAGAGGATGGTGGTGGCAGCATAGTTTTTGTATTTACGTGGTGTTGGGGATTTGATGGTGACTGGATCTAGGCATATAAATGATCATACCAGGAACCTATGGTCTATATACATCCCGTCACATCACATGATGCAATATTGAACATAAATTAGAACAGCTGCGCTCATTTTCTTATCCTCTGTCAATACCCTTATTGGTCAGCAGGATAAGGGGGCGGCAGAGAGCTGCAAGTTCCTGACTAAGTTCATGACAGCCAGTACAATGGGACCTCCAAGGTATATAGGGGAGGGAAAAAGGCCAGCAAAAATTATAGAAATAATGGTCAATTATTATTAATAGTTATTCTAAAAATGGCAAATGTGCATAATAAATTACCCTCCAAAATGGTGGACATTGGTATCCTAAATTTTCCAAACCTCAACCGGAACAAGCATTTATACGAAACGGCACTTGACGGGCGAGGGGGGAGTATCGCCAGCAACTATTACTCTTGTGCATAGCTCCACAGCACTTACCTTTATCTCCATTACGGTGCATGACAGGTATTTTTTACATATTTAACCACTTGGATCCTTGTTATTTCTATTTTCCTCTATTAGCTATATCTTGGCAAGTATAGGATTTCCCTTTCAGCTTAACAAGCTAAATTTAGCACTAGCTGTTTTTTGCCTTGTATTTTGGCTCTTATAATTGTTTTTTTGAGGTTTGGAAAATTTAGGATACCAATGTCCACCATTTTGGAGGGGAATTTATTATGCACATTTGCCATTTTTAGAATAACTATTAATAATAATTGACCATTATTTCTATTATTTTTGCTGGCCTATTTCCCTCCCTTATATACCTTGGAGGTCCCATTGTACTGTGTTTTATTGTATATTTATTATTATTTTTAGAATTTGTATTAATAAATATTAATTTTAAACTTTATTGCATTTGTTTACCTCACTTCTTGTCCTCTTTTGGTATATTCCATAGAGGACTGTGTTTATTATGTGCTATTTTATTAAGTGATTTTTGGCCACTATTAAAATAGGACTATGGGAATAAGTTCATGACAGCGCCATTATACCGATTAAAATTATACTTTTGTTGATGAAATCCGTCTTGTGATTGTTGTTTAATCTTTATTTGCAGTTTTGAGTTAATGAGATTCTCGTGCTTTGGGGCGGCCTGTGAGGTCTTCATGTGGTGCTCTGAATATCTATTCATAATGCAGACTGCTGACAGGTCACTGATCCCTCACTGACCTGCCCCTAGTTTACATAATGAATATTATATATATTGTAAAAATAAAATAATAATCATTTGGGCCTGATCGCAGGTGCAATGAGTATTAAATTATTTTATTTGATGAAATAAGTAAATTCATTTAAAAAAAAGCCTCCTCCAACATGGTGCTGCCGACGTATGCTCAGTAGCAGCTATCGGCAGCGCGATTATATATATATATATATATACAGTTATATGAAAAAGTTTGGGCACCCCTATTAATCTTAAGCTTAATGTTTTATAAAAATAGTTTTTTTTTGCAACAGCTATTTCAGTTTCATATACAGTATCTAATAACTGTTGGACACAGTAATGTTTCTGCCTTGAAATGAGGTTTATTGTACTAACTGAAAATGTGCAATCTGCATTCAAACAAAATTTGACAGGTGCATAAGTATGGGCACCTCACCAGAAAAGTGACATTAATATTTAGTAGATCCTCCTTTTGCAAAAATAACAGCCTCTAGTCGCTTCCTGTAGCTTTTAATGAGTTCCTGGATCCTGGATGAAGGTATTTTTGACCATTCCTCTTTACAAAACAATTCCAGTTCAGTTAAGTTTGATGGTCGCCGAGCATGGACAGCCCTCTTCAAATGATCCCACAAATGTTCAATGATATTCAGGTCTGGGGACTGGGATGGCCATTCCAGAACAGTGTAATTGTTCCTCTGCATGAATGCCTGAGTAGATTTGGAGCGGTGTTGTGGATCATTGTCTTGCTGAAAGATCCATCCCCTGCGTAACTTCAACTTTGCCACTGATTCATAAACATTATTGTCAATAATCTGCTGATACTGAGAGGAATCCATGCGTCCCTCAACTTTAACAAGATTCCCGGTGCCGGCATTGGCCACACAGCCCCAAAGCATGATGGAACCTCCACCAAATTTTACTGTGGGTAGCAAGTGTTTTTCTTGGAATGCTGTGTTTTTTGGCCGCCATGCATAACGTCTTTTTGTATGACCAAACAACTCAATCTTGGTTTCATCAGTCCACAGGACCTTCTTCCAAAAAGAAATTAGCTTCTCCAAATGTGCTTTTGCATACCTCAGCCGACTCTGTTTGTGGCGTGCTTGCAGAAACGGCTTCTTTCGCATCACTCTACCATACAGCTTCTCCTTGTGCAAAGTGCATTGTATAGTTTACCGATGCACAGTGACACCATCTGCAGCAAGTTGATGCTGCAGCTCTCTGGAGGTGGTCTGAGGATTGTCCTTGACTGATCTCACCATTCTTCTCTGCATTTCTGATATTTTTCTTGGTCTGCCACTTCTGGCCTTAACAAGAACTGTACCTGTGTTCTTCCATTTCCTTACTATGTTCCTCACAGTGGAAATTGACAGGTTAAATCTCTGAGACAGCTTTTTGTATCCTTCCCCTGCACAACTATGTTGAAAAATCTTTGTTTTCAGATCATTTGACAGTTGTTTTGAGGAGCCCATGATGCCACTCTTCAGAGGAGATTCAAACAGGAGAACAACTTGCAAGTGGCCACTTTAAGTAGCTTTTCTCATGATTGCATACACCTGGCTATGAGGTTCAAAGCTCAATGAGGTTACAAAACCAAAAAAGTGCTTTAGTAAGTCAGTAAAAAGTAGGTAGGAGTATTTAAAACAAGAAAATGATAAGGGTGCCCATACTTATGCACCTGTCAAATTTTGTTTCAATGCAGATTGCACATTTTCTGTTAGTACAATAAACCTCATTTCAAGGCAGACACATTACTGTGTCCAACAGTTATTAGATATATGAAACTGAAATAGCTGTTGCAAAAAAAACAATTTTTATAAAACATTAAGCTTAAGATTAATAGGGGTGCCCAAACTTTTTCATATAACTGTACTAGCTGAAGAGCCCGGCATTGCCTGGGCATAGTAAATATCTGTGGTTAGTTATAGCACCTCACTTCTCTTATTTTCCCATCACGCCTCTCATTTTCCCCCTCACATCTCTCATTTTCTCCCTTACACCTCTCATTTTCCCCCTCACTCCTCTTATTTTCCCCCTCACTCCTCTCATTTCCCCCTAACACTTGTCATTTCAACCTCACATATGTCATTTTCCAATCACTCCACTATTTTCCCTCACTCCTCTCATTTTGCACTAACACCTTATCATTTTCACCTCACACCTCTCATTTTCCCCTCAGTATATACATGTTTGTCATCTCCCTTATATATAGTATACACCTATGTCATCTCCTGTATATAGTATATACCGTATGTCAGCTCCCCTGTATATAGTATATACCTGTATGTCCTCTCTTCTGTATGTACTATATACCTGTATGTCATCTCCTCCTATATATAGTATATACCTGTATGTCATCTCCTGTATATAGTATATACCTGTATGTCATCTCCCCTGTATATAGTATATACCTGCTGTATATCATCTCCTCCTCTATATACCTATGTCATCTCCTCTTTTATATAGTATATACCTGTATGTCATCTCCTCCTGTATATAGTATATACGTGTGTCATCTCCTCCTGTATATAGTTTATACCTGTAAGTCATCTCCTCCTGTATATAGTATGTACCTGTATGTCATCTCCTCCTGTATATAGTATGTACCTGTATGTCATCTCCTCCTGTATATAGTATACGTGTGTCATCTCATCCTCTATATAGTATATACCTGTGTGTCATCTGCTCCTGTATATAGTATATACCTGTGTGTCATCTCCCCTGTATATAGTATATACCTGTGTGTCATCTCCTCTGTATATAGTATATACCAGTGTGTCATCTCCTCCTGTATGTAGTATATACCTGTGTCATCTCCCCTGTATATAGTATATATGTGGGTGTCATCTCCTCCTGTATATAGTATATACCTGTATGTCATCTCCTCCTGTATATAGTATATACCTGTGTATCATCTCCCCTGTATATAGCATATATGTGTGTCATCTCCCCTGTATATAGTATATACCTGTGCGTCATCTCCTCCTGTATATAGTATGTACCTGTATGTCATCTCCTCCTGTATATACTATATAAATGACACACAGGTATATAGTATACACCTGTGTCATTTCCTCCTGTATATAGTATATGCCTGTGTCATCTTCACTGTATATAGTGTATATATACCTGTGTCATCTCCCCTGTATATAGTATATATGTGTGTGTGTCATCTCCTCCTGTATATACCTGTGTGTCATATAGTATATACCTGTGTGTCATCTCCTGTGTATATAGTATGTACCTGTATGTCATCTCCCCTGTATATAGAATACACCAGTGTGTCATCTCCTCCTGTATATAGTATATACCTGTGTGTCATCTCCCCTGTATATAGTATATATGTGTGTCATCTCCTCCTGTATATAGTATATACCTGTGTGTCATTTCCCCTGTATATAGTATATATGTGTGTGTCATCTCCTCCTGTATATACCTGTGTGTCATCTCCTCCTGTATATAGTATATACCTGTGTGTCATCTCCCCTGTATATAGTATATATCTGTATGTCATCTCCTCCTGTATTAGACCGCGTTCACACGTTATTTGGTCAGTATTTTTACCTCAGTATTTCTAAGCTAAATTGGCAGCCTGATAAATCCCCAGCCAACAGGAAGCCCTCCCCCCTGGCAGTATATATTAGCTTACACATACACATAATAGACAGGTCATGTGACTGACAGCTGCCGTATTTCCTATATGGTACATTTGTTGCTCTTCTAGTTTGTCTGCTTATTAATCAGATTTTTATTTTTGAAGGATAATACCAGACTTGTGTGTGTTCTAGGGCGAGTTTCATGTGTCAAGTTGTGTGTGTTGAGTTGCATGTGGCTACATGCATGTATTGACTTGTGAGATGAGCTTTGTGTGGCGACATGCGTGTAGCAACTTTTTGTGTGTCGAGTTGCATGTGACAGGTTAGTCTAGCAAGTTGTGTGCAGCAAGATTTGCGCATGGCGAGTTATGTGTGGTGCGTTTTGAGTATGTGCAAGTTTTGTGTGAGGCAACTTTTGCATGTGTTGCAACTTTTGTGCATGTGGCAATTTTTCCGCGTGTGCAAGTTTTGCGTGTGGCGAGTACCGCTCATTAAGGTCATGAATATGGACATGACTCCACTCCCATAGGCATGGAGCGCATATTCATGAGCTTAATGAGTGGTGCCACGTGACCATTCAGCACAGAACAGGAAGAAGCTGCTGCGTCAGGACAGAGACTCAGACGTTCAGCGACCACGTGAGGAGGGTGAGTATGATTGGGAGGACAGAGGAGGATGGTGGAGGACGGGGGAACGTGGAGGACGGGGGAACATGGAGGACGGGGGAGCATGGAGGCCAGTGGAACCCAGCAATACATACAAGATGGGACAGGGGAGCCATGCATGCAAGGATGGGAGGGGGGAGCAGAGCCATACATACAAGATGGGACGGGGGTGCCATGCATACAAGGATGGGAGGGGGGGAGCCGAGCGATGCATACAAAATGAGACCCGGGGAGCCATGCATACAACAGGGGGAGCTACACAGAGCACACAGGGGGAACCACACATACCGGGTTAGGAATGAGTGGACAATGCATACTCGGCTTATACTCGAGTCAATAAGCTTACCCAGTTTTCCGTGGCAAAATTAGGTGCCTCGGTTTATACTCAGGTCGTCTTAGGGTATGTGCACACGTTGCGGATTTCTTGCAGAAATTTCCTGAAGAAAACCGGAAATTTTCTGCAAGAAATCCGCATTTTTTTTTTTGCGTTTTTTTTCGCGTTTTTTTAGCATTCTGCAAGCGTAATTAGCTTGCAGAATGCTAAAGTTTTCCAAGCGATCTGTAGCATCGCTTGGAAAACTGACTGACAAGTTGGTCACACTTGTCAAACATACTGTTTGACAAGTGTGACCAACTTTTTACTATAGATGCAGTTTATGCAGCATCTATAGTAAAAGATAGAATGTTTAAAAATAATAAAAAAAATAAAAAAAATGCTTATACTCACCCAGACATCTCATCAGCGGCGTCCGTTCGTCTTCCTATAGCTGGCCTGTGCGCACAGGACCTTCCGTGACGTCACGGTCACGTGAGCGGTCACATGACCGCTCACGACCAATCACAGGACAGTGACGTCATTGGCAAGGTCCTTCGCCGCACATCAGCTACAGGAACCGAAGCGACAGCGTGCAGTGGAGGCGGGAAGACATCGAGGGTGAGTATATCGCTATTTTTTATTTTAATTCTTATTTTTTGACCACTTATATGGTGCCCAGTGCGTGGAGGAGAGTCTCCTCTCCTCCACCCTGGGTACCAACCGCACATAATCTGCTTACTTCCCGCATCGTGGGCACAGCCCCGTGCGGGAAGTAAGCAGATCAATGGACCCCTAGGTGTGCGGAATCCCCTGCAATTCCGCATTTTAATGAACATGTTGCTTTTTTTTCCGCGATGCGATTTTTTTCGCGGAAAAAAAGGCTACATTTGCACAAAAAATGCGGAATACACTTAAAATAATGGGAGGCATATGTTAGCGTTTTTTTCGCGTTTTTATCACGTTTTTATAGCGAAAAAAACGCAAAAAATACTTAACGTGTGCACATGGCCTTATGCTCAAGTATATACGGTAAATATTTATTATGTAAATTAGGGGGCAGGTCAGTGAGGGATCAGTGACCTGTCAGCAGTCTGCATTATGAATACTTAATCACAGCACCACATGAAGACTCCACAGGCTGCCCCAGAGCATGAGAATCTCATTAACTAACTGAAAATAAAGATTAAACAACCACCACAAGACAGATTTCATCAGCCAAGATATCAATGTAATCAGTATAACCGCACCAACCTGACACTGTCTGTAGGTAAGTGTGCACAATCCTGCTGACAGTTTCCCTTTAAGGGAAAGGGGAAAAAGAAAAAATTAAAGGGATACAAGGAAAATGAAAAACATTGGTTTGTACAGGGTAGGCAGGGAAAAGGGGATACAATACACATATAAGATACCTTATCTATAAAACATTTACGAGGTAGGAGGGGAAGAAAAGGAATGAGAAAGTCAAGGAAAGAAAGGGACAGGAAGAAAACGTGTAAAAACAAGTGGAGAGACAGACAGATACATAAATACTAAATTCTCTACAATGTTTAAAATACTATTTATTGAGTTCTAATAGTGGCGCAGCTTTCATGAAATCACATCCACTTTGCTTGGACAGTTAACCCCTTTCTGACATCTGACGTACTATCCCGTCGAGGTGGGGTGGGCCCGTATGACCACCAACGGGATAGTACGTCATACGCGATCGGCCGCGCTCACGGGGGGAGCGCGGCCGAGTGTCAGCTGCATATCGCAGCTGACATCCGGCACTATGTGCCAGGAGCGGTCACGGACCGCCCCCGGCACACCGCGATCAAACATGATCGCGGTGTACCGGCGGTATAGGGAAGCATCGCGCAGGGAGGGGGCTCCCTGCGGGCTTCCCTGAGACCCCCGCAGCAACGCGATGTGATCGCGTTGCTCCGAGGGTCTCCTACCTCCCTCCTCGCCGCAGGTCCCGGATCCAAGATGGCCGCGGCATCCGGGTCCTGCAGGGAGGGAGGTGGCTTACCAAGTGCCTGCTCAGAGGCAGAGGGAGGCGTTACTTTCTAACATATTTGGTGGGGGGTGTCCAGTATAGGGCTCATCTGGGCCTGTCCTTGTAAGGACAGGAGTCAATGCTGGGGCACGACAGGGGAGTAGGCAACGGTTCCCCACCCCTTTACACATTGCTCCATTCATCTCTTTATTGCTGGACCCTCCCGGGGACCCTTATTCATCTATGTGGTACTCCGGTCTGCAATTGGTGAGACTAAACCAGTTTTTTATCTGCACTGTTATCGACGTGAGCACCTGTGTTTATTATTTGTTTGTTCAATTTTAATATCATTAGTAAAAGTTATGTTTTATATATAGGGGTTATACTCTTCTAGCTGATACTCCCTGCTCAGAGCAGGCGCTGGTAAGCCTGCAGCCCTGCACAGCAGATCGCCGATCTGACAGAGTGCTGTGCACACTGTCAGATCACCGATCTGTAATGTCCCCCCCTGGGACAAAGTAAAAAAAAAAATTTTCCACACGTGTAAAAAAAATAAATAAAAAATAAATTCCTAAATAAAGAAAAAAAAAAAAAAATATTACTCCCATAAATACATTTCTTTATCTAAATAAAAAAAACAAAACAATAAAAGTACACATATTTAGTATCGCCGCGTCCGTAACGACCCAACCTATAAAACTGTCCCACTAGTTAACCCCTTCAGTAAACACCGTGAGAAAAAAAAAAAACCGAGGCAAAAAACGCTTTATTACCATACCGCCAAACAAACAGTGGAATAACACGCGATCAAAAAGACAGATATAAATAACCATGGTACCGCTGAAAATGTCATCTTGTCCCGCAAAAAAGGAGCCACCATACAGCATCATCAGCAAAAAAATAAAAAAGTTATAGTCCTGAGAATAAAGCGATACCAAAATAATTATTTTTTCTATAAAATAGCTTTTATCGTATAAAAGCGCCAAAACATAAAAAAATGATATAAATGAGGCATCGCTGTAATCGTACTGACCCGAAGAATAAAACTGCTTTATCAATTTTACCAAACGCGGAACGATATAAACGCCTCCCCCAAAAGAAATTCATGAATAGCTGGTTTTTGATCATTCTGCCTCACAAAAATCGGAATAAAAAGCGATCAAAAAATGTCATGTGCCCGAAAATGTTACCAATAAATACGTCAACTCGTCCCGCAAAAAACAAGACCTCACATGACTCTGTGGACTCAAATATGGAAAAATTATAGCTTTCAAAATGTGGTAACGCAAAAAATATTTTTTGCAATAAAAAGCGTCTTTCAGTGTGTGACGGCTGCCAATCATAAAAATCCGCTAAATAACCCGCTATAAAAGTAAATCAAACCCCCCTTCATCACCCCCTTAGTTAGGGAAAAATAAAAAAAATGTATTTATTTCCATTTTCCCATTAGGGTTAGGGTTAGGGTTAGGGCTAGGGTTATTGCTAGGGTTAGGGCTATGGTTAGGGCTAGGGTTATTGCTAGGGCTAGGGTTGGGGTTATTGCTAGGGTAAGGGCTAGGGTTAAGGCTACAGTTAGGGTTGGGGCTAAAGTTAGGGTTAGGATTACATTTATGGTTGGGAATAGGGTTGGGATTAGGGTTAGGGGTGTGTCAGGGTTAGGGGTGTGGTTAGGGTTACCGTTTGGATTAGGGTAAGGGGTGTGTTTGGATTAGGGTTTCAGTTATAATTGGGGGGTTACCACTGTTCAGGAACATCAGGGGCTCTCCAAATGGGACATGGCATCCGATCTCAATTCCAGACAATTCTGTGTTGAAAAAGTAAAACAGTGCTCCATCCCTTCAGAGCTCTCCCGTGTACCCAAACAGGGGTTTACCCCAATATATGGGGTATCGGCGTACTCAGGACAAATTGGACAACATCTTTTGGGGTCCAATTTCTCCTGTTACCCTTGGGAAAATACAAAACTGGGGGCTAAAAAATAAGTTTTGTGGGAAAAAAAGGATTTTTTATTTTCACGGCTCTGCGTTGTAAACTGTAGTGAAACACTTGGGGGTTCAAAGTTCTCACAACACATCTAGATAAGTTCCTTGGGAGGTCTAGTTTCCAATTTGGGGTCACTTGTGGGGGGTTTCTACTGTTTGGGTACATCAGGGGCTCTGCAAATGCAACGTGATGCCTGCAGACCAATCCATTTAAGTCTGCATTCCAAATGGCGCTCCTTCCCTTCCGAGCTCTGTCATGCGCCCAAACAGTGCTTCCCCCCCACATATGGGGTATCAGCGTACTCAGGACAAATTGGACAACAACTTTTGGGGTCCAATTTATTATGTTACCCTTGTAAAAATACAAAGCTGGGGGCTAAAAAATCATTTCTGTGATTATTTTAACGGCTCTGCGTTATAAACTGTAGTGAAACACTTGGGGGTTCAAAGCTCTCAAAACATATCTAGATAAGTTCCTTAAGGGGTCTACTTTCCAAAATGGTGTCACTTGTGGGGTTTTTTAATATTTCGGCACATCAGGGGCTCTCCAAACGCAACATGGCGTCCCATCTCAATTCCAGTCAATTTTGCATTGAAAAGTCAAATGGCGCTCCTTCCCTTCCGAGCTCTGCCCTGCGCCCAAACAATGGTTTACACCCACACATGGGGTATCGTTGTACTCAGGACAAATTGCACAACAACTTTTGTGGTCTAATTTCTTCTCTTACCCTTGGGAAAATAAAAAAATGGGGGCAAAAAGTTCATTTTTGTGAAAAAATATGATTTTTTATTTTTATGGCTCTGACCCAACAAGTGCTTCACAGAAGTTTATAATGCAAAGTGCTCACCACACATCTAGATAAGTTCCTTAGGGGGTCTACTTTCCAAAATGGTGTCAGTTGTGGGGGGTTTCAATGTTTAGGCACATCAGGGGCTCTCCAAACGCAACATGGCGTCCCATGTCAATTCCAGTCAATTTTGCATTGAAAAGTCAAATGGCGCTCCTTTCCTTCCGAGCTCTGCCATGCGCCCAAACAGTGGTTTACCCCCACATATTGGGTATTACCGTACTCAGGACAAATTGTACAACTTTTGGGGTCCATTTTCTCCTGTTACCCTTGGTAAAATAAAACAAATTGGAGCTGAAATAAATTTTGTGTAAATAAAAATGAACATTTAACTTTTTTCATACATTCCTGTGAAACACCTGAAGGGTTAATAAATTTCTTGAATGTGGTTTTGAGCACCTTGAGGGGTGCAGTTTTTAGAATCGTGTCACACTTGGGTATTTTCTGTCATATAGACCCCTCAAAATGACTTCAAATGAGATGTGGTCCCTGAAAAAAAATGGTGTTGTAAAAATGAGAAATTGCTGGTCAATTTTTAACCCTTATAACTCAATAACAAAAAAAAAATTTGGTTCCAAAATTGTGCTGATGTAAAGTAGACATGTGGGAAATGTTACCTATTAAGTATTTTGCGTGACATATGTCTGTGTTTTAAGGGCATAAAAATTCAAAGTTGGAAAATTGCAAAATTTTCGCCAAATATCCGTTTTTTTAACAAATAAACGCAAGTTATATCGAAGAAATTTTACCACTATCATGAAGTACAATATGTCACGAGAAAACAATGTCAGAATCGCCAAGACCCGTTGAAGCGTTCCAGAGTTATAACCTCATAAAGGGACAGTGGTCAGAATTGTAAAAATTGGCTTGGTCATTAACGTGCAAACCACCCTTGGGGGTGAAGGGGTTAAACAAAGCAGAAATTTTAGGCAGAAAATACACAGTATTTACACTACGTGCAAAGTGGATGTGACACCATGAAATCTCCACCCCCTGTGGTCTGAAGACGCTGCTGAATTCTGCTGTTTTGGTGCATTTTTTCTCTATAGACTTCTGGAAAATATGCATGTAGAAAAAAAATGGCATTGTATTTTTAAGCGCAGAATCAAAGCTCTCCTGTACTATTAAAAAAAGCATTAAAAACTCTGCTTCATATCTGCCCCCAAATCACATCAAATAAGCGGTAAACGCATAAAAGAAATGCAGCAAACATGCAATAATCAGACAACATTGTTACTGCGTCATCTAGTACAGACACCTGCAGAAAAAAAGCAGCAGAAAGAACGGACTCAGTATTACAGTTTTATTACATTTTCTATGAGTTTAATAGAGAAAAAATATCAATCAAGCCATATTTTTTACTTCATTTACCAGTTCCCAATTCTGATCACTGTATTGTGCGAGTCCTTACGATTACAGGGACACCAAATATGCCCGTGTTATGTGCTGATTTGTGATGTTTATTATTTTAAAAACAAAAGCATTAAAATTGACTTTTTTTCATTATGAAGTACTTTTCATTATTATTTTTTAGCAATTTTATAGGATGAAAAAATCTTACTCTCCCTGTAGAATACAGAAACATACTTTGTACAAATCAGTGTATTTCTATCAGTATAATCTGCCTGTAGTCAGTCTGCAGTACAGATCAAGTAAACAAAAGTCTCCCCATGACATCACAAGAGCTTGTAGCTCAGTAGATTAAAGGTACTGTTACACTAAACGACTTACCAACGATCACGACCAGCGATGCGATCGTTGGTAAGTCGTTGTGTGGTCGCTGGGGAGCTGTCACACAGACAGCTCTCTCCAGCGACCAACGATCAGGGGAACGACTTCGGCATCGTTGAAACTGTCTTCAACGATGCCGAAGTTCCCCTGCAGCACCCGGGTAACCAGGGTAAACATCGGGTTACTAAGTGCAGGGCCGCGCTTAGTAACCCGATATTTACCCTGGTTACCATTGTAAAAGTAAAAAAAAAAAACAGAACATACTCACCTTCTGATGTCTGTCACGTCCCCCGCCGGCGGCTTCCCTGCACTGAATGTGTCACCGCTGTGCTCTGCTTTACGGCCGGCCGGCGCTGACACATTCAGTGCAGGGAAACCGCCGGCGGGGGACGTGACAGACATCAGAAGGTGAGTATGTACTGTTTTTTTACTTTTACAATGGTAACCAGGGTAAATATTGGGTTACTAAGCGCGGCCCTGCGCTTAGTAACCCGATATTTACCCTGGTTACAAATGAACACATCGCTGGATCGGTGTCACACATACCGATCCAGCGATGACAGCGGGTGATCAGCGACTAAATCAAGTTCTGGACTTCTAGCTCCGACCAGCGATATCACAGCGGGATCCAGATCGCTGCTGCGTGTCAAACACAACGAGATCGCTATCCAGGACGCTGCAACGTTACGGATCGTCGTCGTTCTCGCTGCAAAGTCGCTCAGTGTGAAGGTACCTTAAGTTACCTATCTGTAATGTTTTAATGGGTTACAGACCTAGAACACTCACAGAAAAAAATTAATTGTTATTGCTTTTTATTTTTACTACTTTTATAAGAACAAAAAAATCTTTTTCTTCACCTCTGTATAAAGACACCATAAAAATGCATTGTTATACACAATGTATTTCTATGAATATTTATAACCTGCTTCTGGATTCATTGCCTTCAATATAGGTCAAGATTACCAAAATTTCTTGTCTACATCATTGTGGGCTGCGGGTCAGTGGTAGGGCTGCAGCCTGAAGACACAGACATGTAAGCATTTGTTTGAGTTGCGAGGAGGGCAGATCACAAGAGAAAGAAGAGATGAGTAAGGCCGGCGTCGCACTTAGCGTAGGAAAATACGGTCTGTATTTTACGTGCGCAATATGCAGAAATGTTCCAAAAACATTGTTCCGTATGTAATCTGTAGGCAAGGTGTGGCAGCGTATTTTGCGCATGTAATCCTGCGTATGTAATCCGTATGACATCTAATGCGTTTTTTTCTCGCAATCTTCCAAAATGGACATTTAACGGTTTTCAGGCCTAAAATTAATTTAAATCATCATCAGCAACCCTATTTATTGCCTCTACAACAGGTGGCACCCTCCAATCTGACCATTTTGTTGGTGTACATCTGTTGGTGTGTTGCTGTCACATTTGCAAGATGTCTGAACTCCTGCATTTCACCCCAACTGAGCAGGTGATAGTCGATCCACGCAGGAGGAGAAGAATGTGGGTGCATCTACTTTTGAGGCAATGCCTCACTAAAGGCCATTTTCACAGGCTGTATACAGCTCTGCGGACTCATCCAAATTCTTTCAATACTGTCGAATGACCATACCCACCTTTGACATCTTGTTGGAGACAACACTTCCAGGAATAACCTATCAAGATACCAGGATGCGCAGAGGGGCGTCTTCTCCTTACCTTACAGTATGTATTCACCATCCTCACATACTGTATGTTGATGATGTTTTGTTTTTTTATTACCTTTTTTTGGTGTTTCCTAGCAGCTCATTTAAATTATATGGATAAATTCTACCAAAATATCATACAAAATATGTAGTTAATGTCAAATTTACGTAGCCAGTGTAGATTGTGAAAGGTACACTGTTATCCTGCCTTTTAACATCCACAAATTACTTGTGTTTACTCTGGTTTTTGTGAAGCATTCTTACATTGCCAATATTTTTTTTTTGTCGGCTTTCAGCTTCCTGTCAACTGGATTGTCTTATGCTGGACTACATCTGGAATTTCTCATAGGGTGGTCCACTATTTCAGTCATAGTGCAGGCTACATGTATGCAAATATGGGTAAAACTCCCTGAACTTGTTATGCTTAAACCCAGAATGGATGAAAATAGCCCGTGGCTTTAAGGACCCTTGCGATTTCCCACACTGCATTGGAGCCCTGGATGGGAAACATATCAGGGTGCGTAAGCCGCCGAACTCTGGCTCCCAATTCTACAATTATAAGCAGTTTTTCTCTGTAGTTCTGTTGGCTGTAGTTGACAGTGACTACAGGTTTATAATTGTAGATATTGGGGCCTATGGGCGAACTGGAGACTCTAGGGTCTTCAATGCGTCCATTATGGGTTGGCGGCTACGTGAAAACCAGTTGGACCTCCCACCACCAACACAACTCCCAGACTCCAATGCTGAAGCAGTGCCATATGTCTTTGTGGCAGATGATGCCTTCCAATTGACAACTCATTGTTGTCTCTTTGTCATGAGGCCTTATCCCCGTCGCAACCTGGACCAACCGGCGGCGTGTTTAATTTGAGACTTTCACGGGTGCAGGGACTGGTGGAGTGCGCCTTTGGCATTCTGTGTGCCAAATGGCATGTCCTCCAGACTGCCATTCAGCTGAGTGAGGCAAATGTTAATGAAGTCATAAAAGCTTGTGTTGCTTTACACAACTTCACAAGAATTCATGAGTGCTCGTCAGCTGATAGTGGTGAAGGCATGTTGGCCAATGTGGGTAGGCCTACACCACATGGCCTTCCTTAGCGGCGTCCCCTTTATGGGCTTAAAGCTAGGGATATTTTCACAATTTATTTTGTTTCTCCTCAGGGTGCTACTCACTGGCAAGATTATGCTGTTTCTCAGTTGTAATTTGTTACTTTGTAACTATATTTTCTGCTAAAAAGAAATATTTACTTTACTTACTGAACTCTGTGTGTTGTATTGACTTCATTACCAGATGTTTAAGAACATATTTTTTTCTATGATGTAATAATGATTGCTTAAACAAACGTAAATTGGCTTTTTGCTATATTTTTTAATTATAGCAAAAGCCTTCTTTTTTCGCAACTAAATATTACTTTCATATGTTTTTTTGGGCCAATGAAACTTGGCATAACACAGTTTAGAACAAAAGATAACAAAATGCTATCACAGCACAATAAAACAAACACATGGTATTACCCAAAATTGTAAACACCATAAAACAGTTTTTATAGATTTCTGTACGTTGGTGGAGGTGATGGCGGCAGCTCGGGGTCCTGGTCAGGTGGCCTTTGTTGGGCCAATTGTCCTTCACCCTGTGTGGATGATGTCGGTCCCTGATCAAAATGCTGCCCTTGCTCATATTGGCCTGTTGGGTATAGGCCATAAGGGTTTTGAGTATGGCCCTCATGAGGTTGGAAATAAGGCCTTGACTCATACCCCCCCCCCCCAGTATGGCCATGCCACCCAAACCCAGGCTGGGACCAGCCTCCAACACTGGGTCTGTACAAGTGGCCATATTGGGAAGGTTGATGATA
Organism: Ranitomeya variabilis; assembly: GCF_051348905.1. Classification (NCBI taxonomy): domain Eukaryota; kingdom Metazoa; phylum Chordata; class Amphibia; order Anura; family Dendrobatidae; genus Ranitomeya; species Ranitomeya variabilis. Next base: position 299,710,249 of record NC_135234.1, on the reverse strand, counting down.
TGATGCCATATGGTAATGTGTTGGCCTTGGTGGGTTTTGGGTGGGAATGGGTAGAGGTGTAAGCACACGTGGAGGGGGTGCTTCAAATCCTTGTTGCGCATGCAACTGTTGAGATGTTGGAAGGCACAGGACGTTACATGCTGACAGCTGCCAACTCTCAATGTACTCAAACAAATCATACCGTTCATTTGGGGGGGTACATGCATCAATAAAGATTTGAAAACACCCTCTCACACGTAGCCTCACCTCACAGTGTTGGGGATGGAGGTACCGGGCCAGGCTCCTCGCATAGGCCTCCTCACCCTCATCCTGATCAGCCCTGGCCAAATAATTAAGGACCCCAGTGTCCACATTCCTCAGACTTTCCTGCAGCTCTCTCCATCTCCGGGCACGGCGTGAAGGCCCAGCAGGCTGTGGGGAGGCCTCCAGCAGAACAGTGGGGCTGCTGCTGTGGCCAGGATCTTCGGGCATCACTGAAGCTGGTGCAACTGTGGGTGGGGCTGCAGCATCTGGCCCATGTGGTTGTGGAACATGAGGAGCAGCCGAAGATGGATCCGGAGGAATAAACATGGAAGGAGCTGTGGATGGGCCAGCCACCTCTTCTCCTTCCCCAACAGGATCTATCAATGGCTTGGATTCGGACCCGGTTGTCTCCCTCTCAGTGAGGTTGGATTGCATTCTGTTATGAAAATGAAAAAAATTAAATTAAAAAAATAATTTCTGAACATTCCAAACATACATGTATTGTGGTGTGAGGTTTGTACTTAAGGTCTGAGATCCATACTGGGATCCAGAAAGGACAGCCGGTCAAAATAGATATATTTCCATTTTGCCGGAGCAGATGACCCACTTCTGGCCCGCTGCTGCCTTTCTCGCCGGTACTGGTTCCGAATGCTGCGCCAATGTCTCATAACATCTTCCACTGCAATGACAGAGAAGAAAGTAATGTATAAGGCCATTGCACAGGTGTCAGGGATTTTACATATTTTAATGTGGCCTAGTAAGCTGAATTTCTTAAAAAATATCTTCACTAATAATATTCTAAACACAAAGAGCACAATACGATATAAGGGGAACACCATAGAATGTAAGGCCAAAAGATTAGGGTCCTCTCCCCTCTGTACCAGTCTGATATTGTACAGTAAATGTGTAAGTGACATGTATAATCTGTAACCCCTTTCTCATGTCCAGCACCATGGAATTAATGGTTCTAGATAATTAAATAACAATAAGAATAAAAATAATCATAGTCAGAAAATCAGGTAGGTACTGCAGTCTACAATATTAATTAATAGAGAAACATGAATGTACTTACTAATTTGCCTCTGGCCCTCACGTGGCCGCTGCTCATAATCGGGGAAAAAGATCCCACAGATGCTCCCCCAAGCAGCCTCTTTCCTTGCCCGGTTTGCATAGTTTGCATCCCATTGGTCCCAAATTTCGGACCTTTCATGCACCAGGATGATAAGCATATCCACGTTAATAATGGATGCCATGCTGCTTGAGACTCCGTGGAGGCGTGCGGCAGACTTCCGGGATGTCTGTGTGGGTTTTTCAGCTAATTAGCATGTCTAAGCTTCCTGATTGAGGGCTTGCCACATTTCCTGTCACCTGCAAAACTCTTGCGTATTTTACGAAAGTCACACGCATTCTCAGTGTGCAATCCGTATTTTTCTCACACCCATAGACTTTCATTGGCAGATTTTTTGCGCAATATGCTGACAAACGCAGCATGCTGCGATTTTCTACGCCTGTAAAATACGGATGCATAATATATGCCAGATAGGAGCTGCCCCACAGAGAATCATTGGTCTGTGTGCAATGCGTTGTTTTTGCACCTCTCATACGTCCGTAAAACTCCCCGGTCTTATACAACTTAATTTATGTGCATAGCAGCCCCACCCGCCGAGGAGGAGGAGCTATGAAGATGTCGGAGAGGTTAGCAGAAGTAGGGAGAGAAGTTGTGATGTGACAGAATGCGGGACTGAGCCCTCACATTGAGACAGTCCCGCCAAATCTGGGCCAGTTGGGAGTTATGGTTACAGAAGTACAAATATCAGAATGAATGAGACGACTGAGCCAATGTTTCACTCATATCATTTCATCAGTAATGGCACTGAAACACTTAAGCAAATTCCAAATCTGCCTCTATAGATGGAACGGATACATAGTGACAACGGTTAGTGATTGTTATGTTTTCTCTGAAGTCTTTTGAAGAAAGAGACAGACTGTGAATTTAGCTGCAGATTAAGAGGTATAAATACAGTAACAAGTCCAGGGTAACCACTTAAAGAACCAGGAATTCTTTGTATGTGTGCGCTTTGATCTTTCCTCCACTTGTTCCAAAAGCCATAACTTTTTACTTTTCCACCCATTGTATTCTGTGGGACGAGTTGTAGTACTGAGTATCAACATTCGTTTTACCACAGAACGACTGAAAAACTAAAGAAAAAATGCAATTCTTCAATTGTTTTTTAGAATGTTCATTGTGTTGTAAAAATGACTTTTCACTATGATTCTTCTTCAGGTCAGTGTGATTACGCCCATACCAAACCTGTTCAGATTTTTGTTTTATAATGGTGAAAAAAAATGTTTTGATACCTGTAACTTTTTTATATCCATGGTGCTGCTTTGGGACTTGTTTTAAGACCACTAAGCTGACATTTTTATTTATACCAATTTAGGGTACATATGACATTGTCATTGTATTTTGTGGGAAGTGTGAAGACCAAAAATTTGTGGCCGGAAATGGCAATTTCGGGTTCTCTCATTGGTTCCCCGCAAGGCTAGCTTATGAGCGCAAGAGCACAGTATCACCAGTAACGACATAATTGAAATGCCACTATCAGAAATTGGAAGCAGTAATTAAATGGTTACAGTGCTGCAATCGGCGCAAGCTGTGGTCGCTGCAGTTACAGACTGATACCGGCTATGTAACACAGCCGGTATTTGCCAGGTATGAAGCGGGCTCGGCTCCTGAGCTGGCTTCATGCTTTCCTTAGCGACCTAAGTCATTAATGCTGGGTTCACATTACATTATAAGCAGTCCGTTAGACGGACTGCGTTACACCGTGGTATAAAGCTATGTAACGCAGTCCGTTAACGCTGCCATTAAGCAAAATTTCGGGCACATCGCTAGCGCACGCCCAAAATGGGTGTGCGCTAGCGATGTGCCATCATTGAGTGACAGACCCGGGGACGTGGGCCACTGTCCCTTTTTGAGTTTATAACTCTGGAACGGTTCAACAGATGTTGGCGATTCTGACACTGTTTTCTCGTGACATATTGTACTTCATGATAGTGGTAAAATTTCTTCGATATAACTTGCGATTATTTGTGAAAAAAATGGAAATTTGGCGATTTTCCAACTATGAATTTTTATGCCCTTAAATCACAGAGGTATGTCACACAAAATACTTAATAGGTAACATTTCCCACATGTCTACTTTACATCAGCACAATTTAGGAACCAAAATTTTTGTTAGGGAGTTATAAGGGTTAAAAGGTGACCAGCAATTTCTCATTTTTACAACACCATTTTTTTTTTAGGGACCACATCTCATTTGAAGTCATTTTGAGGGGTCTATATGATAGAAAATACCCAAGTGTGACACCATTCTAAAAACTGCACCCCTCAAGGTGCTCAAAACCACATTCAAGAAATTTATTAACCCTTCAGGTGTTTCACAGGAATTTTTGGAATGTTTAAATAAAAATTTACATTTTAATTTTTTTTTACACAAAATTTATTTCAGCTCCAATTTGTTTTATTTTACCAATGGTAACAGGAGAAAATGGACCCCAAAAGTTGTTGTACAATTTGTCCTGAGTACGCCGATACCCCATATGTGGGGGTAAACCACTGTTTGGGCGCACCGCAGAGCTCGGAAGGGAAGGAGCGCCATTTGACTTTTCAATGCAAAATTGACTGGAATTAAGATGGGACGCCATGTCGCGTTTGGAGAGCCCCTGATGTGCCTAAACATTAAACCCCCCCACAAGTGACACCATTTTGGAAAGTAGACCCCCTAAGGAACTTATCTAGATGTGTTTTGAGAGCTTTGATCCCTCAAGTGTATCACTACAAGTTATAACGCAGAGCCGTGAAAATAAAAATTCTTTTTTTTCCCACAAAAATGATTTTTAGCCCCCAGTTTAGTATTTTCCCAAGGGTAACAGGAGAAATTGGACCCCAAAAGTTGTTGTCCAATTTGTCCTGAGTATGCTGATACCCCATATGTGGGAGGGAACCACTGTTTGGGCGCATGGCAGAGCTCAGAAGGGAAGGAGCGCCATTTGGAATGCAGACTTAGATTGGTCTGCAGGCATCACGTTGCATTTGCAGAGCCCCTGATGTACCCAAACAGTAGAAACCCCCAAAAGTGACCCCATGTTGGAAACTAGACCTCCCAAGGAACTTATCTAGATGTGTTGTGAGAACTTTGAACCCCCAGGTGTTTCACTACAGTTTACAACGCAGAGCCGTGAAAATAAACACTCTTTTTTTTCCCACAAAAATGAGTTTTAGCCCCCCAAATTTATATTTTCCCAAGGGTAACAAGAGAACTTGGACCCCAAAAGTTGTTGTCCAATTTGTCCCGAGTACGCTGATGCCCCATATGTTGGGGTAAACCCCTGTTTGGGCGCACGGTAAAGCTCGGAAGGGAAGGAGCACGGTTTTACTTTTTCAATGCAGAATTGGCTGGAATTGAGATCGGACGCCATGTCGCGTTTGGAGAGCCCCTGATGTGCCTAAACAGTGGAAACTCCCCAATTCTAACTGAAACCCTAATCCAAACACACCCCTAACCCTAATCCCAACGGTAACCCTAACCACACCCCAACCTGACACACCCCTAACTCTAATCCCAACCCTAATCCCAACCGTTAATGTAATCCAAACCCTAACTTTAGCCCCAACCCTAACCCTAACCCTAGCCCCAACCCTAACCCCAGCCCTAACCCTAGCCATAACCCTAATGGGAAAATGGAAATAAATACATTTTTTTAATTTTATTATTTTTCCCTAACTAAGGGGGTGATGAAGGGGGGTTTGATTTACTTTTATAGCATTTTTTATAGCGGATTTTTATGATTGGCAGCCGTCACACACTAAAAGACGCTTTTTATAGCAAAAAAGTTTTTGCGTCTCCACATTTTGAGACCTATAATTTTTCCATATTTTGGTCCACAGAGTCATGTGAGGTCTTGTTTTTTGCGGGACGAGTTGACGTTTTTATTGGTAACATTTTCAGACACGTGACATTTTTTGATCGCTTTTTATTCCGATTTTTGTGAGGCAGAATGACCAAAAACCAGCTATTCATGAATTTCTTTTGGGGGAGGCGTTTATACCGTTCCACGTTTGGTAAAATGGATAAAGTAGTTTTATTTTTCGGGTCAGTACGATTACAGCGATACCTCATTTATATCATTTTTTTATGTTTTGGCGCTTTTATACGATAAAAACTATTTTATAGAATAAATAATTATTTTGGCATCGATTTATTCTGAGGACTATAACTTTTTTCTTTGATGATGCTGTACGGTGGCTCGCTTTTTGCGGGACAAGATGACGTTTCCAGCGGTACCATGGTTATTTATATCCGTCTTTTTGATCGCGTGTTATTCCACTTTTTGTTCGGCGGTATGATAATAAAGCGTTGTTTTTTGCCTCGTTTTTTTTTTTTTTTTCCTACGGTGTTCACTGAAGGGGTTAACTAGTGATATAGTTTTATAGGTGGGGTCGTTACGGACGCGGCGATACTAAATATGTGTACTTTTATTGTTTTATTTTTTTATTTAGATAAAGAAATGTATTTATGGGAATAATATATATATATATTTTTTCTTTATTTAGGATTTTTTTTTTTTTTTACTTATGTGGAAATTTTTTTTTTTACTTTTTTACTTTGTCCCAGGGGGGGACATCACAGATCGGTGATCTGACAGTTTGCACAGCACTCTGTCAGATCACTGATCTGCCTCACAGCACTGCAGGCTTACCAAGCGCCTGCTCTGAGCAGGCACTTGGTAAGCCACCTCCCTCCCTGCAGGACCCGGATGCCGCAGCCATCTTGGATCCGGGCACCTGCAGCGAGGAGGAGGTAAGAGACCCTCGCAGCAACGCGATCACATCGCGTTGCTCCGGGGGTCTCAGGGAAGCCCGCAGGGAGCCCCCTCCCTGCGCGATGCTTCCCTATACCGCCGGCACACCGCGATCATGTTTGATTGCGGTGTGCCGGGGGTTAATGTGCCGGAGGCGGTCCGTGACCGCTCCTGGCACATGGTGCCGGATGTCAGCTGTGATAATCAGCTGACACCCGGCCGCGCTCCCCCTGTGAGCGCCGCCGATCGTGCTGGACGTACTATCCCGTCGGTGGTCATACGGGCCCACCCCACCTCGACGGGATAGTACGTCCAATGTCAGAAAGGGGTTAAAGGGGAACGGTCTTTAAAGGGATATTGTGAATAAAGTCTATTGTTTGTGACGCCACCTCTGGTTTTCGCTCAGAAAGGACTAACGCCACTTAAAGGGGTCCTCTGGGGTGATGATATGGCCGCTAGATGGTGACGCTTCCCACAGGTGAAGCGGGGTCGCCAGGGTTCCCAAGGTGTGTGGCAAAGTTGGTGTATGCTGACGAATAAGTGGAGGATACGAGTTGTAAAGTCTTTACCTGGTTTACTGGTAGTATTAGGCCACAGTCCAGGGTACCAGGCACAGGTGGTGATGTGGTCCGGCCGGCTTGGGGGCAAAGGTGATCCCTCTCCCAGGTAAGGTTTGTAAGCCTTTCCTACTTGCGCTAAGATAGCGAGTCCCCTGCTGCTTGCTGGCAAGGAATCCTCTCTCTCCTGTCCTGGGACAGTTGCCTGCACAGTAGGCAGTTTGAGCCTTTTTATAGGGCCTCTACCATGACCTGAGCTCTAAGAGTACTGCTGTACCTCAGGCTTGGTGTGGGCAGTTAACGTATAGTTTAGTGCCCTCCGGTTCTGCTTAGAGTCGCACTATAGCCTCGTGCTCCCGGTACCCGGCTTCTGCACTTCGGCTCTGAGGGTGCCCGGTCACAGTTCCCCTCTGAGCCCTGTTCCACTCCTGTGCTACTTTCCTCAATAGTCCACTGCATGCAACCTTTCAGGTTTTCTTCCTTCCTTGGAGCTGCAGCTCAATCCTGGCTGCCAGCTCCACTGTCTGCTCTCTCAGACTTTCTTCTCTCTGTGTCTCACTCTAACTGATCTAACTCCTCCAGGCCAGAACACTTAAAGCTGGGGGACACTCCCCTGAATCCGGGTCCTGAGCTCCCCCTTCTGGCCTGGATTCAGAATGTGCTGCATGTGTGTGCTTACCTGGTAAAGAGAATCTTCCTTGACTCTAAGCATGATATCGCCCTCCCCGAAAGGAAGGCAACATCACTGTAACAGCCGGTTACCTGGGGTGTTACACTCTCCCCCCGTTAACTCCAGTACTCCCAGACTGGGAAAAGAAAAACAGACATTACAGGTTAAAGACAATTTTTAGACATGCATGTCAACAGGTTAACAAGTGAAATTAAAGCATCCCTTCATGAGAGATACAGTTCTTGAACGTTGCATAACAAAACCTTACATATAGTAAAGTCGGTGGGGTTGTTAGGGGTTCCACTAGGGTGTCTTCAGCTACCGGGGCAGTTTGCATACCTGTCTTGCCGATGCCGGTATCTTTTGCTTCCTCCACTGGGGTCAGGATTACTTGTTGTGGTGCCTGGTCTGTGGACTGCAGGGCCTGGGGCTGCAGCACTGTCATCTCCGTTCTCAGCATCTCACTTTACGGCGGTGCCTTACTTTCTGGCTCCATCGGGGTTACAGCTGTAGGCTCCGGATATTCCGTTGGTGCCAACTCCTGCAGCAGCGTCGCACCTTCCGGATCTGCTGGGGCTGTGAGCGCTGTGGGTAAGCTCCAGTGAGTTTTAGTCTTCATTCTGTGGATCAGGGACTCCTTCCAGTCGGCCACCATTGTCATCTGGGTCCGCAGGAGTCGTTGGGCCAGCTCCTCCATCTCCGCGGCGAGGAGATCCGGATCCATGGTGGTCATCAGGTCGGTGGTTTCTTGCAGCTGCTGACTGGGGACACCCTCTCTGGTGTCGGCAGGTCCCGGCAGCTCTCAACTGCTGTCCGCCAATGTAGTTACTGGGTAGCGTGCAGCCATGCTACGGCCACGCTTTCCCGCATCTTCCTCCTTCTTTCCTCCACTTCGTGGGTGGTGTATCTCCCACTTTCCCGCCGACCAACTCCGGGGGCGGATCCATCCTGGTGACTGACATTTCTGGTTGGTATTACAGTCTCTGTAGGGGGTGGATGCAGCTTTTGCGCCAGTTCTTGAACTCCACCCATGACAACACATCTTCCTCCTTTTACCGCTTCGTGGTGCAGCAATGACGGGCATTACACATACCAGTGCCGTGGGGTACTCGGTAATGGGTCCGGTCGCTCTTAAAGGAAATGTCACTGTGACTGCGACCCGGTCCGTGGCCCTGGGCGCCCAATTAAAGGGGAACGGTCTATAAAGGAATATTGTGAATAAAGTCTATTGTTCGTGACGCCAACTGTGATTTACGGTCAGTAAGGACCGACACCACTTAAAGGGGTCCTCTGGGGTGATGATATGGCGGCTAGATGGTGAAGCTTCCCACAGGTATAGTGGGGTCCCCAGGGCTCCAAAGGTGTGTGGCAAAGATGGTGTATGCCGACAAATAACTGGCGGACACGAGTTGTAAAGTCTTTACCTGGTTTACTGGTAGTAATAGTCCACAGTGCAGGGTAACAGGCACAGTTGGTGATGTGGTCCAGCCAGCTTGGAGACAAAGGTGGTCCCTCTCCTAGGTGAGGTCCATAAGCCTTTCCTACTTACACTAAGATAGCGAGTCCCCTGCTGCTTGCTGGCAAGGAATCCTCTCTCTCCTGTCCTGGGACAGTTGCCTGCACAGTAGGCAGTTTGAGCCTTTTTATAGGGCCTCTACCATGACCTGAGCTCTAAGAGTACTGCTGTACCTCAGGCTTGGTGTGGGCAGTTAACATATAGTTTAGTGCCCTCCGGTTCTGCTAAGAGTCCCACTATAGCCTCGGGCTCCCAGTACTCGGTTTCTGCACTTTGGCTCTGAGGATGCCCGTCACAGTTCCCCTCTGAGCCCTGTTCCACTTCTGTGCTCCTTTCCTCAATACTCCACTGCATGCAACCTTTCAGGTTTTCTTCCATCCCTAGAGCTGCAGCTCAATCCTGGCTGCCAGCTCCACTGTCTTCTCTCTCAGACTTCCTTCTCTCTGTGTCTCACTCCAACTGATCTAACTCCTCCTCCAGGCCAGAACACTTAAAAACTGGGGGACTCTCCCCTGAATCTGGGTCCTGAGCTCCCCCTTCTGGCCTGGATTCAGAATGTGCTGCATGTGTGTGCTTACCTGGTAAAGAGAATTCTCCTTGCCTCCAAGCATGATTTCGTCCTCCCTGAAAGGAAGGCAACATCACTGTAACAATCAGTTGCCTGCGGTGTTACAAAAGCAATTAAGATCAGTCAGCTCTGGGCTAACAGACATATCCTTACTAGGGTTGAGCGAAACGGATCGTTCATTTTCATAAGTCGCCGACTTTTGGCAAAGTCGGCGTCTCATGAAACCGAGCCGATCCCTGTGTGGGGTCTGCCATGCGGTACGCGACTTTCGCGCCAAAGTCTAAAAGCGCCATTTCTCAGCCAATGAAGGTGGACGCAGAGTGTGGGCAGCGTGATGACATAGATCTCAGTCCCCACCATCTTAGAGAAGGGCATTGCAGTGATTGGCTTGCTTTCTGCGGCGTCACAGGGGCTATAAAGGGGCGTTCCCGCCGACCGCCATCTTACTGCTGCTGATCTGAGCGTAGGGAGAGGTTGCTGCAGCTTCTTCGGAAGCAGGGATAGTGATAGGCAGGGTACATAAAGCTACAAACCGCTTGTGCTGTAGCGATTTCCACTGTCCAACACCACCTTTTGATTGCAGGGACAGTGGAAGCTACATTTTTTTTTCCTCAGCGCTGTAGCTCATTGGGCTGCACTAGAAGGCTCCCTGACCCTGATAGCTGCGTTGCTGTGCCTGTGTGTACGCCGCTGTGCAAACCAACTGCTTTTTTCAAAGCACAAATCCTGTTTTTCCTTCCTTTCTGCACAGCTATCTTGTGTGTTTGTCCACACTTTTGTGTGCAGCAGTCCTTTTTATAGCTGCCTGCCATACTTTTCTGAGATAACTGCAGGGAGATAAATATTGGCAAGTCTGCCTCCGTGCCATTGCTGTGTGTGGCATCTGTCTCTCATTGTGTGGCACCGAAAACACTATGTAATACTTGGCCATTTTTTTTTTTTGCTAAATTCTCCCTTTTCCCAAAAAAATATTAGTGGGAGATAAATATTGGCAAGTCTGCCTCCGTGCCATCGCTGTGTGTGGCATCTGTCTCTCATTGTGTGCCACCGAAAACACTGTGTAATACTTGGCCATTTTTTTTGGGGGGGGGGTACATTCTCCCTTTTCCAAAAAAAAATTAGTGGGAGATAAATATTGGCAAGTCTGCCTCCGTGCCATTGCTGTGTGTGGCATCTGTCTCTCATTGTGTGCCACCGAAAACCACTGTGTAATACTGGGCCTTTTTTTTTTTTTTTTAGGGTAAATTCTCCCAGAAAAAAAAAATAAAATAGTGGGAGATTAAGATTGGCATTTCTGCTTGAGTGCTGGTCCTGTGTGTGCCATCTGTCTCAAATTATTGGGGCACAGAAAACCTAGTGTGTAACATTGGGCCTGATTTTCCTTTCAGTGTCAGGCACCTATAAAGGTATATATAAATCCTACAGAAGTTTGAGTTCACCTGATAAGTTGTTTTACAGTAACAAATAGCGTTACTTTGGTTACGTTTTGCAAACAATGAGGAAGTTTAGTGGAAGAGGTCGTGGCCGTGGGCGGTCATTGTCAGCTGGTAATGATGGTAGTGGTGGTGGAGCATCAGGTGGTCGTGGTAAAAGCAGTACAGCACCTAAGTCTCGAGTTGTTGAGCCAGGTTCGTTGTCTGGCTACACAAGGCCTCGAACGCTCTCTTTTCTGGGAGTAGGAAAACCACTTTTGAAGCCGGAGCAGGAGGAACAAGTATTGGCTTTCATTGCTGACTCTGCCTCTAACTCTTTCGCCTCCTCGGAAAGTGCCAAATGTCAGAGCAGTGCATCGTCAGTGGATGATCCCGGTCAGGAACAAGTCGCTTCCTTGTGTCCTTCACTAAAAACAACAGTGAAGGATGCGTCAGTCGACACAACAGGTTACTCCATGGAGCTCTTTACACATACCGTTCCTGGGTTACACAGTGAAACAGTTAACAGGCCATGCCCATTAGAAGTTGAATCGGACATGGAGTGCACTGATGCACAGCCACAGCCAGATTACTATGCTGTTCCTTTGACTCAGACCAGAACATTGCCCTCGCAGTGTACTGAGGCAGAATCAAAACCAGCGGAGACTATGGTGCTCCGTCACGAACGCAATACCACCGGCTTACACGGTGACACAGACGAAGTTGCACACAACATAGAAGAGGAGCATAATTAAGTTACCTATTTGAGGTATGAAGTGACACGTTAAGAAGCAATAATAAAAAAGAAAACTTTATTGACATATAGTTTTAAAAGATTTACAATTTTTTAATAAAAAGACAGGATGATGTAGGGGAAGGACCTCCAAAATACAAACAGGGGGTGACCCACCGGTTCCCAGTTATGATGTCTAGTTATAAATTGAATATACGTATAACGTATTAAAATGCTTTAATCAGTAACCCTATGGAGTGAAAAAGAAAATAAAGACCAGTCTATGTGGATGGACGGAATCAGCGTCTCTTTAGAAATACCATATAGCGGTCTGATGATTTAAATAAGGGTATACCTGAATAATGAGCAGATGGTAATATATCTGTGCACCCAGCTAAATCTAGTACATCAGAAAAAAAAATATATTAATAATGAAAAATGGCTCTAAATAGATTTGGAATGGTGATGGAGAGAGATGGTATTTGCTAATAGCATAAATTGCTGTGCTGTGCCCGACGAGCGCCGTTTCGCCTTTCGGCTTCTTCCAAATCAGGAGGACATTGCCCCTCCTGATTTGGAAGAAGCCGAAAGGCGAAACGGCGCTCGTCGGGCACAGGAGGTGACCGGACTTCCCAGTTTACCCGCACCCACTCTTATCTACCATCAGGTAAAACACTCACTTTGGCCGTGGTTTCATTTGTGTTTTCCTCCGTCCTCTTGCGAGGCTGTCTCACCCAGGAATACATTTCTTTTACCATACTGCCACCTAGCGGCCAATTCTTTTTATGGTTCTAGCATTACGCTCCTTCTATGCACAGCAATTTATGCTATTAGCAAATACCATCTCTCTCCATCACCATTCCAAATCTATTTAGAGCCATTTTTCATTATTAATATATTTTTTTTCTGATGTACTAGATTTAGCTGGGTGCACAGATATATTACCATCTGCTCATTATTCAGGTATACCCTTATTTAAATCATCAGACCGCTATATGGTATTTCTAAAGAGACGCTGATTCCGTCCATCCACATAGACTGGTCTTTATTTTCTTTTTCACTCCATAGGGTTACTGATTAAAGCATTTTAATACGTTATACGTATATTCAATTTATAACTAGACATCATAACTGGGAACCGGTGGGTCACCCCCTGTTTGTATTTTGGAGGTCCTTCCCCTACATCATCCTGTCTTTTTATTAAAAAATTGTAAATCTTTTAAAACTATATGTCAATAAAGTTTTCTTTTTTATTATTGCTTCTTAACGTGTCACTTCATACCTCAAATAGGTAACTTAATTATGCATCAATAATCGAAGTGCTAATGCCTTGCCTACATTAAATCTTTTTTCGGATTATGGGATTAACATAGAAGAGGAGGTCATAGATGACCCAGTTGTGGACCCCGATTGGCAGCCATTGGGGGAACAGGGTGCAGGCGGCAGTAGTTCTGAAGCGGAGGAGGAGGAGCCGCAGCAGGCATCAACATCACAACAGGTTCCATCTACTGGGCCTGTTTCTGGCCAAAAACTCGTGGCAAAACCAAAACCAGTTGGAGGCCATCCGGTTAAAGAAGCTCAGTCTGCAATGCCTGAAAAGGTATCCGATAGTAGAAAGAGTGCAGTCTGGCATTTTTTTAAACAACATCCAAATGATCAGCGCAAAGTCATCTGTCAAAAATGTTCAACTACCTTAAGCAGAGGTCAGAATCTTAAAAGTCTAAATACAAGTTGCATGCATAGACATTTATCCACCATGCATTTGCAAGCCTGGACTAACTACCAAACGTCCCCAAAGGTTGCAGCACCCTCGGCCAATGAAGCTAGTCAGCAACGCTACATCCCTTCCCTCCCTGTAAGCCGACCATTTCCCACACCACCTGCAGTATCTGTGCAGCTTTCGTCGCCAGGCCAAAGCAGTCAGGGAATCACCAGGTTAGTAGTAGGAAACACTGCATGTAGGGCACCGGCAAGAATACCATCTCCAACCCTCTCTCACTCACCCATGTCCACCGCTAGTTCCACGATCTCCAGCTCTCCAGTCCAGCTCACCCTACATGAGACTCTTGTTAGGAAAAGGAAGTACTCATCCTCGCATCCACATACACAGGGTTTGAACGCCCACATTGCTAGACTAATCTCATTAGAGATGATGCCCTACCGGTTAGTTGAATGCGAAGCTTTCAAAGCGCTGATGGACTACGCTGTACCACGCTACGAGCTACCCAGTCGGCACTTCTTTTCTAGAAAAGCCATCCCAGCCCTCCAACAGCATGTTAAAGACCGTATCGTCCATGCACTCAGGCAGTCTGTGACTACAAAGGTGCACCTGACAACAGATGCATGGACCAGTAGGCATGGCCAGGGACGTTACGTGTCCATCACGGCACACTGGGTGAATGTGGTGGATGCAGGCTCCACAGGGGACAGCAATATTGGGACAGTTCTGCCTAGCCCACGGTCAAGGAAAGAGTTGGCTGTAGGCGTTCGCCCCCCCTCCTCCTCTTCCTCCTCCTCCTGCAGAAGCGAGAGCTCGTCCACAGACCGCAGTCGCACATCCACTCCATCCGCAGCTGCCACTGTTGCACACCAGGTGTGCCATTATGGGACAGCTAGTGGCAAGCGTCAGCAGGCTGTATTGGCAATGAAGTGTTTGGGCGACAACAGACACACCGCGGAAGTTCTGTCCGAGTTCTTGCAGAAAGAAACTCAGTCATGGCTGGGCACTGTACATCTTGAGGCAGGCAAGGTAGTGAGTGATAACGGAAGGAATTTCATGGCTGCCATAGCCCTTTCCCAACTGAAACACATTCCTTGCCTGGCTCACACCTTAAACCTGGTGGTGCAGTGCTTCCTGAAAAGTTATCCGGGGTTACCCGACCTGCTCCTCAAAGTGCGCAGACTTTGCTCGCATATCCGCCGTTCGCCTGTACACTCCAGCCATATGCAGAACTATCAGCGTTCTTTGAACCTTCCTCAGCATCGCCTAATCATCGACGTTGCAACAAGGTGGAACTCCACACTGCACATGCTTCAGAGAGTGTGCGAACAGAGGCGTGCTGTTATGTATTTGTGGGAGGATACACGGGCAGGCAGTTGGATGGCAGACATGGAGTTGTCAGGTGTGCAGTGGTCGAAGCTACAAGACCTGTGTCAAGTCCTTCAGTGTTTTGAGGAATGCACACGGCTGGTTAGTGCAGACAACGCAATAATAAGCATGAGCATCCCCCTAATGCGTCTGCTGATGCAAAGTTTGATGCACATAAAGGAGCAGGCGTCTGCAGCCGAGGAAGAGGAAAGCCTTGATGATAGTCAGCCATTGTCTGGTCAGGGCCGTGTAGAGGACGCGGTAGCGGGCGAAGAGGAGGAGGAGGACGAGGAGGATGATGGGGATGAGTACTTTTTTTAATGAGGAAGCTTCTCCTGGGCCAACAGAAATTAGTGGCGTTGCAAGGCCGGGTTCTGTTTTTGTAAGGGAGACAAGTGACGTAGATTTGCCTGTAACTGCCCCTCAAACCAGCACAACCGCAGATTTGCCAACTGGAACTTTGGCCCACATGGCGGATTATGCCTTACGTATCCTCAAAAAGGACCCACGCATTATTAAAATGATGAGCGATGACGATTACTGGTTGGCCTGCATCCTTGACCCTCGCTATAAAGGCAAATTGCAAAATATTATGCCACATGAGAACCTCAAACAAATATTAGCAACCAAACAAGCTACTCTTGTAGACCGTTTGATTCAGGCATTCCCAGCACACAGCGCCGGTGATGGTTCTCACACGAGCTGCAGGGGGCTACAGGGCAGAGGTGTTAGAGGTGCACAGATCAGAAGTGGCGTTGGACAGAGGGGTTTTCTGACCAGGTTGTGGAGTGATTTCGCAAAGACCACAGACAGGACAGGTACTGCAGCATCTATTCAAAGTGACAGGAGACAACATTTGTCCAGTATGGTTACTAACTATTTTTCAGCCCTTATTGATGTTCTCCCTCACCGTCATTCCCATTTGATTACTGGGCATCCAAATTAGACACCTGGCCTGAATTGGCAGAATATGCGTTGCAGGAGCTTGCTTGCCCAGCAGCTAGTGTGCTATCAGAAAGAGTATTCAGTGCTGCTGGTTCAATATTAACTGAAAAAAGGACTCGTCTGGCTACCCAAAATGTGGATGATCTCACCTTCATTAAAATGAACCACTCCTGGATTTCAAATTATTTTGCCCCACCTTTCCCGGCTGACACCTAGCTTTCCTATAAAAAGGTCTTGCTTGTGGACTGGTCTTAGGCTACGTTCACATTTGCGTTGTGCGCCGCAGCGTCGGCGCCGCAGCGCACAACGCAAACAAAAACGCGGCAAAACGCATGCACAACGCTGCGTTTTGCGCCGCATGCGTCCTTTTTTTAATTGATTTTGGACGCAGCAAAAATGCAACTTGCTGCGTCCTCTGCGCCCGGACGCGGGCGCCGCAGCGACGCATGCGGCGCAAAACGCAAGTGCGACGCATGTCCATGCGCCCCCATGTTAAATATAGGGGCGCATGACGCATGCGGCGCCGCTGCGGCGCCCGCCGCTGCGGCGCCCGCCGCTAATGTGAACGTAGCCTTACTGAGTGTTCAAATCTCTTAATTTGCAGCAGCTGTTTGACCAGCATCCCCCAATGGGAAAACTCCCCCCACGGGGCCGTTGTCTCACTCTCGCCATTTGGCGCAAGCACCCGTTAGTTACAGTGCTGTTTGTCAGAAGAGGTGGGTGTGCTCGCTTTTGGTCGACGGCACTGCCCTGGGTCCCTCATAGTACAATGTAGTGTCTCTGGCGGTGGTGGTGCGCATCCAACGTCAGACACACCGTTGTAACATGAGGGGCCCTGGGGCGGTACCGCCAGCCACAAGAGAGTTCCCCCCCCCCAGCTCAAACTGTGCTCTACCACATGCAAAATTATCTCGCACAGCTCCACCAATGTTTAGTCTATGCGCTGACATCATTCAATGCCTGGCACTGACAAACAATACCAATTTGTTGACATCTATGATGATAGTTAAAGTAGTCTGGGTCAGTGTCCTATATTGACACCAGTAAATACTAATTTACTGCCAAATTACTTTGTCATAAACTCTGCAGATGAGCCCACCCCTGTACCTAAGCATGCCACCCTTTTTTTTATTTATAGTTGTTTTGTGAGACATTAACATCTATTTATTTTTTGGGAGTACTAACTGTGTTAGACACTTCTTGCAATACTCCTCCACTGGCCACAATGCTGCCTGCCTGTGTATCCATGTAACCGATTTAAAACTGCCATGCCTGCCTATTGTTTGTTATTTTAGGCCTTTGATAGCCTGTCTGCGGCCCTTACTTGCAATACTCCTCCACTGACCACAATGCTGCCTGGAGTGCCTGCCTGTGTATCCATGTAACCGATTTAAAACTGCCATGCCTGCCTATTGTTTATTATTTAAGGCCTTTGATAGCTTGTCTGCGGCCTCTACTTGCAATACTCCTCCACTGACCACAATGCTGCCTGCCTGTGTATCCATGTAACCGATTTAAAACTGCCACGCCTGACTATTGTTTGTTATTTTAGGCCTTTGTTAGCCTGTCTGCGGCCCCTACTTGCAATACTCCTCCACTGACCACAATGCTGCCTGCCTGTGTATCCATGTAACCGATTTAAAACTGCCATGCCTGCCTATTGTTTGTTATTTTAGGCCTTTGTTAGCCTGTCTGCGGCCCCTACTTGCAATACTCCTCCACTGACCACAATGCTGCCTGGAGTGCCTGCCTGTGTATCCATGTAACCGATTTAAAACTGCCATGCCTGCCTATTGTTTGTTATTTAAGGCCTTTGATAGCCTGTCTGCGGCCCCTATTTGCAATACTCCTCCACTGACCACAATGCTGCCTGCCTATGTATCCATGTAACCGATTTAAAACTGCCATGCCTGCCTATTGTTTGTTATTTTAGGCCTTTGTTAGCCTGTCTGCGGCCCCTACTTGCAATACTCCTCCACTGACCACAATGCTGCCTGGAGTGCCTGCCTGTGTATCCATGTAACCGATTTAAAACTGCCATGCCTGACTATTGTTTGTTATTTTAGGCCTTTGTTAGCCTGTCTGCGGCCCCTACTTGCAATACTCCTCCACTGACCACAATGCTGCCTGGAGTGCCTGCCTGTGTATCCATGTAACCGATTTAAAACTGCCATGCCTGCCTATTGTTTGTTATTTAAGGCCTTTGATAGCCTGTCTGCGGCCCCTACTTGCAATACTCCTCCACTGACCACAATGCTGCCTGCCTGTGTATCCATGTAACTGATTTAAAACTGCCATGCCTGCCTATTGTTTGTTATTTTAGGCCTTTGTTAGCCTGGCTGCGGCCCCTACTTGCAATACTCCTCCACTGACCACACCAATGCTGCCCGTGTACCCCTGGAACCTATTTAAAAGTTCATAGTTCACGCCCCCTGAGGAAGTGTTACGAAACGCGCGTCGGGGTTCAGGAACGGTGGCACGGACATCAGACCTTTATGTGAGTAATGGTCCCCTTCTTTTGATTGCCTATTATTTGACTTATATTGCCTTGGCCAGAGATTAAGGAAGCACCGAGTACTTAGGATATACATGCTGAATGGCAGTAAAATAAGTTTAAGTCTCGGTTTAGGCTCTCAGATGTATTTTGTATACATATAAGGATTATGGGCATATTAGTAATAGGCTGCTATTTATTTTGAGACGGTTGTTGTCTCTTGGAGATACGGGTGATTTATTTTAATATATATATATACATTGGAAATTTTTGCTCACATATAGGTTTTTTCAAATTGATGTTATGTGTATGTATCCGTTCCTGTTTCTACATTGGAGATTTTTTACTGTCTGAAATTATGATTTAATATATGTTATAATTATGAATAAACATCACAATATTTAATTCAGTGGAAATTGTGTTTTGAGTCTTGTTGCGTTGAGGCAATTTTTGATTCTATTTTGGATTCTTAGTGTGGTATAACACAATAAACTAATAGGACCGTTTTTTTCGGATGAATTAAAAGTTCATAGAGCCTAGTTATATATTTTATTTACTATTAATAAGGCCATGATGGACTACGCTGTACCACGCTACAAGCTAACCAGTCGACACTTCTTTTGCGAGAAAAGCCATCCCAACCCTCCACCAGCATGTAAAAGACCGCATTGTCCATGCACTCTGGCAATCTGTGAGTACAAAGGTGCACCTGACAACAGACGCATGGACCTGTAGGCATGGCCACGGAAGATTACGTGTCCATTACGGCGCAATGGGTTAATGTGGTGGATGCATGGTCCACAGGGGACAGCCTACTAAGTCTGTCTGCAGTCCCTAATTCAAATTGTCCTCCACTGTCTAAATCGGAGCTTCCACCTTCTGGCTTTCGGCCTATAGTATCAGAAATTAAACTGCATTTGGCCTTCAACTTTGGTTACGGCCTACTAACGGTGTCTGCCCCTGCCTGGTGTTTGTCCTCAACTGAATAAAGCTGAGCTTCAACCTTCTGGCTCTCATTAAGTGCTGTGTTTTTAAAAATTGGTGGTTAGGGCCTACTAACGGTGTCTGCCCCTCCCTGGTGTTTGCCCTCAACTGAATAAAGCTGAGCTTCCACCTTCTGGCTTTCGGCCTATAGTATCAGATATTAAACTGCATTTGGTCTTCAACTTTGGTTACGGCCTACTAACGGTGTCTGCCCCTCCCTGGTGTTTGTCCTCAACTGAATAAAGCTGAGCTTCAACCTTCTGGCTCTCATTAAGTGCTGTGTTTTTAAAAATTGGTGGCTAGGGCCTACTAACGGTGTCTGCCCCTCCCTGGTGTTTGCCCTCAACTGAATAAAGGTGAGCTTCAGTCTTAGGCTTTTGGCCCAAAGTATCAGATATTAAACTGCATTTGGCCTATTAGTGTGTTTGGGCCCTTAAAACAGTGTCTGCTGCTCCTCGGTTTGCTACTCCACTGAACAAAGCAATGCCGCCTGTTTAGTCCTGTTACCAATTTTGAACTGCATTTAGCCTACTTTATTCTTTGGCCCTATATCTGTTTCCTCCTCATCCTGCCCATTGCCCAGCCACTGCTAGATGAGTCTGCTGGTACATTGACCTAGACCACTACATTCCCCTTGCACTCTACACAGCCAGAATCTGACCCTGCTGAAAGTAAGGTTCCCCTTCCCGCATGTTATACCACCTTACACAGGGACAAAGAGGAAGGTGCAGATGAAAGTGCAGGTTCCTTCATCAGGTGGGGGGGCATACTCGTTGGCGACGTCACTGGCACAGGGCCCCTCAGAGTACGCAAAAGTGTCGCTGCTGGTGGGAGGCGCCCCCGCCGTGCAAACACACCGCTGTACTTTGAGGGGCCCTGTGCCAGTGCCAATGCGAACGAGTGTGCCCCCCTGCTTGCTCAGGATAACAGCACTTGCAACGTTGAAATACTTACCTCTCCCTGCTCCACCGCCGTGACGTAGTCCACGATTCCTGGGCCCACTAAAACCTTGAACCAGCCCTACCCCCCACAACTTTTGCCAAATGACCCCCAAGTTCCATTGAACAACTATTATTATAAAGTTAATTAAGATTGACAAGCTTCAGAAACAAGAATGGATGTTTTTGGCATTAAAATGGGCACTGTAGGTGTTTTCCTGGCCTCCACTCACTGCCGACTTTGCTTCCCCATTGACTTGCATTGGGTTTCGCGTTTCGGTCGATCCCCGACTTTTAGCAATAATCGGCCGACTGCACTCGACTCGACTCTGGACAAAGTCGGGTTTCACAAAACCCGACTCGATCTTTAAAAAATGAAAGTCGCTCAACCCTAATCCTTACAGCTAGGCTATGATCATAGAGTTGTATGCGCTGATATCACAATCGGAGATGTATTCACTGATATAACAACCAGAGATGTATGTCTTGATATCACAACCGGAGATTTATGTACCAATATCACAACCTGTGATATATATGCGCTGATATCACAACCGGAGATGTATGCACCGATATCACAACCAGAGATGTATGCCTTGATATCACAACCGGAGATGTATGCACCGATATCACAACCGGAGATGTTTACACTGATATCACAAAAAGAGTTGTATACACCAATATCACAACCAGAGATGTATGCACTGATATCACAACCGGAGATGTATGCGCTGATATCACAACTGGAGTTGTATGCGCCGATATCATAACCAGAGATGTAAGCGCTGATATCACAACCGGAGATGTATGCACTGATATCACAACCGGAGATGTATACACTGATATCACAACTGGAGATATATGCATTGATATCACAACCAAAGATGTATACACTGAGTGATATCACAACAGGAGATGTATACACTGATATCACAACCAGAGATGTATGCACTGATATCACAACCAGAGATGTATGCACTGATATCACAACCAAAGATGTATACACTGATATCACAACCAGAGATGTATACACTGAGTGATATCACAACAGGAGATGTATACACTGATATTACAACCAGAGATGTATGCCTTGATATCACAACCGGAGATGTATGCACCAATATCACAAAAAGAGTTGTATAACCAAAGATGTATATGCAACGCCCCAGGGTCGTTGCAGTAATGTCATTCTCCTCAAGGGGGAAGTGATGTTACGTTTGGAGGCAATAAAGGAGATCTCCCTACCAGGTAACACCAACACACAACACATTTCATACTCCAGTCCAAAAGGGGGAGCTATGCTCCTATTTATTAGGGCACTCTTCACAATTAGGTAAAACTGGTGGTCTGGATAGAAAGTTAGGCAGATGCTGGCTGAGCTTGATTCAGGCAGCTGCTAGCTGAGCTCCGCTTGGTTAGTTGGTCCCTGACAGGGGTGGGATCCTGTCAGAGGCTGGGACAGGAGGACACGGAGCTGCGCCTGCCCCACGTGCGGCAGCTTCCAGAAAGAGACATGAACAGAGAACTGTATTGTAGAGAGTGAGAAGTCATAGCAAAAGGAGAGGAAACCAGAAAAGGAGTTCTGCCCTACACAGGCTGCCTCCTTCTGAGGCGCAGGATCCCGGTAGCCGGAACACCGAGGGAGCAACAGTCCTTTATGCCTTGCTCCAGAGACCGGCAGGACAGCTAATTCCACGTTACCTGCCTGCCCTATACCCAGGAGGCAAGGTGGCACCCACAAGAGGCTGGGGCATGTTAGAGTCCCTGTAAAAAAGTCTCACGCCACCGGTCATACGGGTTTGTCCTATCCTATCTGGGGGACAGATAGAGACACAACATCTAGAACACCTACAACAGTTGTGAGGACCTTATGAGAGGCTCAGCAGTAAGGTACTACAACACCCAGGCGCTAGAGGAAAGCTACTGATTTCTACCTGGATAAGGGGACTCTGAACTTGCCTCCAAACCGGCCAGACTCTGCCTGCCCTGTGATCTGGTGCCCTGGACAGTGGATGCTGAAGCCTTCAATAAAAGGTAGAGACTGCAACCTTGTGTCCTCGTTCTTCTCTGCGCCTCACACCATCCACCATCTATGCACTGGGAAGCCCTGGGGATACACTTCACCTGTGGGAAGGTATACCATCTAGCTGCCATAACATCACCCCAGCGGATCCCTAAGCAGCGTCGGTCACCCTGACCGAATACCACAGGTGGCGCCACGAACATTTCCCCTTTAAAGACCCCCTTTTTAATGTCCCCAGGGCCACGGACCGGGTCAGCCACCGTGACATCCCACTTGAGAACTGATGGACCCGCTACTGAGTACCCCTAGCCCTTGGGGGCGCTCCATATACACTGATATCACAACCAGAGATGTATACACTGAGTGATATCACAACAGGAGATGTATACACTGATATCACAACCAGAGATGTATATACTGATATCAAAACCGGAGATGTGTGTGCTGATATCACAACCATAGATGTATACACGGATATCACAACCGGAGATATATACACTGATATCACAACCCGAGATGTATACACTGATGTTACAACCAGAGCTGTATACACTGATATCATAACCAGAGATGTATATACGGATATCACAACCAGAGATGTTTACACTTTATATCAAAACTGGAGCTGTATGTGCTGATATCACAACCAGAGATGTATGCGCTGATATCACAACCGGAGATGTATACACTGATATCACAAGCGGAGATGTATGCACCGATATCACAACCAGAGATGTATACACCGATATCACAACCGTAGATGTATGCCTTGATATCACAACCGGAGATGTATGCACTGATATCACAACAGGAGATGTATTCACTGATATCACAAGTGGAGATGTATGCCTTGATATCACAATCAGAGATGTATGCCTTGCAGTAGCGTAGCTACCAGGGGGGCAGAGGGTGCGGTCGCCCCGGGCCCCGAGCTCAGAGGGGGCCCACCTGGAGCTACGCTACCCTTAACTATATAAGGCTACGTTCACATTTGCGTTGTGCGCCGCAGCGTCGGCGCCGCAGCGCACAACGCAAACAAAAACGCAGCAAAACGCATGCACAACGCTGCGTTTTGCGCCGCATGCGTCGTTTTTTTCATTGAATTTGGACGCAGCAAAAATGCAACTTGCTGCGTCCTCTGCGCCCCGTTTGATTCAGGCATTCCCAGCACACAGCGCCGGTGATGGTTCTCACACGAGCTGCAGGGGGCTACAGGGCAGAGGTGTTAGAGGTGCACAGATCAGAAGTGGCGTTGGACAGAGGGGTTTTCTGACCAGGTTGTGGAGTGATTTCGCAAAGACCACAGACAGGACAGGTACTGCAGCATCTATTCAAAGTGACAGGAGACAACATTTGTCCAGTATGGTTACTAACTATTTTTCAGCCCTTATTGATGTTCTCCCTCACCGTCATTCCCATTTGATTACTGGGCATCCAAATTAGACACCTGGCCTGAATTGGCAGAATATGCGTTGCAGGAGCTTGCTTGCCCAGCAGCTAGTGTGCTATCAGAAAGAGTATTCAGTGCTGCTGGTTCAATATTAACTGAAAAAAGGACTCGTCTGGCTACCCAAAATGTGGATGATCTCACCTTCATTAAAATGAACCACTCCTGGATTTCAAATTATTTTGCCCCACCTTTCCCGGCTGACACCTAGCTTTCCTATAAAAAGGTCTTGCTTGTGGACTGGTCTTAGGCTACGTTCACATTTGCGTTGTGCGCCGCAGCGTCGGCGCCGCAGCGCACAACGCAAACAAAAACGCAGCAAAACGCATGCACAACGCTGCGTTTTGCGCCGCATGCGTCGTTTTTTTCATTGAATTTGGACGCAGCAAAAATGCAACTTGCTGCGTCCTCTGCGCCCCGACGCGGGCGCCGCAGCGACGCATGCGGCGCAAAACGCAAGTGCGCCGCATGTCCATGCGCCCCCATGTTAAATATAGGGGCGCATGACGCATGCGGCGCCGCTGCGGCGCTGGCCGCAAATGTGAACGTAGCCTTAGCCTACTTGCACGCCAATATAGTTGAGCTAGCCTCTGCAGCAGAGCAGGGACAGAATCTCCCCGCACTGCCGCGGTCTGTCCTGTAGAGGAGCATGTACCTGGGGACGCTGGGTGCCGGCACTGTACCTGCTGCCTCCAGCATACTGCAGACAGCACACATAGCCGGCTGTGTGGTGTCTGCAGCTGAAGAGACTTCAGGACGCTGCTTCTTCCCTCCCTGAGCCCTGGCCTGCACAGAGGAGCAGGACAGGAGACAGGACGACGTAGGAGCTCAAGCTGCAGGGGGCTGGAGGTGACTGCACTGTGCAGTGAGAAAGAGGCAGGACACTGTTCCCCTCCTGACAAGTCCCTGAGATTTCTTGCATCCGTTTTTCTCTGTCTCTGTCAGTCTCTCTCGCTCTCTGTCTCTCTGTCAGTCTCTCTGTCTCGCTCTCTCTGTCTCTCTCGCTCTCTGTCTCTCTCGCTCTCTGTCTCTCTCGTTCTCTGTAAGTATCGCTCTCTGTCAGTCTCGCTCTCTGTCTTGCTCTCTGTCTCCCTCTCACTCTGTCTCGCTCTCTGTCTCACTCACGCTCTGTCTCGCTCTCACTCTCTGTCTCGCTCTCACGCTCTGTCTCGCTCTCACGCTCTGTCTCGCTCTCACGCTCTGTCTCGCTCTCACTCTCTGTCTCGCTCTCACTCTCTGTCTCGCTCGCTCTGTCTCTCTCGCTCTCTGTCTCTCTCGCTCTCTGTCTCGCTCTCTCTGTCTCTGTCTCGTTCACTGTCTCGCTCACTCTGTCTCGCTCTCTGTCTGTCTCGCTCTCTGTCTGTCTCGCTCTCTGTCTGTCTCGCTCTCTCAGTTTCGCTCTGTCTCGCGCTCTCTCTGTCTCTCTGAGTCTCTGTCTCTCAGGGTCAGTCACTCTGTCACTCTCTCAGTCTCTCTGTCAGTCTCTGTCTCTCACTGTCTCTCTGTCTCAGTCTTTGTCTAGCGCTCTCTCTGTGTCTCTCTGTCAGTCTCGGTCTCTGTCAGTCTCTCTCTGTCACTCTCTGTCAGTCTCTCTCTGGCTCAGTCTTTGTCTCACTCTGTTTGTCTCTGTCTCGCTCTCTGTCTCGCTCTCTGTCTCGCTCTCTGTCTCGCTCTCAGTCTCGCTCTCAGTCTCGCTCTCAGTCTCGCTCTCAGTCTCGCTCTCAGTCTCGCTCTCAGTCTCTCTGTCTCTCATTCTGTCTCTCAATCTCTGTCAGTCTCTCTTCAGTGTCTCTTTGTCTGTCTCTCTCAGTCTCTGTCTCAGTCTAGGTCTCGCTCTCTCTGTCTCTCAGTCTCTCTCTATCTCTTGTAATGTGGTCCTGCAGCTGGGGTCAGGGTCCTATCAGTCCAGTGTGTATCATCTCATATCAGTAAATACAAGGTAACAAACATCATAAAAATCCCCATAAAGTTGAGTATAAATATATATGATGAAAAACCAAATAGAATAAAAGTGGGAACAGCGAGTAGGTGAGTATAGATAATTAAAATCACATATAGATGCATATGTATACTCAGTCTGAATAACATGGCCCGCAAATGGGGAGAAGGGAAAAAAAGAAGAGATGACATATAGGGGCGCACTTTCTTCTTTCATTGTGTGATATTTTGCTTGCGAGCAGGGCCCTCATTCCTACTGGTATCTGTTTTGAACTGTGATTTCTGTTATGCTGTAATGTCTATTGTCTGTATAAGTCCCCTCTATAAGTTGTAAAGCGCTGCGGAATATGTTGGCGCTATATAAATAAAATTATTATTATTATTATTTTACCCCCCCCCCCTCCTTTCTTCTGCTTTCCTCTTGCTTTCCATTCACCTCTTTAGGGCATGTGTCCACGTTCAGGATTGCATCAGGATTTGGTCAGGATTTTTCATCAGTATTTGTAGCCAAAACCAGGAGTGGAACAATTAGAGGAAAAGTATAATAGAAACATATGCACCACTTCTGCATTTATAACCCACTCCTGGTTTTGGCTTACAAATACTGATGAAAAATCCTGACCAAATCCTGATGCAATCCTGAACGTGGACACATGCCCTTAGGGTTACCTGGTTTCATTCAGGGACCTATTCCCATATGATGGACTCTATACGCATTTACTGGTTGTTTTTATTTTCTGCAATTTGCAGCCCACAGAAAGGGACAGAGTCCAGGATCCAAGAAAGATACAACGTGGGGGCTAAAGCGGGGGCCATTATACATTTTCGATTACAGCAGGATCATCTACTGAGGTTCCCCCTATACCCATGATTAAAGTGTGCCACCATAGTTGTAATCAAGGGTTAGGGGCCCACTCAGAAGGTTCGCCCCCCCTGAGCTGAACCCTTAGCTACGCCTCTGATGCCTTGATATCACAAACATTGATGCACGACATGAAAAGAGAGAGATTACAATATGTTCACACCAAATCTGATTCAGGAAAGAAATATATCTTGGTACCGTGTTAGCCAGTAGATAGAAAAATATTTAGAATTGAGAGTCCTCAGTGGTTGATACCTTTTAATGGCTAACTGAAAAGATGGTAACAAATTGCAAGCTTTCGAGGCTACATACGTCTCTTCATCAGGTGAAGACTAAAACAAATTCTGAAGAATCACATATTTATGCACAACATAGTATAGAAAAAAAAAAAAAAAGGAAAAAAACCATGGATAAGCCAGGTGACATGAAGCAGAATTACCATGGGTGATAAACAGTTATGTCCATAAATATTGGGCCAATTCTTAGATAAGGAATGTTTTATTGTCCTGTGATTAGGGTCTCTGTTGTGATGACCCCACATGGTCTGATGGGCAAGTTCCTTAGTTGATGTAAAAAGACATAAATCCGTGTGACACATTCATTCCTGCAGTTAGAGTGTCAAAGGTCATCATCAGTTTATATTCCCAGACTCTCCTGTCTTTCTGCGATTTGAAGTTACCTTTTAGTACAAGTAATTTCATGTCCATAATGTTATGATTTGGGAGACAGAAATGTATTGCCACAGGTATATCCATTCTTTTTCTCTTATTGTATGGCGGTGAGAGTTCATCCTTGTTCTCAGTTTCTGCCCTGTCTCCCCTACATACAGACCCCCATTTGGACATTTAGTACAAATAATTAGGTACACCACATTAGAAGTGACGCAGCTGAAAGTACCTGGTATCTTGTAGTCCTGATGTGAGTTGGGAATCTTTATCTTGTCCGTGGTCATTATAAATGGACAGGTTTTACATTTTTTCTGGTTGCAAGGAAAGGTACCTGCAGCTGTTGGAGAGGACAGGGAGCTCTTGACAATGATGCTTCTTAGATTTAGGGGCTGCCTAAAACACAGTAGTGGGGGGTCTGGAAAAATGAATTGTAATCGGGCATCTTTTTGTAGTAAAGGTTGTAATTTCCGTGCAGCTCCCCTTAGCACCTCCTCCAGATTTGGATTGTAGGTGACTACTAGAGGTACCCGGTTATTTTCTTCTTTAGTTTTGTAATGTAGCAGGTGATTCCTTGATATTCTGGTGGCTCTTGTGATCTGGTTTTCAATTGTTCTTGGATGGTAGCCCTGATTCAAAAAGATCTTTCTGAGGCGACCAAGGAACATATACGATTGTATCTGATGGCTTGGCTGTAGACAATAGAGTTTTTTATGTGTTTTGGATGGAAACTGTCCCATTTAAGGTATGTTGGACGGTCGATTGGCTTCTGATACAGGGATGTCTCTATTTTATTGTTCTGCAGCTTAATGATGGTGTCCAAAAAGTTAATTTCAGTACAGGAGTAGTTGAGTGTCAAGTTGATGGTAGGATGAAATTGATTAACCCCTTCATGACACAGCCTATTTTGACCTTAATGACCTGGCCATTTTTTGCAATTCTGACCAGTGTCCCTTTATGAGGTAATAACTCAGCAACGCTTCAACGGATCCTAGCGACTCTGAGATTGTTTTTTCGTGACATATTGGGCTTCATGTTAGTGGTAAATTTAGGTCGATAATTTCTGCATTTATTTGTGAAAAAAAACGGAAATTTGGCGAAAATTTCGCAATTTTCACATTTTTAATTTTTATTCTGTTAAACCAGAGAGTTAAGTGACACAAAATAATTAATAAATAACATTTCCCACATGTCTACTTTACATCAGCACAATTTTGGAAACAAATTTTTTTTTTGCTAGGATGTTATAAGGGTTAAAATTTGACCAGTGATTTCTAATTTTTACAACAAAATTTACAAAACCATTTTTTTTAGGGACCACCTCACATTTGAAGTCATTTTGAGGGTTCTATATGGCTGAAAATACCCAAAAGTGACACCATTCTAAAAACTGCACCCCTCAAGGTGCTCAAAACTACATTCAAGAAGTTTATTAACCCTTCAGGTGTTTCACAGCAGCAGAAGCAACATGGAAGGAAAAAATGAACATTTAACTTTTTAGTCACAAAAATGATCTTTTAGCAACAATTTTGTTATTTTCCCAAGGGTAAAAGGAGAAACTGGACCACAAAAGTTGTTGTTCAATTTGTCCTGAGTACGCTGATACCGCATATGTGGGGGTAAACCACTGATTGGGCGCACGGCAGGGCTCGGAAGGGAAGGAGCGCCATTTGACTTTTTGAATGAAAAATTGGCTCCAATCTTTAGCGGACACCATGTCGCGTTTGGAGAGCCCCCGTGTGCCTAAACATTGGAGCTCCCCCACAAGTGACCCCATTTTGGAAACTAGACCCCCCAAGGAACTTATCTAGAAGCATAGTGAGCACTTTAAACCCCCAGGTGCTTCACAAATTGATCCGTAAAAATGAAAAAGTACTTTTTTTTCACAAATAAATTCTTTTAGCCTCAATTTTTTCATTTTCACATGGGCAACAGGATAAAATGGATCCTAAAATTTGTTGGGCAATTTCTCCTGAGTACACCGATACCTCACATGTGGGGGTAAACCACTGTTTGGGCACATGGTAAGGCTCAGAAGAGAAGGAAAGCCATTTGACTTTTTGAATGAAAAATTATCTCCATCGTTAGCGGGCACTATGTCGCGTTTGGAGAGCCCTTGTGTGCCTAAACATTGGAGCTCCCCCACAAGTGACCCCATTTTGGAAACTAGACGCCCCAAGGAACTTATCTAGATGCATAGTGAGCACTTTAAACCCCCAGGTGCTTCACAGAAGTTTATAACACAGAGCCGTGAAAATAAAAAATTCTTCTTTCCTCAAAAATTTTTTTTTAGCCCGGAATTTTTTATTTTTCCAAGGGTAACAGGAGAAATTGGACCGCAAATGTTGGTGTCCAGTTTGTCCAGAGTACGCCGATACCCCATATGTGGGGGTAAACCACTGTTTGGGCGCACGGCAGGGCTCGGAAGGCACGCCATTTGGCTTTTGAATGGAAAATAAGCTCCAATCATTAGCGGACACCATGTCACGTTTAGAGAGCCCCTGTGTGCTTAAACATTGGAGCTCCCCCACAAGTGACCCCATTTTGGAAACTAGACCTCCCAAGGAACAAATCTAGATGTGTGGTGAGCGCTTTGAACCCCCAAGTGTTTCACAGAAGTTTATAACGCAGAGCCATGAAAATAAAAAATAATT
Source organism: Ranitomeya variabilis (assembly GCF_051348905.1). NCBI lineage: Eukaryota > Metazoa > Chordata > Amphibia > Anura > Dendrobatidae > Ranitomeya > Ranitomeya variabilis. The sequence continues at coordinate 299,680,647 of NC_135234.1, read as the reverse complement.
TTTCTTTTCTCAAAAATGATTTTTTAGCACGCAATTTTTTATTTTCCCAAGGGTAATAGGAGAAATTTGACCACAAGAGTTGTTGTCCAGTTTCTCCTGAGTACGCTGATACCCCATATGTGGGGGTAAACCACTGTTTGGGCACATTCCGGGGCTCGGAAGTGAAGTAGTGACGTTTTGAAATGCATACGTTGATGGAATGCTCTGCAGGCATCACGTTGCGTTTGCAGAGCACCTGATGTGCCTAAACAGTAGAAACCCCCCACAAGTGACCCCATTTTGGAAACTAGACCCCCCAAGGAACTTATCTAGATGTGTGATGAGCACTTTGAACCCCCAAGTGCTTCACAGAAGTTTATAACGCAGAGCCGTGAAAATAAAAAATCATTTTTCTTTCCTCAAAAATAATTTTTTAGCCCACAATTTTTTATTTTCCCAAGAGTTACAGGAGAAATTGGACCCCAAAAGTTGTTGTCCAGTTTCTCCTGAGTACGCTGGTACCCCATATGTGGGGGTAAACCACTGTTTGGGCACACGTCCGGGCTCGGAAGGGAGATAGCACCATTTGACTTTTTCAATGCAAGATTGGCTGGAATCAATGGTGGCGCCATGTCGCGTTTGGAGACCCCTGATGTGCCTAAACAGTGGAAACCCCTCAATTCTAACTCAAACACTAACCCCAACACACCCCTAACCCTAATCCCAACCCTAACCCCAACACACCCCTAACCCTAGTCTTAACCCTAATTCCAACCCTAACCCTAAGGCTATGTGCCCACGTTGCGGATTTGTGTGCGGATTTTTCGGCACCGTTTTTGAAAAATCTGCAGGTAAAACGCACTGCTCTTTACCTACGGATTTACCGCGGATTTCCAGTGTTTTTTGTGTGGATTTCACCTGCGGATTCCTATTATGGAGCAGGTGTAAAACTCTGCGGAATCTGCACAAAGAATTGACATGCTGCGGAAAATACAATGCAGCGTTTCCGCGCTGTATTTTCCGCACCATGGGCACAGCGGATTTGGTTTTCCATAGGTTTACGTGGTACTGTAAACGTGATGGAAAACTGCTACCAATCCGCAGCAACCAATCCGCTGCGGATCCGCAGCCAAATCCGCACCGTGTGCATATAGCCTAATTCTAACCCTAATTCCAACCCTAGCCCTAATTGTAACCCTAACCCTAATTGCAACCCTAATTCTAACCCTAGCCCTAAGTGCAACCCTAGCCCTAAGTGCAACCCTAGCCCTAAGTGCAACCCTAGCCCTAAGTGCAACCCTAACCCTAAGTGCAACCCTAAGTGCAACCCTATCCCTAAGTGCAACCCTAAGTGCAACCCTAACCCTAAGTGCAACCCTAAGTGCAACCCTATCCCTAAGTGCAACCCTAATTGCAACCCTAATTCTAACCCTAACCCTAATTCTAACCCTAGCCCTAAGTGCAACCCTAGCCCTAAGTGCAACCCTAGCCCTAAGTGCAACCCTAGCCCTAAGTGCAACCCTAACCCTTAGTGCAACCCTAAGTGCAACCCTAATTGCAACCCTAACCCTAATTCTAACCCTAATTCTAACCCTAATTCTAACCCTAGCCCTAAGTGCAACCCTAGCCTTAAGTGCAACCCTAGCCCTAAGTGCAACCCTAACCCTAAGTGCAACCCTAAGTGCAACCCTATCCCTAAGTGCAACCCTAAGTGCAACCCTAACCCTAAGTGCAACCCTACCCCTACCCCTAATGGAAAAACAAAAATAAATATAATTTCTGTATTTTATTACTGTCCCTACCTATGGGGGTGATAAAGGGGGAGGTTTATTTACTATTTTTTTTATTTTGAGCGCTGTGATAGAACCTATCACAGCGATCAAAATGCACGGGGAACGAATCTGCCAGCCGGCAGATTCGGCGGGCGCACGGCGCATGCGCCCGCCATTTTCCAAGATGGCGGCGCCCATGCGAGAAGACGGAGGACACCGGGACTAGGTAAGTATGGGGGGGGGCGATCGGACAGCGCGGGGGGCGGAGGGGAGGGGCGGAGGTGAGAGGAAGGCGTTTAGAACAGGACGGAGGGGTAGGGAACACTGACGGCAGCTGCAGATCGCCGCCACCAGTCGTGGGGGGGCCAGATCGGGGTCTTCAGCCATGGCCGATGCTATTGCAGCATCGGCAATGGCTGGATTGTAATATTTCACCAATTTTTATAGGTGAATTATTACAGATTGCTCTGATTGGCTGTTGAAAGTGAAACAGCCAATCAGAGCGATCGTAGCCACGGGGGGGGGGGCTTTGCCCCCCCCCGGGCTCAAGTACTACTCCCCCTGTCCCTGCATGTCGGGTGAAATTGGAGTTAACCCTTTCACCCGGCCTGCAGGGACGCGATCCGGCCATGACGCATATGCTGCGTCACAGGTCGGATTGGCATGGGTTTTCATGACGCATACACTGCGTCAAAGGTCGGAAAGGGGTTAAACTGTTCATGGAACGTCTTTAGCTGTGGCTCAGACTCCGTCAAGATGATTAAAATGTCATCAATGTAGCGGTAGTAGGCCAGAGGCCTGATGGGACATGAGGACAAAAGGTCGCTTTCAAGCTTGGCCATGAAAAGATTTGCATACTGTGGGGCCATTTTACTTCCCATTGCTGTGCCAGTCTCTTGTAGTCTCTCATGGACATAACTGTTTATCACCCATGGTAATTCTGCTTCATGTCACCTGGCTTATCCATGGTTTTTCCCCCTTTTTTTTTTTCTATACTATGTTGTGCATAAATATGTGATTCTTCAGAATTTGTTTTAGTCTTTGCCTGATGAAGAGACGTATGTAGTCACGAAAGCTTGCAATTTGTTACCATCTTTTCAGTTAGCCATTAAAAGGTATCAACCACTGAGGACTCTCAATTCTAAATATTTCACACCAAATCTGTAACTTTTTTCAGAAGCATACTGCCAAAAAGTATACAAATGTATGCCAAAGCTTTTGTTTTGACAGATCTGTACATTAAGGTGAAAAGTTGGCCTACAGTTGTATGCTGTTTGGTAAATGTTTCTTCTCACCATGGAAACCACAAAAACCCTCACTGTCGCATTGATCCACTCCTGCCTGGGACTACTGCAATGCTCTATTAATTGGCCTCCCTGTTACTCGACTTTCCCCTCTCCAGTCCATCTGCAGCAGCCAGGGTCATCTATCTGGCCAATTGGTACTTGGATGCGTCCGCTCTTCGCCAGTCCTTACATTGGCTGCCCATTCATTATAGGAACCAATTCAAAGTACTTGTTCTCACCCACAAAGCTGTCCACAGTGCAGCACCCCCTTACATCTCCTCCCTCATTTCTGTCTATGGGCCTAACCGATCTCTGCGCTCTGCAAAATACTTTCGACTAACCTCTGCACTAATCCGCACCTCCCTCTCCTGGCTCCAAGACTTCTCCAGCGCTGCTCCAATCCACTGGAATGCTCTACCCCAAGAAATTAGGACTATCCACAATTTGCATAGCTTTAGGCTCTTCCTCAAAACACATTTGTTCAGAGCGGCTTATCACGTTCACTAATCAGTCATTTTATGTGTAAGTGTGAATGTGTATTCACCCATTCACCAGCTTCATCTATCCCTCAAGATGGCTGGACCATCATTGTAAATACATCATTGTAAATACACACCTGTACTTTGTATCTCCCCCTCCTCATTGTAGATTGTAAGCTCTCATGAGCAGGGTCATCTTATTTTGCTTTAATTATTGCATTCAGAGGCGTAGCTAGGGTTTTGATTCAGGGGGGCGAAGCTTCTGAGTGGGTCCCTAATCAGGTAACCTTGATTACAACTGGGTGACGCACCCTAATAGTGGAGGAGAACCTCAGCAGATGACCAAGCTATTACTGAAGATAATCTCTATATAAAGACCAACATGGATATTACCGCCATATGATGACAGCTTTAGATACCAGCCCTACAGAACATACAAGAGATCACAGCACAGTTACAGATAATGACTTACCGCTGACGTCCTTTCTTATGGAATCGTTCATTTTTCACGTCTTTTCCATCTGGCCCAGACTGACATGACATCTTCCACCCAGGACTCGGCTGCAGAGAATACAACAAAGACACATTTCACTTCTCATATTCCAGCTCCATCACATCTATTCCCAACCTGCACAAACTCCTCATCCTGCTGATTCCTATTACTGCACCTGATACCTCAAATACTAAGCCTCTGCCATATGTGTCCCTATTACTGCACCTGATACCCCAATACTGAGCCTCTGCCATATGTGTCCCTATTACTGCACCTGCTGTGCGGTTCTCTGTGCCCTCTAAATTCTAAAGCAACCCTCTATAATATAATAATACCAGGCACAAGTGCACACATTGTGCCCCCTAGTAATAATGCCCTGTGTGCCCCTTTGATAGTCACAGTAACCTGAGTTCCCCTATAACAATAAGTGCCCACTTTACATTTGATAATGTCCCTGGTCGCCCCCCCCCCCCCCCGTACAGCTCATCTATACACAGTATGATGCTCTCTTATGCACAGTATAATGCCCCCTCACTGTATAGTACCACTCACCCAGTATACTGGCCCCTTAGTAGTCCCCAAACTGTTTGATGGCTCCAACACTGTATGATGGCCCCTTCACTGTATGATGGCCCCATAGATAACCTTAATATAGTATAATGTGCCAGATAGTCCTCAATATAGCACAAGGCAGCACACCCATAGGCAGACCCTGTAGTATAAGACAGTACCCCTATAGGCAGACCCTGTAGTAAAAGACAGTACCCCCATAGGCAGACCCTGTAGTAAAAGACAGTACCCCCATAGACAGACCCTGTAGTATAAGACAGTACCCCATAGGCAGACACTGTAGTATAAGACAGTAACCCCATAAGGCAGACCCTGTAGTATAATACAGTACCCCATAGGCAGACACTGTAGTATAAGACAGTAACCCCATAAGGCAGACCCTGTAGTATAAGACAGTAACTCCATAGGCAGACCCTGTAGTATAAGACAGTACCCCCATAGGCAGACCCATTTATATAATACAGTACCCCCATAGGCAGACCCTTTGATATAATGCAGTACCCCATAGGCCGACCCTTTTATATAATACAGTACCCCATAGGCAGACGCTTTTATATAATGCAGTACCCCATAGACACACCCTTTTATATAATGCAGTACCCCATAGACAGACCCTGCAGTTTAAGGCAGCCCCCATTAAAAAAAAAAAACCCACAATACTCACCTCTCTTCCTCCTGCGCTGCGACGAGCTCCCGCTCATCTCAGACACCGACAGCGGGCGCGATGACGTCACTGCCCAGCGCCCGCTGTCAGTGTAGGCGATGCCAGGCCATACGCTGACAGAGGGATGATGGGAGAAGGAGCGCAGCTATTAAGGTTGAAGGAAGACTTAGTCCATCTAGTTCAACCCATAGCCTAACCTAACATGCCATATGCCCTAACATGTTGATCCAAAGGAAGGCAAATAAACCCCATGTGGCAAAGAGTAAGCTCCACACTGGGGAAAAAAATTCCTTCCGACTCCACATACGGCAATCAGACTAGTTCACTGGTTCAACACCCTAACAAGGAATCTAGTATATATACCCTGTAACGTTATACTTTTCAAGAAAGGCATCCAGTCCCCCCTTAAATTTAAGTAATGAATCACTCCATACAACATCATACGGCAGAGAGTTCCATAGTCTCACTGCTCTTACAGTAAGGAATCTGCGTCTGTTATTATGCTTAAACCTTCTTTCCTCCAGACGTAGAGGATGCCCCCTTGTCCCTTTCTCAGGTCTATGATTAAAAAGATCATCAGAAAGGTCTTTGTACTGTCCCCTCATATATTTATACATTAACATGAGATCACCCCTTAGCCTTCGTTTTTCCAAACTAAATAGCCCCAAGTGTAATAACCTATCTTGGTATGGCAGACCCCAAAGTCCTCTAATAACCTTGGTCGCTCTTCTCTGCACCCGCTCTAGTTCAGCTATGTCTTTCTTATACACCGGAGACCAGAACTGTACACAGTATTCTAAGTGTGGTCGAACTAGTGACTTGTATAAAGGTATAATTATGTTCTCCTCATGAGCATCTATGCCTCTTTTAATGCATCCCATTATTTTATTTGCCTTAGTAGCAGCTGCCGGACACTGGTCACTAAATGTGAGTTTGTCATCCACCCATACTCCCAGGTCTTTTTCATTGACGGTTTTGCCCAGAGTTTTAGAATTAAGCACATAGTTATACATCTTATTACTTCTACCCAAGTACATGACCTTACATTTATCCCCATTAAAGCTCATTTGCCATTCATCAGCCCAAGCTTCTAGTTTACATAAATCATCCTGTAATATAAAATTGTCCTCCTCTGTATTGATTACCCTGCAGAGTTTAGTGTCATCTGCAAATATTGAAATTCCACTCTGTATGCCCCTTACAAGATCATTAATATGTTAAAAAGAGGAGTGCCCAATACTGACCCCTGTGGTACCCCACTGCTAACCGTGACCCAGTCCGAGTGAGCTCCATTAATAACCACCCTTTGTTTCCTATCCCTGAGCCAGCTCTTAACCCACTTACACACATTTTCCCCTATCCCCATTATTCTCATTTTATGTATCAACCTTTTGTGTGGCACCGTGTCAAAAGCTTTTGAAAAGTCCATATACACTACGTCCACTGTGTTCCCTTGGTCCAGTCCGGAACTTACCTCTTCATAGAAATTGATCAGATTAGTCTGACAGGAACGGTCCCTAATAAACCCATGCTGATATTGGGTCATGAGGTTATTCCTCTTCAGATACTCCAGTATAGCATCCCTTAGAATGCGCTCCAGGATTTTACCCACAGTAGAGGTTAAGCTTACTGGCCTGTAATTTCCAAGTTCCGTTTTTGTCCCATTTTTGAATATTGGCACCACATTTGCTATACGCCAGTCCTGTGGTACAGACCCTGTTATTATGGACTCTATAAAGATTAAAAATAATGGTCTATCAATGACTGTATTTAATTCCTGCAGTACTCGGGGTGTATCCCATCCGGGCCCGGAGATTTGTTAATTTTAGTGATTTTTAGACGCCGACGTACTTCCTGCTGGGTTAAGCAGGTGACACTTAATGGGGAATTTGTTATCACTGATCATATTGTCTACCATGGGATTTTCTTGTGTAAATACTAATGAAAAAAAGTCATTTAGCTTATTGGCTTTTTCCTCATCCTCATCCACCATTTCACCCAGACTATTTTTAAGGGGACCAACACTATCATTTTTTAGTTTCTTACTATTAACGTAGTTAAAGAATATTTTGGGATTATTTTTACTCTCTCTGTCTCAATCTTTGCTGCCTTGATCTGCTTTTTACAGAATTTAATTTTCTGTATTTATTTAATGCCTCATCACTACCTACTTCCTTTAATTCTCTAAATGCTTTCTTTTTGTCACTTATTGCGCCCCTTACAGCTCTATTTAGCCATATTGGTTTTCTCCTATTTCCAGTATGTTTATTCCCATATGGTATATACTTTGCACAGGTCCTATCCAGGATGCTAATAAACGTCTCCCATTTTTTGTGTGTATTATTATGTCTCAGGATATCGTCCCAGTTAATTGCACTAAGATCATCTCTCATCAGTTGGAAATTTGCCCTCCTGAAGTTTAGTGTCCTTGTAACCCCTCTATTACACATCTTATTAAAGGATACATGAAAACTTATTATTTTGTGATCACTATTCCCCAAGTGACCCCCAACCCTTATATTTGATATGCAGTCTGGCCTGTTGGTTATCATTAGGTCTAGCAGTGCCACCCTTCTTGTTGGGTCCTGAACCAATTGTGAAAGGTAATTGTCTCTCATAGTTGTCAAAAACCGATTACCTTTGCTGGAACTGCAGATTTACGTTCCCCAATCTATTTCAGGGTAGTTGAAGTCCCCCATAATAATGACTTCTCTTTGAGTCGCAGCTTCATCTATTTGCTTTACGAGGATATTCTCCGTTGCTTCCATTATTTTTGGAGACTTATAACAAACCCCTATCAGTAATTTATAATTTTTTCCCCCTCCCCTTATCTCCACCCACAGGGACTCTACATTTTCATTAGACTCACCTATATTATCACGCCGGATGGGTTTTAAGGATGATTTTATATATAGACACACCCCTCCCCCTCGCTTATCCGTTCTGTCATTTCTGAACAGACTATAACCCTGCAAGTTAACAGCCCAGTCATGGCTCTCATCCAGCCACGTTTCAGATATCCCCACCATGTCATAATTATGCTTCAACACTATTAATTCTAATTCGTCCATTTTGTTGGCGAGGCTTCTGGCATTAGTATACATACATTTTATGTATCTCTCTGCACCTCTATTCTTTCTTAAATTATTAACTGATCTAACCCCACCCCCCATGCCACCGCCACCCCCAACTTCCTTATTTGTGCCCAGGTCTCTATCTGCACTATCTTCCCCTCCTATAAAATGAATACCCTCCCCACCATTCCCTAGTTTAAACACTCCTCCAACCTTCTAGCCATTTTCTCCCTCAGCACAGCCGCGCCTTCCCCATTGAGGTGCAGCCCGCCCCTAGCATAGAACCTGTAGCCAACTGAGAAGTTGGCCCAGTTCTGCAGGAACCCAAACCCCTCCTTCCTACACCAATTCTTGAGCCACTTATTAACCTCCCTAATCTCCCGTTGCCTCTCTGGCGTGGCACGTGGTACAGGCAGTATTTTGGAAAATACCACGTTGGAGGTCCTTGCTTTCAGCTTGCAGCCTAATTCCCTGAAATCGGTTTTAAGGACCTTCCACCTACCTCTAACTTTGTCATTTGTGCCAATGTGCACCATGACCGCTGGGTTCTCACCAGTAATCTGTCCACCCGATCAGCGATGTGTCGGACTCTAGCGCCAGGTAGGCAGCACACCGTTCGACGATCCCTGTCTTTGTGACAGATTGCCCTATCTGTTCCCCTAATAATTGAGTCCCCCACTACCAGCACCTGTCTGGCCTGCCCTGCTCTCCTACTTCCCTCCTTACTGTAGCAGTCACTCCTCCGGCTTTCAGAGGACATGCCTGGCTGCAGCAGTGCTACCCCTGTACTGGCACCAACCTCATTTGCCAACTTAGCAAACTTATTGGGGAGTGCCAGATCAGGACTAGCCTCCCTGGCACTCTTCTCTCTACCCGGCCTTCTAGCAGTCACCCAGCTTGCTGCTTCACTGTCCTGCAGCTCCATCCTACCATCCCCCCTCATCTATCCCATTGAGCGTCTGCTCAGTGAGCAGAAGACTCCTTTCCATATTGTCAATGGATCTCAGTGTTGCCAGCTGCACATTTAGATTCAGAATCTGGGTTTCCAAATGCACAACGTGCTCACATCTCGCACAGCAGCATGAACCCTCGACCGGCTGCTCAAGGACTGCATACATGTGGCAAGATGTGCACTGGATGGCATTAACAATAGTGGAGCACATTTCCTAATGCTGGCACCCACTGCTGGCACCAGGCCCCCCGGCTGCTCAGGGGCCCCATAGCAGCAGAGCAGGGAGATCAATTCTCCCTGCTCCGCCGCAGAATGTAACTGCATCGTCATGCTGCACACACTGATGCAGTTACAGTAGCGTAGCTCCGGGTGGGCCCCCTGAGAGCACCGGGCCCGGGGCGCCCGCACCCTCTGCCCCCCGGTAGCTACGCTACTGATTGCATTGTTAACGTTGTTACTTATGACTTGTGTTTTGAAACTGTTAAACTGTAAAGCGCTGCGGAATATGTTGGCACTATATAAATAAAGATTTTTATTATTATTATTTTCTTTTGTTTCTAAAGGCTGAAGTTACTGTACAATGTGATAAATCCATATATATGATGTGCAAATAAAAGCAAACATATATATTGGCATTTAGGTAAGCTAGCCTTAGAATTACATTATAGAAAATACACCCTAATGCAGCATTCCTCAACTACAGTCCTTAAAAGCCACCAACGAGTCATGTATCATGTAGTAGGATCTCTTTAGTTTTTCCTAAGTGATAACTCCGTCACCTATGCAATACTAAGGAAATCCTGAAAACATTACCTGTTGCTAGGACTTAAGGTCAGAAGTTGGGCAACGTTGCCCTAATGTATATTGTAAAGTTTTTGATAGGAACCCTGGCATACAAATGCCAAAAGGAAACACCTTTAGAATACCCCAAGTGTGTGGCTACTGCACAGTCCAGACACATTTTATATAGGTATATACTCCTCCTCCCATGTAAAGCGCCATGGAATAAATGACGCTATAACAATAAATAATAATAATAATAATACTGTACATCCAACAGTGTGAATTGAGCAATTATGACAAGTGCTATTCCATAAAACTCTGAAAAAATAGCTAAACTTAGCCTTATAGCCTATTATTAATATATTACCCAGCATCCTCCATGTTCCCTGTACCGGTCACACCTTGTCTCCTATGGCTGACATGATTTTGCTTTCCAGACATTTGACATTTATATTACATGTTATGTTATATGCTTTCAGTTTTTCTACATATTGAGAATTGTGTAGATTAATCAATTCACATGCAGAACCTTAGCCATAATGCTGCCACCGCTATCAGGAGACGGTTACATACGAGGCCTGATGACTTCACTATGTTTTTGGTTTAAAACCACTGGAATTGCATAGATGACGGTGATTCCTGGGCATTTCAGGCAGCTTTTGACCAATCCTAAGGTGGCATTATTCGGCCCCTACCATCCAATACGTTTCATTCGTCGCTTCCTTTACTTTCGGAAATATTATGCACTCAGCTCAGCAAAAATCTTGTTTCTGATTAGTATAAGCTACAACTATCTATGCTAAAGTAGGATACAAACAGTCCTATTTCTATAATCAACTAACACTTCTGCCACACATCCTAGGAAGCTATAGTCCAATATTTGGCCCCATTAATGTAACATTTATTGCATGTATCAATGAGGCCAAATTAACTTGACCCAACAAACATGGTGGCCCATACATTGGGGCATTTCCAAGCCGATTATGTGGTTGTACAGCTTTGGCCTTCAAATTCCAGGCGAAACCCTAGAATTATTTAGTAGCTTGAGAAGAACAGAGTTGGGTCACAAAAAGCCACTTCAGTCACTATTAAACAGAAAATACATCTAAAATAAAAATCAGGCCTGTTAACACTATTGACCCCCATTAACTCTTTTCTGGAAGGAAGAACTTTACATCTGAACAAAATATCTGCATGTCTGTCTATACGGCTGGGGCAGTGGTGAAGGTAAAGGGGTTTTGGTGGGACAGATACCCAATGTGCCAAGAGTGAAGCCAACAGCAAATGGCAAGAAAGCGAAACTTCGCTTCCGCTCTGGAAGCGGGACAAACTCTTACATACAAAGATGAATCCTCTTAAAGACAATCACACGCCATGGATAATAAAGATGCAAACTCTATGCATCGCACGAAAACTGGACTCTTCAAGCAAAATATCAGTCTGTATTTGTCAATTCACAAAACTGGAAATCTATCATGATCTTTATTTTTATCCTTATACAAGATAATAAAGCTACTTGTAATATTTCTATTATAACACATAAAATCATAACATGTGGCTATAGGAAATACAGGAAATAAAATACACCGAATTGTATATAGAGCAGGTGAGGATATACAGGCCGTCAGGTTATTAATTGGTTTTATGTGGTGGGGTCTTTTGTATTTTTAATCAACTTGTGATAAACTTGTTTTGTGTCTTTCTTGTATTTTGTTGGTATTATTTGTATAGAACTTTCTATGTATTATTAGTAAAGGTGTGCACTGATCCAGACTAAGGGACTTTTTTAATATATAGGTTTTTATTATAGGACACGCAGTAAGTATAAGGTACAGTTTAGAAGGGGGTATGGGGGGGCATGTACAAATACGCAAACTTCGCATATTAGTGCCAGGATATTACATGTGTCTGTCTGGAGTCATTTCTCTCATATATAGCATAAATATTGTAAATGAGGCACACAGATGAAGTCCTTGAATATGACAATTCAATGCAATAATCATTAATAATGAAATGTGAATGGACACATAGTAGTACACACACAGAAATATAAATGGCACAAATACTACAAGCCTGAAGGTGTATCGCAGACGCGTCGCGTTACACGTGACAATGGAATCCATGTGTATATAGAATGCAAGTCTTTTTGTAAATGTGTCTGATATCTTCTTAATATTAATAAGTGTCTCGGTGTCTAAAATGCAAAAGTAAACGGTGATTTACAAGGAGACTTTGACTGGACAGATTAATTAGAAGTGCTTGCCATCTTACAATGGGAATCTGGATATAATGGGCTGATGTGGAGTCATGTGCATGGCATAATTAGTGTACATTCAGGAATGTGTTCATCTTGTTAATGTTATTGTGGTAACTCACCAGCTGCAGGCAGCAGATCCCCACCAAGGTGCATCTCCCAGTGCATCTGCCCATAGTGGACAGCTTGTGATCCTACAAACAGCAGGTTTTGGTGTAGACAATCCTGATCTGATAAGGCGATCCTGCAAATGTCAACTCCTCAGCCTAGGATATTCTGCATTGTCCCTGTAAAGAAAAGGCCTGATGGCTTACAGGACCATGTTTAGTAATGCTACCCTACAAATCTACATGCCATATAGGAGAGGAGGAGCAATCACCCTTATGTCCTCTTTGTGTTGGTCTATTGTGTGTTTTGTGTATCAGAGGGGAAGGCTAGGAGTGGCAGGCAGGGAGGACAAGCCACACACACACACCCACCCTACAAGGATGCACCCACCCCTCCCCTCCTCTTGGGTAGTAGGGAGCATGCTATTCACTCCTTCCTGGCCAGTCCCTGGGTGTGGAGAGAGGAGGAGGGGGTAAACCACAGCCAGAGAGGGGGCGCAGACTAGAAAACTCCATTTACCGCCCCTTTTTAATACCCACCAGAGAATGAGTGCCAGCTGCAAAGCTCTTTTGTTACATTGCAGAAGAAAAGCAGATCCGCTCAGTGTTGAGCACGGCGTTGTACAGAACGTGGATATTGGTCCTTCACCTCTCTCCGATAACAAAATTCACAGCATCACATTTGATGAAAGGTCTAAGCACATGATGTGTCCATGAATTGCTTTGTCTTGTACAATGGAGGGGCTCAGTAACCATTAACCTTTTTACAAGGCTTTTCTGTAATCTGTGGAGGTCAGTTTAGTCCATTAAAGTAGAAAGCAGCAATACTTATTTTCTACAACCAAGACTTTTCGCACCCGCATTCATCTTTTACCAGTTTTGTGTCTACAACAGACCTCAATCATCTTTTAAAGGCATCTGCTGGTTGCAGTGTGAAAGGGAAGCTGTCACCCCCCAACCCCCCTCCCCCAGGCGTTTGTAACTAAAAGCCACTTGTGCAGCACTAATGCTGCATTCTGCAAGGTGGTTCTTTTAGTTCTTGTTGCTGGCACTGCTGAAATAATAGTTTATGAAATTTGTCCCTCATACCTTGAAATCGTCCTGGGGGCAAGTCTTTCCCCCCCTAATACAGACGCACCACAGCCGTCACTCATGGCCTCTGCGCGCCGCCTCCTCAGCATTATTCAATTGTCCTGATGCCTGCGCTGTCATCTTAGGCCTTGGGCATGCGCAGTTAGCGCTGCCCTTCCACTGACATCACTTGATGTCTTGCTTATTGCACCTGCTTGGACGTGCAGCCCAAGATCCCGCCTGGGCTGGGATTCTTGGGCATGCGCAGTAGTTATCTGCGGTTCTCCCTCATCTCCCTCCTCCTCTTTCCTACTTTGCAGCGTCATAGGCATCTGACGATTCCTCTGACGCTGCACAGTTGGAGGAAGGCGGAGGGAGATGAGTGAGAGCCACAGATAAGTACTGCACATGCCCAAGAATCCCAGCCCCGCTGTGTAAATAAATCAGAAGAGACTGCGGGGCGGGATCTCGGTGTGCACGCAGGCCCAATAAGCAAGACATCAAGTCATGTCAGTGGGCGGGCAGCGCTAACTGCGCATGCCCAAGGCCTAAGATGACAGCGCAGGCGCCAGGACAATTGAATAATGCTGAGGAGGCGGCACCGACCGGCGCGCAGAGGCCATGAGTGACAGCTGTGGTACATCTGTATTAGTGGGGAAAGACTTGCCCCCAGGACGATTTCAAGGTATGAGGGACAAATTTCATAAATGATTATTTCAGCAGTGCCAGCAACAAGTGCTGCACAAGATGGCTCTTTTAGTTACAAGCGAATGGGGGGGGGGGGGTTGTGACAGGTTCCCTTTAAGTGTCCCCTATCCCCATAATAAATAATAATCTTTATTTTTATATAGCGCTAACATATTCCGCAGCGCTTTACAGTTTGCACACATTATCATCGCTGTCCCCGATGGGGCTCACAATCTGAATTCCCTATCAGTATGTCTTTGGAATGTGGGAGGAAACCGGAGTACCCGGAGGAAACCCACGCAAACACGGAGAGAACATACAAACTCTTTGCAGATGATGTCCAAGGTGGGATTAGAACCCAGGACTCCAGTGCTGCAAGGCTGCTGTGCTATCCACTGCGCCACCGTGCTCCCCATATCATATCCTCATAAATCTGTCATATCCTAAACACATAACCCTGTTTTATTTAAAATGGTCCACTACATTGTGTAATGTGCCAATCGATTTACACCTTTTACGTAAGTATTTATGTAAATACCTAATGTTGCCATATGTGCCTTTGAGTGACGCTATCGCTGCTCGCTCAATCTGCATCATGTGACCCCGGCTGCAGCCACCACTGACATCCGCTAATGCCACGTCAACTTCCGGACCTCCTTGATTTAACCAGGTGTGACCCAGATGCGCGCAACTCTCCTGATTGACTGGGTTGCGGGCACGGTGTCACAGCCCAGTATCCAGCGTGCCTGCGGTCATTGAAAGCAGAGGAGAGAGGGAAAGCACGCGCTGGATACTGGGCTGTGATGTATATAAACAAGAAGTGGCATAAAACATTCATCAATAGTATTAAAATCTGCAGCGAAGACCCAGGTGAAAAAGGCACAAGGTGTACACATACAGTGGGCACGGAAAGTATTCAGACCCCTTTTAAATTTTTCACTCTGTTTCATTGCAGCCATTTGGTAAATTCAAAAAAGTTCATTTTTTTTTTTTTTTACACATTAATGTACACTATGCACCCCATCTTGACTGAAAAAAAAAACAGAAATGTAGTAATTTTTGCAAATTTATTAAAAAAGAAAAACTGAAATATCACATGGTCATAAGTATTCAGACCCTTTGCTCAGACACTCATATTTAAGTCACATGCTGTCCATTTCCTTGTGATCCTCTTTGAGATGGTTCTACTTCATTTGAGTCCAGCTGTGTTTAACCCCTTCATGACCCAGCCTATTTTGGCCTTAATGACCTGGCCATTTTTTGCAATTCTGACCAGTGCCCCTTTATGAGGTAATAACTCAGGAACGCTTCAACGGATCCTAGCGATTCTGAGATTGTTTTTTCGTGACATATTGGGCTTCATGTTAGTGGTAAATTTAGGTCGATAACTTCTGAGTTTATTTGTGAAAAAAAACGGAAATTTGGCAAAAATGTTGAAAATTTCGCAATTTTCACATTTTTTATTTTTATTCTGTTAAACCAGAGAGTTATGTGACACAAAATAGTTAATAAATAACATTTCCCACATGTCTACTTTACATCAGCACAATTTTGGAAACAAATTTTTTTTTTTGCTAGGAAGTTATAAGGGTTAAAATTTGACCAGTGATTTCTCATTTTTACAACAAAATTTACAAAACCATTTTTTTTAGGGACCACCTCACATTTGAAGTCATTTTGAGGGTTCTATATGGCTGAAAATACCCAAAAGTGACACTATTCTAAAAACTGTACCCCTCAAGGTGCTCAAAACCACATTCAAGAAGTTTATTAACCCTTCAGGTGTTTCATAGCAGCAGAAGCAACATGGAAGTAAAAAATGAATATTTAACTTTTTAGTCACAAAAATGATCTTTTAGCAACAATTTTGTTATTTTCCCAAGGGTAAAAGGAGAAACTGGACCACGAACGTTGTTGTCCAATTTGTCCTGAGTACGCTGATACCTCATATGTGGGGGTAAACCACTGTTTGGGCGCACGGCAGGGCTCGGAAGGGAAGGAGCGCCATTTGACTTTTTGAATGAAAAATTGTCTCCAATCTTTAGCGGACACCATGTCGCGTTTGGAGAGCCCCCGTGTGCCTAAACATTGGAGCTCCCCCACAAGTGACCACATTTTGGAAACTAGACCCCCCAAGGAACTTATCTAGAAGCATAGTGAGCACTTTAAACCACCAGGTGCTTCACAAATTGATCCGTAAAAATGAAAAAGTACTTTTTTTTCACAAAAAAATTATTTTAGCCTCAATTTTTTCATTTTCACATGGGCAACAGGATAAAATGGATCCTAAAATTTGTTGGACAATTTCTCCTGAGTACACCGATACCTCACATGTGGGGGTAAACCACTGTTTGGGAACATGGTAAGGCTCGGAAGGGAAGGCGCGCCATTTGACTTTTTGAATGGAAAATTAGCTCCAATCGTTAGCGGACACCATGTCGCGTTTGGAGAGCCCCTGTGTGCCTAAACATTGGAGCTCCCCTACAAGTTTCCCCATTTTGGAAACTAGACCTCCCATGGAACTAACCTAGATGTGTGGTGAGCACTTTGAACCCCCAAGTGCTTCACAGAACTTTATAACGCAGAGCCATGAAAATAATAAATGTGTTTTCTTTCCTCAAAAATATTTTTTTAGCCCAGAATTTTTTAATTTTCCCAAGGGTAACAGGAGAAATTCGACCCCAAAAGTTGTTGTCCAGTTTCTCCCGAGTACGCTGATACCCCATATGTGGGGGCAAACCACTGTTTGGGCACATGCCGGGGCTCGGAAGGGAAGCAGGGACGTTTTGGAATGCAGACTTTGATGGAATGATCTGCGGGCATCATGTTACGTTTGCAGAGCCCCTGATGTGCCTAAACAGTAGAAACCCCCCACAAGTACAAGTGACCCCATTTTGGAAACTAGACCCCCCAAGGAACTTATTTAGATGTGTGGTGAGCACGTTCAACCCCCAAGTGCTTCACAGAAGTTTACAACGCAGAGCCGTGAAAATAAAAAATAATTTTTGTTTCCTCAAAAAAGATGTTTTAGCAAGCAATTTTTTATTTTCACAAGGGTAACAGGAGAAATTGGACCCCAATATTTGTTGCCCAGTTTGTTGTGAGTACGCTGATACCCCATATGTGGGGGTAAATTACTGTTTGGGCGCACGTCAGGGCTCGGAAGGGAAGTAGTGACATTTGAAATGCAGACTTTGATGGAATGGTCTGCGGGCGTCACGTTGCATTTGCAGAGCCCCTGATGTGCCTAAACAGTAGAAACACCCCACAAGTGACCCCATTTTGGAAACTAGACCCCCCAAGGAACTTATCTAGATGTGTGGTGAGCACTTTCAACCCCCAAGTGCTTCACAGAAGTTTATAACGCACAGCCGTGAAAATAAAAAATAACACTGGTCAACAGCATTTTTGGTGCCAAAGATATTTCATCGAATTTAGGGTATTTTTGGGGTGCTGATTCTGAATATGTCATCAGTTTTGCCAGATTGGCTCAAGTTTTTGAGATTTTTGGTATCTTATTTATAGCACTTGTTGGTAAATGCGACGCATCATCTCATTAATTTCTTTGGATTAGTACTTGAACTGAGCAGTTCTCAATATAGTTTTGTGTTAATTAGTGTTCTAAAAGTTTGTTCATAGCTTGATTTTTGCACTAACTTTATGTTGTTGTCTGTTTTCCAGTGAAAAGCATGAACTCATCAAGAAGAAGTTGTCTTAACGATCCAGACTCATTCTGTTACATTTGTGGTGAATACACACTGCCAAAACATAGAAGAAACATAACAGACTTCGTAAAAAAAGTGTATTTTGCCTATTTTGGGGTTATGCTTGGGGACCAAGACAAGTTTTGGGCACCACACATAGTGTGCAAAGCATGTATCGAATTATTACGAAAATGGAGCAAAGGACAAAGAAAAAGCTTCAAATTTGGTGTTCCAATGGTGTGGAGAGAGCCAAAAAATCATCATGATGACTGTTATTTATGGTAAACACAGGTACAGGCACATCTTCACAATGAGGGACAGGCCTTCTTGCAGATTCCATGTTACTCCCATTTTCGTTTCTTATGCTTATTGAATCCTTGCACTTGCACTGCACAGAAATAACAGTCATCATGATGATTTTTTGGCTCTCTCCACACCATTGGAACACCAAATTTGAAGCTTTTTCTTTGTCCTTTGCTCCATTTTCGTAATAATTCGATACATGCTTTGCACACTATGTGTGGTGCCCAGAACTTGTCTTGGTCCCCAAGCATAACCCCAAAATAGGCAAAATACACTTTTTTTACGAAGTCTGTTATGTTTCTTCTATGTTTTGGCAGTGTGTATTCACCACAAATGTAACAGAATGAGTCTGGATCGTTAAGACAACTTCTTCTTGATGAGTTCATGCTTTTCACTGGAAAACAGACAACAACATAAAGTTAGTGCAAAAATCAAGCTATGAACAAACTTTTAGAACACTAATTAACACAAAACTATATTGAGAACTGCTTAGTTCAAGTACTAATCCAAAGAAATTAATGAGATGATGCGTCGCATTTACCAACAAGTGCTATGAATAAGATACCAAAAATCTCAAAAACTTGAGCCAATCTGGCAAACCTGATAGCATATTCAGAATCAGCACCCCAAAAATACCCCAAATTCATTAAAATATTTTGGACACCAGAAAAAAAATTTTTTTTTGTTGACCTGTGTAATTGTTCTTTCCTCAAAAATTATGTTTTAGCAAGTAAATTTTATTTTTGCAAGGGTAACAGGAGAAATTGGACCCCAATAGTTGTTGCCCAGATTGTCCTGAGTACGCTGGTACCCCATATGTGGGGGTATACCACTGTTTGAGCGCACGTCGGGGCTTGGAAGGGAGGGAGCACCATTTGACTTTTTGAACGCAAGATTGGCTGGAATCAATGGTGGCGCCATGTTTCGTTTGGAGACGCCTGATGTGCCTAAACAGTGGAAACCCTTCAATTCTAACTTCAACACTAACCCCAACACACCCCTAACCCTAATCCCAACTGTAGCCATAACCCTAATCACAACCCTAACCCCAACACACCCCTAACCACAACCCTAACCACAACACACCCGTAAACCTAATCCCAACCCTAACCCTAACCCTAATCCCAACCCTAACTCTAATCCCAACCCTAACCACAACTGTAACCCCAACACACCCCTAACCCTATCCGTAACCCTAACGACAAGCCTAATCTTAACCCTATTTCCAACCCTAGCCCTAATTCCAACCCTAACTCTAATTGCAACCCTAACCCTAAGGCTATGTGCCCACGTTGCGGATTCGTGTGAGATTTTTCCCGCACGATTTTTTAAAAATCCGCAGGTAAAAGGCACTGCGTTTTACCTGCGGATTTACAGCGGATTTCCAATGTTTTTTTTGTGCGGATTTCACCTGCGGATTCCTATTGAGGAACAGGTGTAAAACGCTGCGGAATCCGCACAAAATTGACATGCTGCGGAAAATACAACGCAGCGTTTCCGCACGGTATTTTCCGCACCATGGGCACAGCGGATTTAGTTTTCCATAGGTGTACATGGTACTGTAAACCTGATGGAAGCATGCTACGAATTCGCAGCGGCCAATCCGCTGCGGATCCGCGGCCAAATCCGCACTGTGTGCACATGCCCTAACCCTAACCCTAGTTCTAACCCTAGTTCTAACCCTAACCCTAGTGGAAAAAGAAAAAAAATATTTTCTTTTTTTTTATTATTGTCCCTACCTATGGGGGTGATAAAGGGGGGGGGGTCATTTACTATTTTTTTTATTTTGATCACTGTGATAGGTTATATCACAGTGATCAAAATATACCTGGAACGAATCTGCCGGCCGGCAGATTCGGCGGGCGCACTGTTCATGCGCCCGCCATTTTGGAAGATGGCGGCGCCCATGGAGAAGACGGACGGACACCGGGAGGCCCGGTAAGTATGAGGGGGGGGGGGATCTGAGCATGGGGGGTGGATCAGAGGACGGGGGGGGGTGGCATCGGAGCACGGGGGGAGCGGGCAGGAGGACGGGGGAGCAGACAGGACGACGGAGGGGAGCGGAGCACTGGACGGAGGACCAGGGAGGAGATCGGTGGTGGTGGTGGGGGGTACATAAGTGTTTCCAGCCATGGCCGATGATATTGCAGCATCGGCCATGGCTGGATTGTAATATTTCACCAGTTTTTTAGGTGAAATATTACAAATCGCTCTCATTGGAAGTTTCACCTTCAACAGCCAATCAGAGCGATCGTAGCCACGGGGGGGGGTGGGGGTGAAGCCACCCCCCCTGGGCTGAAGTACCACTCCCCCTGTCCCTGCAGATCGGGTGAAATTGGAGTTAACCCTTTCACCCAATCTGCAGGGACGCGATCCCTCCATGACGCCACATAGGCGTCATGGGTCGGATTGGCACCGACTTTCATGACGCCTACGTGGCGTCATGGGTCGGGAAGGGGTTAATTAAACTGATCGGACTTGATTTGGAAGGGCACACACCTGTCTATATAAGATCTTACAGCTCACAGTGCATGTCAGACCAAATGAGAATCATGAGGTCAAAGGAACTGGCCAAAGAGCTCAAAGACAGAATTGTGGCATGGCACAGATCTTGCCAAGGTTACAAAAGAATTTCTGCAGTGCTCAAGGTTCCTAAGAGCACAGTGGCCTCCATAATCCTTAAATGGAAGAAGTGTGGGACCACCAGAAGTCTTCCTAGATCTGGCCATCCAGCCAAACTGAACAATTGTGGGAGAAGATCTTTGGTGAGAGAGGTAAAGAAGAACCCCAAGATCACTGTGGCTGAGCTCCAGAGATGCAGTAAGGAGATGGGAGAAAGTTCCACAAAGTTAACTATCACTGCAGCCCTCAACCAGTCGGGCCTTTCTGGCAGAGTGGCCCGACAGAGGCCTCTCCTCAGTGCAAGACATATGAAAGCCCTCATAGAGTTTGCTAATAAACACATGAAAGACTCCCAGACTATGAGAAATAAGATTCTCTGGTCTGATGAGACGAAGATAGACCTTTTGGCCATGTTCACACAATGCGTTTTTTACTGCGGAACCGCCGCGATTTTGCCGCTGCGGGTCCGCAGCTGTTTTCCATGTAGGGTACAGTACAATGTAACCCTATGGAAAACAGGAAACGCTGTGCACATGATGCTGAAATTCACTAAAAAAGCCGCGCTGAATAGCTGCGGTAAAAAAGAAGGACCATGTCACTTCTTTGTGCGGAACTGCAGCGGTTCTGCACGCATAGACCTCCATTGTGAGGTCAAACCCGCAGTAAAACCCGCAGATCAAAAATATATCTGCGGGTTTTATTGCGGTTATGGGTGGAGAAACCGCTGCAGCAGGAAGTGCGGGGAAGCGGGCGGAAGTGCGTGGGCGGAAGTGCTTGGGCAGAGTGTGTTCCTGTATCCCGAAGAGACATGGAGGCATACCGTCGCATGGGGATCGATGTCGGCTGTTTGATAGATTTGGTATGTGTGTGTGTGTGTATGTGTATGTGTGTGTGTGTGTCCCCATGCGACGCTAGTGCCACCATTGTGCTAAGTCGCCGTATGGGACTACTACTCCCATCCGGTATTAGGATGGGAGAGTTGTCCCTGTGTCCGGCGACTTAGCACAGTTGTAAAGTTACACAAAACACACACAATACACATACATGACACACAGTACATACAACATATAACACAGAGTATATACTCACCAACAGCACACTGGTAGACGAAGCCCTCGATCCCCTAGAAAAAATCCCAAAATAAAAAATCTAATTCATACTCCCTGTCCGCAGAATCCATAAAACGAGTGTCCCACGCCGATCGGCTGCTCTCCGGCGATACACTGCCAGGAGCGAAGCTCCTAGCAGTGTATCGCGTACTGTTCCGGAGTTCAATGGCTCCGGCATCTCGGTTAACGGCAGTACAGCTGCGTTGAACTTTCCCACGCAGCACTGCCGTTAAGCGAGAGTGCCGGGGTCAATGACCGCCGGTAAACTCGCTCGCTCATGCGCAGTGACACACCGACAGGAACTATGGCTCCTGTCAGTGTGTTGCTGCAGCCGTGGAGAGCAGACATATCTCTGGATGTGTCTGTTCTCCATGGAAGATCTTCGTGGGACCCTCGATGGATTTCTGCGGACAGGGCCAGGAAGTATGAATTTGTTTTTTTATTTTGCGGCTTTTTCAGGTCGAGGGTCTTCAGGACGGATTGAGCGTACAATAAAATATGGTCAAAAAGTGGGTGTCTTTATTTCATTAAAATAATTTTTTTCTAGTGTTTGTGGTTTTTTTTAACCCTTTCATTGGATTAATAATGGATATAGGCGTCTTATTGAAGCCTCTCCATTATTAACCGGGCTTAATGCCACCTTACAATAGCAAGGTGGCATTAACCCCTCATTACCCCATATCCCACCGCTACACGGGAGTGGGAAGAGAGGGGCTAAGTGCCGGAATTGGCACATCATTTTGATGCGCCTTTTCTGGGGCGGCTGCGGGCTTATATTTGTAGCCAGGGGGGGGGGGCAAATATCCATGGCCCCTTTCCTAGGCTATGAATATAAGCCCACGGCTGTCTGCGTAGCCTTTCTGGCCTAAAAATATAGGGGGACCCCAACATTTTTTTTGGGGGGGCTCTCCCTTTATTTCTGAGCCAGAAAGGCTATGCAGACAGCTGTGGGCTTCATATTCATGGCCTGGAAACAGCCATGGGTATTTTAACCCCTTCCCAGGCCACAAATATTGGCCCGCAGCAGTCTGCCTAGCCTTTCTGGCCTAAAAATATAGGGGGACCCTATGTCATTTTTTTTTTTTTTTTTTTTTTTTTTGGGGGGGGGGGGGGGGGGTCCCCTTATATTTTTTTTGATCATTTTAATAGCATTAATAATGGATAGGCGTCTTATTGACGCCTCTCCATTATTAACCGGGATTAATGCCACCTTACAATAGCAAAAATACGTGCAACTTAAATACGTGATACGTGGCACTTAAATACGTGGCACTGAAATACGTGATACGTGGCACTGAAATACGTGATACGTGGCACTTAAATACGTGATACGTGGCACTGAAATACGTGATACGTGGCACTAAAATACGTGGCACTGAAATACTTGGCACTGAAATACCTGATACGTGGCACTGAAATACGTGATACGTGGCACTGAAATACGTGGCACTGAAATACGTGGCACTGAAATACGTGATACGTGGCACTGAAATACGTGGCACTGAAATACGTGGCACTGAAATACGTGGCACTGAAATACGTGATACGTGGCACTTAAATACGTGATACGTGGCACTTAAATACGTGGCACTGACATACGTGATACGTGGCACTGAAATACGTGGCACTGAAATACGTGATACGTGGCACTTAAATTCGTTGCACTTAAATACGTGATACTAAGTCTACGTTCACATTTGCGGTCTGCGCCGCATCGTAAATACGTGGCACTTAAATACGTGGCACTGAAATACGTGGCACTGAAATACGTGATACGTGGCACTTAAATACATGGCACTGAAATACGTGATACGTGGCACTTAAATACGTGGCACTGAAATACGTGATACGTGGCACTGAAATACGTGGCACTGAAATACGTGATACGTGGCACTTAAATACGTGATACGTGGCACTTAAATACGTGGCACTGAAATACGTGATACGTGGCACTTAAATACGTGATACGTGGCACTTAAATACGTGATACGTGGCACTTAAATACGTGGCACTGAAATACGTGGCACTGAAATACGTTGCACTTAAATACGTGGCACTGAAATACGTGATACGTGGCACTAAGTCTACGTTCACATTTGTGGTCTGCGCCGCAGCGTCGGGCGCCGCAGCGTCATGCGCCCCTATATTTAACATGGGGGCGCATGGACATGCGTTGCACTTGCGTTTTGCGACGCATGCGTCACTGCGGCGCATGCGTCCGGGCGCAGAGGACGCAGCAAGTTGCATTTTTGCTGCGTCCAAAATCAACCAAAAAAAGGACGCATGCGTCGCAAAACGCAGCGTTGTCCATGGGTTTTGCTGCGTTTTTGTTTGCGTTGTGCGTTGCGTCGCCGACGCTGCGGCGCACAACGCAAATGTGAACGTAGCCTTAAATACGTGGCACTTAAATAGCTGGATAGAGCTGGATCCGCGGGCTGTGATCTGGCCTACGCTCAGCACTCTGCGGAGCGCTGTCATTCAAAACATGTCCACTCATTTTGGTGTTTAGTCCCAAAATGGAGGATGGAAGAAGAAAAGGGTTGGACAAGGAAATGACATCATTTCTTTTTTTTTTTTCCCCACTGCAGTTAAAGCTTTATTTGTGTCAAACACAGACAATCTGCAGAGAAAACTGCTTAAAAAACCGCACTAAAAACCGCATCAAAAAACGCACCAAAAAACGCACCTGCGTTTTCTGCCAAGAGCTGCGGTTTTTAGTGCAGAAAAACAGCAGGGAAACAGGAACGTGTGAACATGGCCTTTCGGTGATAATTCTAAGTGGTATGTGTGGAGAAAACCAGGCACTGCTCAATACATATGACCATGTGATATTTCAGTTTTTCTTTTTTTTATAAATTTGCTAAAATTTCTACATTTCTGTTTTTTTCAGTCAAGATGGGGTGCAGAGTGTACATTAATGAGAAAAAATTAAACTTTTTTTGAATTTACCAAATGGCTGCAATGAAACAAAGTGAAAAATTTAAAAGGGTATGAATACTTTCCATACCCACTGTATAATATAAGGGGGTTCTATTAGTACAAATATATGACAATAATAAGTTACAAAGCTGATAGACTGAAGTAAACAGTCTATTCACTGACCCTTCTAATGTATATTATCTATCAATAATTTAGGATTAATATCTTACCCATTAATCCCTATGTGAGATAATTCTGTATGGTGCGGAAGCTCAGCGGGAAATCCCCCATAACGTCAGTGATCCGTGCGTGTTAGCTACGAACACCGTCGACAATGCTCCAGACAGTGAACCACAGTGGGCATGAGCACAGGCTGGCCATATTGAAAAAGTGCAAGAAATGAATATACGTAGGGCAACTATATGATCTACATTGAAAAACTATAGGGTACATTATATGGTTAGGTGTAATATGAGGCTAAGTACCTGCCTGTTCTGGACAGAGAGAATCTCAGCCTACAATTCCCCTGCTTAATTTCACCTCTAATCTACAGAGTAGCTCCTCCTTTTCCTGTCTGCTCTATGGATGGGCATCACTGCAGAAGCCATGCTGATTGATAGCTTGCTCCCCACAGTTAGGTAGCAGGGTGCAACTATCAATCAGCATTACATCGGCAAATATGCTCTGTCAACAGAGCAGAGTGGAAGACAAGACGCTACTCTACTCTGTAGAAGTGACATCAGAATCTACAGAATCGCTGGTAAGAGTGGGCTATTAGCAAATACCTGCTTGTTAGTTCTTTTCCCAAAAAGCAAAAATATTAAAAGTCTTGGATAACACTTTCCAAAGCTGTTAGCCATGGTAACAGGACTTTGTAGACTGGAATTCTCTGAATGTCAATCACAGACACAGTACAGGGACTTTGTCGATGGTAATGTACGCTTTAATCTTATGAAGAGGAAATCGGCACTCGCCACGTGTGATATAAAATAAGAGTCTGTATTGGATTCCGTTAAAGGGAACCTATCACCCCGTTTTTTAAAGATTAGATAAAAATAGTGTGAAATAGGGGCAGAGCTGGGCTTTACATTACTGCCTTTTTGGTGCCTTTACACCCCCGTTAGGCTGCCGAATTACCTTTGAGAAGTGGCCGTTTTCTGCTGTCACTCAAGTTGGTCAGGTCGGATGGGCGTGGTCACAGCGCTGTTTCTCCCCCAGATCAGGCTCATCATTACGTTGGTGGCGTAGTGGTGTGCGCATGTCCAAGGTCCCGAATCCTGCACAGGGGTGTGAAAATAGCAGCGATGTCCGTTATTCCATTGGTGGTCGGTGGGCGCGGCCATCTTGCTTTGGCCGCGCGTGCGCAGAAGCGGCGCTCTGCTGGCCGCGGCTTCAGGAAAATGGCCGCGGGCATCCACGCGTGCGCAGATGGCTATCGCGGCGGCCATTTTCGTGAAGCAGAGTTCGCATCTCGGCTTCACGAAAATGGCCGCCGCGATAGCCATCTGCGCTCGCGCGGATGCCCGCGGCCATTTTCCTGAAGCCGCGGCCAGCAGAGCGCCGCTTCTGCGCACGCGCGGCCAAAGCAAGATGGCCGCGCCCACCGACCACCAATGGAATAACGGACATCGCTGCTATTTTCACACCCCTGTGCAGGATTCGGGACCTTGGACATGCGCACACCACTACGCCACCAACGTAATGATGAGCCTGATCTGGGGGAGAAACAGCGCTGTGACCACGCCCATCCGACCTGACCAACTTGAGTGACAGCAGAAAACGGCCACTTCTCAAAGGTATTTCGGCAGCCTAACGGGGGTGTAAAGGCACCAAAAAGGCAGTAATGTAAAGCCCAGCTCTGCCCCTATTTCACACTATTTTTATCTAATCTTTAAAAAACGGGGTGATAGGTTCCCTTTAAAACATACAGGCCAGCATAGGAGCTTGCAGGGTGTTGGTCATTTCCTCTTGGTGGACTTTCAGCAGAGCATCATCATACAATTTCATACAATTTGGCTTTGGTTGTGTCACAAGCAATATTTTATCTCCTCCCATTTTAAATGATTGAGCCAACACGTTCCTTTTTTTTTTGGCAATGTATTCATTGTACACTCTAACTGCAAATGTAATTCCAATGGCTATAGCTGGTAAGTTTACATGCTGTGAGGCAGTGACCAGTGTCACATGCAGGGGGTCGCTGTGTGTTCCCCCCCAGGATGAGCATGGAGGCGTATTGAGGCCATGGGAGTGCATTGCAGTCACAGGCGTAGCTGTGATTGCAATGCAGAATAAAAAGTAAGTCTTAGTCTTGGGCAAACTATTTGTCCAGGGCAGATTTAAGAAAACCTGCTGGGCTTTTGTTTTTTAAATGGACTACAGGATGACAGTGGGGCAGTCTGTTTAATTCCCGGCCCGGGTTTTCTAGGGGGCCCATGGCCACAGATTCCAGTTAAAAGCACTGCAGTATAGGGTATGTCAGGGTCAGTGTCACTGTCAGTCTGGTGATTGCAAGAGTGCAGAGTAGAAGGCTTTGCAGAACTCCACCTGTGTGAGACAACACAGGCCAGTGGAGCTGAAAGTCCTGGCATGCACAGCATACACAGTGGTGCAGTCGCCTACGGCAACATGTCTTGGAAGTGGACTGTCTTGTGTCTGGCTGTGAACCAGAGGTAGATGGTCCTGCGCCCAGCTGCGGTCCACAGGTGGACTGGCATGTTTATCATCTGCAATCTGGAGGATATGGTTCCCAGCTGCAAACCAGAGGATATCGTGTGCTGTTTTTTGCTGTGAGTTGAGCATTAAAGAGACTTTTGTTTGAACTTTGCTGGGTCACTGCCTCATCACTGCACAGCGTGGCTACTGCTGCACTACATATGGTTGCTGAGCAAGTCTGTAGGAAAAATGGAGCTTTTAAAACAGGTGGTCCTCATTCAACAGCAGGAGCTATTGTGCCAGCAGGAGCTGCAGTTCCAGTGGCAGCAGCAAGAGGCGCTGCAGTTGCAGCAGCTACAGCCAAGCCGCAGCAGTAAGAGACGCTGCAGTTCCAGTGACAGCAGCAAGTGGTGCTGCAGTTGCAGCAGCAAGAGCATCAGCCATGTAAAGAAGAGACCCCTAAGGTGAGGGGCGATCAGCGGTGTAAAGAGGTGATCCCTAAGGTGAGGAGCGAACAGCGGTGCCAAGAAGAGACCACTAAAGTAAGACGCGATCAGAGGGTGTACCAGTAGTCCTTGGCAGAGACTCATCCCACGAGGTCTCAGGTGTATGACTTATTGCAGTTGGTGGAGGAATGGCTCCAGCCTGAGACTTTGACCCGGCCCAGATGGTAGAGAGGGTTGTGGTCGACCGACTGGTGAGGGCTCTGCTGCCAGCGATACAGTGTTGGGTGGGGCAAGGGGATCTGGACACTCTGAACCAGCTGATAAGTTGGATAAAGTGGTAAATAGTCACTCAGGACTTTGTACAGGAGCATGGGAAAAGTCCACAAACCACTGTTGGGGCTAACCAGGACCGAGCCCGTGATGAGGGGGCAACCCGAAATGAGGGTGACAAAAGTCCAGTTTCCCCTAAAGTGGCTCCAAGGTATAGTCGTGCCGCAGGGATTAAATATTGGTGGTGCCGAGGGCCTGGACATGTGCCTGCAAACTGTCCCGATATCTGAGCCCATGGACTGCGGGTGTACTCGCTGTGTAGCTATGTACACGTACACGGCGGTGCAGTCGCCCACGGAGAGTTCTCGCAGGTGGACTGTCTTGTGCCCGGCTGTGCACTGGAGGTAGACGGTCCTGTGCCTGGCTGCGATCCGGAGGTGGACTGGCATGTTTATCGACTGCAATCTGGAGGATATCATGTGCTGTGTTTTGCTGTGAGTTGAGCATTAAAGAGACTTTTGTTTTGAACTTTGCTGGGTCACTGCCTCATCACTGCACAGTGTGGCTACTGCTGCACTGCAATGCTTAAATTGATCAACTACTGTAGCAAAATCTTTTCTACACTATTCATTCTAAAAGGGATTGTCTGAGGCTTTAAAATTGATAGCCTATCTTTAGGATATGTCATCAATTTCTGATTGGTGAGTGAATAAAACTTGGCACCTCCACAGATCATCTGTTCCCAGTGCCAGTCACGACACAGCACAGCTCTGTCACATGTGCAGTGGTCACAGCTGGGTAATATGCATATCTGAGCCCTATATCAATAGAGGGTGGATGTGCAGTACCTGGCCATGGCCACTTTTCTGTTGAAGTAGCTGTACTGTACAGCTCGGTAATAGTGATGAGCGAATGTGCTCGCCACTACTCGGTACTCGCCCGAGTGTCACTATGCTTGGTGTACTCGGCACCGAGTATTTCCGGGATTATTCGGTGAGAGCTCGGGTCTCCTTTAAATTTTGGTGCTTTTTAGAGCACCAATCAGCATGCACGGATTGTCTTCCATGCACTGTAATACCGCAGCCATTTTGTTGTGGCATTACAGTGATTGGCTGGCCGCACAGCGTCATCAGGTCTATAAGAGACCTGGTGCCGCCCTGCTTGCTGCATTCTGCTCCGGATTCAGCTGGTGTAGGGAGAGCTGCTGCTGAGATAGGGTCAGATTCGTTCTTTTATTAGTTAGTGTGGGTCTGCTAGTGTTCAGTCCAGAAATCGTGATAAACCAACAGTCCTTTTTAGGTCTAATTTGGATAAGTGATTGTGGGCAGGGATGGTACATCTCACTGATGGCACACTGAGTTAACATAGTGGAAGCTTGGACCCAGTCGGACCTTGGGATGGAACACATCCTCCCCACGCCGAGGATTGCAGGCCCTACGTCAATCAGGGTTGCCCCCACAGTCTACTCCTCCTGCACCTCCTACTTCTCCTCCTCTTCAGCCTCCATCTCTGAAATTAACACATCAGTCAAAAGCTGGACGCACTGCAGCACTGCCTCAGTCAAGCTGCAACAGTGCTGAAGCTAATCTGCTTAGGTGACAAACCGCACAATGCTGAAGAGTTGTGGACAGCGCTGAAAGAGCAGTCAGATATATGAAAGACACTGCTGAACCTACAGCCAGGCATGGTCGTGTGTGACAATGGCTGATCTGAGGCAAGGTGAGCTCACACACGTACCTTGCCTGGCCCATGTGCTAAACCTCGACGTTCAAAGTTTTCTCAAAAGCTACCAGGAGCTGCCAGATCTGCTAGTGAAAGAATGCCATCTGTCTGCCCATTTTAGAAAGTCAGCTACAACTTCAGCCGCACTTGCCATGCTTCAGCATGGTTTGCAGCTTCCGGCTCACCGACTGGTGTGTGATGTCCCCATACATTGGAACTCTACACTGCATATGTTGGAAAGGATTTGTAAGCAGAAGAAGGCAGTTGTTGACTACCAGTATCAACAAGGCTGTCGATAATCAGTTCAGACTCCACACATAAGACCTCAGGAGTGGACATGGATGTAAGACATATGTACCATAATCCAAAATTTTGAGGACTGCACCAAGATGGTGAGCGGCGATGACGCCATATTTAGCGTCACAATCCCGGTTCTCAGCATTCTGAAAACCTCTCTGCTCACAATTAAAAGGATGCATTGCAGGCAGAGCACGAGGACATGGAGCAAGGAACCATACAGGGTGATTACACTCAGCCCAGCCTCATGTCGTCCCAATGTGGATTGGTAGACAATGAGGAGGAGAAGGAATAACAGGAGCTACTTTCATGCGCTATAGACAGTACTACAAGCACAGCTGTCATACTGTCTGTTCAGCGTGGATGGCCTGAGGACAGGGATGAGGATGATGATGAGGAGGACAGTATGGTCAGTCGTCTTGTTAGTAAGGACACAGAAGTCATGCCTGTTAGCAGTCTGGCACGCATGGCTGACTTTATGTTGCACTGCGTTTCCTGTGATCATCGCATTATTAAAATTTTCGGTAACACTCATTACTGGTTGGTGACACTTCTAGACCCACACTACAAGGAGAACTTTCAATCTCTTCTTCCAGAGGCAGACAGGTGTACTAAAATGTTGCAGTACCAGAGGGCCCTTGTAGAGGAATTACTTAAAAAAATTCCCAGCAGACGTCAGAGTTTGTTCTACAACCAAGGAGTCCAAGCGAGAGAGACAGAAGTACAATCCAGCTCAGGCAGGGGAACAATGGAAAGTTCTGGGACAGTTTTCTCAGACCCTCCCATCATGCCGGCACAGAGGCAAGGGTGCTGTCACAAGAAATGCAATGTTTGGGAAAATGCTGAGTGTGTACCTTGCAGATCGTACAAACGTCCTCCGGGATTCCTCTGTGCCTTTTAATTATTGGGTATCCAAGCTGGACATGTGGCATGAATTGGCTCTCTACGCCTTGGAGGTTCTGGCCTGCCCTGCTGCTAGTGTTCTGTCAGAGCTAGTTTTCAGTGACGCTGGTATTATAACAGATAAGCGCATCTGCCTGTCAACTGAGAATGCTGACAGGCTGACTCTTATAAAAATTAACAAGGGCTGGATTGTGCAAGACTTCTGTACACCACCAAGTGAAAACTGGTGGTGTACAGAACTAGGGGTTCCTGGTCCATACCTCACAGGTAATATGCCTATGCTACTACCGTCAGGCTGTGTTCACACGTTGCAGATTATTCGCGTTTTTTTCGCGTTTTTTCCCTATAAAAACGCTATAAAACCGCAAATAATCTGCTTATATTATGCATCCTATCATTTTTAATGAATTCTGCACTTTTTGTACACATAATGCGTTTTTTTCCGTGGTAAAAACGCATCGCGGTAAAAAACGCAGCATGTTCATTAATTTTGCGTTTTTTTTGCGGATTTCCCACTTAAAATGCATTGGGAAATGTCCGGAAAAAAACGCACCAAAAACGCGTCAAAAACGCGGTAAAAACGCATGCGGTTTTCTAGCAGATTTCTTGCAGAAAATTTCAGGTTTTCCTCAGGAATTTTCTGCAAGAATTCCTGAACGTGTGCACATAGCCTCATACCTCTAATCCTAGTTACCTTTAGCAACACATGGCATTTTTTCTTCTCAACATTAGCCTTTAACCGGCTCTTCTACTCTCTTTACCTTGGCACTTGCACCTTATTTACTGTTATGATATAACATTTGTTGTTCCTACTGGGTATTAACTGTTGGATGAACGATTTGGAGGTTTCATGCACTTTATAGGTCACAAAGGGTTTGGTTACCCTTTCTGATATGAGCATGTAATATATATATATATATATATATATATATATATATATATATATATATATATATATATATATATATATATATATATATATATATATATATATATATATATACACACACACCTTCATTTTATATTATTCCATTTAGCACTTGTAGCTATATTTATCTTGGTAAACCTTGGCATTTTCCCATATTGGTGTGGTCCATTCTATTTTTTGCATATGATATCTCGACGGTTTTACTATATTTCTTGTTGTTATTTTTTATCAAAAATTCATTTTAATCTGACCTCAATAAAATGTTGAATTTTTAAGACACTAGCTTTTTTCTTTTTTTGATGGATCATTCTTTGAAAGCTGCCTAACCTAGGCTTTGTTATATTTTGATAAACAGCGAAACATAACCTCAAATACATTGTCTTTTTGTGGAGGTGTATTCTCATGCACCTCTTCACAACCAGACATGGGTATACGCTTCCTGATTTGGTCTGTTTGGTGTTATCCTCCTCCTTATCCTCATCATCCACAAACATACGAACACCAGAGTGTACGTATTCCGTGATGCAAAAGTCACTAATTTTTTGTGCAAGGATGTCTATGATGCCCATAAAATATTTTTAAAAAATGTACCCCCCATGGGGAAATGTTTGTAAGCCCATGCACTTCATGTATGGGCATTACAAGGCTAGGAGACACGGTCCTTTACATTGGGCCTAGTTTTTGTCTCATCATTCTCCTCTGCTAGATCACCAGGGTTAACGTGTTCTGTGCTGCTACAGTCAGTCCAATTTTTGGCAAGGGTGTCTATGATGCCCATAAAATATTTTTTAAAAATGTACCTACCATGGGGAAATGTTTGTCAGCTCATGCACTTCGTGTATATCGGAATTACAAGGCTAGGAGACACGCTCCTTTACATTGGGCCTAGTTTTTAATGAGGCCTTCCTCCACGTCTCATCATCCACCGCTAGTGATCACTGATGAGCGAACGTGCTCACCACTACTCTGTACTTGCCAGAGTATCACTGTGCTCGGTGCACCAAGCATTTCCGGAATTATTAGGCAGGAGCTGGTGTCTCCGCCCTGCAATTTTGGTGTTCTTTACAGCAACAATTAACATGCAGGGATTGTCTGCCATGCACTGTAACACTGCAGCATTCTTTTTTGTGGTATTACAGTGATTGCCTGGCCGCACAGCGGCATCAAGTCTATAAAAGACATGACGCCACCCTGCTCAGCACATTCTGCTCCGGACTCAGCTGGTGCAGGGAGAGCTACCGCTGAGATAGGGTCAGATTAGTTCTTTTATTAGTTAGTGTGGGTCTATTAGTGTTCAATCCACAAATCCTGATAAACCAGCAGTACTTTTTAGGGCTATTTCGGGGGTATATACATCATTGTGCTAGGTAGGCAGGGGAGTCTTTGTGCATATATCCACATAACTGCAAGGCATGTAGGCACTGTATGGGATTTTATATATACCTAGCTGCAGGTATCCATGGCCATTATCTTTTTGCTTTGGGGGGGGGGGGGGCACCTTATACCTGCAAATTTTAGTACAAAGCAATAGAGCCCCATTTTTTTCAACATTTTTTTGCTTGGTCACACTGCAAACTACAACCAGGTAATTTTAATACAAGAGCATTAAAATCTAACAATTTAAAGCTTGTTTTTGTCCCAGGCATCAGATGTAACTGCACATAAAATTCTGGCCTTTTTTTTTTGTGTACTATAGTTTGTTTTTGGAGTGTCTTACAACATTTTTGGCCAACATTTTGGTGACCAAAAAATCTTTAGCTGGCAAAAAAAATTTAGCTACAGTTCTTATATTTAAGAGGGGATGTGGAAACCACAAGAATACGACAAAAGAGAAAAAAATGTAACTAAAAAATGATTAATCTTTATTAAATACAATTACATGACATAAAAAATCATGACATAAAAAATCAGATCATGACATGGAACACAATGTTGGAAATAATGTAACACATGGACGGACCGTTGTTGTGCAAAAGAATATGACATGCAAGTCATGAACTGGCTCCCAGTTGTACCATAATGGTATAATTTAGAAAGGGAAAGTGGCTAATCCAAAAGAGGCACCTTTGAATATATATAGCTGGTATCATGGATATCTGATTATAAAACCTTAAAGCGCCTGGAGATATATCTAAGAACAGCCCACTCAGTTAATAGTCAATAAGCAAGTGCATGTGAGGGGCACATAAATATACTCTAATAACAACTAACGCAAATCCAGGACCTCCAGGAAATCACAATTGCAAAGCCTCAAATATGGGTAAAGCCCAAGCCACAACCCCACTGCCGCAACCACAGCAGTACAGAAGCTCCCCATGGACTAATAGAGCAAGCACAGTTGCTCCAAAATGTATTACCTGAAGCGGGCGGCCAACTAGTTATTCTGCCAGATCAGTGAGCTGCACGTCTCCCGACGCACGTTTCGGAGGTGAACTCCTTCGTCAGGATCTGGCAGAATAACTAGTTGGCCGCCCGCTTCAGGTAATACATTTTGGAGCAACTGTGCTTGCTCTATTAGTCCATGGGGAGCTTCTGTACTGCTGTGGTTGCGGCAGTGGCTTGGGCTTTACCCATATTTGAGGCTTTGCAATTGTGATTTCCTGGAGGTCCTGGATTTGCGTTAGTTAGTTAGTATTTGATTGTTTTAAAAATGGAAAATACAGGCCACATATTGAAACAGTGTTATCTCAGTCACATGTCTAGTCTATATGTGGTGTGCAAATCTTGGCTTTTCAGGCATACATTCCAGTTTTTGGTCTGCTACTCTTGGCGTATACAGTATTGTGTTGTTTTTAAAATTGTGAAAAATACAGGCCACATATTGAAACAGTCTTGTTATCTCAGACTGGTCTGGTCTATCTGTGGTGTGCAAATCTTGGTTTTTCAGGCATACATTCCAGTTTTTGGTCTGCTACACTTGGTGTATACAGTATTTTATTGTTTTTCAAAATTGTGTAAAATGCAGGCCACATATTGAAACAGTCTGTTATCTCCGTCCGACGCCTGTTCTATGTGTGGTCTAAAAATAGTTGCTTTTCATGCATACAATCCAATTTTGGTCTGTCTAATAGCATAGGTCTATATACTATTTTGTTGAAAAAACAAACATATATCATAGTGTGGTAGTTCCTTGACACACCTCATCTATCTGTGGGCTACAAAGTGTGCTTTTGAGGCTTCCATTCTCCTTGTTTTGCGGTGTGTTACCCTAGCTTTAAACAGTATTTAGCAGTAAAAAATAAATATACAGGCCACATATTGAAGAGTCTGGTATCTCAGTCAAATGCCAGATGTATCTGTGGCCTACAAATTGTGGTATTTCAGGACTACATTCTACTGCATTTGCTGCCTTTGTCCTAATTTCTATACACTATTTTTGGGGCCAAAATAAAAACACAGGCCACATATTTTACAGTGTGGTATCTCCGTGACACGCCTCATGTATCTTTGGTCTACAAAGTGTGCTTTTCAGGCTTCCATTCACCTTTTTTTGTGCTGTGTGTTACCCTAGCTCTAAACAGTAAACACTAATTTGGGCTGAATTTTTTTTTTTTAAATGTACCCCCATTGGGAAATTTTTGTCAACCCATACACTTAGTGTATGGGCATTTCAAGTCTAGGAGACCCGCTCCTTTAAATTGTGACTTTTTTTAATGAGGCCTTAATCCACGACTCATCATCCACCGCCAATAGAACACCAGGGTGAACGTTTTCTATGCTGCTATAGCCAGTCAGTCAATTTTTTGGCAAGGAGGTCTATGATCCCCATAAAAAATTGTTTAAAAAATGTACCCCCCATGGGGAAATGTTTGTCAGCTCATACACTTAGTGTATGGGCATTACGAGTCTAGGAGACTCTGTTGTAATGGGACTTTTTTTATTTTTAGGAGGCCCTCCTCCATGTTTCTTCCATGGGGGGATTGGGGTGCGTGCAAATTTGAGTCAAGGTGGGCCTTGCATTCAATGCATAAGGAAACTGTATGGCAGGACCAACTGAAGACTGTGAAGTGGGTTTTCCTGTGGCCATCCAGTACCTGGGTTTAAAGGCTTATTGGGGTGCATATGACTTGATAGCAGGGCCAGCCTTGCATTCAATGGAAAAAAAATTTCAGGAAGCCCTCCTGTACCTCTCGTGAAAGGGGTATTGGGGTGTGTTGTAATTATTGTCAGCCCAGCCAATCACAATAACAGCATAGGCAATAACAGCATAGGAGACCCACTGTTTAATAATGGCCCTTTAAGAATATTAATGCCGCCTGATGCCCCTCTAAAAATAGACTTTGTGACTTTAAGAGTCCCTCCTTCATAAATGAAACAAGATGTGTCTCCTTATGTATCACACACCACATGGCCAGCTAGAGTTGTTAAATGTTACAATGACATTTCCCAGTGAATGCATTTGTATTGGTTGAAAGCAATGTTAAAGTTGAAAAATGCATAAAAAACGCTGCGTGAAAACATAGCCCAAGTGGTGGAGGAACATTTTTGTCTGGTGTAAATTATTTTGCTTATATACAAGTCATTAGCCTGGAAAGGATGTACCTTAACATATTTCCCAACAAAATCCATTTTGGTTATGTTTTTTCATGTTTGTTGGTGCACCTGTAAAAATGGTGTGAAACTCTCGCAACATTGCTTAAAGCTGGGACCTAGGAGTCAGAAATGATTCCAGGAGCGATCCCCATGATGTTCCAGTGTCATTTGAGCTGTATTTCCATCATTTTCTGAAGTTTTTAGACCTTAAAAGGACCCCCGGGGGATCGCGGTAAAAATGCTCGGGTTTCCCATAGACTTACATTGGGCTCGTTGCTCGGGTCGAGTGCCCGAATATTCCAATCTGCTTGACCCAAGCAACGAGCACCCGAGCATTTTAGTGCTAGCTCATCACTACTCGGCAACTGACAAACTCTTTAAAGACTTTCCTTTCTTTGAGGCTTAGTAATCTTTTAGAAACCTCAAGGCACATCCTGGCAGCGTCGGACTGGAGCACCTTGGGCCCACCAGAGAAAATCATTCTTGGGGCCCACTATGTAGCTACATAGAAATAAATACAAGACCACCAATTGTGCGGTAAAATACACTAATATCAGGGCATAACATAAGGTAGTGCACGTCTTAATGATATAGCAGGGGTTGGCGCCCACGTTTTGGTTCAAACTCAATGATAAATGTTCCCTGGTGTTTATTAACCACTAGGCCAATATGTGTTATAGCACCAGTGTACAGGAGGGGATTTTATGACATCTCATCTATATTCTGAGAAAATCCACGGCGGTAGTCGTAAACGCAGCAATATCTGCACAATGTCTGTGTATATTTCCACTGTTAATTTTCTGTTTGATCTCTGCAGGAAATAGATTATGTGAATGCCCCCTCTTCCA
Source organism: Ranitomeya variabilis (assembly GCF_051348905.1). NCBI lineage: Eukaryota > Metazoa > Chordata > Amphibia > Anura > Dendrobatidae > Ranitomeya > Ranitomeya variabilis. The sequence goes on along the minus strand of NC_135234.1, from coordinate 299,643,220 downwards.
GTGATGGGGGTCCTAGATCACTTATGTATGACATTGGAGTAATATCAAAAGAGTTCTCTCACATCACCCATACACTTTTTACAGAAAACTCTCTGCCACCTATAAGGCCATAACTTTTTCTCAAGGGCCTCATTTTGTTAGTAGCAAGGAAAGAAAAGTTTTAGTCAGGGGTGACAAACGGGGAGAGGGGATCAATCAGCGTGATACAGAGGGAGGTGACGCAGTCAGTCAGGGGTGATACAGGGGGAGGGGATGCAGTCAGTCAGGGGTGATACAGGAGGGGTGACAGTCAGGGGTGATACAGGGGGAGGGGATGCAGTCAGTCAGGGGTGATACAGGGGGAGGTGACAGTCAGTCAGGGGTGATACAAGGGGGAGGGGATCCAGTCAGCCAGGGGTGATACAGGGGGAGGTGACACAGTCAGTCAGGGGTGATACAGGGGGAGGGGATGCAGTCAGTCAGGGTTGATACAGGGGGCGGTGACGCAGTCAGTCAGGGGTGATACAGGGAGAGGTGATGCAGTCAGTCAGGGGTGATACAGGGGAAGATGATGCAGTCAGTCAGGGGTGATGCAGAGGGAGAGGATGCAGTTAGTCAGTCAAGGGTAATACAGGGGCTCAGTCGGTGATTCTGGGATGAGGGTACTCAGCAGGGGTGATACGAGGAGGGGGTGCAGTTAGGGGTCATATAGAGGGAGGTGGCGCAGTCAGGGTGATTACGGGGAGGGGGTTCAGTCAGGGGTGATATGGGGAGGGGGTCCAGTTAGGGGTCATATAGAGGGAGGTGGCGCAGTCAGGGGTAATACAGGGGCTCAGTCAGGGTGATTCCGGGGCGATGGTACTCAGCAGGGGTGATATGGGGGAGGGGGTTCAGTCAGGGGTGATACAGGGGAAGGGGTGCAGTTAGGGGTCATATAGAGGGAGGTCCAGGGTCAGGTAAGGTGATCACATTGGAGCGCTGAGGAAGCAGCCCAGAGAGACAGAGGGGGTGTCGAGCACCACCGCAGCTCCAGCCGAACACCTCCAGGGGAGGACAGAGGCAGGTTCAAAGAAAAAATATCGGTCACAGGAGCGTCTCGTTCAGCGCTCCTGTGACCGTTCTTTTTTCTTTGAACCCATATAGAGGGAGGTGGCACAGTCAAGGGTAATACACGGGCTCAATCAGGGTGATTCCGGGGCGAGCGTATTCAGCAGGGGTGATATGGGAGAGGGGTTGCAGTCAGGAGTAATACAGGGGTAGAGGGGCTTAGTCAGGGTGATTCCGGGGTGAGGGGATTCAGAAGGGGAAGGGTGCATTCAAAGGTGATACAAGGGAGGCGGCTTAGTTAGGGGTCATATAGTGGGAGAGGGCTCAGTCAGGGGAGATACAGGGGGTGCTGGTGCTGTCAGGGGGTGCTGGAACAGTCCGGGGTGATACAGGGGGAGGGGGCTCAGTCAGGGGTGACATAGAGGTGCAGTCAGTCAGGAGTGAAAGGGGAGATGAGGTCATGGGGCCCTCATTTATCCTTAAGTAACTTAGCCTCTCCCCCTCTCTCACCCCAGACTAAAGCCCTCCATTTACACTTCTCCTCTGCTGCTTACACTGTGGGGAGGGGAGCGCGTGTTACAGATGACAGCAGCTCATTACCTGAGCTGTGCTGTACGGCTGGGGAGATGAGGACACAAACAAAGCTAACATTGATTGGCTGCGCTGTGGCCAATCAGTGTTACCTTAAACCTTAAGACCTGCTCCACCGCAGGGAAGAGTGGTGAGTGACAGAAAAAGTCATGAGGACAGGAGCGCTGTGGTACTTACAAATCCTGAGACGCAGGCTGCAGCAGCTGAACATGTTAGCTGTTATCAGTGACTCCCGCACTGCTCTCTGTCTAGCTCTGAGTGCCAGAGCCGGGAGTAGTGGTGATGTCACGCTGGGAGGACGTCCTGCTCGTGGCTTCTCCCACAGTTAGTGAGAGAGCGGTGCGGGTGTCACTGATTACAGCTGACATGTTCGGCTGCTTCTGCTGCAGCCTGCGGCTCAGGAGTTGTAAGTTTAAAAAGCACTCATGTGCAGACTACAGCAAACACTGCCCCCTGCTAAAGTGAAATTAATATTCACCCTTCTCCATGCCCATGGGGGCGTGGGAAGCAGTGAATATTCATTTCCCTTTAGCAGTGGGGACAGGGGATTTTGCTTCCACTGGGGGCCCCCATAGCAGCTGCCCACTGGCTGGGGGCCCCTAGAGCAGTGGGGAGCCCTAAGTAGCTGCTGGCCAGTATGCCAGCAGGTGTCAGTGCCTGGGCCCACCGGAGAATCCTCCGGTTCTCCGGTGGCCCTGTCCGACCCTGCATCCTGGTATAAAAGTTTCCTATCCTTGTATGTATGTCCCTTATCCTGGACCCCATCCTAGTATATATTTTCCCCATTCTTGTATATATGACCCTTAGCCTGGGCCCCATCTAGGAATGTTTATATCCCCCATCCTGGTATATATGTCCATTTTCTTGGGACCATCCTGGGATATATGTCCCCCATCCTAGTATATATGTCCCTTACCCTGGTCCCCATCCTGGTATATATATCCCCCAACCTGATATGTATGTTAATTGTCCTGTTATTTGTCCCCCATTCTGACATTGTTCTTTAATGCATAGAAAAAATAAACAGTTATACTCACCTCCCCTCCGCTCCCTTGCCGCACTGCGTCCTCTTCTGAAGCTGACTTCAACTTGCGACAGTAGTGCTTGACATCACTGCCATGTGCCCCCAGTCACATGCATGCCAACGTCAGCTGCTGGTCTCTGTTTGGCCGGCAGTGTGTATCGCATGGACCTGGCGGACACATCTACTAGCAATGTGGACAGAAGTTTGCAAATCTCATACTTCACTCACTTGACCGTCCACTCTCGCCACCGGCAAGAGAAACTCTTAAAAGTGTGCGGTGCACACATTGTGAGAATTAAGAACCCTGTAGTCACCTAGAGTGATTTCACACTTTCATCACAAACCTGGACAAGCCATTTAATTATAAAATGAAGCCCTATACTCACTGTCAGGATTCAGCTCTGCTTTCCAGTTTCAGCAGTCATCACATGGTCACTTCACTCATGTACGATTTTCATACTTACGGTTGTGTGACAACGAGCTTTTCGTCTTGCTACTCTCTGTTTGTCGCAGAACATTGAAAGAAATATGAATCACATCTCATTGGCACGTAACTGTAAGTAAGCAAACTATATATGAATGATCAGTCACATGACAACTACTCAAAACGCATGATGGGGGATAAATGTCGCTATTATTTGCTACATTTAGATTTAGCAAGCCTACAGAATAAAAATATTGCACATGGAAAGCCCCCTAATCAGGCCATAAACAGAGAACAGCAAAAGAAACTGTAAAACCCACATGGCTCCCATAAGTATACCAGATGGTATAGGTCAATGCTCATACTGTGAGGCTGTGCATACCATGTTGTTTTTTTTTTAGACCTATATGGTGACACTGTTAATGATGGCACTAGCGTGTCCAGTAGTGATGAGCGAATATACTCGTTGCTCGGGTTTTCCCGAGCACGCTTGGGTGACCTCCGGGTATTTGTTAGTGTTCAGAGATTAAGTTTTCATCGCCTCAGTTGAATGATTTACAGCTATTAGCCAGGCTAAGTACTTCAGGGGGTTGCCTGGTTGCTAGGCAACCCCCACATGTACTCAGCCTGGCAATTAGCTGTAAATCATTTAGCTGCCACAATGAAAACTAAATCTCCGAACACTAACAAATACTCGGAGGTCACCTGAGCGTGCTCGGGAAATCTCGAGCAACGAGTATATTCGCTCATCACTAGTGTCCAGTAAAGGAAGTTGGGGGCATCTCTACTCCTGCAACCCCCTTATTTATTCTTTCACAAAAAAAGCTTTTATTGGCACATAACTGATTCATACTTTTGCTGGCAAATACAAAGAAACCTGCAGCTATCAATAGCAGCCTGGTTCCTGTGTGGTTAGTAATCATAGTAGCCAGCCATCTGAAAGGCCACCTGTGAACATTTAGCACTTCTTGGAATCACAAAGCAATCTGATTTATTTATCAAATTTGTCAGAAAACATGATTTGTGCAATTATGTCAACCACAAATCTTAATAAGCACTAGCTTGCAATGTCCAAGAAGTCTTAGAACTTGTAACTGATCTTGTAAAAAGTCCTTCTGCAAATTCATAGTGCCCAATATTATTCTCAGTCATGGCACCAATCTCGACACCCATTTGAGAGTCCAAGTGGTCCAGGCCCACAGGTAGCTCATATCTGCATATTTACCACTGTGAATAAAGATAGGAATAATTAGTCACTAATGAAATAGCAAGTCTGCAGTGGAAAGAAAATCAATTTTGCTCGTTAACCCTGCAGAATGGCAATTTTATTAGAGAAGGAACAATAACTGTAAACGCAAGATGTTTTTCCCTGTCCCTGGCAGCCACATGGGCAGCACAGGATCTTTCTTGACCCGTAAGCAAGATATTAGGTATTACAAGTGCGTCTCCCAAAATTAGAATATCAAAAAGTTAATTTATTTCAGTTCTTCAATACAAAAAGTGAAACTCATATTTATATAGAGTCATTACAAACAGAGTGATCTATTTCAAATGTTTATTTATGTTAATGTTGACGATTATGGTTTACAGCCAATGACAACCCAAAAGTCATTAACTGATTAAATTAGAAAAATTAACAGAAAACTCCTGCAAAGGCTTCCTAAGTGTTTTAAAAGGTCTCAGTCTGTTTCAGTAGGCTCCACAATCATGGGGAAGACTGCTGACTTGACAGATGTCCAGAAGGCAGTCATTGACACACTCTACAAGGAAGGTAAGCCACTAAAGATCATTGCTATAGAATCTGGCTGTTCAGAGTGCTGCATCCAAGGATATTAATGGAAAGTTGAGTGGAAGGAAAAGGTGTGGTAGAAAAAGGTGCACAAGCAACCGGGATAACTGCAGCCTTGATAAAAATTTTAAGAAAAGGCCATTGAAAAATTTGGGGGGAGATTCACAAGGAATGGACAGCTGCTGGAGTCAATGCTTCAAGAGCCATCACACACAGACGTTTTCAGGACATGCTACAAGTGTCGCATTCCTTGTGTCAAGCCACTTATGACCAATAAACTAAACGCAAAGCCACAAAAGAGAACTAAAATCCTCCAAAAATTAAAAAAAAAACAGCAGATAAAGGGCAGCACCGCTTACCTGCCCAGGTCTTTGAATAAATGCACTGCTGGATGCAACCAGCCCATATAGCAAAATGTTGGCAACACAGGTGCAAAATACTAAATAGACAGCTACTCACCACCTACCCACTCATGGAGGGGGTTCTTAGTATATGTTTGCACAATAAAGGCCTGTATAGGGCTCTGTTCACATGCAGTTAATGCATAGTATCCGGTTCTCAGCCTATTAGTCACACCCCTACTATTCGATTAGGCGGGCTGGCCAGCACTCTCTCAATGTTTCCCAGTGTGAACTCCCCTGTATACAAGACCAAAGATGCTGGGCTTGGCTGCACCCTGAAAAATATAGCACACAAAATACATAAAAATAGTGAGGTATTGGTTGATATTTTGGCCAAAATACGCAAGCTCGCAACCCACGTCAAGGGTCCCCACACTGGCGAGTCCTATCACTAAACTAATAGCAAAGCCACAAAAAAACAGCAGAAAAAAATGCAGCACCACTTACCTGCCCAGGTCTTTGAACAAATGCACTACTGGATGCAGCCAGACTATATAGCAAGATGTTGGCAACACAGGTGCAAAATACTAATAGACAGCCACTCAACCACCTTCCCATTCATGAAAGGGGTGACTGCTTAGTGTGAGCAGATTGCGAGATGCAGTAACAGACAGGAGGCAGAGCAAGGGTTAACAATTTTACTTGAACAGGGGGATACTCCACACAGGAAGGCAAAAACTTTCAACTGGTAAACAAACAGTTAAATGGCAATAGAATATGCAGGGTTGAAAAACAGTAGAATGAGTAATGGCAGTTCCTTTGAACACTTATCGTGTCAGATCAACTTAGCCTGTCTGTCATCTTCCAGGCCGTGGCAATTACGGAGCAGGCAATGACGCCAACAATGACTGACGTGGGATTGTACCGGTGAGGTCCTGCAGTAATGACGGTCCATCTTGTGGAGGCAGCGGTTGGTGCCAAGTACTTTCCGCTGAGCCACTAGTCCATATGCTGCAGTGGCTGACAAGGTGCGGGCCACAGCACAGTATGAGCCCAACGTGGCTCGGCAAATGTGCAGTGGGAGGTCAGAGTTCAGTTCACGGTCATACACCCGGTCCTTCTTAGGTGGCACGGGTGCGGTACTCACGAGCCTGGACCGTTTGATGCGCCTGTTCACAGTCTCTATGGGTGGCAGCGGGGATGCTGGAGCGCAGGCCTGCGCTGCTACGGTGCTCTAAGGATGGAGCACTCACCTCCCCCTCCTGCGCGCTGTCAGCTCCCGCCACGTGTGTTTCTGTGCGCGTTTTTGCTTCTTAACCTGAAACATGCCGCCTGCTACCGAGTGCAAAGGCTGATCCTGTTCTATAAGCTTTCCCCCGGACAACAGAGGAGACAGCCCCGACAGTTCCAGACCCAGCGCAAGAAAGGTACCCCCAGCCCGATCCTTCTGTTTATACTCCCCTTCTTCTTTTGCTCGCCATTCCATGGGCAAGAGTTCTTGCAGTTTCCGTTGACAATATTCTATTCCCTGGATGATTCGCTGCCAAATAAAATGATCTCGATTGTATCTATTGGTGGGTATTCCAGCTGTTGATCATTCAGTGCTGCGTAAGTCAGATTGAGTAGTAGAATCGGGCTGGGTAGTGGAGATGGGTTGAGTGGGCGAGGATGGGGACATGCCCAAGTCCAATGGAGCAGCCATCTCAGGAGCCTGTTCCACTTCTGGGTCTACAGATGGCGAGTCGAGAAAATCTTCCTCATCATAATCAACTGATGCTGGAGGAGGTGGTTCAGATGCACTCTGTGTCTCTTCTATGTGGTCAGAATCCCTTGACAGGCAAGGACCTAGCATATTCCGATGAACGACTCGAGTGGGAGCGTCTTCTTCTCCCTCCAGCTGGACTTCGTAGATGGGACCTTCAGAGCTAATTCTTCATTTTACTCAATACGGGGTTGTCACGAATCCCACCGTGCTGTCACCAATATGTCATGGATCAGGGGTGACCTTTTGCCAACACATGGCTATCACATGTGCAGGGGGCTTATCTTAATTATCCCGCCACTGTTAACATGTGATGAAAACACAACCAAGGCTATTGACCTATCAATTTACCGCAGGGGCTTATTTTAGTTATCCCACTGCTGCTACAATATCACGAACTGCAGGGATTTATGTATATCCCTCTTTCCAGTTACGCTTCAGAACTTGCAGCTCTCCGGCGCTTCCTTTACCTTCAGGTCAGTCAGAGAACTACACCTGGGATAACTAGTCGCCGGATGGGCCACTTCACTGTGGACTGACTAGTAGGCTCACTGCAGCGAGGGAATTATAAATGCTCTGGATGCAGCCAGACAAAACCTTATAAAACCCCATTCCGTCACTGCCAGCGGCACCCATCTAGCCCAGATCACACTTCGCTGCCACCAGCTCAGATTTTTCACAGAGGGGTTCAGAGCCAACCCAAATTAGTAGCGTAATTAACTTCAGAAGACTTAGGGTACGTTTTAGAGCAAGGGAACGAAGCTAGTAAACATTATAACTTTTACTCCATAAAAAGATTAGGCAGTGTTTATAAAAGGTATATCAAGATTTACTACTATGAGACAATTTAAAGTATGTACAGCAATTATAAAAAAACATGGATTAAAACAGAAAGTAACACTCACATGTGCTCAGATCATTTCAGCTAACCAGGCCGGTGGGCGGAGCCAAATGTCCCAGTTCATCAAAGGGACCTGCTGTAACAGCTCCTCAGGCAAGACTGAAAGTTGGCTTGAGTGCCGTGCCTTATACTGGCAGGCTTGTGACATCAATAAAGGGGCTGGTTTACCTGCACCCTCCCCTCTCCTCAAAGTAACAGATTTTACCAGCAATACTTATAATTCTCATATCTTAGCTTGAGAACATGGCAGAGTCACAGCAAACTGAGAAAGAAGGAATATAAACCAGCTCACCTGTGATGCATAAACCCATCCTCGGGAGCACGGACCCGCTGTGTCCAGGCGTATAGAGTCCAAAAAAGAAAAGAATGTCCAGCTTCACCAAATCCATAAAAAAGAGTTTTCTTTATTCACAAACTTTTAAGCATAGACCATGATTAAGGGAGCTTAGTCTCCAGAAACACGTTGAGATTCTTATCCATATGGCTTGTGCTGAAGTCTGTATCCTCTATGCTTAAAAGTTTGTGAATAAAGAAAACTCTTTTTTTACGGATTCGGTGAAGCTGGACATTCTTTTCTTTTTTTTAGAGTCACAGCATACTCATCATTCATCTTATATTAAAATTAGCTTTCTAATGATACCAAATTCATCCTAGTTGTTCCACACGGTTCAGGAGAAATCCACACTTTGTACTCGTGCTTAGCTGCTAGCGCTTACAGTGGTTGACAGATTTGACCGATGGAAATTTGCAATATGTACTCCTTATTTTTCAAGCCCAAATCAGTGGCCCACTACCTTACTATAATAGAACAAAGAACCTTATGTCTTTTGAGAGAGACTACACCAGTTTCAGCTGGTACTAGATGTGAGGATTGTCTACCGCAGCTACGGGGCAATAAACATTCTTTTGGTGGGAGGGAATGAGAGCTTTGGGATTCACACACACACACACACATATTAGTTTTACATATCAGCAGGCAGAAGCAAAGAGAGAAGGGGGTGTCCGAGCCCACAGCATGTGTGATAACAGGGGGAAAATGAAAATCCTATTCCATTTTATATATTATCATCACACCTCCCTCTTCTGATGTGCGCTGCGGAGGCAGAACCTCTTGGTGGTCAGTCACCACCATACAAGTAGGGCTGCAAGCACTGCAGGGCCCAGACTATGGCCAGGCACTCCTTCTCGATGGTGGAGTAGGCCACTTCCCTCATCAGAAGTTTCCGGCTCAGGTACAACACGGGGTGCTCTTGGTCCTACGAGTCAACCTGGCTGAGCACAGCACCGAGGCCAATCTCGCTGGCATCGGTCTGCACCAAGAACACAGGGGCATTGCACAGAGCTGTTTTCAATGCCTGGAAGGCCCCCTCACAGCCGTCGGTCCAGTTGACGATGTGGGGTAGCTTCTTCCTGGTAAGGTCCGTCAAGAGTTTTGCCAGGCTACTATAGTGCTGTACGAAGCGCCTATAGTACCCTGCAGTGCCCAGGAAGGACATCACCTGTTTCTTGGTCCTGGGGGTGGGCCAGTTCACGATCGTTCCCACTTTCTCAGGCTCTGGCTTTAGGGTGCCCCCACCTACCCAGTGCCCCAGGTAGTGGACCTCACTCATGCCCATCTGGCACTTTCCCGGCTTGATAGTCAGTCCGGTTTGGTGAATTCGCCTGAGCACCTCCTCGAGATGCTGCAGGTGCTCATCCCAGGAGGAACTGAAGAAGGCAATGTCATCCAAGTACGCCACAGCATATTTCTCAAGTCCTTCAAGCAGGTCATTGATCATCTCCTGGAAAGTGGCAGGGGCATTCTTCATGCCGAAGGGCATGGCCGTGGACTCGTACAGTCCAAAGGGTGTGGTAAAGGTGGACTTCTCCTGTAGTGGGGCATGATTCCCGGTGTCCACAGCTAACTCAGTTCTTTCAGGTCGGTTGGAGAACACGGCCCGGAAGGGTTCCTGCTAGGTCCGCAACTGCGAATGCTGGGGTTCGGTTAGTGAGGTGCTTACCTCCACGTCCTTGATGGACCCACCAGCCTTGGTTTGGGCTAGCATGTCCAGGAGGGAGTCTGCCTCCCCGTCCTCGGGCAGGCTGCAGACCGGTAGAATGAAATGTTCACGTTCGTGATGAGCCTTCATCATGTTGACGTGAAAGGCCTTTGGCCTACCCCGAGTGTAGTCAAGCGTGACCACGTAGTTGACCGGGTCGAGCTGTTGGTGGACGACGTACGGGCCTTCCCAGGCTCCCTGAAGCTTATCCTTTGGTAACGGGGACCAGCACCCACACCTTTTGATCCACGTGGTAGGTCCGATCCCGGGCGTTCTGGTCGCACCATTTCTTCTGGTCAGCCTGAGCCTGCGTCATGTTGTCATGCACCAACTGCGTCAAGGTCTGCATCTTGTCACGGAAGCGCATGACATACTCCACTATGGACACTTCAGAAGGGTTCGGCTCCTCTTCCCAGGATTCCCTTACCAACCCAAGGGGTCCCCGGACTCGCCTGCCATACAGGAGCTCGAAGGGGGAGAACCCCGTCGAGGCATACGGAACCTCTCGGTAAGTGAATAGCAGGTGTGGGAGGTACCGCTGCCAGTCACGCCCTTGGGGCTCAACCAGCATGCGTAGCATCTGCTTGCGGGTACCATTGAAGTGCTCACACAAGACATTGGTCTGTGGGTGATACGCACTCGATACCAGACGCTTCACCTGCATTCTCTTACAGAGAGCCTCCATTAGGCGAGGCATGAATTGGGTCCCTTGATCAGCAAGCATCTCCCTGGGAAATCCTACACGTGAAAAGATAGCCAACAGGGCATCCGCCACCTTATCTGCCCTAGTTGACGACAGAGCTACTGCCTCTGGGTACTAGGTAGCCTAGTCTACCACAGTAAGGATGTATTGCTTTCCAGAGCTGCTGGGGACGGCCAGCGAGCTCCACAATGTCCACCGCGATCCTCTGGAAAGGCTCCTCCATCACTGGCAAAGGATCAGGGGAGCCTTAAGAGCAGGACCCGCCTTCCCCACTCTTTGACAGGTGACACAGGAGCGGCAGTAGTTTGACACATCTGTCGCCATCTTAGGACAATAGAAGTGTTGAGACAGCCGGGTCTTAGTTTTGCTGATCCCCAAGTGTCCAGTGAGCGGGATCTCATGGGCAATCCGCAACAACTCACTCCGGAATTGCTGCAGGATGACCAGCTGTCTTTCCTTCAACCACTCCTTTTGCGATTTTCCGGGTACTGTCTCCCGGTACAACCTCCCTCGTTCCCAGAACACCCTCTCCTTATCAGTCACGGAGGTGGGCGTCTCGGCGAGGTACCTCAAATTCTCCAGGCTTGCATCTGTGTGCAGAGCCGCCTGAAATTCCTGGCTAGGGAAAGCCAGAAGTGATGTCAGGGTCCCTTCCCCACGGGAATCCTCTGGGACCTGCTCTGGGTCCATCTCTGGTTCAATCATGGCGATGACTGAGGAGGGTCCAGAAGGCAGACTGTTGTGATCTGCTTTTGGGCTCCTTCTGGTGGTGGCTAGTGGTACTGGTGACTCGGGTCTGTTTTCTTTCTCAGTTCACCTGTTTTCATCAGTAATGGGGTGTTCCTATTTAATCCTGCTCTTCAGTCATTGCCTTGCCGGCCATCAATGTAACTAGAGCCTTTCTGTTGCATGTTCCTGCTCCTAGACTACTCATCAGCTAAGTTGGACTCTTAGTCCTAAGTTTGTTTGCATTTTTTGTTCCAGTTTACAGTTAAGTCTTTTTCTGTAGCTGGAAGCTCTTGTGGGCTGAAATTACCACTCCGGTGTCATGAGTTGACACATGAGTTTTAAAGTAATTTCAGGATGGTATTTTAAAAGGGTTTTCAGCTGACCGTGCAGTTCCCTTTTGTATCTTTCTACTATCTAGTAAGCGGACCTCGCTTTGCTGAACCTACCTTCATACTGTGTATGTCTTTTCCTCTGAACTCACCGTCAATATATGTGGGGGGCTTCTGTCTCCTTTTTGGGGGAATTTCCCTAGAGGTAAGCCAGGTCTGTTTTTTTCCTCTACTAGGGTAAGTTAGTTCTCCGGCTGGCGAGAGACGTCTAGGGATAAAACGTAGGCACGCCCCCCGGCCACTATTAGTTGTGTGGTAGGTTTAGCTCACGGTCAGCTCGAGATTCCATCACCCAAGAGCTCGTTCGTTATTTATGTGTCCTGACGTTCCCCTGCCATTGGGAACCATGACAGCAGACCGTTATCTGCGTTCCGGGCACTCTGACTGCGGGTGACAGCAGCTACGTAGGCTGTCTCCCTGGGGATTTCCACAGACCTATCAGCCGGCGCTGCTATGGGTGCTACTTCCCCAACATTCCAGGAGCAGTGCTACTTATGGGCCAGTTACCTTCCTCGGTGGTACTGGTCAATTGCATGGCCTCACCTTCCTCACGATTCCCATGCACCTCCCCATTTCCTTGAGCACCAACGCTTGCTTCTGTTAGGGGTTCCTCAGCCATCCCACCCTGCGGAGTGACTTGGCTGAACACTCCTGCACCTGTGGACACATCAACCTTTGCAGAAAAAATGATCAGGTTCAGTTGGCACATTTACATCATTTCCAGCATCATACCTAGGTAAAAAATGATTAACAGATGCATCAATACTAGATAAAGCATGATCAGGTAACACATGCGATTTCCCATCATCATTATCATTGTTAATGTTACCCTTATTAGCAGATTGGGGAGGGGTGTCAGGGACATAGTATGCAACTATCCTCCCCAAATCAGTCCCCAACAAAACATCAGTGGGCAAGTTATCAGACAGCCCCACTTCCTTCACCCCGCTCCTGACACCCCAATCAATATAAACCAGGGCCATTGGCAAGGGACAGCTGATGCCCCCAATCCCGGGGAGTTAGGGTTTTCCCGGAATGATCTATTCAGGGGCCGCCAGTTCGGGTCGGATGAGGGTCCGTTCAGCCCCGGTGTCCTTGAGTCCTATAGCGACATGGCCCCCTACGGTGACGTGCTGCACGTTGTCACACAACCTCCCAGCCACCCCACCCACCAAAAGAACTGCTGTGTTAGGCTCTGGGTCCTTGACTGGAGGGTTCTTCTGCTTGTCTGGACAGTAGGGACTGATATGGCCAGTCCGTTTGCAAACACAACACTGGCGGTTGGTGGTAGGCCTGGTGCTGTTGGCCATGGGGACAGGACCTCTGGTGTGTTGGCTGGCAGGGGTACTGGTGTTGGTTGCAGGCTTACCCCCTCTCCAGCTGGCAGTGACTGGCTTCCGCACCTCCGATTTACGGTTGGCCTCATAGGCATCGGCAATCTGCGCTGCTTTCGTCACGTTTTTGGGTTCTCTGTCCATCACGAACTGTCGCACCTCAGCTGGGCAAAGATGTAAGAACTGGTCTTTGATCATCAGGTCTTGCAGCTGTGCAAAAGTGGTCACTGACAGTCCTTGGGTCCACTGGTCAAAGTGGGTCCCGAGTCCATGCGCCACATCGCTGTAACTGTCGTGTGGGCCACGTTGGAGGTTTCGGAACTTTCTACGGTAAACCTCTGGTGTAAGCTGGTACTTGGCTATCAGGGCCAAATGGCCTCATAGTCACCATCTTGCTCTTGAGGGAGGGCAGCAAACGCCTCCAGAGCTTTGCCTTTTAGCCCTGGAGTCAGGTATCAGGCTCATTCTTCCGTATGCAGCTGGTACTGTCTGCAGGCTATCTCAAAGGCCTGCAGAAAAGTGTCCAAGTCCCCGTCCTTTTCCATCACAGGAAAGTGCGTGGGCCGGGGCTTTGGTATCTGAATGCTGTTGGGCTCACGGCTCCGGGCGGTGGGTGGAGGGCATCCCCCCCTGCCGGACCAGCTCCAGTTCATATTCTTGATGGGCTTGGCGCTCGGCTCTCTCAGCCTCCCGTTCGGCTTGGGCCTCCCGCCTGGCTCTCTCAGCCTCTTGCTTGGCTTGGGCCTCCTGCGGGTACTGCTGGATCAGCTTCAGACGTCCCTCATGGTCATCAGCAAGGAGTTCTTCCAAGGCTGCCAGCAGGTGGGGGTACTATTCACCCTGATTGCTAGTAGGGCCGACATTCAGTGGTTGGACCTCTGCTGCAGCACCACCCCTGCTTGGGCCGGGTTCTGCGCCCGCTGGGCTCTGCCCGTTTTCCCATTGCACCAGAGCCGCGACCAGTTGTCCTTTGTTTTTGTTCGTGGCGTTGATCAGCCACACTCCGCAGAGGGCAAAAAGAGCGTCCTTCTTAAGCTGCTTATACCACTCTTCTCCCATTGCAGCCATGGTTGCCAAATAAAAGATAGGAAAGAAAAATCAAGAGAAGGGTAGGAGATAATCACCAGTACATACAATTGTCTCAGGACTAATAAACACGGAGTTCGTTCTCCAAACTTATTTGAGCAGAGTCCTCGCAAGAACTTTGCAAGTTTTAGTGAGATGAATGATTGCTCAAACCAGATCACTAATGCTCTATGATCCCACCAATATGTCACGGATCACACAGTGCTGACACCACTATGTCACGAATCGGGGGTGACCTTTGGCCAGCACACTGCTATCACATGTGCAGGGGGGCTTATCTTAGTTATCCCTCCACTGGTACAATGTGATGAAAACACACACAAGGCTATTGACCTATCAATTTACCGCAGGGGCTTATTTTAGTTATCCCACTGCTGCTACAATATCACAAACTGCAGGTATTTATGTATATCCCGCATTCCAGTTCCGCTTCGGAACTTGCAGCTCTCCAGCGCCCCCCTTACTCTCACGTCAGTCAGGGAACTACACCTGGGGTAATTAGTCGCCGGACGGGCCGCTTCACTGTTGCCTGGCTAGCAGGCACACTGCAGCGAGGGAATTATAAATGCTCAGGCCGCAGCCAGGTAATAGCTTATAAAACCCCGTTCCGTCGATGCCAGCGATTCCCACCTAGCCCCAGAACACACTTTGCTGCCACCAGCTCAGATTTCTCACAGAGAGGGGTTCGAGCCAACCCAATCTAGTAGCGTAATTACTTCAGGCACGTGAAAAAAATTTGCATAGAACATGAAGAAGACAAACCAGTAGTTTTTTATATTTTACTCCATAAAGATTAGGCAGTGTTTATAAATTGTATCTAAAGATTTTACAATATGAGTCCATTTAAAGTATGTACAAAGTAATTATAAAAAAAAAAAAATGGATTAAAGCAAGAAAGATAAAACTCACATGTGCTCAGATCATTTCAGGCAAACCGTGCTGGTGGGCGGAGCCCCAAATGTCCCAATTCATGAAGAGAGTCCTGCTGTAACAGCTCCCCATGCAAGAATGAAGGCTGGGTCGAGTGCAGCAACTTATAACTGCAGGCTTGTGACATCACTATAGGGGTTTGAGTTACCATTGCCCTCCCCTCTCCTCAGATGCACAGTTTTAACCAACAATACTTATAATTCTCATATCTTAGCTTGAGAACATGTCTGAATCACAGCACACCCATCATTCATCTTATTTTAAAATTGGCTTTTTAGTGATACCAAATTCGTCCTAGTTGTTCCACACGGTACCGGAGAAATCCGCAATTTGTACTAGTTGTGTTTAGCTGCTCGCGCTTACAGTGTTTGACAGATCTAGCGATGGAAGTTAGCATTATATACTCTATATTTTTCTAGCCCAAATCAGTGGCCCAATATCTTATTATAATAGAACAAAGAACCTCATGTCTTGAGAGAGACTAGACCAGTTTCAACTGGTACTGGAGGGAGATTTGTGCGGCTACAGGCGCAATAAAAATTGTGGTGAGGGCCATGAGGGATTTGGGATACACACACACACACACACACACACACACACACACACACATCTCAGCAAGCAGAAACACAGAGAGAATGGGGGTCAGAGCCCACAGTATGTGTGCTAAAACGGAAAACTAAAAATCATATTATACATTATCATCACAACCACTCCTCCTGTCCTGTATATATACACTGCACAGTACCACTCCTCCTGTCCTGTATATACACTGCACAGTACCACTCCTCCTGTCCTGTATATATATGCAATGCACAGTACCACTCCTCCTGTCCTGTATATATACACTGCACAGTACCACTCCTCCTATTCTGTATATATACACTGCACAGTACCACTCCTCCTGTCCTGTATATATATGCAATGCACAGTACCACTCCTCCTGTCCTGTATATATATGCAATGCACAGTACCACTCCTCCTGTCCTGTATATATACACTGCACAGTACCACTCCTCCTATTCTGTATATATACACTGCACAGTACCACTCCTCCTGTCCTGTATATATACACTGCACAGTACTACTCCTCCTGTCCTGTACACACTGCACAGCACCACTTCTCCTGGCCTGTTCTTGATCATGCGGTGATCATGTGGTTAATCATGCGCACTGCTGCGCCATTTACATGTGGCTCCTCAAATAAGTCATGTGTAGAGGGGCTTGACAAAGTTATAGCAAAATCCATCGATCGAGAGTGGGGGTGGGGGGGGTGTACTTAACCCCTTCCCGACCTCCGCCGTACTATTACTGCGGAGGTCGGGTCCCCTGCTTTGATGTGGGCTCCGGCGCTGAGCCCACCTCAAAGCCGGGACATGTCAGCTGTTTTGAACAGCTAACATGTGCCCACAATAGCGGCGGGTGAAATTGAGATTCACCCGCCACTATTAACCAGTTAAATGCCGCTGTCAAACGCTGACAGCGGCATTTAACTGGAGCTTCCGGCCGCGCAGCCGGAAATGATCGCATTGCCGACCCCCGTCACATGATCGGGGGTCGGCGATGCGTCAGGATGGTAGCCATAGAGGTCCTTGAGACCTCTATTGTTACTGATGCCGGCCTGCTGTGAGCGCCACCCTGTGGTCGGCGCTCATAGCAAGCCTGCAATTCAGCTACATAGCAGCGATCTGATGATCGCTGCTATGTAGCAGAGCCGATCCAGTTGTGCCAGCTTCTAGCCTCCCATAGAGGCTATTGAAGCATGGCAAAAGTAAAAAAAAATGTTTTAAAAAATATTAAAAAAATAAAAAAAATATAAAAGTTTAAATCACCCCCTTTCGCCCCATTCAAAATTAAAAAAAAAAAAAAAAAATCAAACCTACACATATTTGGTATTGCCGCGTTCAGAAACGCCCGATCTATCAATAAAAAAAAGGATTAACCTGATCGCTAAACGGCGTAGCAAGAAAAAAAATTCAAAACGCCAGAATTACGTTTTTTTGGTTGCGCGACATTGCATTAAAATGTAATAATGGGCGATCAAAAGAACGTATCTGCACAAAAGTATCATTTAAAACGCCAGCTCGGCACGCAAAAAATAAGCCCTCACCTGACCCCAGATCACGAAAAATGGAGATGCTACAGGTAACGTAAAATTGCGCAATTTTTTTTTTGTTTAGCAAAGTTTGGAATTTTTTTTTTACCACTTAGATAAAACGCACACAATAATCAATAAGCATGTATTATAAGTGGCCGAGAGCATATTCAAGAAATCAGATATTGCTCTCCCAATATCAAAACAAGTCTATAGGAGTATCACTCCCAATGGGACATATTATATACTAGCGGAAAAAGGGAGCATAGACACAAATAAAAAATCACAAAATTTTATTAATGAAATACAGAAAAAACCATACAAAAAATTATATAAATAATAAATACATGACAGAATACAAAAAAATTCTAACATGTAAACAGGAGGAAAACCAACCAGTACAGGGGGTAGGACATATATCCAGAGTATGATCTGGGTAGGTATTAACAGTCCATAAAAGTAGCCTGTACTCCCATCATGGGAGAAATATCTATAAAGGACCGACGCCTTATGTCACATGGTACATCATTATGGCCCAGTACATATATACCGCCAAGGCGATAGAGACTCACCCATAGTGGATCAGGATACGTGTGTGGCCTACCCGCTGCCCTTGACGCGCGTTTCGCTCGATCGCTTCTTCAAAGGGGAAGTGGTGTGGTACTTAGATAAAACGTAACCTAGACATGTTTGGTGTCTATGAACTCGTAATGACCTGGAGAATCATCATGGCAGGTCAGTTTTAGCATTTAGTGAACCTAGCAAAAAAGCCAAACAAAAAACAAGTGTGGGATTGCACTTTTTTTGCAATTTCACCGCACTTGGAATTTTTTCCCCGTTTTCTAGTACACGACATGCTAAAACCAATGATGTAGTTGAAAAGTGCAACTTGTCCCGCAAAAAACAAGCCCTCATATAGCCATATTTACATAAAAATAAAAAGCTATGGCTCTGGGAAGGAGGGGAGTGAAAAACGAGAACGCAAAAAAGGAAAAGGGCAAGGTCGTGAAGGGGTTGTGGGCTGGTGGGGTTGTGCTGACACTGCTACTTTTCTGTCCCAGTCCGGTCCTGAGGGGGAAATAACAAACCGTGTAAGGGTCCATGGCTTTGTAAAAGGGGAACATGAAGTAAACTGCTGTTATAGGAGCCTAGAAGTACACCACAGCAAGGTGCCGAACCCTACACATGTAGGACTCACCGCACAGGCTTCTGGGAGCTTTATTTGTGTTGTTCTCATTGTGTCACAGCGCCATCTGCAGGTGGGGAAGAAAGCTGCGCTGGGTCATTGCCGTTGTCCTGCGCAGTGATTAGCAGTGGAAGGCGCTCCGGAGCGCAGGCTCTACTAAGCATAATTCGGGCTTCTCTCCACAGTGTCCGTACAGCTGTGGTCATCACCCGTGCTGTGCGGAAACGTCACGACATATTGGGAACATCAGTGACCCGGAAGAGAAGATTCCGCCCACTGCACGTATTCCCCTCACTCACACGAATCATTTCCAGGCGGCCGTGATCACGCGAGATTTCATGCTCGGCAGTAACATGGCGGCTCATGGCCTGTCTGCAGCGGAGGACGACGCGTTTTCCACGTTTTATACAGAGGTGACGTAACGGTCGCGTTAGCAGGGCGCGTGGTCTCCTTTCAGGGGTGACCATGGTTACTGCACGGCCACTGTCCGTGTGTTACACAGTGAGTTGCCCTGCCTGATTCTACAGTTGTAAAGCCTGCCCTGTGGTCTCTGTGTGGGGCGTCCATGATACCAGGGCACCCCTTATAATTAGTTGGGGTCCGACTGGACTGATCTAACCCTGATAAAGGCAGCGCGGCAGCCAATTTATTTTTCTCATTGGACTGGGGTCCCAGAGGTTTGACCACCTATAAAGTGATGGGACATCATAGCAATAGCCCATCACTTTTTAATGAAGATAATTTTAAGATTATTTAAAGGGAAGCTCTTTTTAAGGTACACAAGAATGGTTTTGTAAATGGTGGGCAGAAATAATGGTGGCAGGCTGAAATATTGGCGGCGGGTAGAAATAATGGCGGGTATTATTTATTTCTATAGCACCATTGATTCCATGGTGCTGTACATGAGAAGGGGTTACATACAAGTTACAGATATCACTTAAGGCCCCATCTCACTTAGCGACGCTAAAGCGATCCTGACAACGATACGACCTGTCAGGGATCGTTGCTGCGTCGCTATGTGGTCGCTGGTGAGATGTCAAACAGTGAGATCTTCCAACGATCGCAGCTGCGATCTCACTGTTTGACATCTCACCAGCGACCTGTAGCGACCTGTACAACGATGTCACGTGGGAGCTATTATGACGATTCAGTGTCTGAGTCGTCAACGAGGTCGTTGGTAAGGTGTCAAACACAGCGATGTGTGCTACCCAGCGGGACCTCAACGATCAAAAAAAGGTCCAGGCCATTCCAACACGACCAGCGATCTCACAGCAGGGGCCTGGTCGCTGCTACGTGTCACACATAGCGAGATCGCTACTGAGGTCGCTGTTGCGTCACAAAACTTGTGACTCAGCAGCGATCTCGCTAGCGATCTCGCTTAGTGAGACGGGGGCTTTACAGTAAGCAAACTAACAATTACAGACTGATACAGAGGGGCGAAGACCCTGCCCTTGCGGGCTTACATTCTACAGGATGGTGGGGCTTACATTCTACAGGATGGTGGGGAAGGAGACGATAGGTTGAGGGTTGTAGGAGCTTCGGCGTTGGTGAGGCAGTAGCTTCAGTAGTGTTGAGGAGGCAGCGGGGTCAGTACAGGCTGTAGGCTTTCATGAAGAGGTGAAATCCCGAAGAGGTGGGTTTTCAGGTTCCATCTGAAGAATCCGAGTGTGGTTGATAGTCGGATGTGTTGGGGCAAAGAATTCCAGAGGATGGTAGATATTCGGGAGAAGTCTTGGAGGTGGTTGGGTGAGGAGCGAGTAAGTGTGGAGGAGAAAAGGAGGTCTTGGGAGGACTGGAGATTACGTGAGGGAAGATACCAGGAGATTAGTTCAGAGATATATGGAGGAGACAGGTTATGGATGGCTTTGTAGGTTAGTATTAGTATCCAACAGGTGGCGCTATAGAGTTAAGTCCTCTTTTTCTCAGAAGAGGCAATTTGCATATTTAATTTCCCAGAGGAGCATTGCACGGCGAATAAGCCTACTTACCTTGACAAGCCAGCTGGTATGTCACTCTCCATAAGGAGAAACGTTACCCCTTAGACCCCAGTCCAGAACCTCTCACCTAGCCAAATCAGTTCTCATGCTTCGCACTGACGAGGGCCAACAGCCCGAAACACCGTGTCTGCGAATTGAGATAATGATTTGGCTTTTATTCTAAGTCATATTGCACGACTCGTTAAAGGGTTGATTGTGACTTGTAGGATCGCTACTTCCAACAGGTGGCGCTATAGAGTTAAGTCCTCTTTTTCTCAGAAGAGGCAATTTGCATATAGGTTAGTATTAGTAATTTGAACTGGATACGCTGAGGGAATGTGTGCCAGTGAAGAGATTTGCAGAGGGGGGAAACGGAGGAGTAGCGAGGAGAGAGATGAATTAGTGGGCAGCAGAGATAAGAATGGACTGGCAGAGTTAAGGATGTACTGGAGAGGTGCAAGGGTGTTAGCAGGGAGGCCAAGAAAAGGATGTTGCAGTAGTCAAGGGTCAAGGCGGGAGATGATGAGAGCATGCACAAGCATTTTAGTAGATTGACAGTTGAGGAAGGGACTGATTCTGGAGATATTTTTGAGTAGGAGGCAACAGAAGGTGGAAAGAGCTTGGATATGCAGTTTGAATGACAGGGCAGAGTCAAGGGATACTCCGAGGCAGTGGACTTCCGGTATGGGGGAAAGCGTGATGTTGTTAATAGTGATAGATAGGTCAGGTAAGGAAGATCTATGAGATGTAGAAAAGATGATGAGTTCAGATTTGTCCACATTGAGTTTGAGGAAGCGAGAGGAGAAGGAGGATTATGGCTGATAGACACTCCGGGATTCTGGACAGCAGGGAGGTGACGTCTGGGCCAGAAAGGTAGATCTGAGTGTCATCAGCATAAAGGTGGTACTGGAATCCATGAGACTTTGAGTTGTCCCAGGCCAAGTGTATAGATTGAGAAGAGTAGGGGTCCTAGAACAGAGCCTTGGGGGACTCCAACAGAGAGCGGGTGGGATGGGGAGCTAGTGTGGGAGACGCTGAATGTGCAGTTGGAAAGGTATGAGGAGATCCAGGATAGGGCGAGGTCTTTGATGCCAAAGGAGGTAAGGATCTGTAGTAGGAGGCAGTGGTCAACTGTGTCGAAAGCAGAGGACCGGACTAGAAGGAGGAGTACAGAGTATTGTCCGTTAGCTTTGGCTGTAAGTAGGTCGTTAGTGATTTTGGTCAGGGCTGTCTCAGTTAAGTGATGGGGCGGAAACCAGATTGTAGATTATCAAAGAGCAAGTTAGATGAGAGGTGGAAGGAATGTTCAGCGTGGACCTGCTGCTCCAGGCGTTTGGAAGCGAATGGGAGCAGCGCTATTGGGCGATAGCTGGACATAGCAGTTGGATCAAGGGTTGTTTTTTTTAAGGACAGGCGCGATTGTGGAATGTTTGAAAGCAGAAGGGAAGGTGCCAGATGTTAGTGATAGGTTGAAGAGGTGGGTTAGGGATGGGATAACAGTGGTGTTGAGGTTGGGGAGGAGGTGGGATGGGATGGGGTCGAGCACGCAGGTTGTGAGGTGCGATTTGGAGAGGAGACAGTTAAGCCCCCCCTTCAGTGATGTTGGATAGGGAGGTTATGGGGTTTGGGCATTGGTCTGGTATACAAAGTGGTTGTGGTGGTTGAGCAATGAAGACTTGCCTTGTTTGGTCGATCTTATTTTTAAAGTGTGTGGCAAAGTCCTCAGCAGAGATGAAGGGGCAGTGGGGGCAGAGGAGGGAGTTAAAGGTTTTGAATAACTTTGGGGTTGTAGGATAGGGAAGATATGAGGGTTGTGAAGTAGGCCTGTTTAGCAGATTTAAAAGCGAGTGTTGCCTGTTTGAATGCAATGAAGTAGTCTTGCGAATGTGTTTTCTTCCATCGCCGCTCTGCAACCCTGGACAATTGCTGTAGCTTTTTAGTGATGTTATTGTGCCAGGGTTGTCTATTGATACGTCGCACTCTGCCATGAACGAGAGGGGCAACCATGTCAATAGCTGATGCGAGTGTGGCATTGTAGAAAGCAGTGGCACTGTCTGTGTCTTGGAGTGAGGATACGGATGCCAGTGGTAGGATAGAGTCAGAGAGTGTGTGGATGTCTAGGTGTGCAAGGTTTCTGCGGGGTTGCGCATGTTGCTGGACATGGGTGACTAGTGAGGAGGACAGGGATGAGAAGGTGAGCAGATGGTGGTTGGATAGAGGGTATGGGGAGGTGGTGAAGTTAGATAGAGGGCAGAGACGGGTGAAGAGGAGCCCATGATGCCACTCTTCAGAGGAGATTCAAACAGGAGAACAACTTGCAAGTGGTTACTTTAAGTACCGTATTTTTCGGACTACAAGACGCACTTTTTCCCCCCCAAAAAAAGGGGGGAAAATGGGGGGTGCATCTAATAGTCGCAATGCAGGCTTACCGTGGCGGCAGAGGAGCGGCGGCAGAGGTGCGGGGATGAGGAGGCGCAGTGAGCGGGGTCCCTTTCCCCGGTGAGGTGATGCAGCAGCCCGGTAATGCAGCAGAGCCGGGTGAATCCTGTTGTTACCGGTGGTGGCGGCCATCTTCCTGAGGCCGCGCGTGCGCAGATGGAGCGCTCTGCTGCCCGGGGCTTCAGGAAAATGGCCGCGGGATGCCGCGCGTGCGCAGATGGGGATCGCGGCGGCTGTTGTGAACTCTATTTTTAGGCTCCCTCTAGTGGTCACAAGCGATACTGTGTAGTGTTGTCTTCTGCAGGTTGGCTGCATCAGCTGGTTCGTTATCCTTGGTTCGTTTCCTATTTAACTCACCTGGATACTCAGTTCCTTGCCTGCTATCAATGTATTCAGTGCTCTTCAGATTCCTTGTGATTACCTTGCTCTCAGCCTCTCCAAGACAAGCTAAGTTTTTGTCCGTTCATTTTTTGATTATCAGCATTCATCATGTTTCTTGTCCAGCTTTCTAAGATGTGATCTCCTCGCTTGCTGGTTGCTCTAGGGGACTGAGTTTCTCCCCCCACACCGTTAGTTGGTGCGGGGGTCCTTGAAATCTCAGTGTGGATATTTTGTTAGGGTTTTTTTCTGACCGCACAGACCCCTTACTATTTTCTGCTATCTAGTATTAGTGGGCCTCATTTGCTGAATCTGTTTTCACCCCTGTGTATGTGCCTTCCTCTTACCTCACCGTTATTATTTGTTGGTGGCTTCTATATCTTTGGGGATTATTTCTCTGGAGGCAAGAGAGGTCTTTCTTTCTCTCTAGGGGTAGTTAGTTCCTCAGGCTGGCTCGAGACGTCTAGGATTTTTTAGGCACGTTCACCGGCTACTTCTAGTGTGTTTGGATAGGTTCAGATTTGTGGTTAGTCCAGTTTGCCACCTCCCTAGAGCTTGTCCTATGTTTGTTACTTAGCTGGAGTAATTCGTGATCCTCAACCACTAAGGATCATAACAGGCGGCCATTTTCCTGAAGCCGAGATGCAAACTCAGCTTCAGGAAAATGGCCGCCGCGATCCCCATCTGCGCACGCGCGGCATCCCGTGGCCATTTTCCTGAAGCCCCGGGCAGCAGAGCGCTCTATCTGCGCACGCGCGGCCTCAGGAAGATGGCCGCCACCACCAGTAACAACAGGATTCACCCGGCTCTGCTGCATTACCGGGCTGCTGCATCACCTCACTGGGGAAAGGGACCCCTCTCACGCCATACCTCTCACTGCGCCTCCTCATCCCAGCACCTGTGCCGGTAACCACTGCTGCAACCCTCCCATGGACACCAGGCCGTGGCGTCGCCCACCTAAGCAGGAAGGGACCCTGCTCAGGTGCACGCCGTACCGCATCACCCCACCTCTGCCGACACCATGCCTCTTGTGACCCTGCTCTGCCACCGCCAGCCCTCAGGTAAGATACTGTAAATTCGGACAATAAGACGGACCCCCATCTTATAAAAAATCTCTTTTCTCTAGTAGCCTTCCACGACAGCCACCAGGAGGTTGTCTCCATACCCTAATGGGGGACAGGAAGCACGAGAGGTTAAAAGCCCCTCCCACCTCCCATTAACCAGTGTCTTTCCTGTCCCCCATGGGGCATGGAGAGGTTTCTGGTGCGCTGCAGCGGCGGCTCTAGGCAGTGTACCTGTGTTTTCTTTTCATCTGCCGGGCACTATGGTCGGGTCCCTCGGGGCTTCCTCCTACGCTGTGCCTCCCGTCTCCTTTGGATTCTGGGACCGCGTTCCCGGTCCTCCTGCGTCCTCTTGCGGGGACAAAGCTGGCCGGTGAGCCCTCCCGGAGGCCTCCCTGAGCTCTCCGGCGTCTCCCCCTCCTGACGCACGCTGTTCAGTGACCCGGAAGTTAGACGATCCTCCACTTCCGGGTCGGCGCTCCTGCACAGGAGCGATACAGACCTGATCTGTGGATTACCGAACGGCGTGCGAGGCACGCTGCATCCTCGCACGCCTGCCTGGGACTACGGAGGGGGAGGGGCGGCAAATTGCCCTGCGCTGGTGCAGACTTATTTTCTATATAAGCTGCGAAGACGTCTCAGGTAAGCTGCTGTAAGCATGGATTCGTCTTGCCCTGCAGCTGCAGAGCCCAGCGCTCCTCAAGCCCTAGTAAGTGTGGCAGAGATGGGTCCCATTCAAAGGTAGTACCTCTTTACACCTTCTTATACCACTTCCTCTCTCTTTGCAGGCAGTGAAGTCTGGCCCTAAAAACATTAACAAACGCAAATGTGCCACCTGTAATGTAAAAATGCCGCTAGATTGGGTGAAAAAGCTGTGCCAACCCTGTACGGATAAAATCGTCCGGGCGGAACACCCTTCATTAATTGAGGAGATCCGCTCCTTGGTTAGACAGGAGGTTCAGACCTCTCTGGCCACGCTCACCCCACCTCCACCGCCGCCACCATCCTCACCTGGTCCATCTCTTCCTAAAAAGAGAAAAATCCAGGAGTATTCCGAGTCAGAATCTGAGGCATCCTATACGTCCTCTTCTGCCAAATGGGAGGAGGCGTTACCCCATAAAACTGCGGAGATTAGAAAATATCTCTTTTCCTCGGAATACATTGAGGAATTGGTATCTGCAGTGAGAAACACCATGGGGCTTAAGGAAGAGTCAGTTCCTCAGTCTATACAAGACGAGCTTTTCGGTATTCATACTGAAAAACAACCTGGTTTTCCTGTCCATAAGAGCATTATAGACATGATTAATAATGAATGGGAATTGCCGGAGAAACGTCTAACAACTCCTCCGGACTTTAAACATCGTTTTCCTCTTGATGAGGATACAATAAAATGGAACATTCCCAAAATTGATGTACAGGTGGCCAGAGTGGCTAAAAAAACGGCTCTGCCGTTCGAGGATTCCTCCCAGTTGAAGGACCCCTTAGATAGAAAAATCGAGAGCCTTCTCAAAAAATCTTGGGAGACGTCTACCTCAGCCCTCAGATACAACATCACATCCACCTGTGTGGCCCGCTCCCTCTTCCGCTGGTTAGAAGAGCTGGAAAGCCACATCTCTCAGGGTACCCCGAGAGAAGAAGTTCTGGACTCCCTGCCTATTCTTCAGAGAGCAACTGGGTTCCTCGCAGATGCCTCACTGGAATCTATCCGGGTGGCAGCCCGGTCCCTGGTCCAGACAAACTCAGCCAGAAGAGCTCTCTGGTTAAAGATGTGGAGCGGAGATGTCACTTCCAAAATAAAACTTTGTTCCATTCCCTTTAAAGGTGAATATGTGTTTGGACCTTCATTAGACGACATCCTAGAGAAAGCCACAGACAGAAAGAAAACTCTTCCTGAGCAGAGGCCTCCCAGGAAGCGTTTTTTTCGAGGCTCCCAGTCCCAGTCCCAGCCCTCCCAGGGTAAAGGGAAAGGAAAAACCGGGAGGTGGAGCTATGCGAAGGGGAAGCCTAAAAACATCCTTATTCCCCAGCAAGCTCAACAAGAAAAGCAATGACTCCGATCCGGTGGGGGGGAGGCTTTCGAACTTCGCTCACAGTTGGCAGAATATCTCCAACAGCCCTTGGGTGGTCAGCGTTGTACAACAGGGGCTTCTGATAGAGTTCGACGCACCTCCCCCCAGGATCATAAGAGTCACCTCCCCGTCATCTCGGGAGACCCAAAGACTGATGATGGCTGGAATTCAAAACTTACTAGACTCGAGAGCTATCTCCCCGGTCCCGATGAACGAGCAAGGGAAAGGACACTATTCCCGTATCTTTATGGTAAAAAAGCCTTCCGGGCAGTCTCGGATCATAATAAATCTGAAAGCTCTCAACAAATATATAACTTACCGCAAATTCAAGATGGAGTCAGTAAAAACAGCCATCCCTTTAATAGCTCCTCAGTCTTATATGGCAACAATAGACCTCAAGGATGCCTATTTCCATATTCCAATGCATCCTCGTCACAGGAAATACTTAAGATTTGCGGTCCAAATCAATCAAAAAATCTTACATTTCCAGTACAATGTTCTCCCCTTCGGGATCTCCTCAGCCCCAAGGGTGTTTTCCAGAGTTATGGCAGAGGCAGTAGCCCACATCAGGAGCCAAGACATCGCTATAGTGCCATACTTGGACGATCTTCTGATAATTGGTCCTTCCGCCGAAATTCTCAAACAGAGAGTTTCCAAAACTCTGAACATTTTACAGGATTTGGGTTGGTTACCAAATTTACAAAAGTCTCAACTGTCACCATCAAAGGTGAGAAAATTCCTCGGTGTCCTCTTGGATTCAGAGAATCAGAAATCTTTCCTACCAGAGGAACACCGAATAAACCTGACTTCAAAAATCTCAGACTTCAAGAAACAACGCTCTCCGACTCTACGGGCTGCAATGTCTCTCCTAGGGTCAATGATGGCCTGTATACAATCAGTCCAGTGGGCTCCAAGCCACTCAAGAGTACTGCAGGCACACATCCTACAAAACTGGAACGGAGATCCAAACTCCCTGAACAAGAGATTATACACTCCTGGGAAGGTAAAGGTCTCTTTAACCTGGTGGGCGATCCAATCCAACCTCCTAAAAGGAGTAAGCTGGGTACAAGATCCTCTGATCACAGTGACAACGGACGCCAGTCAGAAAGGTTGGGGAGCAGTGGTCTCGCAGATCCCATTCCAGGGTCACTGGAGTCGAAGAGAAAGTTCCAGTTCCTCCAACTACAGGGAATTGTTGGCAGTGGAGAGGGCCCTCCTGGCGGCCAGCAGTCTCATTATAGGTCAGCACGTCAGAATTTATTCGGACAATATGATGACTGTTGCGCATCTAAAACATCAAGGAAGCCCAAAGTTCAACCAGTTGAGAGCAATATCGAACAGAATATTTTGCTGGGCAGAGAATCATCTCCTCTCTCTATCAGCAATACACCTCAAAGGGTCAGTAAACATTCATGCAGATCTTCTAAGTCGTCACGACTTGCATCCAGGAGAATGGAGCCTGAAGGAGGACATCTTCAGAGCGTTGACAGACAGATGGGGTCTTCCAGAGATAGACCTTCTAGCGTCAAGTCAGAATGCACAGGTCGAGAACTATTTCTCCCTCAACTCCAAGGACAAGTCCCAAGGAGTAGACGCCTTCGCTCACGCATGGAGGTTTCGTCTAGCGTACGTATTCCCTCCTATACCATTACTAGCAAAGACCCTCCAAACCATCCTAGTAGCGCCGGCATGGCCGAAAAGAAGCTGGTACCACCTCATAGGAGAACTGAAGGTGGATGGTCCGATTTTTCTTCAAGCGGAAGGTCTTCTCCGCCAGGGCCCCTTTTGCCATCCGGATCCACAAAAGTTCAATCTAGCAGCCTGGCTATTGAAGCCCAGGTACTAAGGGCCAAGGGCCTTTCACAGTCAGTAATTTCTACCCTACAAAAGTCTAGGAAACCCATCACAAACGCCATATATGGGAAAATTTGGAATAGATTCTCCTCGTGGTGTCATCCTCATAATCCTGACCCTTTCCATCCTAATGTCTCACAGATATTAGATTTTTTGCAAAAAGGTTTAGAGCTGGGGCTGAAGCCAAGTACCTTGAAAGTTCAAGTGTCAGCCTTGAGCTCTGTCTTCGATCAAGACCTTGCAAATCATCGGTGGATAAAGAGGTTTATGGTCGCAGCATCAAGGCATTGCCCAAGAAAACAAATTTTCGTACCATCATGGGACTTAAATATAGTTCTAAAGGGCCTAACAGCTCCTCCATTCGAGCCTTTATCGTCTTGCTCCTCGCAACTTCTATCCTGCAAAACGGCCTTCTTGGTTGCAATTTCTACAGCTAGGCGAGTGGGAGAAATACAAGCCCTCTCAGTTAGAGAACCTTATCTAACCATAAGAGACGACTCCATTGTGTTCCGACCTGATCCTTGTTTCCTCCCGAAAGTAGTGTCAGAATTCCATCGATCACAGGATATAATCCTCCCATCGTTCTGTCACAATCCTTCAAACCAGGAAGAACACAAATTTCATACCTTGGATGTACGGCGTATAGTCCTTTACTATTTAGAACATACTAAATCATTCAGAATTGATAAAAATCTCTTCGTTCATCTTTCTGGCAGAAACAAGGGCAAGAAGGTAGCGAAGAGTACCATTGCCAACTGGATAAAGAAAGCCATTTCTGAAGCATACCTATCTCAGAATATTGCTATTCCTGCGGGCCTAAAAGCTCATTCCACCAGATCTACGTCTGTCTCTTGGGCTGAAAGGGCTGGTGCTTCAACGGAGCAGATTTGCAGGGCAGCAACATGGTCTTCCTTGCACACTTTTACTAAGCATTATAGATTGGACTTCTGGTCCAACCGGGATCTTGCCTTTGGCCGAAAGGTTCTTCAGGCTGTGGTCCCCCCCTAAATACAGAATTGGTTGGCATTCCTCCTGGTGGCTGTCGTGGAAGGCTACTAGAGAAAATAGAATTATTCTTACCGTTAATTCGGTTTCTAGGAGCCTTCCACGACAGCATTAATTCCCTCCCGATGTTCTTGGATAAATTTTTTCTGAGAACCTAAAAGGTAACCGGTGCTATGGGTTCAGTTGTAAGTCACTGGTTAATGGGAGGTGGGAGGGGCTTTTAACCTCTCGTGCTTCCTGTCCCCCATTAGGGTATGGAGACAACCTCCTGGTGGCTGTCGTGGAAGGCTCCTAGAAACCGAATTAACGGTAAGAATAATTCTATTTTTCTGCAATTTTCACCCCAAATTTGGGGTGCGCCTTATGGTTTGGTGCGTCTTATAGTCCGAAAAATACGGTAGCTTTTCTCATGATTGCATACACCTGGCTATGAAGTTCAAAGCTCAATGAGGTTACAAAACCAAAAAAGTGCTTTAGTAAGTCAGTAAAAAGTAGGTAGGAGTATTTAAAACAAGAAAATGATAAGGGTGCCCATACTTATGCACCTGTCAAATTTTGTTGGAATGCAGATTGCACATTTTCTGTTAGTACAATAAACCTCATTTCAAGGCAGAAACATTACTGTGTCCAACAGTTATTAGATATATGAAACTGAAATAGCTGTTGCAAAAAAAACAATTGTTATAAAACATTAAGCTTAAGATTAATAGGGGTGCCCAAACTTTTTCATATAACTGTATCTGCGACCATTTGGGTGGTCCACTAATTTATGATATGCAGCAGAGGGTGGAAATATACCGTATATAGAATACCACGGGAATCCCCCTCTATTCCAGTGGTTTACTTCAGGATTAGAAGTGGTGAGCGTCAATCACCTAACCCTGCAGCCAATCAGTAGCATGGACACTCAGGTGACTGGTAGTAGGGGCAGCGTGCCATCTGGAAAGATGATGTTCCCACTAGCTGTCACCTGATTGCAGCACTTCATACGATCCTCCACAAACATGGCAGTCACATTAATATGGCAGTAGACCCGGAGGGGGGGGGCAACAATATAACAAAACATGCCCCTGTTAAACCTTGAAACGACAGCATCTAAGGTGTTAGCAGCCACAATTGTAGCTAGGTGGAATCTCAGCGGGTAGTCAGGACCAGCTTACAGCACAGCCAGCACCTACAGTGTTTGAGGCATCTGCACACATTCTCAACATGTACAACATGTGTCTTAAAGGGGTGTTCGCTATTAGGACAACCCCTTCTTTAACTAAATGTTTTTTCCCCGATTAATAATTAAGCTTATACTCACCTCCGGTGCCAGGGCCATTCCTGTGGTATCGGCAGTCGCTTTCTCTGGGGCTGTGATGTGGTGTTGTGACACATGGTGCCCTGTGCCAGTCAGTACTGGCGTCGCTGTCTCCATCTTCAGACAAACTGAAGACTAAGGCTGCTTTCACACTAGCGTCGGCCCGACGTGCCGACACGCGTTGTGAAAGAAATGCCCGACGTGGGCAACGGAAGCAGTCTTACGACGCTTCCACTGCCCCATTGTAAGGACCGGGGAGGAGGGGGCGGAGTTTCGGCCGCGCATGCGCGGTCGAAAATGGCGGACTCGACGCACAAAAAAAGTTGCATGTAACGTTTTTTTCTGCCGATGGTCCGCCAAAACACGACGCAACCGTCGCACGACGGTTGCGACGTGTGGCCATACTTCGCAATGCGTCGCTAATGTTAGTCTATGGGGAAAAAAACACATCCTGCAGACAACTTTGCAGGATGCGTTTTTTCTCCTAAATGACGCATTGCGACGTACAGCCAACAACGCTAGTGTGAAAGTAGCCTTAGAGGACGTCAGAGAGCAGCTGCAGCCCAGACTTCCTCTTCATATTCAGTTTGTAGGAAGGCAGAGACAGTGACACCAGCGCTGATTGGGTGTCAGCACCAGGGTCACAACACCACATCACAGCCCCGGGGAGAGCGAGTGCTGACACTGTGGGAACGGTGCCGGCACGGGAGGTGAGGATAGGCTTAGTTATTAACCCCTTCACCCCCGGAGCTGTTTTCGTTTTTCGCTCCCCTCCTTGTCAGAGCCATAACTTTTTTATTTTTCCATCAATATGGCCATGTGAGGGCTTATTTTTTGCGGCATGAGATGTACTTTTGAACGATACCATTGGTTTTACCATGCCGTGTAACGGAAAACGGGAAAAAAATTCCAAGTGTGATGAAATTGCAAAAAAAGTGCAATCTCACACCTGTTTTTTGTTTGGCTTTTTTGCTAGGTTCACTAAATGCTAAAACTAACCTGCCATTATGATTCTCCAGGTCATTACGAGTTCATAGACACCTAAAATGTCTAGGTTATTTTTTATCTAAGTGGTGAAAAAAAATTCCAAACTTTGCTAAAAAAAAAAAAAAATTGCGCGATTTTCCGATACCCGTAGCGTCTACAATTTTCGTCATCTGGGGTCAGGTGAGGGCTTATTTTTTGCGTGCCAAGCTGGCGTCTTTAATGATACCATTTTGGTGTAGATACGTTCTTTTGATCGCCCGCTATTGCATTTTAATGCAATGTTGCGGCGACCAAAAAAATGTAATTTTAGTAACATAGTAACATAGTAACATAGTTAGTAAGGCCGAAAAAAGACATTTGTCCATCCAGTTCAGCCTATATTCCTATATTCCATCATAATAAATCCCCTGATCTACATCCTTCTACAGAACCTAATAATTGTATGATACAATATTGTTCTGCTCCAGGAAGACATCCAGGCCTCTCTTGAACCCCTCGACTGAGTTCGCCATCACCACCTCCTCAGGCAAGCAATTCCAGATTCTCACTGCCCTAACAGTAAAGAATCCTCTTCTATGTTGGTGGAAAAACCTTCTCTCCTCCAGACGCAAAGAATGCCCCCTTGTGCCCGTCACCTTCCTTGGTATAAACAGATCCTCAGCGAGATATTTGTATTGTCCCCTTATATACTTATACATGGTTATTAGATCGCTCCTCAGTCGTCTTTTTTCTAGACTAAATAATCCTAATTTCGCTAATCTATCTGGGTATTGTAGTTCTCCCATCCCCTTTATTAACTTTGTTGCCCTCCTTTGTACTCTCTCTAGTTCCATTATATCCTTCCTTTTGGCGTTTTGATTTTTTTTCTCGCTACGCCATTTAGCGGTCAGGTTAATCCTTTGTTTTTATTGATAGATCGGGCGATTCTGAACGCGGCGATACCAAATATGTGTATGTTTGATTTTTTTTTAATTGTTTTATTTTGATTGGGGCGAAAGGGGGGTGATTTGAACTTTTATATATTTTTTATTTTTTTTATATTTTTAAACACTTTTTTTTTAAATTTTGGCATGCTTCAATAGCCTCCATAGGAGGCTAGAAGCATGCACAACTCGATCGGCTCTGCTACATAGAGGCGAAGTACAGATCACATCTATGTAGCAGAAATCCAGGTGTACTTTCAAAGTACTTCAAAGCAATCGGCCATCAACAACCATAGAGGTCTCAAGGAGAACTCTGGTTGTTATGGCAATGCACTGCTGACCCCCGATCATGTGACGGGGGTCAGAGGTGCGAGCACTTCCGGCCGCGCGGCCGGGAGCGCTAGTTAAATGCCGCTGTCAGCGCTTGACGGCGGCATTTAACTAGTTAATGGGCGCGGGCGGATCGCGATTCCGCTCGCGCTCATTGCACGCACATGTCAGCTGCACAAAACAGCTGACATGTCGCGGCTTTGAGGTGGGTTCACCGCCGGAGCCCACCTCAAAGCAGGGGATCTGCCAGCTGACGTACTATTCCGTCAGCTGGCAGAAAGGGGTTAAATCGGGACCGAACATTTACTTTAAGAAGAGGTTGTCCTAGTAGTGGACACCCCTTTAAAGGGAGCCTACTCGCACATAATGTCTGTTGAAAACCAAGTGCGATTGCTCAGTGCACACAAAACATTTATATGCACCCTCCCATCTATGGGTTTTCCATCTGTCTCCACCCTTTTCTGGCTTATTAGGGCCAGAACTGTCTAGATGGAGGAAAAACAAGTACTGTAAGTGGTCAGGTAAACCAACATATTTGGCCACACCAAGGCTGCACTGAGCGCCTGTACTTGGTTGGAACAGATATTCTTTGCTGGCTGTCCCTTTTAAAATGTACGATCTATCTAAA
Source organism: Ranitomeya variabilis (assembly GCF_051348905.1). NCBI lineage: Eukaryota > Metazoa > Chordata > Amphibia > Anura > Dendrobatidae > Ranitomeya > Ranitomeya variabilis. Next base: position 299,609,921 of record NC_135234.1, on the reverse strand, counting down.
TAATTCATAAATGGGCCAGGTGAGTACATCGATGTACCGTTACAGAGTGTTGTTTGACGCAATCTCTCAAATGGAATTTGTCACTAAGTTTTTGGTGCCCCAACTGAGAACAGAAAGATGTAGGGGCAGAGACCCTGATTTCAGCAATGTATCACTTGTGTTATTCGGCTGCAGTTTTGCGTAAAAACTGTTTTAACTGTTACTGATCTATCAGTTCTCTGCTGAGCTCTGTATAACCTCACCAACACTGCAGATTTATAGTTTTATGTGCATAGGCAGAAAGCTGCCAATCAATGGTGGGGGGAGGGGGAATGCTTAGCTCATGAATATAGAGGACTATGTGGTAGCAGGTTTACAGTCCTCATGTGATTATCTCCTGCTGAGAAATCAGCTATTTAATCAAAACCAGAGCAAGCAGCCCAGTAAGTGACACATCGCTAGCATCAGGGTCTCTGTCTTTACATTATGCTGCTCTCAGATTAGATAATTGAGAAAAACTCAAGGCAAAATACACACACAAAATATACGGGATAATATCTGAAATACAGTACAGACCAAAAGTTTGGATACACCTTCTCACCTAAAGATTTTTCTGTATTTTCATGACTACGAAAATTGTAAATTCACACTGAAGGCATCAAAACTATGAATTAACACATGTGGAATTATATACTTAACAAAAAAGTGTGAAACAACTGAAAATATGTCTTATATTCTAGGTTCTTCAAAGTAGCCACCTTTTGCTTTGATGACTGCTTTGCACACTCTTTGCATGCTCTTGATGAGCCTCAAGAGGTAGTCACCGGGAATGGTCTTCCAACAATCTTGAAGGAGTTCCCATGAATAAAGCGTGTTGCTTTATTCAACCATCTTCATAAATAAACTACATACATATTCTAGAATACCTGATGCGTTAGAATTGGGCCACCATTTAGTATCCACATAAGATGTCTGACAAAGACACAATTGCAATAACTGACGAGTTTTAGATGAATATTAGCACAACTAATGTACAAGACTGATCACCTGTTCTGTGCTATGACTACTGAGCATAATTTATCCGAAATGCACCAGTTGTTGTACTCATTTCTTCTTCTGAGACCTATTATGCCACAAGAAAACGAGGCCAGATTTGTGTATTGTCTTGTTTATGCTGGATAGTCTTTCTCTTCCTCCTCTATGGCATCAGTGTATCCTATTGGGGTATATAGAAGGGTTTCTGAATTACACAGACCCCTTATGCACATGGAAGATTGTGTAGACTGAAAACAATGTTTGCAATCCCTTAGCTGCCATCTTATTCAGGAATGGTGGACAGATCCTAAAATGGTAAGGGATTAAGTTTGAGGAATTTAAAGTGAACCTGATACTGCAAAAACCAATATCTTTCTATCTGCAGATTTGATTCAATCATGCTTGTCTGCTTATGCTTCTTTCACACTTCCGTTTTTACAATCTGCACAGGATCTGTCAAAATGTTGAAAAGACGCATCCTGTGCAGATTGTAAAAAACTGGTGCACTGGGCCCGTTTTTTTTGACGGACCCGTCGAGGCTATGTTCACCTGTTGTGTATGCGTCTTCACAGCGGTTTTCCGCTGCGAAAACGCATACACAACACAACCCAGGTTTAAAATTAAAAAAAAAAATCGCAATATTCTTACCTTCCGGCGTCCCGCGCGGCGTTACCGATGCTCCCGGCAGCTGCCGTTCCCAGTAATGCTTGTGTGCAATGACCTCTGATGACGTAGTGGTCTTGCGAGACCGCGACGTCATCGGGTCATTTCGCAATGCATTACTGGGAATGCCAGCTGCCGGTAGCATCGGGAACGCTGCGTGGGATGCCAGAAGGTAAGAATATTGCGATTTTTTTATTTATTTTTTTTAACATTATATCTTGTTACCATTGATGCTGCATAGGCAGCATCAATAGTAAAAAGAGAGCGAGGGCGAGCAAGAGAGAATTTTCCTGACGGGAAATACTTCTGCGCATGCTCAGTTTTAAAAGACGGCATCAGTCGCTGGATTCCTGCTTTTCACAGTCAGCGACGGATCCTGCGTCCATAGGCTTCCATTATAGCCAACGACGGGCAGAGCAGGATCCGTCGCTGAGTGATTTTCCGACGTGCAGAAAAAACATTCCTCTGTATGTTTTCTCCGCCCGACGGACAGAAATTTTCCGACGGATCCAGTGCACGACAGATGAAACGGATGGCCATCCTTCGCTAATACAAGTCTATGAGAAAAAACAGGATCCAGCAGAAACATTTGCTGGATCCTGTTTTTTCAAAAATCGACGGATTGTGACGGGAGCTCAAAGACGTAAGTGTGAAGGAGGCCTTACTGGAAACAGGGCGAACATGAAGTTATGTTCTCCCTGTAGCCACTTGCTTCCAGTCATGGGCAGTGTAGGGAGCTGTACAGTCACCAATCACTACATAAGCAGTGCACGGCACATTCAGTCTTCTGCACTTGGATTGACAGCCTGCCCTTCACACACATTCTCTTTGTCACTCAGTGTGGTAGTGAGTGTAACTGCTCCCTGCACAACCCCAATATTGGAAGGGAGCAGGGCTGGACTGGCCATCGGGCAGTTCTGGCAAATGCCGGTGGTAGTAGTGGGACGCACGAGTGTGCCGCTGTCGGCACAATCCCCACCCCCACCCCCCTGCTGTCGGAATTCAACTATACCGCCGTTATAGACGCCGGTACAGTTGAATACAATGATGGAGGAGAGAGCGTCTACTGAAGCTCCCTCTCCCATCATTCCCCGCTCTGCCTGGCTCTGACACTGCGTGTGCGCGATGACGTCATATCATCGCGCACCTGCTGTGTGTCGGGCGGGCAGACTGCAGCTGCTGAGACCGGAGCCAGGGGCAGTGCGGGGCACGAGGAGAGGTAAGTAGAGTGTGTGTTTTTTTAAAATATATATATAATAATCAATGAGTAATAACTGGATTGTGGGGCTTTGGGGGGGGGGGGGGGGCTGCATTCCATTCCATGGGGGCTGTGCTGTATTACATTCTATGGGGGCTGTGCTGTATGACATTCTATGGGGGCTGTGCTGTATGACATTCTATGGGGGCTGTGCTGCATTACATTCTATGGGGCTGTGCTGCATTACAGGCTATGGGGACTGGCTGCATTACATTCTATGGGACTGTGCTGCATTACATTCTATGGGGCTGTGCTGCATTACAGTCTATGGGGACTGGCTGCATTACATTCTATGGGGCTGTGCTGCATTACGTTGTATGAGGCTGTGCTGCTTTACATTCTATGGGGGCTGTGCTACATTACATTCTATGGGGGCTGTGCTACATTAAATTCTATGGGGGCTGTGCTGCATTACATTCTGTGGGGCTGTGCTGCATTACATTCTATGGGGGCTGTGCTGTATTACATTCTATGGGGGCTGTGCTGTATTAAATTCTATGGGGGCTGTGCTGTATTACATTCTATGGGGGCTGTGCTGTATTACATTCTATGGAGGCTGTGCTGTATTACATTCTATGGGGGCTGTGCTGTATTACATTCTATGGGGACTGTGCTGTAATGCTGGATACAGCTGTGATTATATGTTATATAGTCGTGTTACACTCCCCTCGCTTCTTGTAACCTACAAGTGTACAAAGATATTATACAGTCACCAGGCGACAAGTGGGCCTGTGTAACTTCAAATGCCAGGGCTGAAGTTTAGTCCCAGTCCGGCCCTGGAAGGGAGTGACATCAGAGAGAGCATAGCTTCATTTCCTCTGTAGCAGCTGTTCCAGCAGGCCGGCTACTGAGGAGTTATGTGCTGTTCACCACTGTAGCTGCACGTACACTTCATTTCAGGAGGTGATGGGGATTAAGAAAGAAATGGCATGCTCAAAGCAGTTTCATAAAATATTATTTGTTGACTAAACTTTATGCACTTAAATGGGTTGTCTCATCTGTTTGAGAATTTCCTTAAGGTACCTTCACACTGAACGATATCGCTAGCGATCCGTGACGTTGCAGCGTCCTGGCTAGCGATATCGTTGAGTTTGACAGGCAGCAGCGATCAGGATCCTGCTGTGCCATCGTTGGTCGGAGCAGAAAGGCCAGAACTTTATTTCGTCGCTGCATCACCCGCTGACATCGCTGGATCGGCGTGTGTGACACCGATCCAGCGATGTCTTCACTGGTAACCAGGGTAAACATCGGGCTACTAAGCGCAGGGCCGCGCTTAGTAACCCGATGTTTACCCTGGTTACCAGCGTAAACGTAAAAAAAACAAACACTACATACTTACATTCCGGTGTCTGCCCCCCGGCGCTGTGCTTCTCTGCACTGTGTAAGCGCCGGCCGGCCGTAAAGCAGAGCACAGCGGTGACGTCACCGCTGTGCTTTCCGGCTGGCGCTTACACAGTGCAGAGAAGCACAGCGCCGGGGGGCAGACACCGGAATGTAAGTATGTAGTGTTTGTTTTTTTTTACGTTTACGCTGGTAACCAGGGTAAACATCGGGTTACTAAGCGCGGCCCTGTGTGACAGCTCTCCAGCGACCACACAGCGACGCTGCAGCGATCGGGATCGTTGTCTAGATCGCTGCAGCATCGCTAAATGTGACGGTACCTTAACTTTGGGACATAGGTTGGAGTCATAAGGGGGGAACTTTATCTGGTGTCTGTAAAGAAAACACCTTTTCTGATGAGATAACTACTTTAACCCCTTTACCCCCAAGGGTGGTTTGCACGTTAATGAGCAGGCCAATTTTTACAATTCTGACCACTGTCCCTTTATGAGGTTATAACTCTGGAACGCTTCAACGGATCCCGGTGATTCTGACATTGTTTTCTCGTGACATATCGTACTTCATGATAGTGGTAAAATTTATTTGGTATTACCTGCGTTTATTTGTGAAAAAAACGGAAATTTGGCAAAAATGTGAAAATTTCGCAATTTTCCAACTTTTTATGCAATTAAATCACAGATATGTCACACAAAATACTTAATAAGTAACATTTCCCACATGTCTACTTTACATCAGCACAATTTTGGAACCAAATTTTTTTTTTTTGTTAGGGAGTTATAAGGGTTAAAAGTTGAACAGCAATTTCTCATTTTTACAACACCATTTTTTTTTTTTTTTAGGGACCACATCTCATTTGAAGTCATTTTGAGGGGTCTATATGACAGAAAATAACCGTGTGACACCATTCTAAAAACTGCACCCCTCAAGGCGCTCAAAACCACATTCAAGAAGTTTATTAACCCTTCAGGTGTTTCACAGGAATTTTTGGAATGTTAAAATAAAAATGGGGTCTAAGGGGTAACTTTTCTCCTTATGGAGAGTGACATACCATCTCTGGCTTGTCAAGGTAAGGAGGCTTATTCGCCGTGCAATGCTCCTCTGGGAATTTAAATATGCAAATTGCCTCTTCTGAGAAAAAGAGGACTTTACTCTATAGCGCCACCTATTGGAAGTAGCGATCCTACAAGTCACAATCAACCCTTTAACGAGTCGTGCAATATGACTTAGGATAAAAGCCAAATCAGTATCTCAATTCGCAGACACGGTGTTTCGGGCTATTGGCCCTCGTCAGTGCGAAGCATGAGAACTGATTTGGCTAGGTGAGAGGCTCTGGAGTGGGGTCTAAGGGGTAACGTTTCTCCTTATGGAGAGTGACATACCAAGCCAGAGATGGTATGTCACTCTCCATAAGGAGAAACGTTACCCCTTAGCTTAGACCCCACTCCAGAGCCTCTCACCTAGCCAAATCAGTTCTCATGCTTCGCACTGACGAGGGCCAATAGCCCGAAACACCGTGTCTGCGAATTGAGATACTGATTTGGCTTTTATCCTAAGTCATATTGCACGACTCGTTAAAGGGTTGATTGTGACTTGTAGGATCGCTACTTCCAATAGGTGGCTCTATAGAGTAAGGTCCTCTTTTTCTCAGAAGAGGCAATTTGCATAAAATAAAAATGAACATTTAACTTTTTTTCACAAAAAATTTACTTCAGCTCCAATTTGTTTTATTTTACCAAGGGTAAGAGGAGAAAATGAACCCCAAAAGTTGTTGTACAATTTGTCCTGAGTACGTCGATACCCCATATCTGGGGAAAACCACTGTTTGGGCGCATGGCAGAGCTCGGAAGCGAAGGAGCGCCATTTGACTTTTCAATGCAAAATTGACAGGAATTGAGATGGGACGCCATGTTTCGTTTGGAGAGCCCCTGATGTGACTAAACATTGAAACCCCCCACAAGTGACACCATTTTGGAAAGTAGACCCTTTAAGGAACTTATCTAGATGTGTGGTGAGCACTTTGACCCATTAAGTGATTCACAGAAGTTTATAATGCAGAGCCGTAAAAATAAAAAATCATATTTTTTCACAAATATTATCTTTTCGCCCCCAATTTTTTATTTTCCCAAGGGTAAGAGAAGAAATTGGACCCCAAAAGTTGTTGTACAATTTGTCCTGAGTACGCTGATACCCCATATGTGGGGGTAAACCACTGTTTGGGCGCATGGGAGAGCTCGGAAGGGAAGGAGCGCCGTATGACTTTTCAATGCAAAATTGACAGAAATTGAGATGGGACGCCATGTTGCGTTTGGAGAGCCCCTGATGTGACTAAACATTGAAACCCCCCACAAGTGACACCATTTTGGAAAGTAGACCCCCTAAGGAACTCATCTAGATGAGTTGTGAGAGCTTTGAACCCCCAATTGTTTCACTACAGTTTATAACGCAGAGCCGTGAAAATAAAAATTATTTTTTTCCACAAAAATTATTTTTTAGCCCCCAGTTTTGTATTTTTCCAAGGGTAACAGTTGAAATTGGACACCAAAAGTTGTTGTCCAATTTGTCCTGAGTACGCTGATACCCCTTATGTGGGGGGGGGGGACCACCGTTTGAGCGCATGGCAGATCTCGGAAGGGAAGGAGCGTCATTTGGAATGCAGACTTAGATGGATTGGTCTGCAGGCGTCACAATGCGTTTGCAGAGCCCTAAATGTACCTAAATAGTAGAAACCCACAAGTGACCCCATATTGGAAACTAGACCCCCCAAGAAACTTATCTAGATGTGTTGTGAGAACTTTGAACCCCCAAGTGTTTCACTACAGTTTATAACGCAGAGCCGTGAAAATAAAAAATCCTTTTTTTTTTTCCACAAAAATTATTTTTTAGCCCCCAGTTTTGTATTTTTCCAAGGGTAACAGGAGAAATTGGACCCCAAAGGTTTTTGTCCAATGTGTCCTGAGTACGCTGATACCCCATATGTTGGGGTAAACCCCTATTTGGGTGCACGGGAGAGCTCGGAAGGGAAGGAGCACTGTTTTACTTTTTCAACGCAGAATTGGCTGGAATTGAGATCGGATGCCATGTCGTGTTTGGAGAGCCCTTGATGTGCCTAAACAGTGGAAACCCCCCAATTATAACTGAAACCCTAATCCAAACACACCCCTAACCCTAATCCCAACGGTAACCCTAACCACACCCCTAACTCTAATCCGAACCCTATTCCCAACCGTAAATGTAATTCAAACCCTAACCTTAGCCCTAACCTTAGCCCTAACCCTAATGGGAAAATGGAAATAAATACATTTTTTAAATATTTTAATTTTTCGTAACTAAGGGGGTGATGAAGGGGGTTTGATTTATTTTTATAGCGGGTTTTTTAGCGGATTTTTATGATTGGCAGCCGTCACACACTGACAGACGCTTTTTATTGCAAAAAATATTTTTTGCGTTACCACATTTTGAGAGCTATAATTTTTCCATATTTTGGTCCACAGAGTGAGGTCTTGTTTTTTGCGGGACGAGTTGACGTTTTTATTGGTAACATTTTCGGGCACGTGACATTTTTTGATCGCTTTTTATTCTGATTTTTGTGAGGCAGAATGACCAAAAACCAGCTATTCATTAATTTCTTTTGGGGGAGGCGTTTATACCGTTCCGCGTTTGGTAAAATGGATAAAGCAGTTTTATTCTTCGGGTCAGTACGATTACAGCGATACCTCATTTATATCATTTTTTTATGTTTTGGCGCTTTTATACGATAAAAGCTATTTTATAGAAAAATAATTATTTTCCAGGACGTCCCCCTGACAGCACAATGGAGGACGTCCTCCTCCTCCTTGCAGGGACAGGAAACACAACACGAGAGGTTAAAAGGTCCCACTCCACCCCCTTTCCCTCAGTGTTTTTCCTGTCCCTGCATGGAGGGACACACGAGAGGAACAGCGCTATACAGCGTGAAGACTCACCAGACCGGAGGGCTCGGGGGATCGTGCGGCTAGGCCAATATCCTTCCCCCGCCGTATTAAGCCCCAGGCAAGAAACTCCCCGACCGGGGAGTCCCTCTGCCCAGAGACCAGTCGAGCGGACGAGCTCCTGGGTTGAACCGCTTCCTCCCGGGGGGAGGCTCTCGGTTCAGGCGCCAGGAGAAGAGGCGCCGCATGGAGAAATATCTGGCGCCAGCAGCAGGCGCAACGGGCAATCCACAGCGTGGAACGTGGCAGATAGAAATCATATACCGGACAGTGCTTCCGGTATCAGCACAGGTAAGGTGACGTCACATCCGGGGCGCGCCTGACGCCCTCTCCTCCTGGCATCTCAGCGTGCGTTCCACTTGGTGGAACGCGGAAGTGATTAAGGGCGCTGAACAAAGAGCGCCGCAGCGTTTCATTCAGCGTTCCTTCTGGAGTAAGGAGCGCCAGATTTGAAGTGTGGAGAAGCGTTTGGGCTACAGGACACAAGAGTTGTGGTCTGTGCTAGCCAGTCGGTCGGAAAGAATGCCGGAGACTAAGGGTGAGTGCGGCAGATGCTGCTATATCCCGCATTTGGTTGCTTATATTTAAAAAAGCTTATTTTATATACGGGGCATTTCTCAACAGAGAATGCGGAGGACAGAAATGAGGAGACTGGGGTAAGTGCGCAGTGCGCATATTACTTACATAGGACCGCACGCAGTCTGAGCCATTCTTATTCTTATTGTAGGATAAAGAGGCCACTCAAACTCCCCTTTCTCAGGCAAAAAAGTCGGGCAAAGCGGGAGCAAAATCTAGGAGATGCTCCATGTGCAATATGAAGCTTTCAGAAGCATACAAGAAAGCTCTCTGCAGTTCTTGTATCACTAAGGTGGTCAGGGATGAACAACCAGCAATGTTGTCAGAGATGAGGAGTCTAATCCGAGAGGAGATCCAAAATTCGCTGGCCTCTATGTCTCAACGAAATAGGAGCAGTCCAAGTCCGACTCGTAAGAGACCAAGAAGGGATCCAGAACAGGAAGACCAGGAGGGTTCTTCAGAAGCAGAGTCGGAATACGGAGAGTTTGACCAGGAAGAAGGAGAATTGCCATTGGAACAGGAACAATGCAGAAGTACCATGCAGATAAAGGAAGATCCACGTCCAAGATCTAGACAGGATCAGATGTTTGGAGGTCTCACACATCAAGAACAAACAGTGTTCCCGGTGAGCGACCATATTCGCCGTATGATATCTCAGGAATGGAGAGATGCGGAACGTAGGTTGGTGATGTCTAGAGAATTTAAGAACCGTCTTCCATTTGATCCAGACGAGATCAAGACATGGGAAGAAATTCCTAAGGTAGATGTTCCCATAGCCAAAGTGGCAAAGAAGACATCCATACCTTTCGAAGATTCACCTAGCCTCAAGGATGCCATGGACCGTAAGGCGGATATTCTGTTACGCCGAACCTGGGAGACTTCTGCAGCTCTGATAAAGACTAACATCGCAGCCACGTCGGTAGCAAGATCCATGTTCCTGTGGGTGGAACAATTGGAAGAACATTTAATTAATAAGACTCCAAGGGCTGATATAATTTCTTCCCTGCCTATCATAAAGTCAGCAACGGCTTTCATGGCAGACACCTCAGCCGAATCTGTTAGATTTGCGGCCAGAAATAGCTCTTTGTCAAACGCAACCCGTAGGGCCATTTGGCTTAGATCTTGGTCGGGGGATAATGCATCCAAAAATAAATTGTGTGCCATTCCATTCACAGGTTCTAGGATATTTGGTCAGGCTCTAGACGACATTCTAGAATCGGCAGCTGATAGTAAAAAAGGGTTCCCCGAGGATAAACCTAGGAGATTTCAGCCCTTTCGGAGAAGACCACTTCCCCCCCCTCCCCCCCGCAGACAACCGGAGTATAGAGAGCAGTGGAGATCAGGCAGAGGAACATTTAGGAATTCTTACACCCAGAACAAAAGGGGAAGATCTTCCCTTTTTGGTTCAAGTTATAGACCAAGAAAGCAATGACGCCATGGGAATAGGCGGGAGACTAAGATTCTTTTTAAGTCACTGGAGTCAGATCTCAGTCAACTGTTATGTCCTCAAAATAATCTCAGACGGTTACAGAATAGAACTGGACTCCCACGTACCGCAGAAGGTTATAGCACCAACAGTGGTAGCTACAAATTCCCCTATGTTCTCAGACCTGCAAGATCTGTACAATTCCCAGGTCATAGTTCGAGTTCCCTTTCCAGAATTAGACACAGGTCATTATTCCTCCCTATTCTCGATTCCAAAGGCGTCGGGAGAATCCCGTATAATAATAAATTTGAAACCTCTGAATGTATATGTCAGGTACAAAAAATTCAGAATGGAATCGATCAGGTCAACCATTCATCTTATAAACAAGGATTCGGTGATGTGCACTCTCGACCTGAAGAGTGCGTATTATCAGGTTCCGATTCACCCCTCTTCTCAGGAGCTTCTGAGATTCTCGGTGAGTTTTCCGGACCAAACCTGCCACTTCCAATTTCAATGCCTCCCATTCGGTCTAGCATCTGCTCCAAGAATTTTCACGAAATTAGTAGCAGAAGTAGTGGCATTCCTAAGAAACCAAGGAATAACAATAATTCTGTACTTGGACGATTTTCTCATCGTAGCACAAACCGAGATCATTCTGCGGCAACACACAGATCGGGTCATAGCAGTATTGGAACAACTAGGATGGGTGGTAAACCGAAAAAAGTCCCATCCAAGACCAGAGACCCGAAAAAATTTTTTGGGAGTACTTTTGGATTCTACAACCAGACAATCCTTCTTGCCAAGGGACAAACGAAGCTCATTAATAAAGATGGTGCTGCAGTTTCAAAGAAAGCCAGTTACGATAAGAATGGCCATGGAAATCTTGGGGAAGATGACAGCGTGCATCCCTTGTGTCAGATGGGCTCAAGCACACTCAAGACCCTTACAAGAACAAGTACTCTCGGTATGGGATCGTTCCCGTTCATCGTTAGACAAGAATATGCTTCTATCAATGAAGGTAAGAAGTTCACTGCGATGGTGGACCCAGGACGACAATCTAAGAAGGGGAGTTCCTTGGATATCTTCCCCTTGTGTGATAATCACCACAGACGCAAGTCAGTGGGGATGGGGAGCACACTTAGGAGGAAAATTCTTTCAGGGCAAGTGGCCCAAAGAAATCAGTCAGATGTCGTCAAATTACAGAGAACTATACGCAGCTTGGGAAGCTCTCAGAAGAAACTATTCATGCCTAAAAGGCAAGCACATAAAGATCCTGTCAGACAACGTGACAGCAGTATCCTTTTTAAGACATCAAGGAGGTTCCAGACACAGGGCGCTTCAAAATCTAGCGCAAACAATATTCACAGAAAACGTGGTCCTGTCGATAACAGCGGTTCATCTAGAAGGTTCCCAAAACATTCTAGCCGACTATTTAAGCAGAAAGAAGGTTTGTCCGACCGAATGGGAATTAAATCAAGAGATGTTCCAAATACTATGCCACCGTTGGGGAACGCCCAGGATAGATTTATTCGCCACAAGGAAAAATTCAAAGGTGTCCAGATTTTACTCTCTCAACCCTTCAGACATACCGGAAGCAGTCGATGCCTTAAGCCAAACATGGAACGAACCTCTTTCTTACGCATTTCCCCCAATAGCACTTATTCCAGTAGTGCTCAGGAAGATTCAAGAGGACCAGGCAACGGTGCTCACGATTGTACCATTCTGGCCAAAGAGAAGTTGGTTCCCGTTATTGGGGGCCATGTCAGTGGAAGAGCCTATCAAACTCCCGTTATGGAGGGATATCATTCACCAAGGACTGGTATTGCACCAGGATCCGGAGAGGCTACATCTGTCAGCATGGATCCTGAAAGGGACATCTTGAAATCCAGAGGTCTTTCGGATGAAGTAATCACAACCATACAGGCTAGTAGGAAGCCTGTGACCACAGCCATCTACCACAAAATCTGGAGGAAATTTTGTTTGGAAAGTGGCAGGTCGGCCGTGATACCGGGGGCTTTGGATGTTCCTAGAGTCTTAAATTTTTTACAGACTGGTTTTAACTTGGGGCTCAGGCCGAGTACAATTAAAGTCCAGATCTCGGCCCTTAGTACCTTTTTAGATTATCCATTGGCCTCCCACCCCTGGATAATTAGATTTGTGAGGGCTATCCAAAGATTACGGCCTACGTTAAGACAACTAGCTCCTACATGGGACTTAAATCTGGTCCTCAGGGCGCTGTGTAAAAATCCTTATACTCTTGAGGAAGACATGCCCATTTCAATACGTACCTGGAAGACTGCCTTTTTAGTAGCAATTACAACTGCTAAACGCATAGGTGAAATTCAAGCCCTATCTATTAAGGATCCATATCTTCAGGTTCGAGAAGACCATATTATTCTAAAACTAGATCCGGCATTTATCCCTAAAATAGCCTCAGTTAAAAACCGAGACCAGGAGATAATTTTACCGTCTTTTTGTGAGAACCCGGCTAATGAAAAAGAACAAGCTTTACACTCCCTTGATGTTAGGCGGGCGGTATTAAGCTATCTAGAGGCCACTAGCTCCTGGAGAAAGGACCCTAATCTTTTTATTCTGTTTGGGGGTAAGAATAAAGGTAAAAAAGCGTCCAAGCCTTCAATAGCCAGATGGATCACAACTATAATTTCAAAAGCCTACTCATCAGAGGGGATAGCTTGCCCAACAGGGATAAAAGCGCACTCTACTAGAGCGATTTCAGCATCATGGGCTGAGCGAGCAGGAGCGTCTCTAGATCAGATTTGCAAGGCCGCAACTTGGGCCAGGGTAAACACATTTTGTAAGCATTATAAATTAGATGTTATGGCAGCCCAGCAGACATCATATGGGAGAAAGGTTCTCCAAGCAGTTGTCCCACCCTAAGGGAGTTTTTCTTTGGTATTCTCCATTGTGCTGTCAGGGGGACGTCCTGGAAAATGGGTATTATACCTACCGATAATTCAGTTTCCAGGAGTCCATCCTGACAGCACCGTTATTTCCCCCCCTATGCATGCCAGTTCATATGCTGTAATATGTTTGGTTAATAAAGTTTTCAAAGTATATCTATCCATAGTGTGGTACTTGTCAAAACACTGAGGGAAAGGGGGTGGAGTGGGACCTTTTAACCTCTCGTGTTGTGTTTCCTGTCCCTGCAAGGAGGAGGAGGACGTCCTCCATTGTGCTGTCAGGATGGACTCCTGGAAACCGAATTATCGGTAGGCATAATACCCATTTTTGCATCGCTTTATTCCGAGGACTATAATTTTTTTATTTTTTCTTTGACGCTGTATGGCCTCTCATTTTTTGCGGGACAAGATGACGTTTTGAGCGGTACCATGGTTATTTATCAGTCTTTTTGATCGCGTGTTATTCCACTTTTTGTTTGGCGGTATGATAATAAAGCGTTGTTTTTTGCCTTTTTTTTTTTTTTTTTTTTTTTTTACGGTGTTTACTAAAGGGGTTAACTAGTGGGACAGTTTGATAGGTCGGGTCGTTACGGACGCGGCGATACTAAATATGTGTACTTTTGTTGTTTTTATTTAGATAAATACATGTATTTCTAGGAACAATATTTTTTGGGGGATTTTTTTTATTTATTTTTTTTTTACACGTGAATATATATATTTTTTTACACTATAACATTGCCCCGGGGGAGGGCATCATGTTATAGTGTAAGATCGCTGATCTGACACTTTGCTGTGCACTGTGTCAGATAGGCGATCTGACGTGCACAGCTCCAGGCTTCCCAGCGCCTGCCCTGAGCAGGCGCTGTGAAGCCACCTCCCTGCAGGACCCGGATGCCGCGGTCATTTTGGATCCGGGCCTGCTGCAGGGAGGAGGAGGTAAGAGATCCTCGGAGCAACGCGATCACATCGCGTTGCTCCGGGGGTCCCAGGGAAGCACGCAGGGAGCCCCCTCCCTGCGCGATGCTTCCCTATACTGCCGGAACACTGCGATCATATTTGATCGCAGTGTGCCGGGGGTTAATGTGCCGGGGGCGGTCTGTGACCGCTCCTGGCACATAGTGCTGTATGTCAGCTGCGATCGGCCACGCTCCCCCACGTGAGCGCGGCCGATCGCATATGACGTACTATCCCGTCGGTGGTCATACGGGCCCACCCCACCTCGACGGGATAGTACGTCTAATGTCAGAAAGGGGTTAAAGGAAATTTGTCTCAATGATCAAATTCCTCCAAAATTGTTTATATTGTCAAGTTGCCCTCTGAATGATAGCACCATGCATACCTTATTCTATATGTTGCTCCTTGACTGAAAAATCGCCATTTTAACTCATATGCAAATGAGGCTTAGGTGCTGTGGTAGGATCAAGCCTCTGCCTCCCTGGCTCTGTTCCCTGCTCAGAACCGCCTTCCTCTGCCTGACTGACAGCTCACTGACTGTAGTCGAGCCAATTAGCAGTCATGTAAAGGAAGGTGGAGTTGAGCGGGGAATAGAGCTGGGGAGGCAGAGGCTTGGGAAGTTTGTTGACACTCCCAGACCACTTTGTTAATTTGCATATGCTAAGGTTTTTTTTTTTGTGGTTATAATACTTGAGCCTGGCACCCAATCAGTTCTGGCGTCACTGTCACCGCCTTCTGTTGAATTTAACATGAAGACGAAGCCCAGGCTCCCGCTGATCCCCGACCTCCTCTTCATGTTCAATTCATACGGAGGCGGGGACAGTGACGCCAGCTCTGATTGGGTGCCAGGTTCAAGTGTCATAATAACTGCACAGGAGTCCCGGGATCACAAGTGCCGACACAGGGCGGGAGTATAAGCTTTTTTACTTTATCGGGGCCAAGTGTTGGAGTATGAGAAGGGGTTCTCTAAGAAGTAGACAACTTCTTTAAGGTGAAATACAGTATATTTAATTTTTGCTTTTTCTCTTTCTTTGCGTGCACAGGTAAAACAAATTGAAAAACGAGACTCTGTGCTTACATCAAAGCAGCAAATTGAGAGACTAACACGGCCTGGATCCTCATATTTCAACTTGAATCCCTTTGAGGTAAGCCTAATCTAGTACTCATTGTTATTAAACCCTTTCTTATTAGATTTCAATAGATTGAAGCAGATATTAGATTTGGGATTGATTGAAGCAGACTAGCTAACCAACCAAGTTTCTAATGTAGTGGGGAAATAAAAAAGAAGCATTTATGCTTTTTATTAGCCTTAGGCTGTGTGCACACGTTGCGGATTTGATTGCGATCCGCAGCCTTTTCCCAGGACGTCGCTCCTGACAGCACCACCAGGAGGTTGTCCTTCATATCTTTGATAGGGACAGGAAACACACAAGAGGTTAAATAGCCCCTCTCCACCTCCACCCCTCAGTGTTTTTCCTGTCCCTATCAGGGACAGGCGCAGGAGAGGAGCACAGACGTGACAGACGTGCGAAGATTCTATTTACCTGGAAGGCTCCGGCTCCTACAGCGGGGTTGGGGCAATGGGCGAGGGGTAAGCCCACGATACCGCTGATACCGCGAGAGGTCCCTCAGCGGTCGCTAGAGCAGGCGCTCAGCCACATTCCTCCGAGGACCCTGGGCCACAGCTGCTGCGCGGCGCCCTCCGGGCGGGCGTCCGTGGTGCTTGAGCCGGCGATGCTGCGCGCCACTGCAGGTGGCTGGGAAGCTGCCGCTCGCCGGGTCGACGTTTCCCTCCTGTACGGCTCCATGACACCGGAAGTCGCGCGGTGACGACTTCCGGAGGCGGTGCAGAGGATTACAGGCCGGCTGAGGTTCCTGGAAGGGGCGTGGTTACTACAGAGGATCCAGTAACACAGCATTCGTTCCATGGGGTGCATGCGCTGTCAGAGCAAGCAAGGATCCGAATGAGCAGCAGCTGTGATCGGAAGGAGGATGAATCAGATGTCTTGAAGCCGGGCAAGACAGACTACTTAAGACAGACAGCTGACGGCACACACTGACCCAGTAAGATGGAGAGTGCTAGCCGTCCTGACGTGCAGTCCGAATTTCCCTTGGATCACGTGAGTGAGCTACAATAGCATCTTCCTAGCCAGGCTACATACAGATAGGACCTTCCTTTCCGTATTTTCTAGGATAAGGAAACGACTAAATGCTCCACGACAACGGTCAAAAGGAAATCTAATAAGTGCCCATTATGCACCACAAGACTTCCAGACGCATACGACAAGAAGTTGTGCGAATCATGCATCGCAAACTGCTCAAACAGGAGCAATCGTCCTTATTGGACAATATACGCACCATGATCAGAGAAGAGGTTCAGGCTACAATAGCTACTACTGAACCGCCCCAAATTCCCTCCCCCTAAAAGACCTAGATGGAGCATGGATCCGAGCTTCGGGGAAGGAGAAATTTCAGGCTACTCTGATCTAGACTTAGCGGAAGGCGAAGCCTCCTCTGCACTTCTTTCCGGCGATCGGAAGAGATATTTTCTTCCAAAGACACGGACACCCTGTTACAGGCAGTCTGAAACACACTGAAAGTGAAAGAATCGACGGAGCCAATGACAGTCCAAGACGAGATGTTTGGAGGACTAAGGGCCAGAAGAGACAGGGTCTTCCCCATGAATAATCACATATGAGCAATGATATTAGAAGAATGGGAAGATGTGGGGAAAAAACTTATAGTCCCGAAGGACTTTAAATTCCGACTTCCCTTTAATCCTGAGGATACTAAGACGTGGGAAACGGTTCCGAAAATTGACATACCAGTAGCCAGAGTGTCAAAGAAAACAGCCTCAGGCCTTAAGGACCCGATGGACAGAAGAGCGGAGGACCTCCTTAAAAAATCATGGGAAGCTTCAGCAGCAATTATGAAAGCTAATGTAGCTGCGACCTCAGTAGCCAGGTCAATGTGTATCTGGGTTGAGGAGTTGGAAACCCAAATAAAAAATAGAACTCCCCGAGAGGAAATTTTAAAATCCTTACCACTATTGAAGATGGCAACTGATTTAATGGCGGATGCCTCGGCGGAGTCAGTCCGATTTGCAGCCAGGGGCAATGCATTATATAATGCCGCAAGGCATGCGGTATGGTTAAGATCATGGTCAGGAGACACTCAATCTAAAAATAAACTTTGTTCAATCCCATTTTCTGGTCTCCATGTATTTGGCCCAGTATTGCATGATTTACTGGACAAAGCATCTGATAAGAAGGGCTTTCCAGAACAGAAACAAAAGAAAATGCCAGTTTTTCGCAGGCCCCGATTTAATCCAAGGCAGGATTATAGTGGCAAGGGCAAAACTGGAAGATGGAGCTACCCTAAAGGAAGCAGAGGTTAGAGGCTCCTCTTGCGACCGAGGGACCGGGTCAGGTAAACAATGACGGCAAGCGCATTGGAGGAAGACTTCAACGGTTCATAGAAGGATGGCAGAATATTACCCAAAACCGTCTCTCAGGGATACAGAATAAAATTTACTCAGATACCCCCCCCCAGAAGATATTGCCTGACCCGCAGCCAATCTCCAGAGGTCCATCAGAGCCTCTTAGAAGACATACAAGAACTTATACGAGTAGAAGCCATAGTTCCTGCACCCCTGTCAGAACAACTCCCGGGCCGCTATTCCAGTCTCTTTTCTATAAAAAAAGCCAGGAGGCGAGTACCGGACCATAAAACACTTAAAACCACTGAACCAGTGGGTCCTTTATAAACGCTTCAAAATGGAGACCATCAGATCTGTCATACCATTAATAAAGAAAGATTCAGTAATGTGTACAATAGATCTCAAAAGTGCATATTATCATGTGCCCATTCATCCCCTACACGAGAAATACCTCAGGTTTGCTATAAAAGACCGAGGGAAGATTCTTCATTTCCAATTCCAATGTCTGCCATTCGGACTCTCATCAGCTCCAAGAATCTTTACAAAACTCATGGCAGAAGCGATGGCATTTCTACTGACAAAAAATATCCTTATAGTGCCGTACTTGGAAGATCTGTTGTTGGTGGCAGACTCAAGGCGGCAGATGGAACAGTGTCCAAAAGACACTGTCGCTTCTAGAAACCCTGGGATGGATAATAAACCTAAAAAAGTTGAGTCTAGAAGCAGAAAACAGCAAAGGGGAAAAGAAACAAACGACCGATCAATAAAGTCCCAAAGACAATATGACATATCAACATATTTATTTATAGCAGCAACAGGGGTGTCGGCACAATGACATTTAAAAGAACAATTAAAAAACAGGGACGCCCTCATGGGGTATGGGAATGCAAGAAGGAGGGTGACAACTGAACATATAATATATGACAAATTAGCAAAGAGTCCAAAAAAAGACCAGCCGTACACTAGTAAATTTTTCATTTTTTCAAGGACAAAAAGAGAGATAAAGTGTCAGTGCACTCCTCTATTTTATATATTCATATATCTAAAGGACAAGGTATAACTGTATATGTTATAAGGAAAAAGACTCATCATGTGCCCATGTATGGTGTGTCACCTAAAGTGTTATAAGAAAGCTAATTAATGGTGAACTTACATGAGTATAACTCCTTCATCCAAGTGGCGTCCACCCTAAAAAAAAAAAGTCGAGTCTAGAAGCAGAAAACCGGAAAACCTTCTTGGGGACATGGCCCTCATGGATACGAAAAAACTCATCAAATTTCTGAGAACTCTGAGCAGTCTGGGAAGCGCTGAGCAGGTCTCAGCAACAACACAACAACCTTCACGTCAGAATATTCTCCGACAATTCAACTACAGTCTCCTTCATCCTACATCAAGGAGGTCCGAGACACCGTCATCTTCAAGACCTAACAGACATAATATTCTCCTTGGCAGAAGTCAACGTAAGATCCTTGACGGCGGTGCATTTAAAAGGCGAAAGGAACCAAGTAGCAGATTTTCTCAGCAGGAAGGAAATCGAACCCACAGAGTGGGTCTTAAATCAAGAAGTCTTTTTACATCTTACTGATGCCTGGGACTTCCCAGAGATAGATTTATTCGCTTCAAGGATAAAGTAAAAAACAAGACGCTTCTTTTCGCTGAATCCAGGAGACAACCCGACTACAGTGTATGCCTCAGCCCAGGATTGGGATATGGAACTGGCATATGCCTTACCTCCACTGCCCTTAATTCCGAGAGTTCTACGAAAGATTCAAGAGAGTCAGACGACAGTTATTCTAATAGTGCCATACTGGCCTAGGAGGAGCTGGTTCCCAGTACTGAAACAGATGGCGTTAGAAGATCCAATTCTTCTACCACTACAACAAAACCTCCTGACACAGGGCCCTCTTGTTCATCACAATCTATAGTTCCTACGGCTTTCAGCCTGGATCCTGAGAAAAAAACTCTAAAATCGAAAGGCCTCTCAGAGTCAGTCATATCTACCTTACAAATTAGTAGAAAGCCAGTCACTTCAGCCATATATCTTAAAGTCTGGAAGAAATTCTGTTCATATTGTACAGGCCCAATACCCCTTAAACAAGAACCTGATATTCCTCAAATCTTAGATTTTCTTCAGGCTGGCTTTGACAAAGGTCTAAAGCCCAATACGCTAAAAGTACAAATCTCGTCTCTGAGCTCCTTCTTTGATTACCCTCTGGCAGAACACCCTTGGGTGGTAAGGTTTATTAGAGCCACTCAATGTATTAGACCTACAATACGTAGTACTGTCCCTCCTTGGGACCAAAATTTAATCCTGAATAATTTACGGGAAAATCCTTACGAACCCCTAGACCAAGCAGATCTCAGATCGGTAACACTTAAAACAGCGTTTCTGGTGGCTATAACTTCAGCCAGACATATAGGGGAAATTCAAGCCCTTAACATAAAACACCCATACCTAAAGATCCAGGAAGACTGTAACATTCTTAAACTAGATCCATCCTTCCTCCCAAAAGTGGTAACTAACTTTCATAGGAGCCAGGAAATAATATTGCCCCCCTTCTGTCAGGACCATAAAAACGAGCGAGAACGTGCACTCCACTTTTTAGATGTTAAAAGGACAGTCCTAAAATACCTAAAACTCGCAGAAGGTTGGAGGCTAGATTCAAATCTTTTCGTCCAGATGGCAGGGAAAAATAGGGGGAAGGAGGCGTCAAAGGCCACCTTAGCTAGGTGGATAAAACTGGCCATTTTCACCGCATATACCTTGGCAGGAAAAATTCCACCTGAAAGCCTTAAAGCTCACTCGCTGAGAGCAGTCTCGGCTTCTTGGGCAGAAAGTGCAGGTGCCTCCATGGATCAGATTTGCAGGGCCGCAACTTGGTCCAAGATAAATACTTTCTGTAGACATAACAAATTGGACATTATGGCAAACCACCAGACGGCCTATGGGAGGAAAGTCCTCCAGGCAGAGATCCTGCCCTAAATAGGAGTTATTTGGTACTTCTCCTGGTGGTGCTGTCAGGAGGGACGTCCTGGGAAAGCAGGAATTGGTCCTACTGGTAATTTGGTTTCCAGGAGTCCATCCTGACAGCACCCGTTAAATTCCCTACCGTATATTTTTTATCTGATGTGATATAAACATTTTGTAATGGAAATTTAATAAAATGGAGTTGCATCGATCCTGTGTGGTACTTGAAAAAAGACACTGAGGGGTGGAGGTGGGGAGGAGCTATTTAACCTCTTCTGTGTTTCCTGTCCCTATCAAGGATATGAAGGACATCCTCCTAGTGGTGCTGTCAGGATGTACTCCTGGAAAACAAATTACCGGTACGACTAATTCCTACTTTTTGCCGCACGGAATTTTATCAAATCTGCAGTGTAGTGCACAACCAGTGTAAGTCAATGAGAACCGCAGACTTGATGTGCACATGCTGCGCAAAAAGCCGCACTGAAACGCAGCTTTTCTTTTCACAGTATGTCACTTCTTTTGTGTGGAACTGCAGCGTTTCTGCACCCATAGACTTGCATTGAGTCAGGCACATCCGCAGCAAAAGCGCAGATGTAAAAAAGATCTGCAGTTTTGCTGCTGATGTGGGTACGAGAAATGCTGCAGTTCGGGAGGAGGGAAGTGTGTGGGTGATGACTGTGTGTGTGGGCGGTGTGTGCGGGGCTGTTTGGGTGTGTGTGTCTTTGTGTGTGTGTGTGTGTGCAGGCATCGTCACTACAAGTCCCATATGGCTAGGCCTGCTACAGTGACAGTGACTGACACATTAGCCAATGATGGGACAGTAGTAGCCCCATCATCCGGCTAATGTGTAGAATGTAAAAAAAAAAAAAAAAACACATATACACCATGCAGCCTACACCATGCAGCCTACACCATGCAGCCTACACCATGCAGCCTACACCATGCAGCCTACACCATGCAGCCTACACCATGCAGCCTACACCATGCAGCCTACACCATGCAGCCTACACCATGCAGCCTACACCATGCAGCCTACACCATGCAGCCTACACCATGCAGCCTACACCATGCAGCCTACACCATGCAGCCTACACCATGCAGCCTACACCATGCAGCCTACACCATGCAGCCTACACCATGCAGCCTACACCATACACCATGCGACATACACCATGGGACATACGCCATGCAGCATGCGCCATGCAACATGCAGCATACGCCATGCAGCATACACCATGCAGCATACACCATGCAGCATACGCCATGCAGCATACGCCATGCAGCATACGCCATGCAGCATGCGCCATGCAGCATACACCATGCGCCATGCAACATACACCGTGCAACATACACCGTGCAACGTACAGCATACACCCTGCGACATACACCATGCAATATACAACATGCACCCTGCGGCATGCACCCTGCGGCATGCACCCTGCGGCATGCACCCTGCGGCATGCACCCTGCGACATGCACCCTGCGACATGCACCCTGCGACATGCACCCTGCGACATGCACCCTGCAACATTCACCATACACCATGCAACACACGACATGCAATAGACAACATACAACATGCAATAGACAACATACACCATGCAACATACACCCTGCAGCATACACCATGTAACATACACCATGCAATATACAACATACACCATGCCACATACAGCATACACCCTGCAACAGACACCCTGCAACAGACACCATGCAACACACGACATACACCATGCAACATACAACATACACCCTGCAGCATACACCCTGCAACTTACACCCTGCAACATTCACCATACACCATGCAACACACGACATACACCATGCAACACACGACATGCAATAAACAACATACACCATGCAACATACACCATGCAACATACACCATGCAACATACACCATGCAACACACACCATGCAACACACACCATGCAACACACACCATGCAACACACACCATGCAGCATACACCATGCAACATACACCATGCAATATACAACATACACCATGCAACATATACCATGCAACATACACCATGCAACATACACCATGCAACATACACCATGCAACATACACCATGCAACATACACCATGCAACATACACCATGCAACATACACCATGCAACACACACCATGCAACACACACCATGCAACACACACCATGCAACACACACCATGCAGCATACACCATGCAACATACACCATGCAATATACAACATACACCATGCAACATATACCATGCAACATACACCATGCAACATACACCATGCAACATACACCATGCAACATACACCATGCAACATACACCCTGCAACATACACCCTGCAGCACAACATACACCCTGCAACATTCACCCTGTAGCGTACAATATACACCCTGCAACATGCAACATACAACTTACACCATGAATGACCTTGGCAAGGTTGACTTCTCGTGACTTCTCCCACCTTTTCTTGAATAACCACACCACACCAGTACTTTTTGTATAATAATGGCCACAGCAGCCAATTTATTATTAATAATAATAAAAGACCCTTGGTGAGGCCCTCGAAGCTAACCCGATCCTGGTCTGGTGATTATCCTGTCGGCACTGCCTCTTCCCTCTCAGCCTTACTTCCAGACGCGTTTTCCTCCATTCTCGGAAGCACCATGAATTGAGAGAAGAGGTTGCCTCCACACCGTCAACCTGTACCCGACTTCCATCGTCGGGTACCCACCCATCGGTACCGCGCACTCGACCTCCAACATCAGGTGGCCCTCCGGGTCCCACGATAACGTGACCCCGACTTGCCTCGTGGGGTATTACCCAAGTATCACCAGACCCCTAACAAAGTAACTATCCACTGTAGGGGGGTCCCGCAATGCAAGAATCCCCCCTTTTCCGAACTTTTTTGCCAGCTTCGAGGACCCACCAACGCTCAAATCATCATAACAATGATATAACAGAACCTCGGGCTCACGAAGAGCTATCCTCCACCAGTCAGCAGAGAAAAAAACCCCCTGTGGGTGAAACCTCCAGGGAACCATGGCGATGGACTGCCCTTCCCCTGGGCTTAAAGGTAACTGTCAAGTAAATTATTTTGTATAAGTATCATTCATGTCCTGATTCGATTGGTTCATCTGGCTACTGCGACCCGGTCGTCCTTCTTTTTCTCTGGGATGGGTGGGTGGGGCTTGATGTCCGGCCGTCTTGGGAGCGAAAAAGGATCACGGCTCCTTCCTGCGTCCTTTTTATCCCCCTACGTCCCCCCCTTCCCTGTCGTCTCCCTGCCTTCTCCCAAATCCCAAACAAAAACTGTCACTCGCTACCTGCCCCGGTCATGCCCCCCTCCTTCTCCCACCTTTTCTTGAATAACCACACCACACCAGTACTTTTTGGATAATAATGGCCACAGCAGCCAATTTATTACTACTAATAATAAAAGACCCTTGGTGAGGCCCTCGAAGCTAACCCGATCCTGGTCTGGTGATTATCCGGTCGGCACTGCCTCTTTCCTCTCAGCCTTACTTCAGCCACGTTTTCCTCCAAGCTGAGCACCATGAATTGAGGGAAGAGGTTGCCTCCACACCGTTAACCTGTACCCGACTTCCATCGTCGGGTACCAACCCATCGGTACCACACACCCGACCTCCAACATCAGGTGGCCCTCCGGGTCCCACGATAACGTGACCCCGACTTGCCTTGTCGGGTATCACCCAAGTATCACCAGACCACCAACAAAGTAACTATCCACTGTAGTGGGGTCCCGCAATTCATGATTCCCCCCTTTACCAAACTTTTGCCAGCTTCGAGGACCCACAAACGCCACACCGAGAGCACTTGACCCCCCCTTCAAGTGCTCGAGACCCCACCAACCAGCCCTGCTGTGGCCCTCCGTATCCCCTCACGCAAGCCCTCAATCCATAAGTCAGTCCCCGCGGTGTTTAAATGCACCCCGTCCCTTAACCAACAATCTCTCTTTGTAAAATCTAAGCCTGCGTGACGTATCATCACCCCTCCGTTCTGCGACACGAACTTAGATACCTCTTTGTTAACTTTGACCGGGCTTTGTTAATCTTTCCCACTGACCATGCACCTCGCCACTTTCTTCTAGGTACCATGTCAGACCACACTAGCCTCACGTTTGGGCATGATAATCCCAGCTGCCTTACATCCCATCTGATTTTTGGCACTCAGCCCTTTTCCCGAGCTAGCCCCCATGTCATTACCCCCTGCATGTAATACTAATATATCCGGGACCCCGTAGAGGTATACTGCCCGGTAAAACTCGTGTAGTACCCGACCCCATGTTAAACCCCGGTATCCCAACCACTCAATCAACGCCCTATTTCTTGCAATACCTAACTGTCTCCCGTCCATCCGTCTGTCAGCCCGCTGTGCTCCCGAGAAAACTTATGAATGTCCTAAGATCCAAATGACGATCGTGAATTGTCCTGTGACAAACCAAAATAAATTAGTGTGGTGTACCATCTATGGGGGGGATCGCTGTCTCATAATCTTGAGGTCGTACGTAAGACCTGTACCGTTGCGACTCCCACTGGTCAATTCGCTTTACTGCTTCCGGGCTCAGCCCACCCACCGCGGCCTCCGTTGCCGCCCTGATGTGAAAGGATGGCCTGTGTATCTGCCAAGATCCACTCCTGTCCTTACCACACACGTCCGGAATACTTTAACCCCTTTACCCCCAAGGGTTGTTTGCACGTTAATGACCGGGACAATTTTTACAATTCTGACCACTGTCCCTTTATGAGGTTATAACTCTAAAACGCTTCAACGGATCCCGGTGATTCTGACAATGTTTTCTCGTGACATATTGTACTTCATTATAGTGGTAACATTTCTTTGATATTACCTGCGTTTATTTGTGAAAAAAATGGAAATTTGGCGAAAACTTTGAAAATTTCGCAATTTTCCAACTTTGAATTTTTATACAATTAAATCACAGAGATATGTCACACAAAATACTTAATAAGTAACATTTCCCACATATCTACTTTACATCAGCATAATTTTGGAACCAACATTTTTTTTGTTAGGGAGTTATAAGGGTTAAAAGTTGACCAGCAATTTCTCATTTTTACAACACCATTTTTTTTTAGGGACCACATCTCATTTGAAGTCACTTTGAGGGGTCTATATGATGGAAAATACCCAAGTGTGACACCATTCTAAAAACTGCACCCCTCAAGGTGCTCAAAACCACATTCAATAAGTTTATTAACCCTTCAGGTGTTTCACAGGAATTTTTGGAATGTTCAAATAAAATTTTAACTTTTTTACACAAAAAATTTACTTCAGCTCCAATTTGTTCTATTTTACAAAGGGTAACAGGAGAAAATGGACCCCAAAAGTTGTTGTACAATTTGTCCTGAGTATGCCGATACCCCATATGTGGGGTAAACCACTGTTTGGGCGCATGGCAATGCTCGGAAGCGAAGGAGCGCCATTTGACTTTTCAACGCAAAATTGACTGGAATTGAGATGGGACGCCATGTTGCGTTTGGAGAGCCCCTGATGTGCCTAAACATTGAAACCCCCCACAAGTGACACCATTTTGGAAAGTAGATCCCCTAAGGAACTTATCTAGATGTGTGGTGAGCACTTTGACCCATTAAGTGCTTCACAGAAGTTTATAATGCAGAGCCGTAAAAATAAAAAATATTTTTTCACAAAAATGATTTTTTTCGCCCCCAATTTTTTATTTTCCCAAGGGTAAGGGAAGAAATTGGACCCCAAATGTTGTTGTCCAATTTGTCCTGAGTACACTGATACCTCATATGTGGGGGGGAACCACTGTTTGGGCGCATGGCAGAGCTCGGAAGGGAAGGAGCGTCATTTGGAATGCAGACTTAGATGGAATGGTCTGCAGGCGTCACCTTGCGTTTGCAGAGCCCCTAATGTAACTAAACCGTAGAAACCCCCCACAAGTGACCCCATATTGGAAACTAGACCCCCCAAGGAACTTATCTAGATGTGTTGTGAGAACTTTGAACCCCCAAGTGTTTCACTACAGTTTGTAAACCAGAGCCGTGAAAATAAAAAATCCTTTTTTTTCCACAAAAATTATTTTTTAGCTCCCAGTTTTGTATTTTCCCAAGAGTAACAGGAGAAATTGGTCCCCAAAAGTTGTTGTCCAATGTGTCCTGAGTATGCTGATACCCCATATGTTGGGGTAAACCCCTGTTTGTGCGCACGGAAGAGCTCGGAAGGGAAGGAGCACTGTTTTACTTTTTCAACGCAGAATTGGCTGGAATTGAGATCGAACGCAATGTCGCGTTTGGAGAGCCCCTGATGTGCCTAAACAGTGGAAACCCCCCAATTATAACTGAAACCCTAATCCAAACACACCCCTAACCCTAATCTCAACTGTAACCCTAACCACACCCCTAACCCTGACACACCCCTAACCCTAATCCCAACCCTATTCCCAACTGTAAATGTAATCCAAGCCCTAACCCTAATGGGAAAATGGAAATAAATACATTTTTTTTAATTTTTTAATTTTTCGTAACTAAGGGGGTGATGAAGGGGGGTTTGATTTACTATTTATAGCGTGTTTTCTAGCGGATTTGTATGATTGGCAGCCGTCACACACTAAAAGACGCTTTTTATTGCAAAAATTTTTTTGCCTTACCACATTTTGAGTGCTATAATTTTTCCATATTTTGGTCCACAGAGTCATGTGAGGTCTTGTTTTTTGCGGGACGAGTTGACGTTTTTATTGGTAACATTTTCGGGCACGTGACCTTTTTTGATCGCTTTTTATTCCGATTTTTGTGAGGCAGAATGACCAAAAACCAGCTATTTATGAATTTCTTTTGGGGGGGCGCTTATACCTTTCCGCGTTTGGTAAAATGGATAAAGCAGTTTTATTCTTCGGGTCAGTACGATTACAGCGATACCTCATTTATATCTTTTTTTATGTTTTGGCGCTTTTATACGATAAAAACTATTTTATAGAATAAATAATTATTTTTGCATCGCTTTATTCTGAGGACTATAACTTTTTTTATTTTTTCGCTGATGATGCTGTATGGCGGCTCGTTTTTTGCGGGACAAGATGACGTTTTCAGCGGTACCATGGTTATTTATATCCGTCTTTTTGATCGCATGTTATTCCACTTTTTGTTCGGCTGTATGATAATAAAGCGTTGTTTTTTGCCTTTTTTTTTTTTTTTTACGGTGTCCACTGAAGGGGTTAACTAGTGGGACAGTTTTATAGGTCGGGTCCTTACGGACGCGGCGATACTAAATATGTGTACTATTATTGTTTTTTTATTTAGCTAAAGGAATGTATTTATTGGAACAATATTTTTTTATATTTAACATGTATTTTTTTTTTTTTTTTTTTTTTACACATGTAATTTTTTTTTTTTTTTTACACTTTTACTTTGCCCCAGGAGGGACATCACAGTAAAGTGACAGATCGCCGATCTGACACTTTGCTGTGCACTGTGTCAGATCGGCGATCACACAGCACAGCAGGGAGGCTTCCCGGCGCCTGCTCTGAGCAAGCGCTGTGAAGCCACCTCTCTGCAGAACCCGGATGCAGCCCCGCGGCCTTATTGGATCCGGGGACTGCAGGGAGGAGACGCTCGGTACAAGGTGAGCCCCCTCCCTGCGCGATGCTTCCCTATACCGCCGGCACACTGCAATCATGTTTGATCGCAGTGTGCCGGGGGTTAATGTGCCGGGGGCGGTCCCTGACCGCTCCTGGCACATAGTGCCGGATGTCAGCTGCGATAGTCAGCTGACACCCGGCCGCGCTCCCCCCGTGAGCGCGGCCGATCGCGCTGGACGTACTATTACTATTCCGTCCTTGGGAAGTAGGGCCCACACCACATGGACGGAATAGTACGTCCGATGACAGAAAGGGGTTAATAAATTGATACCTGGACAAAAATGACCCATCCTCGTGACATAGTAGCGTTCCCCTCTGTTTAGGCCTGGTAGCCGAATATCCCGAAACATTTCCACGGACACATGATAGAACCGCTTACCTTTCCCAATAACACCCTTTTTCCTTTTCCCCTTTGGTCTGTCTTTGATCTCCTAATCCAAAATTCCAACCCCCCCCTTTTGTCTTCATGATGTCTTCGTCTAGAATGCCCCCTGCTATCGCCTTGCCTGGTGCTACTAGTTCCCCTATCCTCATGGCTCCGAAGAATGCGAGTGAAGATGCCAACCTAATCAGGCCTACCTCAAAATGTGTCCTGCACACCACCTCTAACTGCATTCCTATTTCTTCTAACATGCCGAATGACACGGGCCGCCTGCTGTCCTTTCTACCCTTTCTTTTCCGGTAACGTTTAATGGCCTGTCTGACTAAAAAACTCTTTGTCAAATCAGTTCTGTTCCTTAGTTTAAACCCAAATGCTAATCCTGCAATTAGTTGACTCGTTTTTGATGCTGACCAATTATCATCTGCGGCCTGCCTAATTCCCATCAATAACACCCCAATCTGTTCCTCCTCTGACAAGTCCTCGCTCCCTCGGCCTAGCCATTGTTTCCACTGCCTCCATGACCGTCCGTAAGCCGCCCACGTGCTACTTGTTACGTATGACTTGATCAGCGGTTCGGCAGCCCTGATGCCACGTTCCATTGTCCAGGAGGGCAGGGTAAGCCCTCTTCTTCCGCTTTGGGGGCCAATGCCCGAAACCGCTGCCACTGAAAACGAGAAAGTGCATCAGCGACCGAGTTAAATTCTCCTGGAACATGAGATGCTGTAACATGAGCATTGATAACTAAGCATTCCAACACCAGTTGCCTCAACACTCTAATTACTGGCAGCGAAGACGCCGTGATGTTATTTATGGCCATGACCACTCCCATGTTATCGCACTTAAACCAAACCTTTCGGTTCTTCACATGATCTCCCCATAGTTTTACCGGCTCCAGAATAGGGAAAATTTCAAGTAGTGCAATGTTTATCACCCCCGAGCGCACCCACTCCTCTGGCCATGCTGCCGCGCACCACTGCCCCGACAGTAAGCTCCAAAACCATAACTGCCCGCTGCATCCGTGTAAAATTCAATATCCGAATTGCAACATCCCCCTTCCATCATCAGGGAAAGCCCATTGCACTTTTCTAAGACTGTGTCCCAAACTGCCAGATCCGCTTTGTTATCTGCCGTTAATCGCACGTAATGATGTGATTTTACGCAAGCCGTCGCCGCGGCCAATCTCCTCATGCATATCCTGCCCATCGGCATGACTCGACATGCAAAATTTATACTCCCCAGCAAGGACTGCACCTCCCGCAGCCTCAGTTTTTTAACTCTCCTAGCCCTGCCTATTTCAGATTTCAGGGCTGCCAGCTTCTCTCCCGGGAGTCGACACTCCCGCCGTATAGTGTTGATCATGATTCCCAGAAAGGAGATACACGGCGTTGGGCCGACAGTTTTTTCGGGAGCCAATTGCACCCCGAACTCATTAGCGACCCACTGCAAACTTTTCAAAATGGTATCGCACACCTTTGATTGCGAGGGACCTACGCACCAAAAATCATCAAGGTAGTGGATCAACGATCCCAATCCCAAGATATCCTTCACTACCCACTCCAGGAATGTGCTAAAGGCTTTGAACAACGAACACGACATCGAGCATCCCTTTGGCAGACATCTGTCTATGAGATACTCTCCCTCCCAATAGCACCCGAGCAACCACTGACTATCCGGGTGTACTGGCAGTAACCGAAAGGCTGACACCACATCAGTTTTTGCCATCAGCGCCCCCTTTCCACATTTTCGTACCCAATCTAACGCCATGTCAAATGATGCGTACAGCACCGAACATAACTCCGGATCGATGCCGTCGTTGACGGACTTACCGCGAGGATATGACAGGTGATGGATCATTCGGAACTGGTTCAATTCCTTCTTTGGTACAATACCCAATGGAGAAACCACCAAGCCCGATACGGGTGGGGAACTAAATGGACCCGCCATCCGGCCTATCAGCACCTCTAAGTTTCTGTTTTACAACTGTGGGGTGCTGATAGGCCGAACTGAGATTCTTCAGCTTCCGTGGCGTTTGGCACGCCGTTAAAGGGATAGAAAACCCGTCCTTGAAACCTTTGCTTAATAAGTCCGCTTTCTTCCTATCCGGGTACCTATTTAGATAAGGGAGCATCGCGTGTAGTTTGACTGGTGTTTGTCGCTTGACCATGACCTGCTAATCCCCCCCTACCACCGTACTTCCTAGGACACCTATTGGCCCCATGCGCTGATCCATTACAACTGGAACAAGTGTGCCTCAATTTACAGCCTGTTCCTCATTGAATTGCCAGCAAACCCCATGTTTCTGATTCCCGCCCCGGCCTTGGAAGCTTCCCCCTGCAAGGGTTCCTGCGCTGTATCCTGTATGGCCGGCACCACCGTCCCCTCCCTGAAAGGGCATGCAATGTCTGTG
Organism: Ranitomeya variabilis; assembly: GCF_051348905.1. NCBI lineage: Eukaryota > Metazoa > Chordata > Amphibia > Anura > Dendrobatidae > Ranitomeya > Ranitomeya variabilis. Next base: position 299,578,984 of record NC_135234.1, on the reverse strand, counting down.
TCATGACGGACGCTGTTTAGACCAGGTCGTTCGACAGACAGCGGTAATTCCGCTTTTGTCCACTATGCGCTCATTGCCGGTCCCTGGTTAATTTACCTGGTGCTCGGATTGGAAGCTGGGCCATGCTCACTGCCTTTAAATAGTTCTCCTGAACATTGGGCGTCGCCGATTATAGCTTTTGTCTTGTGCGTTGTTATCTCGGTCTGGAGTGGTGAGCTAGTAGTTGGAGTATCGTTGCTGGTGGTGTATTTCCCTTTGTCTTATTTACTCCTTCCTATATTTGTATTTATTTTGCCCTGCGCATTTATAGTGTATTCCTGAGTGACTGCGGCGTGGTGTATATTTTCCGTTATCCTTGTCTGTGCTAACTGTGGGTATTGGTGTATGATCTTTTCACTGGGTGGTGGGCTGTGGTTTCAGCCTAGGGTTGAAACAGGAGACAGGGTGAGGGTCGAGGCCTAGACATGCACACCAACAGTGTAAACTCTAGGTAGAGGGGCAGTCAGGATTTCCCTAGTCTGAGGGAAATTGCAGGGGCCCGGGTTATTAGCTCTTGCCCACCTAGTCTCCCCGTGACAGTCTGTGGTTTTGAGACAGAACCTGAAGCCACAGGCCAATATCTTTCTGATCCCATCTAATAGATGGTCGCATGGCCTTGCGCTGACGAAACTGTTTGTCATACCGCAGCCAAGCTTGTCCCCCATACGACTTGTGAGCGTCCCCGATGGCGTCCATGTAGCAAAACAACAGAGCAGAGCAGTTTTCTGGCGCCTTTTCCCCAATGACGCTACCTAATATCGTGAAGGCATGCCACCAATTTGAAAACGTATGCGCCACTGTACTCTGTCGCTCCTCTTCTTTCTTCCCCCCTTCCTTTCCTGACTTTGCGGTCAACCTCTCTACAGGCAAAAGCGAGAAAATGTCCACATACTCGTCCTTCCATATTTATTCCGTCACCTCTTTTTTAAGGTGGATACCCAAGTTGCCCATAAAGCAAAAGTATACATCCCCCCGTGCCGTGCCATCTAACTGCCCACTCTCCTCATCCCCAGCTGCCGCCAACTCGGGGGCCCTGATTATATCTTCCCCACACCCAGCGGCACCAGGCCGCAAGTATGGGCTAGTCCAAGCTGCTAGATGCCCAGGCCCGCGTCCTTCAAAAAGGTCCATTCTGTCTGCTAAGCTCACTAGCATTGCCCTCATTTCCCTAGCGGTGGACTCCAGGGACCCTAAGATGGGGGCTACGCTATCCCCTTGTGATCTCTGGCTCCCCCCATCCCCCTGTAATGGGCCTGCATATGGATATGAAGACAACATGGAGTCATAGTTACCAGGCTGCACGGGTGTCATCCTCCCCCCGGCCGCTGTGCTCCTGAAATCTCCTCACCGTCGTCGTCGCTGTCCGCGGCCAGGGATGAGGGACATCTTGTCCCTAGCGACAGGAGTCCGTCCTCAGCGCCCTCGTCTCATGTTCCTTCTTGGCTCCTGCGGCTATACTGCGTGGTGGCCTCGCTGTCCCTACTTCTATTCGCCTGCCTGGCTCTGTCCTGGGTTTTTTGCTGGTGGCTCTGGCCCTGCAACCCGACGTGGGGCCCTGGCTGCCTGGGGGTGCTCACAGCCCTGGGCTGTCGCCTTCTGCTATCTCTCGACTCTGGCTCTCTTGAAGGACTCCTTACTCTGCGCTGTTGCCCCCTTACCGGCATCTCCATGGACAGCCTTTCGGGGGGGCTAGTCCTGCGTGTTGGTCTCCTCCCCCACTGGCATCTGGCTGGACAACACAGAATTCTGCATTTCTTCCACAGGTGCCTCGTTGGGCAGCCTGCTTCCCGGGGGCCTTTGAGAAGGTCCTCGGAAACAAGATGGCGCCGCCCATGTGTCCCGGCTCTTCTGTCCGGCCGCGGGGGGAACGCTCACACCCCCGGCCGCTTGGAAAGTCGGAACTGCCGCCGAAAGCCTCCCTGGGGATCCCTGGTCCTGCTGCTGCACTGCGAGGGGTCTCCCGTCTCCCTCCTCCGCCCCCCCGTCGGCTCCGGCCCACGTTCTCCCTGCCTCCTGCTCAGCGGAGGCTGCAGCATCCGACGCCTGCTCGCCGGTGCACTCCTCCTGCGGCTGTTAGCGGTGGGACCCCCTGCCCTCCTCCTGCGGGACCCTGAACTTCCCTCACTCCTTTTCCCTGGACCTGCCCCCCCAGCCGGCACATAGGACTCCCTGCTACCACCACCACCGCCCATCCCCAAGATACCTTCCGCAATGCTTTCCAACCATCCTGGGGGGTGAGCGCTGGCAGCCGCCTGGAGCCTGGAGATCACGTCCATGTCAGGTAAGAGGAGCCTGCGTGGTGGGAGAGCTTGATGTTCGGCCGTCTTGGGAGCGAAAGAGGATCACGGCTCCTCCCTGCGTCCTTTTTATCCCCCTTCGGCCCCCCTCCTTCCCGCCCGTCTTAGGTCACTTCCCCTACATCACTTCCCCTTTAATCAATCCCTTACTTCCTCCCTCTACGTCCCCCCCCCCCTTTCCCTGTTGTCTCCCTGCCTTCTCCCAAATCCCAAACAAAAAGTGTCATGTGCTACCTGCCCCGGTCATGCCCCCATCCTTCGGACCCTCCGTGCCTTATCCGGAGGTTACTGCATGCAACATGCAACATGCACCATGCAACATGCTACATACGCCATGCAACATACGCCATGCATCATACGCCATGCAACATTCACATACACCATGCAACATACAGTACATACAATATATACATATAGACATACAGTACATACAACAGAGTACATACTCACCATCACCTTGATACCCGAAGCCATTGATCACCTGTAAAAAATATTAAAATAATAAACAAACAATATACTCCCTGATTCAAGATATCCAATTAAAATGAGTGTTCCACGACGATCTCCCGTGGAGAGCAGCCACATCACCTGATGCAACCGCTCTCCAGGGGCTCCAGGAATACAATGACGGAAGGTATCCTTCCGCAATGTATTCCTCCTCCTCTGTGAGAAATAGTCACTACTCTCACTTGTGGCACTGCTGTGTGTGAAAATTCCCATGCAGCTTTGCCATAAAGTGAGACCCTGAGCTCACGTAACCTCTTCAGTGATGCACTGCAGGAGCCATTGTCTCCTATTAGTGTGTCACTGGAGGCCTATAGAGCAATGACATCACCCAATGTCACTGTTCTATAGGGGAGATCATCGTGGGACACTCGTTATTAATTGGACTACGGGGGAAAGTGAGTATACGGTTTGTTTATTTTTAATTTTTTGCAGGAGATCGAGTATGGTAAGTATGGTGAAATTAAGAATATTAAAATACTTTTTTCTGGCTCTGTCTTTATTCTTTTTTTTAACTCTTTCACTACTATAGGATTAATAATGGATAGGGGTCTTATTGACGCCTCTCCATTATTAACCCGACTTAATGTCACCTTACATTAGCAAGATGACATTAACCCCTTATTACCCTATATCCCACTGCTACAGGGGAGTGGGAAGAGAAGGGGCTAAGCCCATGAATTGGCACATCTTACAGATGTGCCATTTCTGTGGCGGCTGCCGGCTGGTATTTGTAGCCGGGGGGAAAAATGTCCATGGCCCCTCTCCAGGCTATGAATATCAGCCTGCAGCTGTCTGCATAGCCTTTCTGGCTATAAAATATAGGGGGACCCCACTTCATTTTTTGGGGGGGTCCCCCTATTTTAACCCCTTCATGACCCAGCCTATTTTGACCTTAATGACCTGGCCATTTTTTGCAATTCTGACCAGTGTCCATTTATGAGGTAATAACTCAGGAACGCTTCAACGGATCCTAGCAGTTCTGAGATTGTTTTTTTTCGTGACATATTGGGATTCATGTTAGTGGTGAATTTAGGTCAATAATTTTTGCGTTTATTTGTGAAAAAAATGGAAATTTGGCTAAAGTTTTTTAAAATTTCGCAATTTTCAAATTTTGAATTTTTATTCTGTTAAACCAGAGAGTTATGTGACACAAAATAGTTAATAAATAACATTTCCCACATGTCTACTTTACATCATCACAATTTTGGAAACAAAATTTTTTTTTTGCTAGGAAGTTATAATGGTTAAAATTTGACCAGCGATTTCTCATTTTTACAACAAAATTTACAAAACCATTTTTCTAGGGACCATCTCACATTTGAAGTCAGTTTGAGGGGTCTATATGGCTGAAAATACCCAAAAGTGACACCATTCTAAAAACTGCACCCCTCAAGGTGCTCAAAACCACATTCAAGAAGTTTATTAATCCTTCAGGTGCTTCACAGCAGCAGAAGCGACAAGCGGAAGTAGAAAATGAACATTTAACTTTTTAGTCACAAAAATGGTCTTTTAGCAACAATTTTTTTATTTTCCCAAGGGTAAAAGGAGAAACTGGACCCCAAAAGTTATTGTACAATTTGTCCTGAGTATGCCGATACCCCATATGTGGGGGGGGACAACTGTTTGGGCGCACGACAGGGCTCGGAAGGGAAGGAGCGCCATTTGACTTTTTCAATGTAAAATTGTCTCCAATCTTTAGCGGACACCATGTCGCGTTTGGAGAGCCCCTGTGTACCTAAAGATTGGAGTTCCCCCACAAGTGACCCCATTTTGGAAACTAGACCCCCCCAAGGAGCTTATCTAGATTCATTGTGAGCACTTTGGACCAGGGCTGTGGAGTCGGAGTCGTGGAGTCGGAGCTAGTTTTGGTTGGAGTCGGTAGAAATGTACCGACTCCAACTCCAGCTTTAAAAAAATGTATTAATATTTCATAATTAAACTTTCATATGAATTTTATAAATGTTACTCAAATATATATGTTCTATCAAACTATGAACAACAGTGATAAGCAGTTCTGCTGGAGATAGAGACATTTCTTACTACTTGTGTGTCACTGTTCTCCACTGCCCTTATCTAATCTTATACTTGGTTAACCTCATGGTGCCCCAACCCCCCTACTTACAATGTATGAAACTGAAAGTGAAAATGTATTGCAAATTCTTAGTAGTAAAGCTCCTCCTCTAGACTAGATGTTTACTAGGTGTGCGTCTTCCAAGCATCTCACAGCTGCTACTCAGAAGAGGAAGACTGTATGAAGTATTATCCTTTCAACAAACTTTGCATCATTTAACTGTGAGTACATGAGGAATAACAGTATTACTGACCACTATATCAGTTGTACGACCTGGCAATAATTTTGTACAATTGTTTTTAGGAAAAACAATTGTCATTTGGATTGTGAATGCAGAATTAAAAACCTGAGAATGTCAAAGAAGCGTCACATTAAATCCGCTGTATTTGAACATTTCACCATCAGTCAAGATAGAAAACATTATGTCTGTCAGTGTATGACAAATGATCCAGACGAAAACAAATGCTGTGAAGCCAAGATCAGTGCATATTCAGGCAAAGATAAAAATGCTCCTACCAGAGCTTCTAATCTAAAGAGACATTTACAGCGCTTTCATCCAGAAGTACTGAAAGCAGTGGATGAGAAAGACTGCATCCAAACCAATGAACCAGTGCCCAGCCAAACAAAGGAGCAGAGAACTTCGCAGCCATCAGTTGCAAGATATTTTGTCAGTGACAAGGTTACTGTGAGAATGACAGTAGATACATTTAAAAAACAGATCATAGAGCTTGTTGTAAAGGATAGTGTGCCTATTTCATTATTTTCACAACCAGCTTTTATGTGTCTGAATCGGGAAATGGCCCGCAAGCTTGGTGTTTCTCTGGAGAGAGAGAGTATTAGAAAATTAGTAATCGAAGAAGCTTTTAAACAAAAGGAAGAACTTTAAAAAAAAACTCTCAAGGGATGCTTTCTGTTTCTTAAAATGGATGCCTGCACACGTCACAGAGTGAACTGTTTTGCCATCAATGCCCGATTTGATTGTGACAAAAATGAAATAGTAACCAAAACATTGGCAGTAAAAGACACCAAAGCTCATCACACTGTGAGTTTCTCCAGGTCTTGGTGGAAAAGGTTCTGCAAGACTATGAACTTAAAAAAGAGCAAGTTCTTTCTGTAGTAACTGACAATGCTTCAAATATAAGTACTATTAAGCTAATGAATGAGAGTAATGATGGTGACCAGCAGCTAGAAGAACATTCTAGGTCCACAGACACAGAAATGTTTGAAATAGAGGAACACAGTATTGTAACTGAGGAGCAAACTGAAGTTGCTTCAGATGAACAGCAACATGATAGTTTAGATGATCTTGTTGAAACTGTGTCAATACGTTCTTTCATTCATCACATGCGCTGTGTTGTGCATACGCTACAGCTGGCTATAAGAGACAGTCTGCAAGAAGGACATGCTGATGCACTGATTGGCAAGGTGAGAAAATTGGCTACTGTTGCCAGAACCCCTAAAGTTGACTCAATTTTGAAGAGACGTGCTGGAAAAGGGGCAATTATTGATCAAGCCACACGATGGGGCAGTACTTAATGATTCAGCGCTTGGTTGAACTGAAAACCTTTCTTGTAGACATGGCTAACCCTCAACTGACGCTAAATGAAAGTCAGTGGAATCAGGTGACTGAGCTGGAAAAATTGCTAGAGCACCCATTTACAGTGACTAAAAAATTACAAGCAGAGGACTTAACTCCAGGTATTTTCTTAAAGGAATGGAAGAACCTGATGTTTCGCCTGTCCCAAAGAGGAGGGTTAATTGCAAGTGGCATTGCTACATCAATGAAACGGAGAGCGGAGCTACTATTACAAAATAACATTCTTTTGGCAGCTGTTTATGTAGACCCAATGCATCGGATTCTTCTAGATGATCAACAGCTAACTAAAGGAAAAGAAGCTCTGTTTGAAATAGCAGTAAGGATGAAAGGGTTGCAGAACAGTCAGGAAGAACAAGAAGAATTTGGTCGTCCTGCCACATCTTCACCCTCATCAACTGATGAATTTAATTTCGAAAAATATTTGGACCACAAGGACTGTGCAAAGCGTTCCCGCATAGAAGAGTCATCCCCATCAAAGAACACAGCCAGTACATTTCAGCAGAATTTTTCATGTGCACTAAAAGAAATTGAGAAATTTGACCGTTCATCAAAAATAACAGTGCAACAAGCGATTCCTCTGTATCCTGACATTGTCAGAGATGTTGCCCGAGTGGTTACTGCTTTGCCACCAACCCAAGTTAGTGTAGAGAGGTTGTTCTCTGCTCTCAAAATAATTAGATCAGATTTGAGGTTTGAGGGCATCCAAGAAGCAGGATCTGACAGAGGCAATACTTTTTCTGAGGACACATTTATAGGTTTCTTCTTATTAACTGCATAACAGTGTTTATTGCATATTTACTTACAAGAGTTTATAAAAGTTTATAAAAGTTATTTGCTATATTCTAATTGTATTCTAATAAATATAGTTTTTGCTCTAAGTGGTCTGATTACTTATATGATGGTGAGAAACTGAATAAGCACGATGTTAATATTTTACAACAGTAAATTTATTGTTACGAATTGGCCATTTATGAAGGAGTCGGAACCTGATAAAATCCAGGAGTCGGAGTCGCAACTGTGGCTTACCGACTCCACAGCCCTGCTTTGAACCCCCAGGTGCTTCACAAATTGATCCGTAAAAATGAAAAAGTACTTCTTTTTCACAGAAAATTTTTTAGCCTCAATTTTTTCATTTTAACATGGGCAACAGGATAAAATGGATCCTAAAATGTGTTGGGCAATTTCTACTGAGTACAACGATACCTCACATGTGGGGGTAAACCACTGTTTGTGCACACTGCAAGGTTCGGAACAGAAGGAGCGCCATTTGACTTTTTGAATGAAAAATTAGCTCCAATTGTTAGCGGACACCATGTCGCGTTTGCAGAGGCCCTGATGTGCCTAAACAGTGGAAACCCCCCACATGTGACCCCATTTTGGAAACTAGACCCACCAAGGAACTTATCTAGATGTGTGGCGAGCACTTTGAACCCCCAAGTGCTTCACAGAAGAACGCAGAGCCGTGAAAATAAAAAATAATTTTTCTTTCCTCAAAATTTTTTTAGCAAGCAATTTTTTATTTTCACAAGGGTAACAGGAAACCCCCCACAAATGACCACATTTTGGAAACTAGACCCCCTAAGGAACTTATCTAGATGTGTGGTGAGCACTTTTATCCCCTAAGTGCTTCATAGAAGTTTATAACGGCCGGACGTGAAGATAAAAAATCATATTTTTACTCGGACTCCCATGACAGCACGACGAGAGAGGGGATCCGCCCATCAGGAACAGGAAACCTACAGATACAAAAGGGCGGCACCTCTCCCCTGCATCAGTTGGTTTCCTGTTCCTGAAAGGACGGGTGCCTACAGATGAATCTTAAAGGAGCCCAGGCCGGCCGGCCGAATCCGGTAGCGAGGGGGTCTCCTACCTTGGCCGGTGCGGAGATCCCTGGAGACGCCACGGTGGTCCTTGCTGGACTGCACGTCGGTGGCGTTCGCAGCAGGGAGCGGAGTCCGGAGGATTTCCTGCCTCCATCAGCGTCAGCGCCGGTAAGTATCTCCCATTGGCGGTGCAGCGGTGCATGCATGCGGGGTGCCGGCGTCAGGACTGTGTGGGTGACACCCGGAGCGCTGCGATCCGTCCCCGGTGTCCTGCATCAGTCTCAGCGTGTGCTGGAGCGTTTCCGGGTGCGGTGACGTGGGGAGCGGAGTTAGTAGCCGCTTCCGGGTCGCCGGATGTCTGCGCATGCGCGGTCAATCCAAAATGGCGGCGCCCATCGCATCCTGAATGCCGGTTTTCCCAAAGGCTTCCTACCCTCCCTGCTGTGTCCTGGGCCAATAGGGATAGCGCTGGCCTATCTGCTGACCGGATCCAAGGGGGATTTAAGCAGGTGACGACTTTAGAACCCTGCTTTTGGCCGCAATTCGTCATGGAGAGCGGTTGTGAGCAGCAGCAGCTGCTGGATGATGTGCGTCAGAAGCCCAAGGAGAAGGACAGAAGCGACCAGTCCAGTCGTAAAAGCTCATCCGGGCAGGGATCCAGAGCTTCGACTAGGAAAGAACCCCCTTGTATTCCGGTACTTTACTTTGGCGCACGGGTAAGTGATCTACGTGAAAGTTCACTCTGTGACGCGGGCCCCTTATACTTTATCGTTCTAGGGGAAGAAGAGTGCGGACAAGTCAAAACATAAGGAGTGTGCCCTCTGTGGAGTCCCCTTACCAGACTCTTGTCCCAAAAAATTATGTGCCCCCTGTATTCAACAGACGGTGAGGTCTACAAGAGTGGTTGGGTGGAAGTGACATTAGGTCAGATAGTAGTTATCACCTATATTGTCCTCCCCTAGGTAGCGGAAGAGTCTGTGAGTGCGGCAAACCTGAAGGAGATGATCCGTTTGGAAGTAAGGGAATCCCTACGGTCCCTATCCCAAGCGGGAGGTTCAAAACGTAGGACCCCCCTGGACTCTAATTCTTCGGAGGAAGAAAGAGAAGAGGGTGCCTATCACTCTAGTCCTTCCTCCTCTTCCTCAGATGAGGAGTCTGGACGATTCTGTCTACCCCTGGATAGGATTGACAAAGTGGTCAAGTCAGTTAGAGGCACAATGGGTATAGAAGAACCCAAGCCGCAGCCCTCAAAACAGGAGATGATGTTCAGCAGATTGGATCGTAAAAAACATAGATCTTTTCCGGTGAACGAGAAGATCCAAGACTTGATCCTCCGGGAATGGAAGAAACCGGAAAAGAAGGGTTCCTTACCGCCAGCATTAAAACGCAGGTACCCTTTTGATGATCCGGTTGTGGAGACATGGGATAAAGCCCCTAAGTTGGATGCGGCGGTGGCAAAAGCATCAAAGAAAGCCTCGTTGCCATTTGAGGATATGGGGACCCTCAAGGACCCCCTTGACAGGAAGGCAGATACTTTCCTTAAAGGTACCTGGGAGACGGCGGCTGGATCTCTCAGACTAGCAGTTGCCGCGACATGTACAGCCAGGTCTTTAATGGTCTGGCTGGATCAGTTAGAGTCCCAGCTCAAGGAGGGAGCTTCCAGAGATACTATTCTGAAGGCTCTACCAACAATTCAGAATGCTGCAGCCTTTCTGTCGGACGCATCTGTGGACTCAGTCAGAATGGCGGCTAGAGCGGCAGGACTCTCCAACGCGGCTCGTAGAGCCTTATGGTTGAAGTGCTGGTCAGGCGACATTCAATCCAGAACTAAACTCTGCGCCATCCCGTGTAAAGGAGAGTATCTCTTTGGTCCAACTCTGGATGAGTTGCTGGAGAAAGCGGGGGATGACCAGAAGAAATTTCCTAATCTGTCTTCAGCATCCTACCGTCGGCCCTTCAATAGAAGGAGATTTGGTCGCGGAAAGAAACGCGGGACCTCACCCTCTAGAGAGAGTTTTAGATGGGAGGATAGACGCGGAAGAGGTACGGGCTACATGTTTCGCCGTTCCTCAAAAGAACAGAAAAAAACGGACCAATGACTAGCAATCCCTGTGGGGGGTAGACTGTCAGCATTCTCCTCAGCATGGTTTGACATTACGAACAGTAAATGGGTCCGAGGCATTATAGCAAAAGGTCTAAGGCTTGACTTCGATCACTGGCCTTGAGATAAATTTAAATTAAACCCTTTACGTTCCTCCCCCCTTGAACAAGCAGCCCTGGAAGCAGAGGTCATGAACTTATGCTCCAAAAATGTTTTGATCGAAATCCCAGAATCAGAAAGAGGAAGGGGATTTTACTCTCCTCTTTTTCTGATCAAGAAGCCAGACAGATCGTTTAGAACGATCATAAATCTCAAGGGCCTTAATGAGTTTCTGGTCAATGAATCGTTCAAAATGGAAACAATCAGTTCAGCAATAAAAATGTTGTTTAAACACTGCTTCATGGTAGTTGTGGATTTAAAGGATGCATACTATCATGTTCCGATACATGAAGACTTCCAGAGATTCCTGAGAGTAGCTGTGTCAATGGGGGGACAAATTCGTCATTTCCAGTTCAGAGCTCTTCCCTTTGGCTTATCAGCGGCTCCTAGGGTATTTACAAAGTTAGTGGCCGAAGTCATGGCGCACTTACGAGAGTCTGACATCCTGATTGTCCCCTATTTGGATGATTTCCTTATAGTAGGGAGTTCAGCAGACCATTGCCTTTCACAACTAGAAACAACCACAACCAAACTTGAGCATCTGGGGTGGATCGTAAATTATGAAAAATCCCGATTACAGCCCCAAAAAATACAGATTCTTAGGGCTGTTGTTAAATTCAGAAACTCAACAGTGTTGTCTTCCGCCCGACAAGTTGTTACACATCCAACAGGTGTCTAGGGCAATTGATAAACCATCCATGACCCTTAGACAGGCTATGTCACTGTTAGGATCTCTAACCTCATGCATTCCTGCTGTCCGTTGGGCCCAATTTCACACCAGACCTTTACAATCCGAGGTACTGGTTAATGATAGAGTTTTACAAGGGTCTTTGCAGAGTCAGATTACTTTAGGTCCAGAAGCTCTTACATCTCTTAGATGGTGGCTAAACAATGACAATTTATCGGCGGGAGTTCCCTGGGTGACACAGGTGACACGTATTGTAACAACAGACGCTAGCCCTTCGGGTTGGGGAGCACACATGGATGACATGATAGTTCAGGGTCTATGGGACCCCCTAACATCAGCCTCCTCCAACCAAAGAGAGTTAATGGCAATTGAACTTTCAGTTAAAAAATTCCTCATATATCTGCAGGGTCACCATGTCAAGATCCTCTCGGACAACCAGGTGGCGGTCGCATACATAAATCACCAGGGTGGAACTCATTCCGAATCACTGATGAGAGTGGCGGATCGTCTATTCCAGACAGCGGAGAACCATTTTCTATCTTTAACCGCACTGCATAGAAGAGGAAAAGAAAATGTGAAAGCGGACTTTCTAAGCCGCAACACCTTAAGACAAGGGGAGTGGTCTCTAAACAGTCTCGTGTTCAACCAGACCAGATTGTCCACAAATGGGGACATCCAGAGGTGGATTTATTTGCCACCAGGGACAACCGAAAGACAATAAAATTCTGTTCCCTAAATCCCAGGGAGAATCCTCTGGCGGTAGACGCCTTTCTGATCAATTGGGATTTTCAGCTGGCGTATGCGTTCCCCTCGCTAGGCCTGATACCTCTGGTAATCAGGAAAATAAGAGAAGATCGGGCAAGAGTTATATTGATTGCCCCATTCTGGCCCAGAAGGGCCTGGTTCACCTGGCTCGGGATCATGTCAGTGGAGGACCCCTGGGTGCTTCTGGACATTCCAGATTTACTCTACCAGGGTCCGATCAGCCATCCACAAGTAAAGAGTCTCCATTTGACGGCATGGAGTTTGAGAGGGCGTTACTGAAAGACAAAGGGTTCTCCCCAAATTTAATTGAGACCCTTATGAAAAGTAGGAAACAGATTACGACAACAATCTACGCTAGAACCTGGCGGTAATTCCTGGCCTCTTCTGACTTTAATTTAGAAGAGGGAATACCTATAAAACAGATCTTAGAATTCCTGCAAAAAGGCTTAGAGCTAAATCTATCCACTAGTACTCTAAAGGTACAGGTGTCGGCCCTAGGGGCCCTATTTTCCTGTAACATCGCCAATAATTATTGGATTTCAAGGTTCATTAAAGCATCTAGTAGAGCTAGACCCATACATAAGGATAGATCTATGCCTTGGGATCTCAACCTAGTCCTGTCAGCATTGACTAGAGAGCCGTTTGAACCATTACAATCAGCTTCAATTAAGGCCTTATCCCTTAAGACAGCATTTCTGGTAGCAATTACATCTGCCCGTAGGGTGGGAGACATACAAGCTCTCTCCAGGCTTCCCCCTTACACAGAGTTTCTGCCGGATAGGGTAGTCCTCAGACCAGACCTGGCCTATTTACCAAAAGTATCATCACGGTTTCACAGGTCACAGGAGATAGTTTTACCGTCTTTCCTTCCCAATCCCTCCAACCCTAATGAAGAGCTACTCCATACGTTAGACGTTAGGAGATGCCTGCTAGAATACATCTCTGTTACCGATACATGGAAGAAAGATAATGCGTTATTTTTATCTTTCCAAAGTCCTAGAAAGGGACTCAGGGTATCAAAGTACACACTAGCAAAGTGGATTAGGGAGGCTATCTCTTTGGCTTATACTGCAGGTGGGGGTCCGACTCTGCAGAATCTGAGGGCGCATTCCACCAGGGCCATGGCTACATCCTGGGCGGAAAAATCTGGAGTATCAATCGACCAGATATGTAAGGCGGCCACATGGTCATCCCTGTCCACCTTCTTTAAACACTATAGGTTGGATTTGGGGGCTTCCTCTGATCTCGCCTTCGGGTTAAGGGTGCTACAGGCCATAGTCCCTCCCTAAGGTACCTTACATCTCTGTAATTCTCTCGTCGTGCTGTCATGGGAGTCCGAGTAAAGCATTAAGCTACCTTCGGGTAGCGGCATTTCTCGGAGGCCCATGACAGCACCCTTAGTTCCCTCCCTATTCACGTGGGGGTTGCACCTCCTATAATGTATATATCTCACGTATGATACCCAGTTCCAATATATTGGTTAAAATTTTGTATATAAACTGTATATAATGTGTATTTTTGCGTGCCACTAACCGCGGTAGTCCTCTCAAGGCTCTGAAATACCACTGATGCAGAGGAGAGGTGCCGCCCTTTTGTATCTGTAGGTTTCCTGTTCCTGATGGGCGGATCCCCTCTCTCGTCGTGCTGTCATGGGCCTCCGAGAAATGCCGCTACCCGTAATTAGCTTAATGCTTTTCCACAAACATGATCGTTTAGTCCCCAATTTTTTATTTTCACAAGGCTAACAGAAGAAATTGGACCCCAAAAGTTGTTGTCCAGTTTGTCTTGAGTACGCCGATACACCATATGTATGGGTAAACCACTGTTTGGGCGCACATCGGCGCTCGGAAGGGAAGTAGTGACGATTTGGAATGCAGACTTTGATAGAATGGTCTGCGGGCGTCATGTTACGTTTGCAGAGCCCCTGATGTGCCTAAACAGTAGCAACCCCCCACAAGTGACCCCATTTTGGAAACTAGACCCCCCAAGGAACTTATCTAGATGTGTAGTGAGCACTTTTTACCCCAAGTGCTTCACAGAAGTTTATAACACAGCCGTGAAAATAAAAAATCTTTTTGTTTTCCTCAAAAATGATTTTTTTTGTCCGCAATTGTTAATTTTCACAAGGGTAACAGGAGAAATTGGACCCCAAAAGTTGTTGTCCAGTTTGTCCTGAGTACGCTGGTTCCCCATATGTGGGGGTAAACCACTATTTGGGCACACGTCGGGGCTCGGAAGGGAAGTAGTGACGTTTTGAAATGCAGACTTTGATGGAATGGTCTGCGGGCGTCACGTTGCTTTTGCAGAGCCCCCTGATGTGCCTAAACAGTAGAAACCCCCCACAAGTGACCCCATTTTGGAAAATAGACCCCCCCCTAGGAACTTATCTAGATGTGTGGTGAGCACTTTGAACTCCCAAGTGCTTAACAGAATTTTATAACGTAGAGCCTTGAAAATAAAAAATCACTTTATTTCCCCACAAAAATACATTTTTAACCCCCAATTTTTTATTTTCCCAAGGGTAACAGGAGAAATTAGACCCCCAAAGTCGTTGTGCAATTTTTCCTGAGTACGCTTATGCCCATATGTTTGGGTAAACCAGTCTTTGGGCACACGTCGGGGCTCGGAAGGGAGGGAGCACCATTTGACTTTTTGAACGCAAGATTGGCTGGAATCAACGGTGGCGCCATGTTGCATTTGGGACCCCCTGATGTGCCTAAACAGTTTAAACCCCTCAATTCTAACCCCAACACACCCCTAATCCCAAACCTAACCATAACCCTAATCACAACCCTAAGCTTAACCCTAACCACAACCCTATCCCCAACACACCCCTAATCCCTAACCATAACCACAAGCCTAACCCTAACCCCAACACACCCCTTAACCTTAATTCCAACCCCAACTCTAATCCCACACCTAACTCTTAATTCCAACCCTAACCCTACGGCTATGTGCCCACGTTGCGGATTTGTGTGCAGATTTTTCCGCACCGTTTTAAAAAAATCTGCACGTAAAACACACTGCATTTTACCTGCGGATTTCCTGCGGTCTTACACCTGCGGATTCCTATTGAGGAGCAGGTGTAAAAGGCTGCAAAATCCGCATGACATACTGCGGAAAATACAACTCAGCGTTTCCGCGTGGTATTTTCTGAACCATGGGCACAGCGGATCTGGTTTACGTGGTACTGTACAATGCATGGAAAACTGCTGCGAATCTGCAGCGGCCAATCTGCACCGTGTGCACATACCCTAATTGCAACCCTAACCCTAGCCATAACCCTAACCCTAGTGGAAAAATAAAAATAAAGATTTTATTTACTTTATTATTTTCCCTACCTGTGGGGGTGATAAAGGGGGGTTATTTACTATTTTTTTGATTTTGATCACTGTGATAGGTTGTATCACAGTGATGAAAATGTACCGGCATTGAATGAATGAATCTGCCGGCCGGCAGATTCTGTGGGCGCACTGCGCATGCGCCCGCCATTTTGGAAGATGGCAGCGCCCATCGCTGAAGACCGCCGGCACCGGAAGGGACGCCAGGACTCGGGAGGCACAGAAGGGGTAAGATCGGACAGGTGGGTGGTCGGAGGACAGGACGGAGGGGAGAGGAGGGCTAGCGGCAGATCACTGCTGTCAGTCGGTGGCGGGGGTGAATCGGGGTCTCCAGCCATGGTCGATGATATTGCAGCATCGGCCATGGCTGGATTGTAATTCAGCAGTTTGACTGGTGAAATATTACAAATTGCTCTGATTGGCTGTTTCACTTTCAACAGCCAATCAGAGCGATCATAGCCACATGGGGGCAAAGCCCCCCCCCCCGGGCCGAAGTACCACTCCCCCTGCCCCTGCAGATCGGGTGGTATTTTAGTTAACCCTTTTACCCGATCTGCAGGAACGTGATCCTGCCATTACGCCACATAGGCGTCTCAGGTCAGATTGGCACCGACTTTCATGACACCTACTTGGCGTCACAGGTCGGGCAGGAGTTAATATGCAGTAAAGGCTACGCAGACAGCTGCGGGTTGACATTCATAGCCTGGGAAAGGGCCATGGGTATTACCCCCTTCCCAGGCTACAAATATTGGCCCCCGGCCGTCGGCTTTCCCTCCCTGGCGCAGAGTGATTCCGGATGTGTTCATTGCACACATCCGGAATCTCCGCACCCTATACATAGGACCCTGTGATTAACCTTGCGGCAACAGAGCGTCGTCACAAGGTAAACAGACATGCTGCGTTCTAAAAAGACGCTCCTCATGTCCGTAAACGCAGGGCCGCTGGGTGCGTGTTCGCACGCATAGTGGAGACGGGATTTCATAAAATCCCCTCCACTATGCGGTAACATCCGGACTTTGCGGGTTGAACGCTGCGGTTGTACTCCGCATCCAATCCGCAGCTAATCCAGATGTAATCCGGTCCGTGGACACATACCCTACACTATCCATACATCTATCCATAGATATATCTATCCATATATACACTGTGTTCCAAATTATTATGCAAATTGGATTTAAGTGTGATAAAGATTTAATTGTTTTATTTTTCAAATAAACTCATGGATGGTATTGTGTCTCAGGGCTCAATGGATCACTGAAATCAATCTTAAACACATGGGATAATTAGTTTTCCAGGTGATTCTAATTAAAGGAAAACTACTTAAAAATGATGTTCCACATTAATAAGCAGGTCACAGTTTTCAAGTAACATGGGAAATAAAAAGGATCTCTCTGCTGCTGAAAAGCATCAAATAGTGCAATGCCTTGGTGAAGGGATGAAAACATTAGAAATTTCCCAAAAACTTAAGCGTGATCATCGTACTGTTAAGAGATTTGTGGTTGTATCTGAGCACAGATGTGTTTGTGCTGATAAAGGCAGAAAGAGGAAGATTTCAGCCAGGCAAGTTCATCGGATTAAGAGTGCAGCTGCTAAAAAGCCTTTACAAAGTAGCAAACAGATATTTGAAGCTGCTGGTGCCTCTGGAGTCCCTCGAACCTCAAGGTGTAGGCTCCTTCAAAGGCTTCCTGTGGTGCATAAACCTACTATTCGGCCACACTTAAATAGTGTTCACAAGCAGAAATGGTTGCATTGGGCCCACACATACATGAAAACTAATTTCCAAACATTTTAGTTTACTGATAAGTGTTGAGCAACCCTGGATGGTCCAAATGGATCGAGTAGTGGATGGTTGGTGTATGGCCACCATGTCCCAACAAGGCTGCATCAAGAGCAAGGAGGTGGAGGAGTCATGTTTTGGGCCGAAATCATGGAGAAACAGCTGGTAAGGCCCTTTAACCCCTTAACCCCCGAGGGTGGTTTGCACGTTAATGACCGGGCCAATTTTTACAATTCTGACCACTGTCCCTTTATGAGGTTATAACTCTGGAACGCTTCAACGGATCTTGGTGATTCTGACATTGTTTTCTCGTGACATATTGTACTTCATGATAGTGGTCAAATTTATTCGA
Source organism: Ranitomeya variabilis (assembly GCF_051348905.1). Classification (NCBI taxonomy): domain Eukaryota; kingdom Metazoa; phylum Chordata; class Amphibia; order Anura; family Dendrobatidae; genus Ranitomeya; species Ranitomeya variabilis. Next base: position 299,561,467 of record NC_135234.1, on the reverse strand, counting down.
TATAACTTGCGTTTATTTGTGAAAAAAACGGATATTTGGTGAAAATTTTGAAAATTTCGCAATTTTCCAACTTCGAATTTTTATGCCCTTAAATCACAGAGATATGTCACGCAAAATACTTAATAAGTAACATTTCCCACATGTCTACTTTACATCAGCACAATTTTTGAACCAAATTTTTTTTGTTAGGGAGTTATAAGGGTTAAAACACCATTTTTTTTTTAGGGACCACATCTCATTTGAAGTCATTTTGAGGGGTCTATATGATAGAAAATAACCAAGTGTGACACCATTCTAAAAACTGCACCCCTCAAGGTGCTCAAAACCACATTCAAGAAGTTTATTAACCCTTCAGGTGTTTCACAGGAATTTTTGGAATGTTTAAATAAAAATGAACATTTAACTTTTTCACACACAATTTATATCAGCTCCAATTTGTTTTATTTTACCAAGGGTAACAGGAGAAAATGGACCCCAAAAGTTGTTGTACAATTTGTCCTGAGTACGCTGATAGCCCATATGTGGGGGTAAACCACTGTTTGGGCGCATGGCAGAGCTCGGAAGGAAAGGAGCGCCATTTTACTTTTCAATGCAAAATTGACTGGAATTGAGATGGGACACCATGTTGCGTTTGGAGAGCCGCTGATGTGCCTAAACATTGAAACCCCCCACAAGTGACACCATTTTGGAAAGTAGACCCCCTAAGGAACTTATCTAGATGTGTGGTGAGCACTTTGACCCACCAAGTGCTTCACAGAAGTTTATAATGCAGAGCCGTAAAAATAAAAAATCATATTTTTTCACAAAAATGATATTTTCACCCCCAATTTTTTGTTTTCCCAAGGGTAAGAGAAGAAATTGGACCCTAAAAGTTGTTGTGCAATTTGTCCTGAATACGCTGATACCCCATATGTGGGGGTAAACCACTGTTTGGGCGCATGGGAGAGCTCGGAAGGGAAGGAGCGCTGTTTGACTTTTCAATGCAAAATTGACTGGAATTGAGATGGGACACCATGTCACGTTTGGAGAGCCCCTGATGTGCCTAAACATTAAAACCCCCCACAAGTGACACCATTTTGGAATGTAGACCCCCTAAGGAACTTATCTAGATGTGTTTTGAGAGCTTTGAACCCCCAAGTGTTTCACTACAGTTTATAACGCAGAGCCGTGAAAATAAAAATTATTTTTTTCTTTTTCAGAAAAATGATTTTTTAGCCCCCAGTTTTGTATTTTCACAAGGGTAACAGGATAAATTGGACCCTAAAAGTTGTTGTCCAATTTGTCCTGAGTACGCTGATACCCGATATGTGGGGGTAAACGACTGTTTGGGCGCATGGCAGAGCTCGGAATGGAAGGAGCGCCATTTGGAATGCAGACTTAGATGGATTGGTCTGCAGGCGTCACGTTGCATTTGCAGAGCCCCTGATGTACCCAAACAGTAGACATCCCCCACAAGTGACCCCATATTGGAAACTAGACCTCCCAAGGAACTTATCTAGATGTGTTGTGAGAACTTTGAACCCCCAAATGTTTCACTACAGTTTACAACGCAGAGCCGTGAAAATAAAAAATCCTTTTTTTCCCCACAAAAATTATTTTTAGCCCCCCAAATTTTTATTTTCCCAAGGATAACAAGAGAACTTCGACCCCAAAAGTTGTTGTCCAATTTGTCCCAAGTACGCTGATACCCCATATGTTGGGGTAAACCCCTGTTTGGGCGCACGGGAGAGCGCGGAAGGGAAGGAGCACTGTTTTACTTTTTCAACGCAGAATTGGCTGGAATTGAGATCGGACGCCATGTCGCGTTTGGAGAGCCCCTGATTTGCCTAAACAGTGGAAACTCCCCAATTCTACCTGAAACCCTAATCCAAACATACTCCTAACCCTAATCCCAACGGTAACCCTAACCACACCCCTAACCCTGACACACCCCTAACTCTATGGAGGTTGTCTCTTTGCCCTAATGGGGAACAGGAAACACAGAGAGGTTAAAAGGACCTCCCACCTCCCACTTGCCAGTGTCTTTCCTGTTCCCCATGGGACAGGGAGAGGTTTTCCATGTGCTGTAGTGGCCGGCGGCTACGGTACCTTCTCAGGCTCTGCCTGTATAGCCGGGCAGCAGACGGTCGCTCTCAGCCTCCCTCTTTTCGCTGCTCCCGTCGTCCTGCTTGCAGGTGCCTCGGGACCCCCTCCCGGCCTTCCCGCGCCCCCACAAGCCCTGACCGGGCTCCTCCTGGAGCTGCCCGGCGTTCTCCTCCTCCATGCTGTCGGCTCGGCGTTCCGGAAGTGACGTCAGTGGCTCTCGCACGTCACTTCCGGTTTCCCCATACACTGAGAAGCCGGTACTTCCGGGTTTCGCTGGCCGGCGTGTCGGACCTCAGAGCTCCCTCACTTGGATCCTGGAGGGGGAGGGGGATGACTAATCGCTGGAGGCAGGTGCTAGGACGGCGTCCATAAAAACCTGCTGAACCACCAATGAGGTAAGGCTATTTCCCCCAGTATGGATGGTTCTTTGTGCCCTGCGTCTGCGGAGCCCAGCGCCACCCCTGCCTCTGTGAGTGTTTGCAGGGATGGGATCCGGGAGGAGTGTAGTTAGGGGTTAGAAATCCTCACCCCTCTCTCTTCCTCTGTATATTTCAGGGAGAAAAACCTGCCCCTAAAGGCGCCTATAGGAAGAAGTGCCCTGTCTGTTCCATTAAATGCCCTCCTAATTGGGATAAGACACTCTGCCAGCCATGTACTGACAGAATAATTAAAGCTGAGCAGCCATCACTGTTGGATGAGATTCGCTCACTAGTAAAACAGGAGGTACAATCTTCCCTGGCAGCTTTTACACCTCCACCCCCACCTCCGCAACCGCAACCTCATTCCCCGGCTAAGAAGAGGAAAATCCAGGTTGTTGAATCTGACTCTGATTCGGACCTCTCTCATGCCTCATCTGTTGGCTGGGAGGATCCGGTTTCACCTAAAGCTGAGGTCAGGAAATACCTTTTTTCCTCAGACTATATTGAGGATCTAGTCTCTGCTGTCCGTAACACCATGGGACTAGAAGAGGAACCTGTACCGCAGTCTATACAGGATCAGATGTTTGGTGGTCTTTCATCAGAAAAGAGAGTGGGCTTCCCAGTTCATGCTAACATTGTCAGTATGATTAATCAGGAATGGGATCTACCTGAGAAGCGTCTCAGTACCCCTTCAGAAATTAAGCATAGAGGATGATCTTATTAAATTGAACATTCCCAAGGTCGATGTGCAGGTGGCTAGGGTCGGCAAGAGAACTGCGCTCCCCTTTGAGGATTCTTCTCAATTGAAGGATCCCATGGATAGGAAAATTGAAAGTCTCCTCAGGAAATCATGGGAAACTTCTACGTCTGTCCTTAAGGCTAACGTCGCCTCCACCTGTGTGGCTAGAGCCCTCTCCTGCTGGCTTGAGAAATTAGAAAATCATATATCTCAAGGTACCTCAAGAGGCGAGATATTGGATTCCCTCCCCATTCTGCATAAAGCTGCAGGGTTTTTGGCGGACGCTTCTCTGGAATCTGTAAGAGTCGCCGCCAGATCCCTTGTACTTTCTAACTCTGCCAGAAGAGCTCTCTGGCTCAAGCTATGGAGTGGGTATATCACCTCTAAGGCTAAGCTCTGCGCCATACCCTTTAAAGGGGATTACGTTTTTGGTCCAGCCCTAGACGATATTCTCGATAAGGCTACCGACAAAAAGAAAGCGCTCCCGGAACAAAAGCAGCCCAGAAAATGGTTTTTTCGTGGCCCACAACCTCAGCCCTCTCAAACAAGAGGTAAAGGTAAAACCGGCAGGTGGAGCTATACGCAAAGGGCAGGGGAAAAAATATTTTCGTCCCGCAACAGCAGCAGCAGCAGTCCCAACAGGACAAACAATGACTCCGACCCGGTGGGGGGAAGACTCTCGAAATATGTGGGTCAGTGGGAGAATATCACCAGTTCCCACTGGGTCCTCAACGTCATCAAGGAGGGCCTTTTAATAGAGTTAATTTCTCCCCCCCCCCCCCTCAGGGTCTAAAGATCACTACCCTTCCAACATCAAGGGATCGCAGTCTGTTGTCCTTGGGTCTCAAGGATCTTGTAAGATCAAATGTAATATCCCCAGTCCCACAATCAGAATGGGGAAAGGGACATTACTCCCGACTTTTCCTGGGTCCCAAACCTTCAGGAGACGTCCGAATTATTATAAACTTAAAGGGTCTGAATCAGCATGTGAAATATCGCAAGTTCAAAATGGAGTCTGTAAGATCTGCGATCCCTCTGATACAACATCACTCTTTTATGGCAACCATCAACCTCAAGGATGCGTATTTCCACATTCCTATTCACCCGAGACACAAAAAATATCTCAGGTTTGCGATACAGGGGAGTCATCGGGTGGAGCACTATCAGTTTGGAGTCCTTCCCTTCGGCGTTTCATCAGCACCGAGGCTGTTCTCCAAAGTGATGGCAGAAGTAGTGTCATTCATCCAGAAACAAGGTGTTTGCATAGTGCCCTATCTGGACGATCTTTTGATAGTAGCTTCCACCGAGGTAACCCTGATATCCCATGTCTCTACCACCCTAGAGATTCTGAGATCCCTAGGTTGGATTCCAAACCTAGAAAAATCTCAGCTTCAACCTGCAAAAACCAGGAGATTTCTGGGAGTAATTCTGGACTCAGCAAAACAAATGTCCTTCCTCCCAGACGATCACAGACTTCCCTTAGTAACAAAGATCAGGAAGTTCAAAGAGATGAGGTCTCCTACCCTACGAGAAGGAATGTCGCTGTTGGGCTCCATGACAGCCTGCATACAATCGGTAGCTTGGGCTCAAGCTCACTCAAGGACCCTCCAAGCCCACATTCTAGGCAATTGGGATGGTCGACCTGGTACTCTTACCAAGAGGATCCACACTCCGGGCAGAGTGAAAGCTTCCTTAACATGGTGGATGAATCCAGGAACCTTCTGAGAGGTGTATGCTGGATTCAGTCCCCTCTAACCACGATCAAAACAGATGCCAGCAAGAGGGGCTGGGGAGCCATAGTAAACCACGTCCCCTATCAAGGTCATTGGAGCCAGTCGATCACCGAGAAATCGTTAAACTTCAGGGAGCTCAAAGCCGTGGAAGAGACCCTATTAGCGGCGTCATCAGATTTCTGGACAACATGTTCAGATATACTCGGACAACATGACCACGGTGGCTCATATCAGGCACCAGGGCAGTACAAGGACCCTCAGTCTAAAAAAGATCTGCGCTCGAATCTTTTCCTGGGCCGAAAAACATTTACTGTCCCTGACGGCAATCCACCTGAAGGGTACTACAAATATTCAGGCGGACTACCAAAGCCGCCAGGATATTCATCCTGGCGAATGGAGCCTGGATCTTCAAACATTCAACATGTTGGTACACAAATGGGGTCATCCAGACGTCGACCTCTTTGCCTCTCACCAGAACGCAAAAGTCGAAACCTTTTTTTCCTTGAACCCAAGAGGCAATCCCAGGGGGGTTGGATGCTCTAACCCAAGACTGGCAGTTTCACCTGGCTTACGCGTTCCCGCCAATCCCAATTCTTGCCAAGGTTCTACGGAAGATACGTCTAGAAAGGACTCCGACTATTCTGATAGCTCTGTTGTGGCCCAAAAGAAGTTGGTTCAACTTAATTATCCAACTACAAGTGGATGGACCGGTGATGTTACCAATAAAGCACAATCTTCTTTCTCAGGGTCCCATTCTCCACTCAGACCCTCAGAAGTGGAGCTTGGCGGCGTGGTTGCTGAAGCCCAGGTATTAAGAGCTAATGGACTATCAATCCCCGTCATAGCTACTCTCCAAAAATCAAGAAATCCGGTAACCAACGCCATCTACAATAAAATCTGGAAAAAGTTTTCTTCATTCTGTCTACCTAACCTTCCAGACCCTCTCAAGCCTAATATACCCATCATTTTGGATTTTTTACAAAAAGGCTTAGAAATAGGTCTCAGCCCCAGTACCCTCAAGGTCCAGGTCTCTGCACTTAGCTCGGTTTTTGACCAAGATTTAGCGGGTCATCGCTGGATTAAAAGGTTTATGACATCAGCTACTAGAATGAATCCTAGAAAACAGATCATAGTTCCCCCATGGGATCTCAATGTAGTACTCCAAGGTCTGACAGGTCCACCCTTTGAACCACTATCTTCTTGTTCTCCACAAAATCTAGCCTACAAAACTGTGTTTTTGGTAGCCATTACTTCAGCTAGAAGGATTGGTGAATTACAGGCCTTGTCTATACGAGAACCTTATCTTCTAGTAAGAGATGATTCAATTGTGCTTCGTCTTGATCCTTCCTTTCTTCCGAAGGTTATCTCTGACTTTCATCGTTCTCAAGAGATCTTCCTACCAACCTTTTGCCACAATTCAGCAAACTTGGAAGAAAGAAGATTCAGCACCTTGGATGTCCGGCGTATTCTTTTACAGTACTTGGACCAGAACCGTGCGCTTAGAATTGATCATAACCTATTTGTCCATCTCTCAGGACAAAACAAGGGGAAAAAGGTAGCCAAAAGTACCATCGCTACATGGATTAAGAAAGCTATAACGGAAGCCTACCTCGCTCAAAACAAATTGCCTCCAGTAGGGATCAAAGCCCACTCAACCAGATCTACATCGGTTTCCTGGGCAGAAAGAGCAGGCGCATCTCCGGAGCAGATTTGCAGGGCAGCAACGTGGTCTTCACTCCATACCTTCTCTAAGCATTACAGACTAGACGTATTGTCCAATAAGGACTTAGCCTTCGGCCGTAAAGTACTCCAGGCCGTTGTCCCTCCCTAGTGCCAAATTAGTTGGTATTCCTCCATATGCCGTCGTGGAAGGTGACTAGAGAAAATAGAATTATTCTTACCGTTAATTCGGTTTCTAGGAACCTTCCACGACGGCACTAATTTCCCACCCGATATATATTCCTGGATTAGTTCTGGGATTTTGAAGGTAAACCAGTGCTATGGTCTCAGTTGTAAGTCACTGGCAAGTGGGAGGTGGGAGGTCCTTTTAACCTCTCTGTTTCCTGTTCCCCATTAGGGCAAAGAGACAACCTCCATATGCCGTCGTGGAAGGTTCCTAGAAACCGAATTAACGGTAAGAATAATTCTATTTTTTGATCGCGTGTTATTCCACTTTTTGTTCGGCGGTATGATAATAAAGCGTTGTTTTTTGGCTCTTTTTTTTTTTCCTTTTCTTACAGGGTTCACTGAAGGGGTTAACTAGTGGGACAGTTTTATAGGTTGGGTCATTACGGATGCGGCGATACTAAATGTGTACTTTTATTGTTTTTTTTGTTTTTTTTTAGATAAAGAAATGTATTTATGGGAATAATATATATATTTTTTCTTTATTTAGGAATTTATTTATTTATTTTTTTTACACATGTGGAAATTTTTTTTTTTACTTTGCCCCAGGGGGGGACATCACAGATCGCCGATCTGACAGTTTGCACAGCACTCTGCAGGACCCGGATGCAGCCCCGCAGCCATTTTGGATCCGGGGACTGCAGGGAGGAGACGCTCGGTACAAGGTGAGTACATTGCCTTGTACCGATCGTCTCAGGGAAGCACGCAGGGAGGGGGCTCCCTGCGTGCTTCCCTGTACCGCCGGTACACCGCGATCATGTTTGATCGCGGTGTGCCGGGGGTTAATGTGCCGGGGGTGGTCCGTGACCGCTCCTGGCACATAGTGCCGGATGTCAGCTGCGATAGGCATATGACGTACGCATATGATGTACTATCCCGTCACTGGGAATTAAGTCCCAGGTCACCTTGACGGGATAGTACGTCATATGGGATTAAGGGGTTAAGGTTCCTGAAGGTGTGAAAATGACCTCTGCAAAGTATATAGAGTTTCTGACTGACAACTTTCCTCCATGGTATAAAAAGCAGAAATGTGCCTTCAGGAGCAAAATCATCTTCATGCATGACAATGCACCATCTCATGCTGCAAAGAATACCTCTGAGTTATTGGCTGCTATGGGCTTAAAAGGAGATAAACTCATGGTGTGGCCACCATCTTCTCCTGACCTCAACCCTATAGAGAACCTTTGGAGTATCATCAAGCAAAAGATCTATGAGGGTGGTAGGCAGTTCACATCAAAACAGCAGCTCTGGGAGGCTATTCTGACTTCATGCAAAGAAATACAAGCAGAAACTCAATGGATGCAGGAATTGTGAAGGTGATATCAAAGAAGGGTTCCTATGGTAACATGTAACTTGGCCTGTTAGGATGTTTTGGAGTCAAATAGCTTTTTTTTCAGTGAATGTGACCTCCTAATGCTGCAAATTCCACAAATGAGCATTTTCAGTTCTTTAAAACATATCAAATGTTTAAAAAATCTACTGTGCCTAATAATTTGGAACAGTGCATTTTAAGTTTTTATTCATTTTGGAGATTATACTGTTATCATTGGGAGGTTTATTCAATAAAATTCGATGTATAATCTAACGGGTGATTACTTTTATTAGACTGTCATTTGCACCAACTATTTAGGAAAATCAGAGAAAAATGTCATTTGCATAATAATTTGGAACATAGTGTAGGAAAAAATGGAACAGCCCATTATTATTCTTTGGGTGCAAGGCCTTCTCTGCAATCTATGTACTTTGCAATAGTTATAATGCCATTAGAAAAAATCAGGCTGCACTCCTCCTTTAGGTGAAATTTTGTGGTTATTTATTCAGACCCACATGGCAGGCGACGTTTCGGCTCCTATGGAGCCTTTTTCAATCCAGATATATCTATAGATAGATATATGAATAGATAGATGTATGCATCTATAGATCTATCTATATGTAGATCTATCTATCCATCTCATTCCTTCTATCTATAGATTTATATGTCTGTCTGTCTATCTGTATTTGTAGTGGAGTGTGTGTTGGACAAATGTAAAAGAGGAGGTTGGACAATGACATCATAAATCTTTTTTTTTTGCTATCGCCACGACAGCAACCCTACGAGAGAGGGGATCCGCCCACCATCCGGACAGGAACCTACAGGATTTAAAGGGGCGGTCCCCCTCACCACTCCAGTTTGGGTTCCTGTCCGGACGGCGGGAGCCTGCAAGATGAACTTACCCGGGTCCGCCATGAATCTGTGCGGTATCCGTTTGGGAACGGCAGAATCGGGGGCCCGGAAGCAGCGTCGGGGGTGTCCTGCGTGCAGACCCCCCCCTCGTCTGACCATGTGGAGTGCGTCCCAGGAGTCGGGCAGTGCCGTCCTGGTCCGCAGATCGAGCGCGCGGTTCAGCGTTCTCACCGGCGCTGGTGAACCCGGAAGTAGTTGTAACACTTCCGGGGTAAGCCGGGGGAGGAGTGCTGCTGCGGATATGAAAGAGCGGCGGCTATGGAATGCGGTGTGCAGCAAAATGTCCTCAGTAGGGGATGCGGAGCACCCTCAGGGAGAGGGACCCGAACAGCGCAGCAAGAGCGGTAGCGGCCGCTCAGGAAGTAGCAGCAGAGTGGTACGGGGGCAGCTTCATGCGGGCGCCCCAGCGTCACAGAGGGATTCTTCTCCTCCAAAGCCGGTATTCACGGGATCAGCCTTATGGTGAGTGTTAACAGTACACCTGATGCTGATATGGTCCGTTATTCTGTGCTTTGTTTTAGGGAAAAAAAGACATCTAAATCTAAACATAAGCAATGTGCTCTATGCACGACTCCAATGCCTGACAGTTATACTAAAAGGCTTTGCCAGGCTTGCATCTCTCGGACCTTAGAAGAGGAAGTTCCCCTTCATTCATCAGACCTCAGAGCGGTCATCAGGGAGGAAATGTTATTCCCTTAGAGGCAGCCGCCATGAAAGGTCGGTCAGGGACATATCTCCTGGATTTAGCCCGTCCCTGCAAGAAGGTGGATGTTCCCGCTCCTCATCACCATCATCCTCAGATGAAGAGGGAAGGCCATGTTTTTCGGTTGAAAATATGGATATGTAAGTTAAAGGAGTCCGAGCAACCATGGGCGTTGCAGAGAACAGGGAACCAAGATCTGCGCATGACATAATGTTTGCGGGCTTGTGCCAGAAGTCATTCCCGGTAGTGGATACAGTTAAAACCCTTATTAAACGGGAATGGGATAAACAGGACAAAGGTTTCCTGCCGTCATCTGCAAGGAGAAGGTATCCCTTTGACGATAATGACTTGGCGGAATGGATGAAAGTCCCAAAAGTGGACGCGGCGGTGGCTTCTACATCTAAAGCTTGTACCTTGCCTCTGGAGGATGTAGGTCTTCTGAAAGATCCGTCAGATAGAAAGGCGGATATGTTCTTGAAGAAAGTGTGGGAGTCATCGGCTGGAGCATTCAAGCCGGCAATCTCTAGTACTTGTATAGCTAGATCCGTCATGGTCTGGATAACCCAGCTGGAGGAACAGTTAAAATCCAAAGTGCCTAGAGATAAGATACTGAGCTCCCTTTCGCAAATACGTGAGGGTGTGGCGTATTTGGCGGATGCATCGGTGGATTCCCTGAAACTGGCAGCCAGATCAGCAGGTCTCTCGAACGCTGCTCGTCGAGCTCTATGGCTTAAGACCTGGAAGGGGGATGCTCAGGCAAGAGCTAAACTGTGTACAATTCCGTGTAGGGGTGAGTACCTGTTTGGCTCGGTATTGGACGGTATCCTAGCTAAAGCTGAGGATAGGAAGAAGGGTTTTCCTAAAGTATTCAATCCTACCTTTAGGAATACCTTCAGGAGACGCTTCCCATACCGGAGACCTTACCAGAACCGAGACTGGGAATCAACGGAGCCGAAAAAGAAAGGTTCGGACTTTAATGCCTCATCATCTTCCTCTAGACGCAGAAGGAATTACCGTTAATACAAATCTCCTAGTAGGGGGCAGGTTGAAGCACTTCTATACTCAGTGGGCCAGAATAACTTCGAGCAATTGGGTTCTGGGTATAGTTAAGTCGGGTTTAAGATTAGAATTCCGGGAAAGACCTTCTAATTTTTATATTTTGACTGCCCCTGATTCCTTAGACCAACAGAAGGCCCTGGAAAAAGAGGTTCAGATGTTAAGACAGAAGGAGGTTATAGTAGAGGTTCCAAAACATCAGCAAGGGGAAGGGTTCTATTCCCCTTTATTTTTAATCTCCAAACCAGATGGATCCTTCCGAACCATCATAAATTTACGGAGATTGAACAAGTATCTACAATACCATGCCTTTAAAATGGAATCGATTAAAACGGCGACTAAACTTCTTTTTCCCAGATGCTATATGACAGTCCTGGATTTAAAAGATGCGTATTACCATCTGCCCATTCACAAGGATCATCAACAATTCCTCAGAATGGCGGTGCGCTTAAACGATCAGGTCAGACACTTTCAGTTTACTACAATGCCATTTGGTCTATCTATGGCACCGAGGGTGTTTATGGCACCGAGGGTGTTTACTAAGATCATTGCGGAAGTGATGGCCTATGTCAGAGAACAAGATACGTTAATTATACCCTACTTGGATGACTTTCTGGTAGTAGGAAATTCGTTTTTTCAGTGTAGGGGTCGCCTAAAGCATGTAATATCTTCCTTACAGGACTTGGGTTGGCTAGTCAATATTTAAAAATCAAGATTGGAGCCATCAACGACTCAGACTTTCTTGGGTATTCTGCTAAATTCGGAAGATCAACTGTGTTTCCTTCCGGAAGAGAAGAAGCAGACGATTGTGCACAAAGTCAGTACTGTGACAAAAAAAAAACAGATCTGACTTTGAGAGACGCTATGTCCCTTCTGGGATCCCTAACATCTTGCATACCGGCCGTCCAGTGGGCTCAATTCCACACTCGAGTATTACAAGCCCAGGTCTTGGATGCAGAGAGAAGTCTTCAGGGTCAGTTAGGCAGAAGACTCAGGCTATCCACTCTACACAGTCTGAGAGGGTGGCTAAATATGGAACATTTAGGAAAAGGGGTACACTGGAGTGTAGTACCAGACAACACGGTCACAACCGATGCCAGTCCGATAGGATGGGGAGCTCACATAGATGTTTGGACTCAAGGGCAATGGTCTCTCTTAGAGGCTCAAGAGTCCTCGAATTGGAAAGAGCTTATGGCAGTAAAAAAGGCTCTACTCAGGTGGCTACCATCTCTGCGGGATTCACATGTAAGGGTCCAGTCAGACAACACAACAGTAGTAGCATATCTCAACCATCAAGGAGGGACAAGATCACGGTCTCTAATGAACATCACTACAGACATACTCGACATAGCCGAAGCTCACTTTCGCTCTCTTTCAGCCGTGCACATTCGAGTAGAGCTCAACACGGAGGCAGATTACCTTAGCCGTCATTCTCTTCGTCAGGGAGAATGGGTTCTAAGTCGTCGGGTATTCAAACAGATAGTAGACCTGTGGGGGTTACCCGATATAGACCTGTTTGCAACGAGAGAGAACAGACAGACCAGGAAGTTTGCTTCGCTTCGGGTAGCCTGTGTAATAGACTCCCTTCAGATTCACTGGGATTTCCCTCTGGCATATGCATTTCCCCCAATGTGTCTGATCCCTATAGTCCTCAGAAAGATCAGGGAGGAGAGGGCGAGAGTGATCCTGATTGCCCCCTTTTGGCCCAGAAGGGCATGGTTCTCTGTACTCAGGGCAATGTCTGTGACCGACCCCTGGGTATTGCCGGTCAGTCCAGAGCTTCTTTCTCAGGGTCCATTCCGTTACCCCAATGTGGAATCCCTGCATCTGACGGCGTGGAATTTGAGAGGGAGTTATTGAGGAGAAAAGGGTTTTCAGAGGCTCTGATATCTACCCTTTTAAATAGCCGAAAAGAAGTTACCACTAAAATCTATTCTAAAACTTGGAAAAAGTTCCTTGCCTTCCACCAACATCCCTTTTCAGGCAAGGTTCCAATTCTGGCTATTTTGGAGTTTCTACAGAAAGGCCGTGAATTGGGCTTGGCGGTAAATACCCTTAGAGTCCAAGTATCAGCTTTGGGGGCATTATATAACAGTGATGTGGCAGGAAATAGATGGGTATCCAGATTTATTAAGGCCACCGAACGTAGTAACCCAGTGTATGTTCCTAAATTACCACCATGGGATTTAAATTTGGTTTTAGATGCTTTAAGAGAACCCCCCTTTGAGCCTTTAGATTCTGTCTCCATTAAAAATTTAACTTTAAAAACAGCCTTCCTAGTGGCCCTGACCTCCGCTAGGAGAGTGAGTGATTTACAAGCATTATCGTTAGACCCTCCTTATTTAATGGTTTTGCAGGATAAGATAGTGTTAAAACCAGATCCAGCATATCTACCAAAAGTAGCTTCCAAATTTCATAGAAGTCAGGAAATAATTTTACCATCATTCTGTGACAATCCGGTTTCAGCTGAAGAGCAGAAATGTCATATGCTAGATGTTAGAAGAACACTGTTAGAATACCTGCACAAAACAGAACCAGGGAAGCAGAGTAGGGCTCTGTTTGTTTCCTTTCAGAACTCAAGGAAAGGGGCGAGTGTAACAAAAGCGTCTATCGCCAGATGGATAAGAGATGCAATATATCTTGCTTATACTGCCAAAGGCCAGATACCACCAGACGGCATCAGGGCCCACTCCACTCGGGCCATGGCCTCATCCTGGGTGGAAAGAGCGGATGTCTCCATAGACGTAATATGTAAGGTGGCAACGTGGTCATCTTCCACCTTTTATAGACATTACCGTCTTGATTTATCTTCAAAGGCCAATTTAGTTTTTGGCCGTACAGTACTTAGTGCTGTAGTCCCTCCCAGGTGATTGATCTTTGAAAATCTCTCGTAGGGCTGCTGTCGTGGCGATAGGAAAACCGGTTTTTACGTACCGGTAATAGGATTTTACAGAGTCCACGACAGCACCCGCACATTTCCCCCCCCGTAGTTAATCACTGGATTCCTGCACTCTATTGGAAGGTGTGCCTTTAGTTATCACTCTTTAGAGGTGATGGTATTTAGTAATGTTTAAGTATATATGATTGTGTACTAACTCAGTGGCGGTGTCCCTTATACTCTGAAACACAAACTGGAGTGGTGAGGGGGACCGCCCCTTTAAATCCTGTAGGTTCCTGTCCGGATGGTGGGCGGAGCCCCTCGTAGGGGTGCTGTCGTGGACTCTGTAAAATCCTATTACCGGTACGTAAAAACCGGTTTTGTTCAATAGTACATCTTTATTTAGCTTTCATAAACGCATTAAAAAACGCATAAAAACCACGCAAAAGCTGCACCAAAAACTGAATTAAAAAAACGCATCAAAAACGCATAAAAAACGCAGCTGCGTTTTCTGCCAGGAGATGCAGATTTTGTGCAGAAAATTATGCACCCAAATCTGCAACGTGTGCACACAGCCTTATACTCTCGTAAGCTGCACATTGCAGTTATTTCATTTTGGGGGGAAAGCGAGAGTGGGTATATAATAATAATAATTTTTATAGTGCCGACATATTCCGCAGCACTTTCCATTTTAGAGGGGACTTGTACAGACAATAGACATTGCATCATAACAATAAACAAATAGATCAAAACAGATACCAAGAGGAGCTAGGGCCCTGTTCGTAAGTTTACAATCTATGACAAAAAGGGGAGACACAAAAAGTGGATGGTACAGTGCCTTGCGAGAGTAACATAGTAACATAGTTAGTAAGGCCGAAAAAAGACATTTGTCCATCCAGTTCAGCCTATATTCCATCATAATAAATCCCCAGATCTACGTCCTTCTACAGAACCTAATAATTGTATGATACAATATTGTTCTGCTCCAGGAAGACATCCAGGCCTCTCTTGAACCCCTCGACTGAGTTCGCCATCACCACCTCCTCAGGCAAGCAATTCCAGATTCTCACTGCCCTAACATTAAAGAATCCTCTTCTATGTTGGTGGAAAAACCTTCTCTCCTCCAGACGCAAAGAATGCCCCCTTGTGCCCGTCACCTTCCTTGGTATAAATAGATCCTCAGCGAGATATTTGTATTGTCCCCTTATATACTTATACATGGTTATTAGATCGCCCCTCAGTCGTCTTTTTTCTAGACTAAATAATCCTAATTTCGCTAATCTATCTGGGTATTGTAGTTCTCCCATCCCCTTTATTAACTTTGTTGCCCTCCTTTGTACTCTCTCTAGTTCCATTATATCCTTCCTGAACACCGGTGCCCAAAACTGGACACAGTACTCCATGTGCGGTCTAACTAGGGATTTGTACAGAGGCAGTATAATGCTCTCATCATGTGTATCCAGACCTCTTTTAATGCACCCCATGATCCTGTTTGCCTTGGCAGCTGCTGCCTGGCACTGGCTGCTCCAGGTAAGTTTATCATTAACTAGGATCCCCAAGTCCTTCTCCCTGTCAGATTTACCCAGTGGTTTCCCGTTCAGTGTGTAATGGTGATATTGATTCCTTCTTCCCATGTGTATAACCTTACATTTATCATTGTTAAACCTCATCTGCCACCTTTCAGCCCAAGTTTCCAACTTATCCAGATCCATCTGTAGCAGAATACTATCTTCTCTTGTATTAACTGCTTTACATAGTTTTGTATCATCTGCAAATATCAATATTTTACTGTGTAAACCTTCTACCAGATCATTAATGAATATGTTGAAGAGAACAGGTCCCAATACCGACCCCTGCGGTACCCCACTGGTCACAGCGACCCAGTTAGAGACTATACCATTTATAACCACCCTCTGCTTTCTATCACTAAGCCAGTTACTAACCCATTTACACACATTTTTCCCCAGACCAAGCATTCTCATTTTGTGTACCAACCTCTTGTGTGGCACGGTATCAAACGCTTTGGAAAAATCGAGATATACCACGTCCAATGACTCACCGTGGTCCAACCTATAGCTTACCTCTTCATAAAAACTGATTAGATTGGTTTGACAGGAGCGATTTCTCATAAACCCATGCTGATATGGAGTTAAACAGTTATTCTCATTGAGATAATCCAGAATAACATCCTTCAGAAACCCTTCAAATATTTTACCAACAGTAGAGGTTAGACTTACTGGCCTATAATTTCCAGGTTCACTTTTAGAGCCCTTTTTGAATATTGGCACCACATTTGCTATGCGCCAGTCCTGCGGAACAGACCCCGTCGCTATAGAGTCCCTAAAAATAAGAAATAATGGTTTATCTATTACATTACTTAGTTCTCTTAGTACTCGTGGGTGTATGCCATCCGGACCCGGAGATTTATCTATTTTAATCTTATTTAGCCAGTTTCGCACCTCTCCTTGGGTTAGATTGGTGACCCTTAATATAGGGTTTTCATTGTTTCTTGGGATTTCACCTAGCATTTCATTTTCCATCGTGAATACCGTGGAGAAGAAGGTGTTTAATATGTTAGCCTTTTCCTCGTCATCTACAACCATTCTTTCCTCACTATTTTTTAAGGGGCCTACATTTTCAGTTTTTATTCTTTTACTATTGATATAGTTGAAGAACAGTTTGGGATTAGTTTTACTCTCCTTAGCAATGTGCTTCTCTGTTTCCTTTTTGGCAGCTTTAATTAGTTTTTTAGATAAAGTATTTTTCTCCCTATAGTTTTTTACAGCTTCAATGGTGCCATCCTGCTTTAGTAGTGCAATTGCTTTCTTTTTACTGTTAATTGCCTGTCTTACTTCTTTGTTTAGCCACATTGGGTTTTTCCTATTTCTATTCCTTTTATTCCCACAAGGTATAAACCGCTTACAGTGCCTATTTAGGATGTTCTTAAACATTTTCCATTTATTATCTGTATTCTTATTTCTGAGGATATTGTCCCAGTCTACCAGATTAAGGGCATCTCTAAGCTGGTCAAACTTTGCCTTCCTAAAGTTCAGTGTTTTTGTGACTCCCTGACAAGTCCCCCTAGTGAAAGACAGGTGAAACTGTACAATATTGTGGTCGCTATTTCCTAGATGCCCGACCACCTGCAGATTTGTTATTCTGTCAGGTCTATTAGATAGAATTAGGTCTAAAAGTGCTGCTCCTCTGGTTGGATTCTGCACCAATTGTGAAAGATAATTTTTCTTGGTTATTAGCAGAAACCTGTTGCCTTTATGGGTTTCACAGGTTTCTGTTTCCCAGTTAATATCCGGGTAGTTAAAGTCCCCCATAACCAGGACCTCATTATGGGTTGCAGCTTCATCTATCTGCTTTAGAAGTAGACTTTCCATGATTTCTGTTATATTTGGGGGTTTGTAACAGACCCCAATGAGAATTTTGTTACCATTTTTCCCTCCATGAATTTCGACCCATATGGACTCGACATCCTCATTCCCTTCGCTAATATCCTCCCTTAAAGTGGACTTTAGACAAGACTTTACATAGAGACAAACCCCTCCTCCTCTCCGATTTTTACGATCCTTTCTAAACAGACTGTAACCCTGTAAGTTAACTGCCCAGTCATAGCTTTCATCTAATCATGTCTCGGTTATTCCCACACAAAGTTACCTGTAGATATTTCTGCTTCAAGTTCTTCCATCTTGTTTGTCAGGCTTCTGGCGTTTGCGAGCATGCAGTTTAGAGGATTTTGTTTTGTTCCAATCTCCTCGCTGTGGATTGTTTTAGAAATGTTCTTACCTCCCTTCTGAGTATGTTTTCCTGGGTCTTCTTTGTTCGAGTCTAATGTTTTTCTTCCCGTCCCCTCTTCTTCTAGTTTAACGCCCTCCTGATGAGTGTAGCGAGTCTTCTGGCGAATGTGTGTTTCCCAGGTTAGTTGAGGTGTAGTCCGTCTCTGGCGAGGAGTCCATCGTACAAGTAATTCACACCGTGGTCCAGGAATCCGAATCCTTGTTGTCTGCACCATCGTCTTAGCCAGTTGTTCGCATCAAGGATCCTGTTCCATCTCCTGGTGCCATGCCCGTCTACTGGAGGGATAGAAGAAAAAACTACCTGTGCATCCAGTTCCTTTACTTTCTTCCCCAACTCTTCAAAGTCCTTGCAGATTGTCGGTAGGTCCTTCCTTGCCGTGTCATTGGGGCCAACATGTATCAGAAGAAATGGGTGGACGTCATTGGAGCTGAAGAGCTTTGGTATCCTATCGGTCACATCCTTGATCATCGCACCTGGAAGGCAGCATACTTCTCTTGCGATAATGTCGGGTCTGCAGATGGCTGCTTCTGTGCCTCTCAGTAGTGAGTCTCCCACCACCACCACTCTTCGTTGCTTCTTGGCTGTACTTTTTGCTGTCACTTGTTGCTGCGTACCCTTTTCTTTTTTGCTTGCTGGTAGTGCTTCATCCTTAGGTGTGCCATCTTCAACCTCTACAAAGATTTGATATCGGTTCTTCAGTTGTGTGGTTGGCGATTTCTCCATGGTCTTCTTGCTTCTTTTGGTCACATGCTTCCACTCATCTGCTTTTGGAGGTTCTCTGACACTTTTTTCACCTTCTGTGACCAGTAGCGATGCTTCTGTTCTGTCTAGGAAGTCTTCATTCTCTTTGATGAGTTTCAAAGTTGCTATTCTTTCTTCCAGACCCCACACCTTTTCTTCTAAAAGGGCCACTAGTCTACACTTCTGACAGGTGAAATTGGATTCTTCTTCTGGTCGATCTGCGAACATGTAGCACATGCTGCAGCTCACCATGTAGGTTGTCACATCTGCCATGTTGCTCCTAGATCCTGCTGACTAGCTGTGTGTTTTCCTTCTTGTGTAATCTACTCAGCCAAGCTTTCTTGCAATAATGTCCTACAGGCAAAAATTTGCGCGCCGTAAGGCGCGCGGTTTGGTGATGCTTTCCAAGCAGCTGGTCCCGGCTGTACCCAACGATCTTCTTGCTGAGGGAGACTCTTCGCTATTCAGCCCCCTGAAACTTTTCAATCTTTTCCCACATATCATGCTTCAAACAAAGATACCAAATGTAAATTTTTGGTGAGGAATCAACAACAAGTGGAACACAATTGTGAAGTTGAACAAAATTTATTGGTTATTTAAAATTTTTGTGGAAATTCAAAAACTCAAAAGTGGGGCGTGCAATATTATTCGGCCCCTTTAACTTAATACTTTGTTGCGCCACTTTTTGCTGCGATTACAGCTGCAAGTCGCTTGGGGTATGTCTATCAGTTTTGTACATTGAGAGACTGAAATTCTTGCCCATTCTTCATTGGCAAACCGCTCGAGCTCAGTGAGGTTTGATGGAGATCGTTTGTGAACAGCAGTTTTCAGCTCTTTCCACAGATTCTCGATTGGATTGAGGTCTGGACTTTGACTTGGCCATTCTAACACCTGGATATGTTTATTTATGAACCATTCCTTTGCAGATTTTGCTTTATGTTTGGGATCATTGTCTTGTTGGAAGCCAAATCTTCGTCCCAGTCTCAGATCTTTTGTAGACCCCAACAGGTTTTCTTCAACAATGGTCCTGTATTTGGCTCCATCCACCTTCCCATCAATTTTAACCATCTTCTCTGTGTCATGTCGGACGCTGTTCATACCAGGGCGTTCGACAGAAAGCGGTAATTCCGCTTTTGTCCACTATGTGCTCAGTGGCGTCGGCTAGATTTTATCTAGCTGGTCCGGGGTTAATTTAGCTGGTGCTCGGATTGGAAGCTGGGCCACGCCCACTGCTTTTAAATAGTTCTTCTGAACATTGGGCGTCGCCGATTATAGCTTCTGTCTAGTGCTTGGTTATCTCGGTCTGGAGTGGTGAGCTAGGAGTTGGAGTATCGTATCTGGTGGTGTATTTCCCTTTGTCTTATTTACTCCTTCCTATATTTGTATTTATTTTGCCCTCTGCATTTATAGTGTATTCCTGAGTGACTGCGGCGTGGTGTATATTTTCCGTTATCCTTGTCTGTGCTAACTGTGGGTATTGGTGTATTATCTCTTCACTGGGTGGAGGGTGGTTGGTTTCAGCCTAGGGTTGAAACAGGAGACAGGGAGAGGGTGGAGGCCTAGACATGCACACCATCAGTGTAAACTCTAGGTAGAGGGTCAGTCAGGATTTCCCTAGTCTGAGGGAAATTGCAGGGGCCCGGGTTATTAGCTCTTGCCCACCTAGGCTTCCCGTGACATTATAATCGGCCTTAAAAAAAAAAAAAAAGTTTTCCTTTTTTTTGTTTTTTGTCATGGATCCCATGACTTCCATAACCCGCCAGTTGCAGGCGCTGTCCCTACAGGTCACTGAGTTGAGGGGGCAGTGCAGCAACAGGGACTAGCAGTATCTAATGTGCAAGCTGGAGCGACAGCAAGAGTTGCTGAGCCTAAGTTTCCTTTGCCTGAAAAATTTTCTGGGGAACGCAGTAAATTTGTTTCTTTTCGTGAAGCTTGCAAACTATATTTCCGTATGCGCCCGATCTCCTCGGGTAATGAGGCTCAGCGTGTGGGCCTCGTGTTGTCATTGTTAAGCGGGGATCCCCAAGCATGGGCGTTTTCATTGCCATCTGATTCTGCTGCATTTGACTCTGTGGAGAGTTTTTTTTCCTTTCTTGGAAACATTTACGATGAGCCTGACAGAATGGCTCTAGCAGAATCTAAGATACGCTCTATTCGCCAGGGGGAGTGAGTTGCAGAGGTTTACTGTTCTGAATTTCGTCGCTGGGCGGTCGACACACAGTGGAATGATCCAGCGCTGCGGAGTCAGTTTATTCATGGGGTTTCAGGAAGGGTTAAAAAAGCCCTTCTGATGTACGAGACTCCTGCTTCTCTAGATTCCGCTATGAGTCTGGTTGTCCGCATTGATCGCCATTTGCGTCAGGGGAAGCATGAGCATGAGCCTATGGGAGAGGGTTTAGGTTCACGTGAGGTTGCTGCAGGTGAGCCAACGGAGCCTATGCAAATCGCAGGGGTGTCACATGTGAAGCATCGAGCCCCTGCGCTCAGGAAGCAGGGAGCCTGTTTTTACTGCGGTAAAACTGGTCATTTTGTTAACATCTGTCCCCTGCTGTCTAAGAAAAACGCAACGGCGGAAAACTTTTAAGCTCAGAGGGTGTGGAGGAGGCCAATCTGAGCTTATGTATATCCTCCATGGTGGTTTCTCAATGCATGCTCCCTGCTAAGGCTATTATCGCCGGCAGTGAGCTGCCAATTACTGTTTTTGTGGATAGTGGTTATGCCACAAATCTCATTGATGAGGAGTTTGCGCGCACAGCAGGTTTTAGGATTGAAAAACTGCCTCATCCTATCCGCGTGGTCACCATCAATGCTGCTCCTCTCTCACGGGGAGATTACTGAGTTTGTGGCTGAGGTGAAACTCCACATTGGGGTTCTACATTCCGAGCAGGTTACATGTAAGGTGCTCAGGAATCTTCCTCCTCAGGTGGTTTTGGGTTTTCCATGGTTGTCTATGCACAACCCGGTAATTGACTGGAAAACTCAGGACATAATTGAGTGGAGCGAGTTCTGCCAGGAGAATTGCCTGGCCACATGTGTGTCTGCTGTGACTTCAAGCGTTCCGGAGTCACTTCTGTATTTTGTGGATGTGTTCTCTGAGAAGGGTTGTTCAGAGTTGCCACCACATCGTCCCTATGACTGTACTATCACGTTTAAACCAGGGGCCAAATTGCCTAAAGCAAGGATGTTTAACATCTCCGGTCCGGAGAGACAAGCGTTAAAAGATTACATTGCTGAAAGTTTGAGCAAAGGGCACATTAGGCCTTCATCCTTGCCTGTGGCAGCAGGGTTCTTCTTCGTGAAGAAGAAAGATGGCGGATTACGTCCGTGTCTGGATTTCAGGGAGTTGAACCAGATTACGGTTCGTGATCCATACCCTATGCCATTGGTACCGGATTTGTTCAATCAGGTGGCAGGTGCTAAATGGTTTACCAAGCTTGACCTCAGGGGGGCGTACAACCTCATAAGAGTCCGTCAAGGTGATGAGTGGAAGACGGCTTTTAATACCCCTGAGGGTCATTTTGAAAATTTGGTGATGCCATTTGGGTTGACTAATGCACCTGCAGTGTTCCAACATTTCATTAATGATGTGTTCTCGCATGTTTTGGGGAAATTCATTATCGTGTACCTAGATGACATTCTCATATATTCTTGCGACCGTGATACTCATTTAGATCATGTCAGGCAGGTGTTACAGCTTCTCAGAGAGAATAAGCTGTATGCTAAACTTGAGAAATGTGTATTTTCTGTTCAAGTGTTGCCTTTCTTGGGTTATATTGTCTGCTTCTGGTTTTAAAATGGACGCCGCTAAGGTGCAAGCGGTGCAGCATTGGGAACGGCCTGATAACCTGAAAGCACTTCAGCGGTTCCTTGGGTTTTCTAACTACTGTAGGAAATTTTTTAAGGATTTTTCTATCATTGCTAAACCGCTAACTGACATGACTAAAAAGGGTACCAATTTCTCCGTTTGGCCTGAGGCTGCTGTGCGCGCATTTGAATTTCTTAAAAACAGTTTTGTTTCGGCTCCCATTCTGGTGCAGCCACATGTATCAAAACCTTTTGTTGTGGAAGTCGATGCGTGTGAGGTTGGTGTGGGGGCGGTACTATCACAAGGCTCATCTTTGAGTGATTTGCGTCCATGTGCCTATTTTTCCAAGAAACTGTCGCCCGCCGAACGTAACTACGATATCGGCAACAGGGAGTTGTTGGCAATCAAGTTGGCCTTTGAGGAATGGCGACACTTCTTGGAGGGGTCGGTTCATCAGGTTACTGTTATTACCGACCATGAGAATTTGCTTTATTTGGAGTCTGCCAAGTGTCTGTCTCCCAGGCAGGCTCGCTGGGCATTGTTTTTCACGCGGTTCAACTTTGTTGTCACTTACAGACCGGGGTCTAAAAACACTAAGGCGGATGCTCTGTCCAGGTGTTTTCTGGGGGGAGAACCTCGGGAGGATCCAGTACCCATCCTCCAAAAGGGTGTTGTGGTTTCGGCTCTCACTACCGAGGTTGAGGCTGAGATTGCCGAGGCTCAGGAGGAGGTACCATCTGAGCTTCCCATCTACAAATCTTTTGTACCACTTCATCTACGCTTAAAGGTTTTGGCGGAGCATCATGATGCTGTCCTGGCTGGCCACCCAGGGGTTAGAGGTACCTTGGAGTTGGTGTCACGTCAGTTTTGGTGGCCCAAGATCCGACAGGACGTGGTCTCATACATGTCAGCTTGTACCACGTGCGCTAGGGCTAAGACGCCCCGCTCCCGTCCTGTTGGCACACTACTTCCTCTTGAGGTACCTAGTAAGCCATGGACAGAAATCTCCATGGATTTCATCACTGATTTGCCCTCCTCAGCTGGGAACACGGTCATCTTGGTGATTGTTGATCGGTTTTCAAAAATGTCGCACTTTGTGTCTTTGCCTTCGTTGCCGAACGCTAAGACTCTGGCTCAGGTATTTGTGCTGGAGGTGGTCAGACTTCATGGGGTTCCGTCTGACATCGTGTCTGATAGGGGTACTCAGTTTGTGACAACATTTTGGAAAGCATTTTGCTCACGGCTGGGGATCAAGTTGTCTCATTCTTCGGCGTTTCATCCTCAGTCAAATGGTCAGACTGAGCGTATGAACCAAAATTTGGAACAGTACTTACACTGCTTTGTCTCTGATAACCAGGAGGAGTGGTCTACGTTCCTTCCTTTGGCTGAGTTTGCCATCAATAATCACCGCCAGGAGTCGTCTGGGGAGTCCCCTTTTTTGTGTTAACGGGCTACATCCTCAATTTTGTACTTTGAGTCAGAGGGGCTCTTCCGGCGTTCTGGAGGAAGACCAGTTAGGAGCACAATTGTCATCAGTCTGGAGGAGAGTTAAACAGCGCCTGTTGAGTGTGGGTGCTAGGTACAAACGTGTGGCTGACAGTAGGCGTGTGCCAGGTCCGGACCTGAGTGTGGATAACTGGGTGTGGTTATCCACAAAAAACATAAGACTCAAGATACCATCCCTTAAATTGGGTCCACGGTTTATTGGTCCATTTAGGGTCGCCGCCGTCATTAACCCTGTAGCGTACCGATTGGAGCTTCCTACGGTGTATAAGATACACAACATGTTCCACAGATCGTTGCTAAAAAAGACGGTGGGTCTTGTGGATGCGACACCTATGCCTTCTCCAGTCTTGGTGGATGGTAATTTGGAATTTGAAGTCTCCAAGGTGGTTGACTCTCGTGTAGTGCGCCGCACTTTACAGTACTTGGTACACTGGCGTGGTTATGGGCCTGAGGAAAGGTCCTGGGTACCAGCCTCGGACGTTCATGCGGACCGGCTGGTCAGTATGTTTCACCGCCGTCATCCGGACAAGCCGGTTCCTATAAGTCGTGAGGGCCCTGGGGTCCCTCGTAGAAGGCGGGGTACTGTCATGTCGGACGCTGTTCATACCAGGGCGTTCGACAGACAGCGGTAATTTCGCTTTTGTCCACTATGTGCTCAGTGGCGTCGGCTAGATTTTATCTAGCTGGTCCGGGGTTAATTTAGCTGGTGATCGGATTGGAAGCTGGGTCACGCCGACTGCCTTTAAATAGTTCTTCTGAACATTGGGCGTCGCCGATTATAGCTTCTGTCTAGTGCTTGGTTATCTCGGTCTGGAGTGGTGAGCTAGGAGTTGGAGTATCGTATCTGGTGGTGTATTTCCCTTTGTCTTATTTACTCCTTCCTATATTTGTATTTATTTTGCCCTCTGCATTTATAGTGTATTCCTGAGTGACCGCGGCGTGGTGTATATTTTCCGTTATCCTTGTCTGTGCTAACTGTGGGTATTGGTGTATTATCTCTTCACTGGGTGGAGGGTGGTTGGTTTCAGCCTAGGGTTGAAACAGGAGACAGGGAGAGGGTGGAGGCCTAGACATGCACACCATCAGTGTAAACTCTAGGTAGAGGGTCAGTCAGGATTTCCCTAGTCTGAGGGAAATTGCAGGGGCCCAGGTTATTAGCTCTTGCCCACCTAGGCTTCCCGTGACACCCTGTCCCTGCTGAAGAAAAGCAGGCCCAAACCATGATGCTGCCACCACCATGTTTGACAGTGGAAATGGTGTGTTCAGGGTGATGAGCTGTGTTGCCTTTACGCCAAACATATCATTTGGCATTGTTGCCAAAAAGTTTGATTTTGGTTTCATCTGACCAGAGCACCTTCTTCCACATGCTTGTTGTGTCTCCCAGGTGGCTTGTTGCAAACTTTAAACAACACTTTTTTGGATATTTTTGAGAAATGGCTTTCTTCTTGCCACTCTTCCATAAAGGCCATATTTGTGCAGTGTACGTCTGATTGTTGTCCTACGGACAGACTGTCCCACCTTAGTTGTAGATCTCTGCAGTTCATCCAGAGTGATCATGGGCCTCTTGGCTGCATCTCTGATCAGTCTCCTCCTTGTTTGAGATGAAAGTTTAGAGGGACGGCTGGGTCTTGGTAGATTTGCAGTGGTATGATACTCCTTCCATTTCAGTATGATCACTTGCACAGTGCTCTTTGGGATGTTTAAAGTTTTGGAAATCATTTTGTATCCAAATCTGGATTTAAACTTGTCCACAACAGCATCATGGACCTGCCTGTTGTGTTCCTTGGTCTTCATGATGCTCTCTGCTTCAAACAGAACCCTGAGACTATCACAGACAGGTGCATTTATACGGAGACTTGATTACACACAGGTGGAGTATATTTATCATAGTTAGGCATTTAGGACAACATTGGATCATTCAGAGATCCACAATGAACTTCTGGAGTGAGTTTGCTGCTCTGAAAGTAAAGGTGCCAAATAATATTGCACGACCCACTTTTCAGTTTTTGAATTTCCACAAAAATTTAAAATAACCAATAAATTTGTTCAACTTCACAACTGTGTTCCACTTGTTGATTCTTCACCAAAATTTTACACTTGGTATCTTTATGTTTGAATATGTGGGAAAAGGTTGAAAAGTTCCAGGGAGCCAAATACTTTCGCAAGGCACTGTGACAATTGGTTTTGTTGTTCAGACCAGCCAAAGTGTAAGAATCGGGTGTTCATGTAAAGCTGCATGAACCGGTTATCAGCCTAAGTATGTAACGGTGCAGACACAGAGGGCTATTAAATGCATAAAGCATGTGAGAACATGATACGAGGAACCTGGTTGTGGTAAAAATTTTGAATGGGCAACACAGGGATAGTTAGTTTAATGTGTTAAGGCGGTAGGCCAGTCTGAACAAATGCATATTTAGGGCACGCTTAAAACTGTGGGGATTGGGGATTAATTGTATTAACCTGGGTAGTGCATTCCAAAGAATTGGCGCAGCATGTGAAAAGTCGTGGAGACAGGAGTGTGAGGTTCTGATTATTGAGATCTTAACCTCAGGTCATTAGCAAAACGGAGAGCACGGGTAGGGTGGTAGACTGAGACCAGGGAGGAGATGTAGAGTGGTGCTGAGCCATGAAGTGCTTTGTGGATGAGGGTAATAGTTTTGTACTGAATTCTGGAGTGGATGGGTAACAAGTGTAATGACTGGCACAAGGTAGAGGCATCGGTATAACAATTGGTGAGGAATATGATCCTGGCTGCAGCATTCAGGACAGATTGGAGAGGGAAGAGTTTGGTAAGAGGGAGGCCGATTAGTAGAGAGTTACAATAGTCCAGACGAGAATGAATAAGGGAAACTGAGTTTTTGCACAGTCGAAAGTAAGAAAGGGCGAATTCTAGATATATTTTTCAGGTGCAGATAACAAGAGTGAGCCAGTGATTGGATGTGGGGGTGATTGAAAGCTCGGAATCAAGTATGACCCCAAAACAGCGGGCATGTTGCTTGGGAGTAATGGTGGAACCACACACGGAGATGGCAATGTCAGGTGTCATGATAATGTATAAAATGGAGTAGGATTTTTCATTTTCCCATTATCACACACGCTGTGGGCTCTTCCTTCCTCTTCCCACTTCCTTCGCTTGCCTAGGCACAATTCCTGTGTAACTGAAACCCAGCAGGGAGCCTTGAAACTCCTCTCTGTTCCTTTCCCCTCTCCTGTCGGAGTGTTAATTATCCCCGAGCTGGCTTTGTACAAAAGAAACATGTGCTTTCCTTTGTAGATATGGGCGATTGAACAAAGGGCGTATCTCTGGCTCAATCAATGATAGAGAAATGATGGACACATATTCGGAATGTGATTTAATATAGCTTCACAACGGGGCCTCTTGCTGGAGTCTGGCAACAAGAGAACCAGAGAAATGGATTTCTCCCAAACATAGTGGATTAGCTAGACCGACTTTAGATTCATTAGAAAGCTAATTTTAATATAAGATGAATGGTGGGTGTGCCGTTACTCTGCTAGATTCTGAAGCCAATTTCTGAGAATTATAGGTATCGCTAACAAATCTGTAACTCTTGAGGAAAGGGGAGGGTGGAGGGTAACTGAACCCCCTTTAGTGATGTCACAAGCCTGCAAGTATAAGTCACTGCACTCAGCCCGGCCTTCATTCTTGCCTGGGTCCTCACTGCAGCAGGACTCCCTGATGAACTGGGATATATGGCTCCGCCTACCAGCATGGTTAGCTGAAATGATCTAAGCAAATGTGAGTTTTATCTTCCTTTTAATTCCTGGTTTGTTTTTTTTATAATCGCTGTACATACTTTAAATTGTCTCATATTGTAAAATCTTTGTATAACTTTTGTAAAACACTGCCTAATCTTTTTGGAGTAAAAGTTATAATATTTACTAGCTTCGTTTACCTTGCTCTAAACGTACCTGAAGTCCTCTGAAGTTAATTACGCTACTAAATTGGGTTGGCTCAAACCCCTCTCTGGGAGAAATCTGAGCTGGTGGCAGCGAAGTGTGTTCTGGGCTAGGTGGGTACCGCGGGCAGCGACAGAATGGGGTTTTATAAGCTATTGTCTGGCTGCGACCTGAGCATTTATAATTCCCTCTCTGCAGCGTGCCTGCTAGCCATTCCACAGTGAAGCGGCTCATCCAGCGACTAATTATCCCAGGCGTAGTTCCCTGACTGACCTGAGAGTAAGGGGGTGCCGAAGAATTGCAAGTTCCGAAGCGGTGCTGGAAAGCGGGATATACATAAATCCCTGCAGTTCGTGACATATTGTTGCAGCAGTGGGATAACTAAAATAAGCCCCTGCGGTAAATTGATAGGTCAGTAGCCTTGTTTGTGTTTTCATCACATTGTAGCAGTGGCGGGATAACTAAAATAAGCCCCCTGCACATCTGATAGCCGTGTGCTGGTCAAAGGTCACCCCCGATCCGTGACATCAGGCATAGGCACAGTAGAAAGAGAAAACACAAGGAGTTCAGTTTTTTACAGGTTCAGTTTCAGATAGAGGGAGGACATAATGTTAGAGACTGGTAAGACAGTCACTAGTATTACCCAAATCGACTCATTGTCAAATAGGGGCTGTATACAAAGAGAAGAGGAGGGGGCCTAGAACCGATCTTTGTGGAACCCCAACAGTAAGGGGTAGGTGAGATGAGGAAGAACCAGGAAAAGATACAGTGAAGGAGCGGTCAGAGAGATAGGAGGAGAACCAGGAGAGAAAGGTGTCCTTGAGGCTGATGGAGTGTAGCATAGTGAGGAGGAGCTGATGATCCACAGTGTCGAATGCTGCAGGGAGTAGTGACCATTAGGCTGCGTGTCCACGCTCAGGATGGCCGGCGGTATCGCCGCAGCGGCGAAGCCGCTCGGCGCTAAGCCCCGCCCCCTTTCTGGGACGCGATCATGCCGGATGTGTACTGTACACATCCGGGATCATCGCACCCCTCGCCATAGGGCCCTGTGATATTACCTGCGGCGACGCAGCGTCGCTGCAGGTAGCACGGACATGCTGCGATCTGAAAAGACGCGCAGCATGTCCGGAATCGCAGGCCCGCCGCGTGCGGGTTTCCACGCATAGTGGACACGGGATTTCACAAAATCCCCTCCACTATGCTGGAACATCTGGACGCTGCGTGTTTGACGCTGCAGCGTCAATCACGCAGCGTTTACTTACCGTGGACACTCACCCTTAGATTTAGCTGTTAGTAGATCATTAGAGACTTTCACCCCTTCATGACCCAGCCTATTTTGACTTTAATGACCTGGCCATTTTTTGCAATTCTGACCAGTGTCCCTTTATGTTGTAATAACTCAGAAACGCTTCAACGGATACTAGCGATTCTGAGATTGTTTTTTCCGGCAGGGCTCGGAAGGGAAGGAGCGCCATTTTACTTTTTGAATGAAAAATTGGCTCCCATCTTTATCGGACACCATGTAGCGTTTGGAGAGCCCCTGTGTGCCTAAAGATTGGAGCTCCCCCCACAAGTGACCCCATTTTGGAAACTAGACCCCCCAAGGAACTTATCTAGATGCATAGTGAGCACTTTAAATCCCCATGTGCTTCACAAGTTGATCCGTAAAAATTAAAAAGTACTTTTTTTTTTAACAAAAATTTTCTTTTAGCCTCAGCCTCAATTTTTTCATTTACACATGGGCAACAGGATAAAATGGATCCTAAAATTTGTTGGGCAATTTCTCCTGAGTACACCTATACCTCATGTGGGGGTAAACCTATGTTTGGGCGCACGGCAAGGCTCAAAAGGGAAGGAGAGCCATTTGACTTGAAAATTAGCGCCAATCGTTAGCGGACACCATGTCACGTTTGGAGAGCCCCAGTGTGCTTAAACATTGGAGCTCCCCCACAAGTGACCCTGTCACGGATTCCTTACTCTGTGTTGTCACTAATTCGTCACATATCCACTCTCAGCACGTGACTTGGGGTTGTGCCTGCAAGAGTTAATCTATTTCCCCACTCTCAGTCCAGCATTCAACCTCTGTCCTATGCTGTAATGGGAGCATAAATCACACACCGACCCAGGCCACATACCCGCTCATGCACGCTGCCACCACTCATCGAACGCACGGGCGATGAGTCCCGGAAATTAATACTAATAATGTCTACCACTCATAAGGCTCACACACCTTAGGCTATGGATTCTTTTACAACATTCAAGGTTTAACTTGTTAAAGTTTTATACTTTAATACAAAAAAGGTTCAGTGCTTACAGTAAGAAAAAGGTATAAAAATGTGATAATAAAAAGACATACAACTTATGCAAAACAGTATGAAATAAACAGGAGAAAACTTACAGAAATCAACTAACTGGTAGTTTGCTTTCTGCTCCCTGAGGGGGGTGAATGGAGTTGGTGGAACACATGAGCATCTCAGGCTGCCCTCACATGTGAACATGATTCTCTGTATACAGCCCTAATTTATAGCTTTGGTCTGGAGGTCAGGTTTCTAGACCAGCCCCTCAGGTTAATATCATAATTGCTTGTTTTTGATTGGACCACGGCCGCGCCCCCAATGAATATATTTTCTCTTGAGATCCTTTGGGTAAAAGTTCTCACAGAGATACTATCAGACCTTAATTGACATCTCTCTTCCAAGAGTTAGTAGATGTCAAATGTTACCTTTCTTCTTGGCTTCCAGCAGGACCCCCTGGTGAGATTGGACACAGAAGTCTACTTGTCTCAGGAAAATACATATTAACACCTGGGTGAGAACCTGCAGCTTTCAAGACAGATGTTACATTATTGCCAGTGACACAGTAAATCTATACATAGTCCACTGCGCGCGCGCACACACACACACACACACACACACACACACGCGCGCGCGCGCGCGCACACACACACACACACACACACACACACACACACACTGTATTTTCCGCACCATGGACACAGCAGATTTGGCTTTCCATAGGTTTACATGGTACTGTACAACGCATGGAAAACTGCTGCGAATCAGCAGCGGCCAATCCGCTGCGGATCTGCAGCCAAATCTGCACCGTGTGCACATACCCTAATTCCAACCCTAACCCTAATTCCAACCCTAATTCTAACCCTAACCGTAATTCTAACCCTAGTGGAAAAATAAAAATAAATATATTTTCTTTATTTTATGTTCCCTACCTGTGGGGGTGATAGGGGGGGTTTATTTACTATTTTTTTATGTTGATCACTGTGATAGAAGCTATCACAGTGATCAAAATGTACCTCGGGAATGAATGAATCTGCCGGACGGCCGATTGGGCAGGTGCACTATGCATGCGCTCGCCATTTTGGAAGATGGAGGCGTCCATCGCTAAAGACTGCCGGCACCGGGAGGGACGGGGTGGGATCGGACAGCAGGGTGGCGGAGGACAGGATGGGGGGGGCGGAGAACAGGACGAAGGGGAGAGGAGGGCTGACGGCGGGGGCAGATTGCCACTGTCAGTCGGTGGCGGGGGTGGATCGGGGTCTCCAGCCATGGCCGATGATTTTGCAGCATCGGCCATGGCTGGATTGTAATATTTTACTGGTTTCATTGGTGAAATATTACAAATTGCTCTGATTGGCTGTTTCACTTTCAACAGCCAATCAGAGCGATCGTAGCAAAGCCACCTACCCTGGTCTGAAGTACCACTCCCCCTGTCCCTGCAGGTCGGGTGAAATTTGAGTTAACCCTTTCACCCGATCTGCAGGAACGCGATCATTCTGTGACGCAACATATGCATCACAGGTCAGATTGGCACCGACTTTTGACGCATACGCTGTCACAGGTCGGGAAGGGGTTAATGAGGGCTGTTTCAGTAGAGTGTAAAGA
The DNA here is from genome assembly GCF_051348905.1 of Ranitomeya variabilis. Classification (NCBI taxonomy): domain Eukaryota; kingdom Metazoa; phylum Chordata; class Amphibia; order Anura; family Dendrobatidae; genus Ranitomeya; species Ranitomeya variabilis. The sequence goes on along the minus strand of NC_135234.1, from coordinate 299,530,049 downwards.
GCGGAAAACAGATTGTAGAGGGTCTAGAAGAGAGTTATCTGAGAGATAGCGGATAAGACAGGAGTGGACCACGCGTTCCAGGAGTTTAGAGATGAAGGGAAGATTAGAGACAGGTCTATAGTTAGCGGCAAAGTTTTGAACGAGGGATGGTTTTGTAGGTAATGGATGTATGATGGCATGCTTAAATGAGGAGAGAAAGATACCGGAAGAGAGAGAGGTTGAATATTTTTGTTTGGTGAGCGGTGACAGCAGGGAAAAAGGACTGGAGGAGATGTGACAGAATGGCGTTACTGGTGCAAGTGGTCGGGCGAGAAGATGCAAGGAACCTGATTACTTCTTCTGTGACTGGTTCAAAGTCACAGAGTGAGCTAGATGCAGTGGGGGAGGAAGGACAGTGCATGGTATGAGGAGTTTAGGAGAATTAGCATTACCCTGATTATTACCACAAACCACTATTTACACTGCTGACTTCATGCAAGAAACGGGAAACAGTTTATGAAAAAAGAAAAAAACGCTGTCCTGACCTTAGCAGCTTCACACGCATTTTTTATGTTATGTTTTTTGTTAATTTTTATTAGCCTAAATGGATAAATTGCATTACCCCTAAATTTAATAGTGTTCTCATTTTCTAGGTATTACAGATTGATCCAGAAGTGACAGATGATGAAATAAAAAAGAGATTCCGGCAGGTAAGCCGTATATTTGTATCATTGTTTTTTTTTCTTGTTTTTTTTTTTTTTACTAACCACGTGACCTAAATGAACTTGTTTGAAAGGGCTTAACCCCTTACCTACATATGTCTTACTGGTATGTCCAATGTTGTGTCCCTTACTTTTATGTGGACTCGCCAATCTCCGCTCCACCGATGACTGTTAACCTGATTGGTCGATCTGTGACAGCAGCAATTAATGCGCACCAGCAGGGGGTGCTTCATTCTATGCTTCCGTTGACATTCCCATGTCACAATTGTGAGGCACTGATAGTTTGTCATGACAGCCGGGGGTCTGCTGAAGACCCCATGCCCATCATGATGGTACTCCTATGAAAGGCAGCCTGTACCTGTGGTATTGCTATGTCTAGGAGCAGCCACTAACAAATACAGTAAGGAGTGTGTGTGAAAAAATAAGTTTGTCACCCCACTTTCCCCCGTAAAATAAAGAAATACCCCCCCTCGCCCCAAAAGCCACATATTTGGCATAGTTGAATTCATAAGTCCAATCTATTAAAATCTAAAATAAATTAACACAATCAATAAACTGCATAATGAGAAAACAATTCCCACCTTCCAGTAGATCATATGATAAAATGAGTGAAGTCATTCAAAAGTACAACTCATCCCACAAAAAACAAGCCCTCATCTGGCTATGTGGATGGAACAATAAAAAAGTTATGGCTCTTGGGAGAAGGGGAGGAAAAAAAACACAGAAAATCGCCCTGTCTGGAAGGGGTTTGTAACTAGCCATTTTTTTGCCAGTTTGTGCTTCATTTTGCATTACAGAAGACATAATTTTAACATACGATATATATATTTTTTCTGACATGACAAATTAAGAGGACTTTTCATGATTGTTAGCATGTGGAATTGGTCAGACCATGAAATAGTAAATTGTAAAAAAGTCTCGCACTCAACTTAAATCTTATTGATTGATAGATTTATTGGTACTAAGGTAGCACTGGAAACGTTTCAGCTCTTATCGAGCTTTCATCAGTCACGTGCTGTGCCTTATAGTGTGTGTCAATCGTGTCCTTATATAGGATGCAGATCATGCATGATGCAGTGGATGACTGCTTAAAGATGAAGAGGTGGTTTAGTATATTAGGCAAGATGCGTAAGAGCTTATATTGGTTGTATATTAGGCTAGAGGAAGTAGCCTCAAAAATAGCCAGTACTGAAACAGGCACTGGAGCCGCCTGGATGTATGTATTGGCAGGGGCTAGAGGGAAGCCGCCGGTGTGCGCGTGTGGTCCTCTCAGACGCGGTGTCCACCGCTTGTCTAGCTGAAACGTTTCCAGTGCTACCTTAGTACCAATAAATCTATCAATCAATAAGATTTAAGTTGAGTGCGAGACTTTTTTACAATTTACTGCATGGTTTGGGAACCTAGTCTCCGCACCAGAGTATATCGGTGCACACGGTGTTTATTTATAGATCATGAAATAGTGACTGCAAAGCTCAAAAATGTAGATTCTATTTTTTAATATCTCCTCTCCGATGCAGAGATATTGTCTTACAAAGTTTAGATTCTAATTTGTGCTATAATCGAGGGGACGTTAACAGAGATTGTTCACAGGGTGGGTCATAAGCAAGAGGTGTCATGCAGGGGAAAGAACATCATGGCCCAAGAGGTCAGAACAGGCTTTCTGCTGTGAGACCTGTAATGACAGAGTCCTCCCCTCTTTCCATATGTCGCTGTTGGCATCTACAAGCAATCCCCCTATTACCATGTAGATAAGTTCTGTAAGGCCTCTTTCACACATCCGTGTCTCTGGTACGTGTGATAGTTTTCACACGTAATGGGTACCTTGACATCTGGAGACACTGACACACGTAGACCCATTCAAATGAATGGGTCTGTGCACATATCTGTGTTTTTCACGGACCATGTGTCCGTGTTTCTGTTCTTTACCGTCAGCACGGACGGCAAAACGTCCCGCACACGGAGAGCACACATTGATGTCCTCTGTGTGACACACATCGACATCGGGGAAGAAACGCTACAGTAAGCGCTGTTCCCTAGCGGCAGGTGCTGAAGACGGCTCTCATCATTCTCCCCTGCTCTGCCGGCGATCGGCGAAAGCAGAAGAGAATGATGAGAGTTATATTAAAGTCTGAATGATGACAGCAGGTAGGTTTTTTGGGACTATCACTCCCATCATCCGACACCTGCTGCCACTAATAACAGTGACAGCAGGAGCAGATGATCGGGGTATTCCTCAGCTACCACCTGCGATATAACTAAATTAATGAATGAAAAACAGACATGGGTTCCTCCTATTTTCTTTAACCAACCAGGCAAAACTTACAGCTGGGTGCTGCAACCCTCAGCTGTCAGCTTCAGCAAGGTTGGTTATCAAAAATAGAGGGTCCCCACTGTTTTTTAAATTATTTAAATAAATAATTTTAAAAACTGCTTAGGGTCCCCTCCATTTTTGACAACCAGCCTTGCTAAAGCTCACAGCTTGGGGCTAGTATTCTCAGGCTGGTAAGGGGTCATTGATATTGGCCCCCCCAGCCTAAAAGCAGCACACAGCTGCCCAGAAAAGGCGCATCCTGCACCAATTTTGGTGCTTTGCCGTGCTCTTCCCACTTGCCCTGTAGCAGTGGCAAGTGGGGTTCATATTTGTGGTGTTGATGTCACATTTGTATTGTCAGGTGACATCAAGCCCACGGCTTAGTAATGGAGAGGTGTCTAGAAGACACCTCTCCATTACTAATTCTATAGTTATATGGTAGATAAAGACACCGCAAGAATAAAGTCCTTTAATTGAAAAAATGTCAGACTCCGTCAATATTCTCAAATAAACCATACTTACGACCTCACCTAATTCCACTGAAGCGCTCGATCTCCTGTAATAAAAATAAAATAAAAAAACAACAGTATACCATACCAGTCCGTTGTCCTGTCCCACACCGTAATCCATGTCTGGGGGCTAAATAGTTTTCAACCTGGATGGTGGCAAGATGCGACCATCCAGGCTGAGAACCACTGCTGAATGAGCTGCGAGCATCAGCCCCAGTGATGTCACTGAGGCTGTGTTCCCAGCCAGCCTGAACTGCGGTGATCTCAGGACCGTGGGAAAAAGTCAGTGATGAGGTCACCGCAGTTCAAGGTCAGTGTCTTCACAGCAGATCACCATGAGATGGGGGGACATCAATCCTACAAATATGAACCCCACTTGCCACTGCTACAGGGCAAGTGGAAAGAACCGGGCTGAGCGCCAGAATTGGTGCACCAAATAGATGCACCTTTTCTGGGCAGCTGTGGGCTGCTGTTTTTATGCTGTAGGGGCCCTATATTAATGGCCCGTTACTAGCCTGAGAATACCAACCCCCAGCTGTGAGCTTTAGAAAGGCTGGTTGCAAAAATGGGGGGGACCCCCATGCCGTTTTTTTAAATTATTTATTTAAATAATTAACCCCTTCACCCCCAAGGGTGGTTTGCACGTTAATGACCAGGCCAATTTTTACAATTCTGACCACTGTCCCTTTATGAGGTTATAACTCTGGAACGCTTCAACGGATCACAGTGATTCTGACATTGTTTTCTCGTGACATATTGTACTTCATGATAGTGGTAAAATTTCTTCGATATAACTTGCGTTTATTTGTTAAAAAAACGGATATTTGGCGAAAATTTTGAAAATTTCGCAATTTTCCAACTTTGAATTTTTATGCCCTTAAATCACAGACATATGTCACGCAAAATACTTAATAAGTAACATTTCCCACATGTCTACTTTACATCAGCACAATTTTGGAACCAAATTTTTTTTTTTGTTATTGAGTTATAAGGGTTAAAAATTGACCAGCAATTTCTCATTTTTACAACACCATTTTTTTTCAGAGACCACATCTCATTTGAAGTCATTTTGAGGGGTCTATATGACAGAAAATGCCCAAGTGTGACACCATTCTAAAAACTGCACCCCTCAAGGTGCTCAAAACCACATTCAAGAAATTTATTAACCCTTCAGGTGTTTCACAGGAATTTTTTGAATGTTTGAAAAAAAGTTAAATGTTCATTTTTATTTACACAAAATTTATTTCAGCTCCAATTTGTTTTATTTTACCAAGGGTAACAGGAGAAAATGGACCCCAAAAGTTGTTGTACAATTTGTCCTGAGTACGCTAATACCCCATATGTGGGGGTAAACCACTGTTTGGGCGCATGGCAGAGCTCGGAAGGAAAGGAGCGCCATTTGACTTTTCAATGCAAAATTGACTGGAATTAACATGGGATGCCATGTTGAGTTTGGAGAGCCCCTGATGTGCCGAAACATTGAAACCCCCCACAAGTGACACCATTTTGGAAAGTAGACCCCTTAAGGAACTTATCTAGATGTGTGTTGAGCACTTTGACCCAACAAGTGCTTCACAGAAGTTTATAATGCAGAGCCGTAAAAATAAAAAATCATATTTGTTCACAAAAATGATCTTTTCGCCCCCATTTTTTTTTTCCCAAGGGTAAGAAAAGAAATTAGACCACAAACGTTGTTGTGCAATTTGTCCTGAGTACGACGATACCCCATATCTGGGGGTAAACCACTGTTTGGGCGCATGACAGAGCTCGGAAGGGAAGGAGCGCCATTTGGAATGCAGACTTAAATGGATTGGTCTGCAGGCGTCACGTTGCATTTGCAGAGCCCCTGATGTACCCAAACAGTAGAAACCCCCCACAAGTGACGCCAAATTGGAAACTAGACCTCCCAAGGAACTTATCTAGATGTGTTGTGAGAACTTTGAACCCCCAAGTGTTTCACTACAGTTTATAACGCAGAGCCGTGAAAATAAAAATTCCTCTTTTTTTTCACAGAAATGATTTTTTAGCCCCCAGCTTTGTATTTTTACAAGGGTAACATAATAAATTGGACCCCAAAAGTTGTTGTCCAATTTGTCCTGAGTACGCTGATACCCCATATCTGGGGGGGAAGCACTGTTTGGGCGCATGACAGAGCTCGGAAGGGAAGGAGCGCCAATTGGAATGCAGACTTAAATGGATTGGTCTGCAGGCGTCACATTGCATTTGCAGAGCCCCTGATGTACCCAAACAGTAGAAACCCCCCACAAGTGACCCCAAATTGGAAACTAGACCTCCCAAGGAACTTATCTAGATGTGTTGTGAGAACTTTGAACCCCCAAGTGTTTCACTACAGTTTACAACGCAGAGCCGTGAAAATAAAAAATCTTTTTTTTCCCACAAAACTTATTTTTTAGCCCCCAGTTTTGTATTTTCCCAAGGGTAACAGGAGAAATTGGACCCCAAAAGATGTTGTCCAATTTGTCCTGAGTACGCCGATACCCCATATGTTGGGGTAAACCCCTGTTTGGGTACACGGGAGAGCTCTGAAGGGAAGGAGCACTGTTTTACTTTTTCAACGCAGAATTGTCTGGAATTGAGATCGGATGCCATGTCCCGTTTGGAGAGCCCATGATGTGCCTAAACAGTGGAAACCCCCCAATTATAACTGAAACCCTAATCCAAACACACCCCTTTCCCTAATCCAAACGGTAACCCTAACCACACCCCTAACCCTGACACACCCCTAACCCTAATCCCAACCCTATTCCCAACCGTTAATGTAATCCAAACCCTAACCCTAACTTTAGCCCCAACCCTAACTGTAGCCTTAACCCTAACTCTAGCCCTAACTCTAGCCCTAACCCTAGCCCTAACCCTAGCCCTAACCCTAGCCCTAACCCTAGCCCTAACCCTAGCCCTAACCCTAACCCTAGCCCTAATGGGAAAATGGAAATAAATACATTTTTTTAATTTTTTTATTTTTCCCTAACTAAGGGGGTGATGAAGGGGGGTTTGATTTACTTTTATAGCGGGTTATTTAGCGGATTTTTATGATTGGCAGCCATCACACACTGAAAGACGCTTTTTATTGCAAAAAATATTTTTTGCGTTACCACATTTTGAAAGCTATAATTTTTCCATATTTGAGTCCACAGAGTCATGTGAGGTTGTGTTTTTTTGCAGGACGAGTTGACGTTTTTATTGGTAACATTTTCGGGCACATGACATTTTTTGATCGCTTTTTATTCCGATTTTTGTGAGGCAGAATGATCAAAAACCAGCTATTCATGAATTTCTTTTGGGGGAGGCGTTTATACCATTCCGTGTTTGGTAAAATTGATAAAGCAGTTTTATTCTTCGGGTCAGTACGATTACAGCGATACCTCATTTATATCATTTTTTTATGTTTTGGCGCTTTTATACGATAAAAGCTATTTTATAGAAAAAATAATTATTTTGGTATCGCTTTATTCTCAGGACTATAACTTTTTTATTTTTTTGCTGATGATGCTGTATGGCGGCTCGTTTTTTGCAGGACAAGATGACGTTTTCAGTGGTACCATGGTTATTTATATCTGTCTTTTTGTTCGCGTGTTATTCCACTTTTTGTTCGGCGGCATGGTAATAAAGCGTTGTTTTTTGCCTCGTTTTTTTTTTTTTTTTCTCACAGTGTTTACTGAAAGGGTTAACTAGTGGGACAGTTTTATAGGTTGGGTCATTACGGACGCTGCGATACTAAATATGTGTACTTTTATTGTTTTGTTTTTTTTATTTAGATAAAGAAATGTATTTATGGGAATTTTATTTTTTTTTTTTCTTTATTTAGGAATTTATTTTTTATTTATTTTTTTACACATGTGGAAATTTTTTTTTTAAACTTTTTTACTTTGTCCCAGGGGGGGGGACATTACAGATCGGTGATCTGACAGTGTGCACAGCACTCTGTCAGATCGGCGATCTGCTGTGCAGGGCTGCAGGCTTACCAGCGCCTGCTCTGAGCAGGCACTCGGTAAGCCACCTCCCTCCCTGCAGGACCCGGATGCCGCGGCCATCTTGGATCCGGGATCTGCGGCGAGGAGGGAGGTAGGAGACCCTCGGAGCAACGCGATCACATCGCGTTGCTGCGGGGGTCTCAGGGAAGCCCGCAGGGAGCCCCCTCCCTGCGCGATGCTTCCCTATACCGCCGGTACACCGCGATCATGTTTGATCGCGGTGTGCCGGGGGTTAATGTGCCGGGGGCGGTCCGTGACCGCTCCTGGCACATAGTGCCGGATGTCAGCTGCGATATGGAGCTGACACCCGGCCGAGATCGGCCGCGCTCCCCCCGTGAGCGCGGCCGATCGCGTATGACGTACTATCCCGTCGGTGGTCATACGGGCCCACCCCACCTCGACGGGATAGTACGTCAGATGTCAGAAAGGGGTTAAAAATAAGGTGTGGTGACACCTCTATTCTTGTTAACAAACCTTGCTGAAGCTGACAGCTGAGGGTTGCAGTCCCCAGCTGTGAGTTTTGCCTGGTTGGTTAAAGAAAATAGGGGGGAACCCACGCCGGGTTTTTCATTCATTTAATTATATCGTAGGCGGCAGCTGAGGAATACCCCGATCATCCACTCCTGCTATCGCTGTTATTAGTGGCAGCAGGTGTCGGATGATGGGAGTAATAGTCCCAAAAGTCCCCACCTGCTCTCATCGTTCTGACTTTAATATAAGGGTATGTGTCCACGTTCAGGATTGCATCAGGATTTGGTCAGGATTTTCCATCAGTATTTGTAAGCCAAAACCAGGAGTGGAACAATTAGAGGAAAAGTATAATAGAAACACATGCACCATTTCTGCATTTATCACCCACTCCTGGTTTTGGCTTACAAATACTGACGTAAAATCCTGACCAAATCCTGATGCAATCCTGACCGTGGACACATACCCTTACTATCATCATTCTCTTCTGCTCGTGCCAAACCCCGACAGAGCAGGGGAGAATGATGAGAGCTGTCTTCAGCACCTACTGCCGGGGAACGCTTACTGTAGCACTTCTTCCCCAGCGGCCGTCTGTGTGGTACTGGTGCAGCACACGGTTGCCACACATATTACACACACGGACACGGATATCTCCGGTACCGGTTTTTCTGTTACTGGAAATAAACGGACTTGTGAAATCGGCCTAAGTTTGTAAATACCCCAAATTTTTTATGCAAATTGAAACATGGCCGTCAAACAAAACAAACTAATCCTTATTGTTGATCTCTCCGGGCGTCCTATATCTTCATAGTACCATAGCGTGCTGCATTTCTGTCCTCTTCAGATCCCCGAAACAGTCGCCACTGATGTCCTGTTTAAGGCCAGGGATGCCTGTTTTGGGCGCTGGGCTTGCTGCACTCTCTTCCTTTCAATGTGCAGTCTCTTGCTGGGTCGTTGCTTCTCATTTAGAGCTGGTGAGGTAGCTCATTGTCTCTGTGCTTTCAGAGAAATACAGTGGGGAAAAAAGTATTTAGTCAGCCACCAATTGTGCAAGTTCTCCCACTTAAAAAGATGAGAGAGGCCTGTAATTGACATCATAGGTAGACCACAACTATGAGAGTCAAAATGAGAAAAGAAATCCAGAAAATCACCTTGTCTGAATTGGCAAGATTTATTTAGCAGATTATTGTGGAAAATAAGTACCGTATATACTCGAGTATAAGCCGACCCGAGTATAAGCCGACCCCCCTAATTTTGCCACAAAAAACTGGGAAAACTTATTGACTCGAGTATAAGCCTAGGGTGGAAAATGCAGCAGGTACCGGTGAATTTCAAAATTAAAAATAGATACTCCATACCGTTCATTATGGCCCCATAGATGCTCCACATAAAGCTGTGCCACATATAATGCTCTGCACCGTTCATTATGGCCCCATAGATGCTCCACATAAAGCTGTGCCATATATACAATGCTCTGCACCGTTGCCCCATAGCTGTGCCATATATATAATGCTCTGCACCGTTGCGCCATAGCTGTGCCATATAGTGCTCTGCACCATTGCCCCATAGCTGTGCCATATAGTGCTCTGCACCATCCATTATTGCCCCATAGCTGTGCCATATAGTGCTCTGCACCATTGCCCCATAGCTGTGCCATATAGTGCTCTGCACCATTGCCCCATAGCTGTGCCATATAGTGCTCTGCACCATTGCCCCATAGCTGTGCCATATAGTGCTCTGCACCATTGCCCCATAGCTGTGCCATATATATAGTGCTCTGCACCATTGCCCCATAGCTGTGCCATATAGTGCTCTGCACCATTGCCCCATAGATAGCTGTGCCATATAGTGCTCTGCACCATTGCCCCATAGCTGTGCCATATAGTGCTCTGCACCATTGCCCCATAGCTGTGCCATACAGTGCTCTGCACCATTGCCCCATAGCTGTGCCATATAGTGCTCTGCACCGTTGCCCCATAGCTGTGCCATATAGTGCTCTGCACCATTGCCCCATAGCTGTGCCATATAGTGCTCTGCACTGTTGCCCCATAGCTGTGCCATACAGTGCTCTGCACCATTGCCCCATAGCTGTGCCATATAGTGCTCTGCACCGTTGCCCCATAGCTGTGCCATATAGTGCTCTGCACCATTGCCCCATAGCTGTGCCATACAGTGCTCTGCACCATTGCCCCATAGCTGTGCGATATAGTGCTCTGCACCGTTGCCCCATTGCTGTGCCATACAGTGCTCTGCACCATTGCCCCATAGCTGTGCCATATAGTGCTCTGCACCGTTGCCCCATAGCTGTGCCATATAGTGCTCTGCACCGTTGCCCCATAGCTGTGCCATACAGTGCTCTGCACCATTGCCCCATAGCTGTGCCATATAGTGCTCTGCACCGTTGCCCCATAGCTGTGCCATACAGTGCTCTGCACCATTGCCCCATAGCTGTGCCATATATATAGTGCTCTGCACCATTGCCCCATAGCTGTGCCATATAGTGCTCTGCACCATTGCCCCATAGATAGCTGTGCCATATAGTGCTCTGCACCATTGCCCCATAGCTGTGCCATACAGTGCTCTGCACCATTGCCCCATAGCTGTGCCATATAGTGCTCTGCACCGTTGCCCCATAGCTGTGCCATACAGTGCTCTGCACCATTGCCCCATAGCTGTGCCAGATATATATAGTGCTCTGCACCATTGCCCCATAGCTGTGCCATATAGTGCTCTGCACCATTGCCCCATAGATAGCTGTGCCATATAGTGCTCTGCACCATTGCCCCATAGCTGTGCCATATAGTGCTCTGCACCATTGCCCCATAGATAGCTGTGCCATACAGTGCTCTGCACCATTGCCCCATAGCTGTGCCATATAGTGCTCTGCACCGTTGCCCCATAGCTGTGCCATATAGTGCTCTGCACCATTGCCCCATAGCTGTGCCATACAGTGCTCTGCACCATTGCCCCATAGCTGTGCCATATAGTGCTCTGCACCGTTGCCCCATAGCTGTGCCATACAGTGCTCTGCACCATTGCCCCATAGCTGTGCCATATAGTGCTCTGCACCGTTGCCCCATAGCTGTGCCATATAGTGCTCTGCACCTTTGCCCCATAGCTGTGCCATATAGTGCTCTGCACCGTTGCCCCATAGCTGTGCCATATAGTGCTCTGCACCGTTGCCCCATAGCTGTGCCATATAGTGCTCTGCACCGTTGCCCCATAGCTGTGCCATATAGTGCTCTGCACCGTTGCCCCATAGCTGTGCCATATAGTGCTCTGCACCGTTGCCCCATAGCTGTGCCATATAGTGCTCTGCACCGTTGTCCCATAGCTGTGCCATATAGTGCTCTGCACCGTTGCCCCATAGCTGTGCCATATAGTGCTCTGCACTGTTGCCCCATAGCTGTGCCATATAGTGCTCTGCTCCGTCCATTATTGCCCCATAGCTGTGCCATATAGTGCTCTGCACCGTTGCCCCATAGCTGTGCCATATAGTGCTCTGCACCATTGCCCCATAGCTGTGCCATACAGTGCTCTGCACCATTGCCCCATAGCTGTGCCATATAGTGCTCTGCACCGTTGCCCCATAGCTGTGCCATACAGTGCTCTGCACCATTGCCCCATAGCTGTGCCATATAGTGCTCTGCACCGTCCATTATTGCCCCATAGCTGTTGCTGCTGCTGCAATAAAAAAAAAAAAAAAACACATACTCACCTCTCTTGCTTGCAGCTCCTCGGCGCCATCTTCCCGGCGTCTCTCTGCACTGACTGATCAGGCAGAGGGCGGCGCGCACACTATATGCGTCATCGCGCCCTCTGCCTGCACAGTCAGTGAGGAGAGAGAGACGCCGGGAAGATGGCGCGACCCCCGGCGTGTGGAACGAGGACAGGTGAATATGACATACTTACCTGCTCCCGGCGTCCCGCTCCTTCCCCCGGACAGCTGGTCTTCGGTGCCGCAGCCTCTTCCTCTATCAGCGGTCACCGGCACCGCTTCATTAGAGAAATGAATAGGCGGGTCCGCCCCTATGGGAGGTGGAGCCGCCTATTCATTTCTCTAATGAGCGGTCCCACGTGACCGCTCAGGGGAAGAGGCTGCGGCACCGAAGACAGTGTGACGGGCAGGGGGATCGCCGGGACTAGGTAAGTATATGACAGTGCTCACCCGCCGACCCCACCACCGATCATGACTCGAGTATAAGCCGAGAGGGGCACTTTCAGCCCAAAAATTTGGGCTGAAAATCTCGGCTTATACTCGAGTATATACGGTATTTGGTCACCTAAAAGCATGCAAGGTTTCTGGCTCTCACAGACCTGTAACTTCTTCTTTAAGAGGCTCCTCTGTTCTCCACTCATTACCTGTAGTAATGGCACCTGTTTGAGGTTGTGGACAGGTTTCTTTTATACTAATCACAAGCTCAAACAGTCACACTCCAAACTCCACTATGGTGAAGACCAAAGAGCTGTCGAAGGACACCAGGAACCAAATTGTAGCCCTGCACCAGGCTGGAAAGACTGAATCTGCAATAGGCAAGCAGCTTGGTGTGATTAAATCAACTTTGGGAGCAATAATAAGAAAATGGAAGACACACAAGACCACTAATAATCTCCCTCGATCTGGGGTTCCATGTAAGATCTCACCCCGTGGGGTCAAAATGATCACAAGAATGGTGAGCAAAAATCCCAGAACCACATGGGGAGACCTAGTAAATGACCTGCATAGAGCTGGGACCACCATAACAAAGGCTACCATCAGTAACACACTACGCCGCCAAGGACTCAGATCCTGCAGTGCCAAACGTGTCCCTCCTTCTTAAAGGGGTTGTCCACTACTTTCAATTAACCCCCCAATGTACCCCCCTGGGGCCCCTAATGAATTTTGTAAATACCTTCTGTTGCTGTTTTAGCCTGTGAGCGGCGCTATGTCGGCGGCCGAGACCGGGTCACGTGACCCCCAGGCTGCAGCCGCCGCTAATATCCGCTGACGTCACGTCAATTTCTTGACGTGGCACGTGTTAAGGAGCTGAAACTCCTAATCCCTTCATCCAGTTTTAATGTGGATACCCTCAAATGAAAGCTGAAAGTCTGAACTTCAACTACATCTGAATTGTTTTGTTTAAAATTCATTGTGGTAATGTCTATAACCAAAATTAGAAAAATGTGGTCTCTGTCCAAATATATATGGACTTAACTGTGTACATACAACATACAGGACATACAACATACAGTACATACATACAAGACATATAGTACATACAGCATCTAGTACATACAACATACAGTATATACAAAATACAGTACATAAATAGAGTACATACAGTACATACAACAAACAGTACATAGAACATACAGTACATAAAACATACAGTGCATAGAACACATACATTATACAGGACATACAGTACATAAAAACAAAGGACATACAGTACATACATACAGTGCATACAACATACAGTACATACATATAGACATACAGTACATACAACATAGAGTACATACAGTACATACAACATACAGTACGGACATACAGGACATACAGTACATACAACATACAGGAGACAGTACATACAACATACAGGACATACAGTACACACAACATACAGGACATACAGCACACACAACATACAGGACATACAGTACACACAACATACAGGACATAAATTACATACAACATACAGTACATACAGTGCATGCAACATACAGTACATAAAACAGAGTACATACAGGACATGCAGCACATACAACACAGTACATACAACATACAGTACATACATACAGTACAAACAACACAGTACATACATATAGACATACAGTACATACCACATACAGTACATACAACATGCAGTACATACATACAGTACATAAAACGTACAGTGCATACAGTACATTCAACATACAGTACATACAACATACATACAACACAAACATACAGTACATACAACATAGAGTATGTACAACATACAGTGTGTACATATAGACATACAATACATACAGTACATACATATAGACATACAGTACATATAGACATACAGTACATGCATATAGACATACAGTAAATACATCCATCATACAGTACATACATACAGTACATATAGACATGCAGTACACACAACATACAGTACATACAACATACAGTACATACATATAGACATACAGTACATACAACAGACAGTACATACAGTACAAATACACAACACAAAAAGTACATACAACATAGAGTACATACTCACCAATCACCTTGATCCCGAAGCCATCGATCACCTGTAAAAAATAATAAAATAATAAACCAACAATATACTCCCTGATCCGCAGTAATCCAATTAATACGAGTGTCCCACGGTGATCTCCCGTGGAGAGCTGCCACATCAGCTGATGCGACCGTTCTCCAGGGGCTCCGGGATACAATGACGGAAGGTATCTTCTGCACTGTATCCCTCCGCCGTTGTGAGTATAGTTCATACTTGCACTTGCGGCACTGCTGTGTGGGAAAATTCCCACGCAGCTTTGCCATAAAGTGAGAGCCTGAACTCAAGTAACCTTTTCAGTGATGCACTGCACAGCCATTGTCTCCTGTCAGTGTGTCACTGGAGGCCCTATAGAGCAGTGACATCACCCAACGTCACTGTTCTGTAGGGGAGATCGTTGTGGGACACTCGTTATTAATTGGACTGCGTCGGACAGAGTATGCAATTGTTTTTTGGTTTTTTTGCAGGCGATAGAGGGCGTCACAGGAATTAGGCGTGCTTGTAAGTATGGTGAAATTAAGAATACTAAAATACTTTTTTCTGGCTGTGTCTTTTTTTTTTTTTTAACCCTTTCACTACTATAGGATTAATAATGGATTGGTGTCTTATTGACGCCTCTCCATTATTAACCGGGCTTAATGTCACCTTACAATAGCATGTTGACATTAACCCCTTATTACCCCATATCCCACCGCTACATGGGAGTAGGAAGAGAGGGGCTGGGGTGGCTGGGAGCTGGTGTTTGTAGCCGGGGGGGGGGGGGGGGGGGAGGGGGGGCAAATAGCCATGGCCCCTTCCTAGGCTATGAATATCAGCCCGCAGCTGTCTGCGTAGCTTTTCTGGCTATAAAATATAGGGGACCCCACATCATTTTATTCAGTCGCCATGGCAGCACTATCGAGAGTGACAGGAAACCTACAGAGATAAAAGGGCGGCACCTCTCTCCTGCATCAGTTGGTTTCCTGTCCCTGACAGGGGACCCTACAGACATACCTTAAGAAAAAAGGTGAAGATAGAAGACTGTGCCCAGAACCGGCAGACCGGTTCAGGAGGCGGGAGCTCCCCTTCCTCGGTGTTGTTCGGAGTCCTGGAGGTGCCACACCACAGAGGGCTGTGGGGGTAGGCAGCAGCAGGAAAAAGCAGCCTTCAGGGGGAGTGCTGACTTTGAGTGTCCCATCGCCGCAGGTACAGGTGTGTATAATGTGGGAGGCCCTGTCTTCTGGGACTCTGCGGCGGAGCTGGCGTCCTCTTCCGGTCGGAACCGGGTGTGTATCGCACGTGTGGTGGCGCGGTCGGCGTTCCGGGCACAGCGGGGCGCTTCGTGAATGACGCACGGGAAGGGGCGGGCCCCGGTGAGCGTCAGCTGGCAAGAAGCGATGACGTGCGGAGCAGGCGCAGTTGGGCCGCGGCGGTAAATATGGCAGCGCCCTGTAGAGCGCAACGGGGGAATGCAGGCGCTTGGCGGTTGCTGGGGCAGATGGAGCTAATAGGTGGGATAAGGGAGCTACACACGGCACAGCAGGTGGGAGATGGTACCGATGGGTGTGCGGTCTTGTGGGGGAGTGGCCTCCCATATACTACATACCAGGCAGTTCACTCGGATTGGCCTGCTGACCCCATCCGGGGGAGGTACCTGAGGGGGACCAGGCTATTTAAGAGATCCCTATTGGCTTCTACAGGCTTCTTATCCGTATTGGAAAATGGAGTCTCAGGAGCAAAGAGCACTGCAGCAATCTCCAGAGCAGCAGTGTCGTTCCTTGGAGGAGCCCCAAGTGTCTGCTATCCAGTGAAGGTCCAGTGGCAGTAGTCACCCAGAAAGAGAAAGGACCAGACAGAAACTTAAGCCTGGTAGATCCTCAAGCTGTAAAGATGACGCATCGGCTGTGAAGGACCCCCCACAGTCTACGGTACCACTCAGTTACTTTCTAGGGGTAAGTGATCTCCGAGAAAGTTCACTTGGTGATGTGTGTCTCCCCCTATGTTCCCTCTCTCCTTATTTATCAGGGAAAGAAACGGTCCACTAAGACTAAACATAGAGAATGTGCTGAATGTGGAGTCCCTTTACCGGACAACCACATAAAGAAGCTATGCAGACCTTGTATTCAGCATTTGATAGCGGAGGAGATGCCAGACTTTACCAGCCTGAGACAGATGATCAGGCAGGAGGCAGGGGCGTCGCTATCATGAGGCCACTTGAGTCAGCTGCTTCAGGTGGCGCCACCTGCTGATAAAAAGGGGGGCGGCATCTGCGGGGAGCGTTCTTTCAGATGCTGACTTGTGCCTGTGTTTGGCCGCTCTTGTCTCCCTGACATCCTGTTATCTCCTGCTGTGTTGCCGCCCGCTTCATACTGTAAAATATGCACTTTGATTACTGGTGTGCGGTGGCTTTTACTCTCCAGGTTCAGCAACTCAGAGAGGGGAGGTGTCCTGCAGGAGAAGGACACTGGCCAATGAACGCTCTCACAACACTGACAGAAGAGCTGATTGGCCAGTGCTCCTGTCCTCCTGCATTGTGCCTCTTTGAAGGGAAGAAGCGAGAGCCAGGAAATAAGATCAGAGAGGAGCCACCTGTGCTTGAAGATGCTGGAGAAGCAGCTCCAATCCACAAGGTGACAGATCCACTGCTGGGCAATCCCTGCACAGAGAGTGGGTATGGGGCTCAGCTGCTGTGAGCAGGGGAAGCTACACATGTACACCAGCCCTTAGCACAGAAGTGTGTGTGTGTGTGTGTGGGGGGGGTGTTGTGTGTGGGTTGTCTCTCTGTCGCTGTGTCTTTCTGTGTGGTGTTTGAGCTGTGTGGTGTGTGAGCTGTGTCTGTGTGTGTATGGTCTGTCTGCGGGTTGCGTGTTTGTGTGTGGGTTGCGTGTCTGTGTGTGGGTTGCGTGTCTGTCTGCTTGTGTGCGGGTTGCGTGTCTGCTTGTGTGTGGGTTGCGTGTCTGTGTGTGTCTGCTTGTGTGGGTTTTGTGTGTGTGTCTGCTTGTGTGTATGTCTGTGTGGGTTGCGTGTCTGTGTGTGGGTTGTGTTTGTGTATGTCTATGTATAGTCTGTCTATGGGTTGCGTGTCTGTGTGGGTTGCGTGTCTGTGTGTCTGCTTGTGTGTCTGTGTATGTGTCTGTGTGTGGGTTGCATGTCTGCGTGTGTCTGTGTGGGTTGCATGTCTGTGAGTAGGTCGTGTCTATGTGTGTGGTCTGTGTGGGTTGCTTATCTGTGGGTTGCTTGTCTGTTTATGGGTTGCGTCGTTGTGTGTCTGCTTGTGTGGGTTGCGTGTCTGTGTGGGTTGTTTGTGTGTAGGTTGTGTCTTTCTGTGTGGTGTGTAGTTTGCGTGTCTGTGTGTGGGCTGCGTGTCTGTGTGTGGGTTGTCTGTCTTTCTGTGTGGTGTGTGGGTTGTGTCTGTGTGTGGGATGTGTCTGTGGTGTGTCTGCCTGTGTGATGATTGTCTCTCTCTATGGTGTGTGGGTTGTGTCTGTCTATGTGGTGTGTCTGTTGTGCGTCAGTGTGGGTTGTGTCTCTGTGTTGACTGCGGATTGTATCTGTGTGCGTGTGTTGTATCTGTGTGTGTGGGGGGCTGTGTATGTTTGTGCGTTTAGATATCTTGTGAGAATACTGAGGTGTGTGTGTGTGTGTATATATATATATATATCAGCACCACCCTACATCTCCTCTCTGGTCTCAGTCTACCAACCTACCCGTGCCCTCCGCTCTGCTAATGACCTCAGGTTAGCATCCTCAATAATCAGAACCTCCCACTCCCGTCTCCAAGACTTTACACGTGCGGCGCCGATTCTTTGGAATGCACTACCTAGGTTAATACAATTAATCCCCAATCCCCACAGTTTTAAGCGTGCACTAAAAACTCATTTGTTCAGATTGGCCTACCGCCTCAACGCATTAACCTAATTATCCCTGTGTGGCCTATTAATAAAAAACAACAACATAATCACGTTCCTCCATCATGTTCTCATACACTTTATGCAGTTAATAGCCTCTGTGTCTGTACTGTTACATACTTAGGCAGTTAACTGGTTCATGCAGCTTTACATGAACACCCGAGCCTTACACTATGGCTGGTCCAAATAACTAAAGCAATTGTTACCATCCACCTCTTGTGTCTCCCCTTTTCCTCATAGATTGTAAGCTTGCGAGCAGCAGGGCCCTCATTCCTCCTGGTATCTGTTTTGAACTGTGATTTCTGTTATGCTGTAATGTCTGTTGTCTGTATAAGTCCCCTCTATAAGTTGTAAAGCGCTGCGGAATATGTTGGCGCTATATAAATAAAATTATTATTTATTATTTATTATATATATATATATATATATATATATATATATATATATATACACACACTTGTCCTGCATGCATGTTCTGTGAATATGATGTGTACCGGCTGCTGTGCATCTGTTTACTAAGGACATGTATTGTGTGTGTCTGTGACTGTATGATGTGTATGTAATGAACATGTGTTGTCCAGTACATGTGTGCTGTATATAATGTAATTTAACCCCTTCACCACCTTTGACGTTCATATGCGTCAAAGGTTGTATCCTTGCCTTTGATATAATCTCGCACACTGGCAATATACTATATGGAGGACTATATGAAGCCAATTATACCATATGGAAGTAATTATAATATTTGGAGGGCTCTGTGGGGGGCATGATAATACTTGAAGGGCTATGAGGAAGCCTTTATACTTTATGGAGGGCTGTTTTGGGGCCATTATACTGTATGTAGTTCTTTTATAGATTATGGAGGGCTGTATGGGGCTCACAGTTGGGGATCATACTGTGGCGGGATAGTTGAGGGGGTACAGTAAGGTTATCATACTGTGCGTGTGGAGGAATCATTGTGGGGGATCATAGTGTTTGCGGGGCACCTTTGTTGGCATCATAGTTTATGGGGCAATGAAAGAGGAATCTGGGGGCTTCAATAGGAGGAAAATTACTTTGTAACGGCAGCAGAGTTGTGAGATACGTACCTTTGTGATCCAGACAAATTATTTTTTTGGGAGGGGGGATGGGGGAGCAATAAGAGCTTGTGGTTTGGGGCCTCATGATCTTTTTGTACGCCTCATGATCTTTTTGTACGCCCTGGTGCAGGATGCATTGTCCTTTTCACAAACATCTCTGCTGGAGGACAGATGGCCCATAACTTACACAGCATGTCTAATGCTGCCCCTCGGTATATACAGGCATTCAGCCATATTTGTCTTGTGTCGGTTGTGCTCGCTACCCTTCCCACTCTCACATCCCTTACTCAACCCAATAGGAAGGCCCCTGCTATTAGCTCCGGACAGCCCCGTGTGCGGCGCTTGTGATTGGCTAAGCGTTTCGGGAGAAGGAGGCGTGATCTGTTTGGACGTCTTTTTTCTATTTCTCTAAATTAAAACGTCCACTATTGTCCTCATTTTTACAGTATAGATATAAATCTGTATGAACCAGATTTATTCCTACCGATTTAAACAAATTTACTATGGGGGGGCTCCGTTCTGCACTTCGCCTCAGGCAGCACAGAGGCTAGGTTCACCCCTGGCAGGAGGTCAGAGGTTCGGTCGAATCCCTTTCTCAGGATAGAGAGATTAGAGGAAGAGCGTCCAGATCCCCGGTTTCAATTGAGGACAGGGGGAGCTAAGATCAGATTCTCCTCATTCTTCATCATCTTCTTCAGACTGAGTCCGGTAATTCATGTTTTTCTTTTGACCGGATAGACCGTCCGGTCAAGGCAGTAAATAATACTATGGGAATTGAAGAGACCCCGTCAGAGCAATCTATGCAGGATGTTGTGTTTATGTCACGCTCGCGCCCTGACTGGAAGGCGTGAGCACGCGGGGGTATGTGTGGCCCCACTGTGCCACAGACCAAACCTCCCTGGAAGGGGCGTAACTAAGTAGCTTCCTAGGTGTTCGCTGGAGCCTCTGATGGTGAGGTCAGACTTGTGCAATAGGAAGCTACCAGGTACCACTCCAGGGTGGAGTCTGGTTGTGGCTGCTGATCCCACCGGGGAACGGAACATAGACAAGCAAGCGGGCACGGATGGCACATAGGCAGGCAGACGGGTACAACAGGAACACAGGCAGGCGGGCACGGCTGGCTCTCTGGTAGGCAGGCGGGCACGGCTGGCTCTCTGGCAGGACTGGTGGACAGGACTGGTACACTGGAAGAACCGGTAGGGACCGGTCTGCAGGCAGGTATGTAGAACGGGTAAGAACCTGTTCAGACACGAGGACCTAGGAATAAGTAGATAAAGACCGCAAGAGCGGATGCAGAGCGAAAGCACAGGAGGTGGAGCCAAGAGCTGAGGCGCTGGAGGCGGAGCCAAGAGTGGAGGCGCTGGAGGCGGAGCCAAGTAGAACCGCAAAGAGCGGAGCCAGGTAGAACCGCAAGGAGCGGAGCCAGGTAGAACCGCAAGGAGCGGAGCCAGGTAGAACCGCAAGGAGCGGAGCCAGGTAGAACCGCAAGGAGCGGAGCCAGGTAGAACCGCAAGGAGCGGAGCCAGGTAGAACCGCAAGGAGCGGAGCCAGGTAGAACCGCAAGGAGCGGAGAGGAGCTGCGGGAGGGGTCTCTGCAGCAAAGCTGAGCAGAGCCACAAGGAATGTGGAGAGAAGCTGCAGCAAGGGATAACTGCAACAGCAGAAGATAAGCAGAGTACAAAGGAGCAGAAACGCAGAAGTGAGGCGCAGTGGTAAAAGTAACAAAGGTTCAGAGCAGGCAGAGCTGCAAGAGTGCGGAGTGAAAGCAGACTGAGAATACAAGGAAAGACAACAGGGAAGGAAGCCAAAGACTAGGAGACCGAGGTAAGACTAAGTGCAGACAAGGCAATGGAACAAGACACAAGGACAAAGACACTGGGACCAGGATATTCTGCCTCCTGGTGGGCGGACAACAAGACCAAGGAAATAACACAGAGAATCCTCCAGAGAGGGAGTAATATAGAGCAAGGCCAGGCAAACTCAGAAGCAAGACACTAACTGAGCTAACACATTGCACAGGCCCAGAACACTGGGTGGAGCTGCACTATATACTGGAGGCCTCTTGGTAATTGGTCAGGAACAGATTGGACAGATGCACCTGATTGCTATAAGAACCAGAGAGTTCAGGCGCCGCCCCTCTATACACAGAACCATGAAGCATGCAGAGAGCAGAGACACAGAACATGGAGCTGGCAAGAAACAGAAACCACATCATGACCTGGAGCAGTGGGTAAGATAGTGTGAGAGATGCGAGGCCATGACGTGATGCCAGCAGAGTTGTTACAGTTTAAAGGGCTAGACCGAAAATCTCGTAGATGTTTTCCGGTGGTTGACAAGGTGAACTCCCTTATTCTACGAGAGTGGAAGAAACCTGAGAGGAAAGGTTCTCTTCCGCCATCGTTTAAAAGGAAATATCCTTTTGAGGAGGCGGCATCTTCAGCATGGGATAAAGCCCCAAAACTCAATGCTGCCATAGCCAAAGCTTCCAAGAAATCCTCTCTACCATTTGAGGATTTGGGAACTTTAAAAGACCCGCTGGACAGGAGAGCTGATGTGTTCCTTAACCCCTTCACCCCGAAGCCTGTTTTCACCTAAGTGACAGGGCCAATTTTTAGAATTCTGACCACTGTCTCTTTATGAGGTCATAACTCTAAAACACTTCAACGGATCCTGGTGATTCTGACATTGTTTTCTCGTGACATATTGTACTTCATGATAGTGGTAAAACTTCTTCGATATGACTTGAATTTATTTGTGAAAAAAACAAAAATTTGTCGAAAATTATGAAAATTTAGCAATTTTCAAACTTTTAGTTTTTATGCCCTTAAATTACAGAGTTATATCTCATAATATAGTTAATAAACAACATTTCCCACATGTCTGCTTTACATCAGCACAATTTTGGAAACATAATTTTTTTTTGTTAGGGAGTTATAAGGGTTAAAAGTTGACCAGCGATTTCTCATTTTTGCAACAAAATTTGCAAAACCATTTTTTTTACGGACCACCTCACACTTGAAGTGACGTTGAGGGGTCTATATGACAGAAAATGCCCAAAAGTGACACCATTCTAAAAACTGCACCCCTCAAGGTACTCAAAACCACATTCAAAAAAGTTTATTAACCCTTCAGGTGCTTCACAGGAATTTTTGGAATGTTTAAAAAAAATTGAACATTCAACTTTTTTTTCACCAAATTTTTACTTCAGATCCAATTTGTTTTATTTTATTAAGGGAAACAGGAGAAATTGGACCAAAAAAGTCGTTGTACAATTTGTCCTGAGTACGCCGATACCCCACATGTTGGGGTAAACCATTGATTGGGCACATGGCAGAGCTCGGAAGGGAAAGAGCGCCATTTGTCTTTTCAATGCAAGATTTGCTGGAATTGAGATCGGAACCCATGTCGCGATTGGAGAGCCCCTGATGTGCCTAAACAATGGAAACCCCCACAAGTGACACCATTTTGGAAAGTAGACCCTCTAAGGAACTAATCTAGATGTGTGGTGAGCACTTTGAACCTCCAAGTGCTTCACAGAAGTTTATAATGTAGAGCCGTAAAAAAAAATTCATATTAATTTTCACAAAAAATGATATTTTTGCCCCAAATTTTTTATTTTCCCAAGGGTAACAGGATAAATTGGACCCCAAAAGTTGTTGTGCAATTTATCCTGAGTACGCTGATACTTCATATATGGGGATAAACCACTGTTTGAGCGCATGGCAGAGTGCGGAAGGGAAGGAGCGCCATTTGACTTTTCAATGCAAAATTGGCTGGAATTGAGATCGGAACCCATGTCGTGTTTGGAGAGCCCCTGACGTGCCTAAACAGTGGAAACCCCCACAAGTGACACCATTTTGGAAAGAAGACCCCCTAAGGAACTTATCTAGATGTGTGGTGAGCACTTTTAACCCCCAATTGTTTCACTAAAGTTTAGAATGTAGCGCTGTGAAAATTAAAAAAATCATTTTTTCTTTCCACAAAATGATGTTTTAGCCCGCAGGGTTTCCCAAGGGTAACAGGAGAAATTGGACCACAAAAGTTATTGTCCAATTTGTCCTGAGTACGCTGATACCCCATACATTGGGGGGAACCAATGTTTGGGCGCACGGCAGAGCTCGGAAGGGAAGGAGCGCCATTTGAAATGCAGACTTAGATGGATTGGTCTGCAGGTGTCATGTTGCATTTGCAGAGCCCCTGATGTACCTAAACAGTAGAAACCCCCCACAAGTGACCCCATATTGGAAACTAGACCCCCCAAGGAACTTATCTAGATGTGTTGTGAGAACTTTGAACCAACAACTGTTTCACTACAGTTTATCACGCAGAGCCGTGAAAATTAAAAAAAAATTTTTTTTCCACGAAACTGATATTTTAGCCACCACGTTTTTATTTTCCCAAGGGTAACAGGACAAATTGGACCCCAAAAGTTGTTGTCCAATTTGTCCTGAGTACGCTGATACCCCATATATGGGGGGGAACCACTGTTTGGGCGCACGGCAGAGCGCGGAAGGGAAGGAGCGCCGTTTGAATTGCAGACTTAGATGGATTGGTCTGCAGGTATCATGTTGCATTTGCAGAGCCCCTGATGTACCTAAACAGTAGAAACCCCCCACAAGTGACCCCATATTGGAAACTAGACCCTCCAAGGAACTTACCTAGATGTGTTGTGAGAACTTTGAACCAACAAGTGTTTCACTACAGTTTATCACGCAGAGCCGTGAAAATAAAAAATATTTTTTTTTCCACGAAACTGATATTTTAGCCCCCACGTTTTTATTTTCCCTAGGGTAACAAGACAAATTGGACCCCAAAAGTTGTTGTCCAACTTGTCCTGAGAACGCTGATACCCCATATGTTGGGGGGAACCACTGTTTGGGCGCACAGGAGAACTCGGAAGGGAAGGAGCACTTTTTTAGTTTTTCAAAGCAGAATTGGCTGGAATTGAGATCGGACGCCATGTCGCGTTTGGAGAGCCCCTGATGTGCCTAAACAGTGAAAACTCCCCAATTCTAACTGAAACCCTAACCCCAGCCCTAACCCCAGCCCTAACCCCAGCCCTAACCCCAGCCCTAACCCCAGCCCTAACCCTAGCCCTAACCCTAGCCCTAACCCTAGCCCTAACCCTAGTCCTAACCCTAGCGCTACTTTCACACTAGCGTTTTTTTGCATACGTCGCAATGCTTCGTTTTGGCAGAAAAACGCATCCTGCAAAGTCATCTGCAGGATGCGTTTTTTCCCCATAGACTAACATTAGCGACGCATTGCGACGTATTGACACACGTCTCAACCGTCGTGCGACGGTTGCGTCGTGTTGTGGCGGACCGCCGGCAGCAAAAAACGTTACATGTAACTTTTTTTGTGCCGACGGTCCACCATTTCCGACCGCGCATGCGCGGCTGGAACTCCGCCCCCACCTCCCCGCGCCTCACAATGGGGCAGCGGATGCGTGAAAAAACAGCATCCGCTGCCCCCGTTGTGCGGCGCTTGCACAGTATGCGTCGGTACGTCGGGCCGACGCAGCGCGACTGCCCCGTACCGACGCTAGTGTGAAAGTAGCCTAACGGGAAAATGGAAATAAATATATTTTTTAAAATTTTATTATTTTTCCCTAACTAAGGGGGTGATGAAGGGGGATTTGATTTACTTTTATAGCGTTTTTTGGGCGGATTTTTATGGTTGGCAGCCATCACACACTAAAAGACGCTTTTTATTGCAAAAAATAGTTTTTGCATCACCACATTTTGAGAGCTATAATTTATCCATATTTTGGCCCACAGAGTCATGTGAGGTCTTGTTTTTTGTGGGACGAGTTGACGTTTTTATTGGTACCATTTTCGGGCACATGCCATTTTTTGATCGCTTTTTATTCCGATTTTTGGGAGGCGGAATGAACAAAAAACAGCAATTCCTGAAATTCTTTTAGGGGGGGTGTTTATACCATTCCACGTGTGGTAAAATTGATGAAGCAGTTTTATTCTTCAGGTCAGTACGATTACAGCGATGCCTCATTTATGTAATTTTTTTATGTTTTGGCGCTTTTACACAATAAAAACTATTTTATATAAAAAAATAATTGTTTTTGCATCGCTTTATTCTGAGAGCTATAACTTTTTTATTTTTCTGCTGATGATGCTGTATGGTGGCGTTTTTTTGCGGGACAAGATGACGGTTTTAGCGGTACCATGGTTATTTATATCTGTCTTTTTTATCGCGTGTTATTCCACTTTTTGTTTGGCGGTATGAGAATAAAGCGTTGTTTTTTGCCTTGTTTTTTTTTTTTTTTACGGTGTTCACTGAAGGGGTTAACTAGTGATATAGTTTTATAGGTGGGGTCGTTACGGACGCGGCGATACTAAATATGTGTACTTTTATTGTGTGATTATTTTTTTTTAATTTAGATAAAGAAATGTATTTATGGGAATATATATATATATATTTTTTTTTTTTCTTTATTTAGGAATTTTTTTTAATTTTTTTTTACACATGTGGACATTTTTTTTTTTTTACTTTTTTACTTTGTCCCGGGGGGGGACATCACAGATCGGTGATCTGACAGTGTGCACAGCACTCTGTCATATCACCGATCTTACAGGCACGTTACAGAGGCTTGCCGGCGCCTGCTATTAGGAACTCTCAGCAGGCGCCGGCAAGCTAGGTCATCTCATGACCCGGAAGGAGTCCCGCGGCCATCTTGGATCCGGGGACTCCTTCCAGGTCACCGGAGCAGCGCGATCTCATCGCGTTGCTCCGGTGGGAGAGCGCAGGGAGCCCCCGTCCCTGCGCGATCCCCCTCTATGCCGCTGTCACTATTGACAGCGGCATCAGAGGGGTTAAATGCCCGCGATCGGCGATAGCGCCGATCGTGGGCATTGCTGCGGGGTGTCAGCTGCCATACAGTACTACTAGTACTGCGGCTGGCACAAATGCAGTGCCGGCAGCGCCGTACTAGTACGGCGCATGGCACGAAGGGGTTAAAGGTGCTTGGGAAACGGCAGCAGGAGCTCTCAGGCCGTGAATTGCAGCCACCTGTACAGCACGTTCTATGATGGTGTGGTTAGACAGTTTAGAGTATCAACTTAAAAACAAGACTCCCGAGAAATGAGATTTTATCCTCTCTTCCTATGATTCAAGGAGCGGCAGCTTACCTTTCAGATGCACCTGCAGATTCTGTGAAGCTGGCAGCCAGGTCAGCGGCCCTTTCTAATGCTGCTCGTAGAGCCATTTGGCTAAAATGTTGGCCAGGGGACATGCAGGCCAGATCAAAACTGTGCAGTATTCCGTGTGGGGGGGCGCATTTGTTCGGGTCAGTTCTAGATGAACTATTGGAGAAAGCAGGGGATAGTAAGAAACGCTTCCCTTACTTAGGAAGACCCTCCTACAGACGGGATACTAATAGAAGATGGTTTGACCGTACAAGATCTAATAGAGAAAGGTCCAGATATGACGCCAATAGGAAGAAAGGTAGAGTTTATATGTTCAACTCCTTTCGAGACAACAGAAAGCCACAATGACTGCCCGACCGGGTGGGAGGCAGGCTTTTGGCCTTCTATCCGGCTTGGCTAAATATTTCCAGTAGCCCATGGGTCCTAAACATTATTAAATCAGGGCTAAAGTTTGATTTTCAGAAAATTCCTCAGGATAAATTTCTGTTAACACCTGTTCATTCTTCACCTGCAGAACAGCTGGCATTAGAGTCTGAGGTCCAGGAACTTCAACAAAAGGGTGTATTGGTGGAAGTTCCTGAAGTACAAAGAGGTAAGGGGTTTTATTCCCCCCTCTTCTTGATTAAAAAGCCAGACAATTCTTTTCGTAACATCATCAATCTTAAAAACCTGAATAAATTCTTATGGGTCCAATCGTTTAAAATGGAGTCTGTAAAAACAGCAATAAAGCTATTGTTTGACAAGTGTTTCATGGTCGTCTTAGATCTTAAATATGCCTATTATCATGTCCCTATACACGCAGACCACCAGCAGTTTTCAAGGGTAGCAGTCTCACTAGGCGGGACAGTTAAACACTTCCAGTACAGGGCCCTCCCCTTTGGAGTTGCAGTTGCCCCTCATGTTTTCACAAAGATAATGGTGGAGGTCATGGCACATATTCATGAACAGGATATTCTAGTGGTTCCATATCTGGATGACTTATTATTGATCATAGGACACTCAGAATCACACTGCTCGGCCCAACTAGCCAAAGTAATTGCAGCCTTACAATGGTTGGGATGGATTATTAATTTTAAAAAATCACGGTTACAGCCCCTAAGAGTACAAGAATTCCTGGGTCTCATCTTAGACTCCAGGTTGCAAGAATGCCGCCTACTAGACACAAAGGTAGACAAAATTCGACAGCAAATACTCAAAGTTGTTAACAATCCATCAGTCACGTTAAGAGGGGCAATGTCACTGTTAGGCTCACTCACGTCTTGTATCCCGGCGGTCCTTTGGGCCCAGTACCACACCAGAGTCCTACAGTGGGATGTACTGTGCAATACTCGTCAGTTAGAAGGCCACCTCGATAGTACCTTTTCCTTGTCTGATGCTTCTATACAATCCTTACGTTGGTGGTTACACACGCCAAACCTGCGGACAGGTGTTCCCTGGAAAAACCATATACCTCACGTGGTGACCACAGATGCTAGCCCCAGGGGATGGGGAGCACATAAGGGTGATATGTGGGTCCAGGGAGTTTGGTCACATTCCGAGCAAAGCTTATCCTCCAACCTTAAAGAGTTATTGGCGGTAGAACGAGCTCTGAGTTATTTCCTTATGTCCTTACAGGGCCGTCACGTCAGGCTATTTTCAGACAATCAGGTAACTGTAGCTTATATTAATCATCAGGGGGGAACTCGATCCATATCTTTAATTGAAGTGGCAGGTCGTATCTTTCAGATAGCCGGAACTCATCTACGGTCGCACACATCGCTTCATATAAAGGGAAAACACAACATCATGGCAGATTATTTAAGTCGCAGAAAACTCAGGCAAGGAGATTGGGTTCTCAATCAGACCGTCTTCAACCAAATCAGACTTCTATGGGGGTGCCCGGATATAGACCTCTTCGCCAGCAAAGAAAACAAAGAGTCACCAGTTTTGTTCCCTAAACCCCATAGACAATCTGTACGTGGTGGACGCCCTCCTAATTCCATGGCATTTCAACATAGCCTATGCCTTTTCCCCATTGAACTTGATCCCGGTTGTTCTAAGGAAGATACGGGAGGACAGAGCTCGGGTAATCCTAATAGCGCCATTCTGGCCCAGGAGGCCGAGGTTTCCGTGGCTGAGGAAAATGGCCATTTCTCAGCCTTGGATTCTTCCGGAACTCCCAGATCTCCTCTCCCAAGGTCCAATTTTCCATCCACGAGTGTCCAATTTCCATCTGGCGGCGTGGAATTTGA
This sequence comes from Ranitomeya variabilis, assembly GCF_051348905.1. Lineage (NCBI taxonomy): Eukaryota > Metazoa > Chordata > Amphibia > Anura > Dendrobatidae > Ranitomeya > Ranitomeya variabilis. The sequence continues at coordinate 299,501,457 of NC_135234.1, read as the reverse complement.
AGGGACATTACTAAAAAAGAAGGGGTTTTCACAAGGACTAATTAATACTTTACTTAAAAGCAGGAAGGTTTCCACAACGAATATTTATGTTAGAGTCTGGAAAAAATTCTTGACTGTTTCAGGAGCAGGGATTGGTCAGAAAGTCTGTATTACTAAGGTTCTGGAGTTCCTGCAGAGAGGTCTAGAGATTGGTCTAGCCACTAGCACCCTTAGAGTCCATGTGTCAGCTTTAGGGGCATTATACAATTGTAATTTAGCTAACAATTACTGGATTGCTGGATTCATCAAAGCAGCGGCTAGCTCGAGACCCATTGTTAAGAAAAAACTAGCCCTGTGGGACTTAAACTTGGTACTTACAGCTTTAACTGAAGCCCCCTTTGAGCCTATTGAATCTGCTCCTATAAAAGTCTTGTCCTTTAAAACAGCTCTTTTGGTCACTCACATCAGCAAGAAGAGTTAGTGACTTAAGGTACCTTCACACTAAGCGACGCTGCAGCGTCGCTGTGTGGTCGCTGGAGAGCTGTCACACAGACAGCTCTCCAGCGACCAACGATGCCGAAGTCCCTGGGTAACCAGGGTAAACATCGGGTTGCTAAGCGCAGGGCCGCGCTTAGTAACCCAATGTTTACCCTGGTTACCAGCGTAAACGTCAAAAAACAAACAGTACATACTTACATTCGCATCCCCCGGCGTCCGCTTCCCTGCACTGTGAGCGCGCCGGCAGTAGCAGGGCACAGCGGTGACGTCACCGCTGTGCTCTGCTTTTACTTTATGGCCGGCGCTCACAGTCAGTGCGGGAAGCAGATGGCGAGGGACCTGACACCGGAATGTGAGTATGTACTGTTTTTTTTTTTTTTTTTTACATTTACGGTGGTAACCAGGGTAAACATCGGGTTACTAAGCGCGGCCCTGCGCTTAGTAACCGATGTTTACCCTGGTTACCAGTGGAGACATCGCTGGATCGGTGTCACACACACCGATTCAGCGATTGTCTGCGGGAGATCCAGCAACGAAATAAAGTTCTGGACTTTCAGCAACGACCAACGATGGCACAGCGGGATCCTGATCGCTGCTGCCTGTCAAACACAACGATATCGCTATCCAGGACGCTGCAACGTCACGGATCGCTAGCGATATCGTTTAGTGTGAAGGTACCTTTACAAGCCCTCTCTAGACAGCCTCCATACATTCAGTTTAGAGACGATAGGGTAGTATTAAGAACTGATCCTCTTTACCTTCCTAAGGTAGCTTCAAAGTTCCACAGACTTCAGGAGATAAATCTCCCCACTTTTTGTCCCAATCCTAAAAATCAAAAAGAACTCAAACTCCATTCATTAGATGTTGAGATGTCTGCTCAGATATATAACTTTAACAGACCCTTGGAAAAAGATAGTTCTTTGTTCATATCCTTTCAGGGAGTCAGGAAAGGGTTTAGGGTGTCCAAAAACACCTTAGGTAGATGGATTAGGGAAGGGATATCTTTGGCTTATTCAGCAGGTGGCCTAGAAGTCCTGGAAGGTATAAGAGCTCATTCCACTCGAGCCATGGCGACATCCTGAGCGGAAAGGTCGGAGGTGTCGATTGAGGATATATGTAAGGCGGCCACATGGTCATCTCCATCTACTTTCTTTAAGCATTATAGATTAGATCTGGGTGGCTCCTCCGATCTCACGTCTGGTAGAAGAGTGCTGGAAGCAGTAGTCCCTCCCTGAGACTCTTTTTCTCTGTAAGTCTCTCGTTGGTGCTGTCATGGCGACTGAATAAATACTCAAGCTACTTACCGATAGCGGTGTTTTTCAGGAGCCCATGACAGCACTCCTATATTCCCTCCCTTTATACTGGTTTGGCTTATCACCACTTGTCTATATAAAATTTTAAGTTTAATCACAGGGTGGAATGTATAAATTACTTATGTGCTACTAACCAAGGAGGTCCTCTCATGCTCTGTAATCCAACTGATGCGGGAGAGAGGTGCTGCCCTTTTATCTCTGTAGGTTTCCTGTCCCTGAAGGGCGGATCCCCTCTCTCGTTAGTGCTGTCATGGGCTCCTGAAAAACACCGCTACCGGTAAGTAGCTTGAGTATTTTTTTGGGGGGGTCCTCCTATTTTAATAGCCAGTAAAGGCTATGCAGACAGCTCCGGGCTGATATTCATAGCCTGGGAAGGGGCCATGGATATTACCCCCTTCCCAGGCTGCAAATATTGGCCCCCGGCAGTCGGCTTTGCCCCTCTGGCGCAGAAAATTGTGCGGGAGCCCACGCCATTTTTTTTTTTAAACTGAAACATTGTTCATTAACCCCTTTCAGCCATTAGACATACTATTCCGTCCATGTGGGGTGGGCCCTACTTCCCATGGACGGAATAGTACATCATACCCTTTAATGCGACACTGCGACTTAAGTCGCGGTGATCGCATTAAAATTCCGACGCCATCTTAGGGCCTGTCTCCGCCCCCCAAACCCCCCACCCCGGCCCCCCAATCGCTGTGATTGGCTGTTCAATTCTGAACAGCCAATCACAGCCTTTCTCATTGTTTCAGCCAATCAGATTGGCTGAAACAGTGAGGTCCCAGGCTAGGATCGAGTACCGATCTAGTCGATCCTAGGCCGGTTCCTTTGCAACGCCAGGCATCAGCCAAAACCCCCCGGATTGGCGCGATCAACGATCACATCGATCGCGCCAATCCAATCGATCACAGTAACTTCCTGGATCGGTGCTAGTGCTATTGCATTGATCTTACGCCAGAGGCCAGAGCAGATTGGCGCGATCGATGTGATTGTCGATCGCGCCAATCACAGGGCACAGCAGCGGTTTGACCGCGCTATGCCCTGCCAGTCACCTGCCGGTGACTTGCCTAGGACTGTGAGCTCCGATCATAGGCCGGTGCCTAGCAACACCGGCGTCACCAGGGCCTCCTCTGATTGGTGGGATCGATGTGATCATCGATCCCACCAATCACAGGTCACAGCAGCGGTATGACCGCTCGGTGACCTGTCTCACCTGCCCCTGACCTGTCTGACTGCTCTGCAGGAATCCTCACACTTGGTGAGGATTCCTGCAGAGCTGTCACGCCGAGAGATCCCCTTATGTGCTGAGACTTGTGGTGCCACAGTAGCCTGTGACACACCACAATTCTCGCTAAAGAAGAAAGAAGAGAGACTACAACCGTAATTCTTGATAACCCCGATCCCGGCCCGATCTCGCTTCATCTCCCATCCCCCCTTCCTTTTCCCCCTCCTCTCCCACTTTGCGCCGCATCCGTGCCCAAATTTAGCTGCCGCCGAGCATTGATTGGTGACGCAGTTCGCCGAGCGTTGATTGGTGACGCAGTTCTCCGATCAACACTCGTGCTCGCTTTTTTTTTACCCCCCTTAGCGCCGCCGAGCGTTGATTGGTGACGCAGTTCACCAATCAACACCCGTGCTGACTTTTCTTTTTCCCATCCCCGTGCGCTCACCCAGCCGCTGCGTCTAATCTGTGCCTTCACTTTTCTTTTTTTTTTTCCCCATCCCCGTGCGCTCACCCAGCCACCACGTCTAATCTGTGCCATCCCTTTTCTTTTTTTTTTCCCATCCCCGTGCGCTCACCCAGCCGCCGCGTCTAATCCGTGCCTTACCTTTTTTTTTTTTTTCCCCATCCCCGTGCGCTTACCCAGCCGCCGCGTCTAATCCGTGCCTTCCCTTTTCTTTTTCCCATCCCCGTGCGCTCACCCAGCCGCCGCGTCTAATCCGTGCCTTCCCTTTTCTTTTTTTTTCCCCATCCCCGTGCGCTCACCCAGCCGCCGCGTCTAATCCGTGCCTTCCCTTTTCTTTTTTTTTTCCCATCCCTGTGCGCTCACCCAGCAGCCGCTGAACTCTGATAATGACACGGTTCACTTATCAGAGCTCTCATGCCTGCCGTTTTTTTCACATCCCCGTTGGCCTACCCAGCAGCCGCCGAACTTTGATAAGTGACTCGATTCACTTATCAGAGCTAGGGCCTGCTGTTTTAGACTTTTCCTTTCACAGGTATTTTTTTCTCCCTATTTGCTTTTTTTTTTTCCTTTAGCTTTTTCTTTTCAGAATAGTTTGCACCAAACACTATCCCCCCCCCCCACATGTACACATAGTTAGCAAAAAAGTACACCCAAGCACCATACTCACAAAAAAATGTCCCGTTCGTCCCAACAGCGCTATTCAGCGGAGGAGGCATATTCTTTCCCTGCCTCCGACACTAATTGCGAGGGAGAGGATCCCACTTTTCTTTATTTTTCTGATTCTTCCTCATCCTCTTCCCACTCCTCATCTTCCTCCTCCGGCCCTGCGGAACCGCCACGCAGACGTCGCAGGACAGAAGCAGTGCCCACCATTCATGAAGATGAAGATGAGGCAGGGCCCACTCCTGAAGATGAACCAGCGCGCCCCTCTTCGGACCCCGTATGGACCTCGCCCCCCAAAAATTACGAGCCACTGATTCCTGATTTTGTGGCAATCAGGAATCGGGTTTGACACCACCGGCCTCACAGAAATAGACTTTTTCAAAGTCTTTTTCTCTGAGGATTTTGTTAACCTCATGGTGGAGCAAACTGATTTGTATGCTCGTTAATTTTTGGAGCCAAACACCGGTTCATCATATTCTATCTGGTCTCCTGTAGACGCAGTTGAAATGATGCAGTTTTGGGGCCTGGTCCTTCATATGGGGCTCCTGAAGAAGCCAGAAATTCAGCAATATTGGAGTGTTGATATGTTATACAACACTCCAGTGTTCCGAATGGTCATAGTCCAGACGGGTTTTGAGGCCATCTGTAAGTTCCTGCATTATTCCGATAATGTATAGTGTCCCGCACGAGATGACCCCAACTTTGATACGTCTGTTCAAAGTTCGGCCTGTCATCGAACACTTCAACAAAAAGTTTGGTGAAGTGTATGTGCCCAAAAGGGACATCTGCGTGGATGAGTCCTTGGTTCATTTTAAGGGGCGGCTCAGATTCCGTCAATACCTGCCCAGCAAGAGGGCCAGGTACGGAATCAAACTCTACAAGCTGTGTGAGAGTACCTCAGGGTACACCTACAGCTTTAGAGTCTACGAAGGGAAGGACACCAGGATTGAACCCCCTGAGTTTCCCCCTGTCCTGGGAGTGAGTGGGAAAATTGTGTGGGATTTGGTGCACCACTGCTGGATAAAGGTTATCACCTCTACACCGATAACTTTTATTCCAGAATCCCACTCTGCAAATCCCTCTCTGCGCGAGGTACCGCACAAGTCAGAGAAGCCTCCCAAAAACGCTACTTGGGCAGATGCTGTGAAGGGGTGACAGCAGAGCCCAATGTAGCGAACACCTGCTGGTGGTCAAGTACAAGGACAAGAGGGATGTCCTTCTCTTGAACACCATACACGGTGATGGCAGTGCCCTCAGCACTGTACGGGGTACCTCTACACAGGTCAGCAAACCTGACTGTACTGGGGTACAAAACCATGGGGGGCGTTGATCTCTCTGATCAACTCCTCCAACCGTACAGTGCTTTGAGAAAGGCCAAGGTGTGGTACACAAAGCTGTCCATGTACATCGTACAAATGGCAATGCTCAATGCCTTCCTGCTGTCATGATGTGCACGCCACACCGATACGTCCTACCTTCAGTTCCAGGAGGTAGTGGTTAAGGCCCTGATATTTGGCACGAGGGAAGGAGCGGGCCCCTGTACTTCTGGAACTGAAGGTGCTCGTATCGTACCAGGTCAGCATTTCCCGGGTTAGGTCCCGCAATCTGGAAAAAGAGGTAAGTCGCAAAAAAGTGCCAAGTGTTTTACAAAAGGGAAATACGCAATGACACCATTTATCAATGCAACACCTGCCCCGAAAAACCTGACCTGTGTATGAAGGATTGCTTCAAATTGTACCACACCTCCATGCACTACTAATTTACTTTACGGGAAACAGTTGATTAGTTCCAAAAAGTTTACAAAATGTCACTTGTGGGTTATTTGTTTTACTGTTTAGGCACATCAGGGGCTCTGCAAACGGAACATGACGCCTGCAGACCATTCCATCAAAGTCTGCTTTCCAAAAGTCACCACTTCCCTTCCGAGCCCCGACGTGTGCCCAAACAGTATTTTTTCCCACATGTGGGGTATCAGCGTACTCAGGACAAATTAAACAACAACTTTTGGGGTCCAATTTTTCCTGTTACCCTTGGGAAAATTAAAAATTGGGGACTAGAAATCATTTTTGTAGGAAAAAATAGGATATTTTATTTTCACGCCAGGGCGTTACAAATTAAGTGAAAAACTTGGGGGATCAAAATTCTTACCACACACCTAGATAAGTTCCCAATTAGGTCTAGTTTCCAAAATGGGGTCATTTGTGGGGGATTTCTACTGTTCAGGCACATCAGGGGCTCTGCAAACGGAACATGACGCCCGCGTACCATTCCATCAAAGTCTGCTTTTCAGAACGTCACTACTTCCCTTCCGAGCCCCAAAGTGTACCCAAACAGTAGTTTTCTCCCACATGTGGGGTGTCAGTGTACTCAGGACAAATTGGACAACAACTTTTTGGGTCCAATTTCTCCTGTTACCCTTGGGAAAATTAAAAATTGGGGACTAAAAGATCATTTTTGTGGGAAAAAATAGGATTTTTTATTTTCATGCCCGGGCATTATAAACTTCTGTGAAGCACTTGGGGGATAAAAGTGCTCACGACACATCTAGATAAGTTCCTTAGGGGGTCTAGTTTACAAAATGGGGTCACTTGTGGGGGAACTCCAATCTTTAGGTACACAGGGGCTCTCCAAATGCGACATGGTGTCCGCTAAAGATTGGAGCCAATTTTTCATTGAAAAAGTCAAACGGCGCTCCTTCCCTTCTGAGCCCTGCCATGCGCCCAAACAGTGGTTCCCCCCCACATGGGGTATCTGCGTATTCAGAACAAATTGGACTACAACTTTTGAGGTCCAATTTCTTCTGTTACCCTTGTGAAAATAAAAAATTGGGGACTAAACGATCATGTTTGTGGAAAAAAATATGATTTTTTCTTTTCACGCCTGGGCGTTAGAAACTTCTGTGGAGCACTTAGGGGATAAAATTGCTCACCACACATCTAGATAAGTTCCTTAGGGGGGTCTAGTTTCCAAAATGGGGTCACTTGTAGGGGGTTTCCACTGTTTAGGCACATCAGGGGCTCGCCAAACGCGACATGGCGTCCAATCTCAATTCCAGCTTATTTTAGATTGAAAAAAGCCAAACTGAGCTCCTTCCCTTCTGAGCCCTGCCATGCGCCCAAACAGTGGTTTCCCCCCACATATGGGGTATCGGCGTACTCAGGACAAATTGGAATACATCTTTTGTTGTCCATTTTCTCCTTTTACCTTTGGGAAAATAAAAAAATTGTTGCTGTAATATCATTTTTGTGACTAAAAAGATAAATGTTCATTTTTTCCTTTCACGTTGCTTCTGCTCCTATGAAACACCTGAAGGGTTCATAAACTTCTTGAATGTGGTTTTGAGTACCTTGAGGGGTGCAGTTTTTAGAATGGTGTCACTTTTGGGTATTTTGAGCCATATAGACCCCTCAAAGTGACTTCAAATTTGAAGTGGTCCCTAAAAAAAAAATGGTTTTGTAAATGTTCTTGTAAAAATGAGAAATCACTGGTTAACTTTTAACCTTTATAACTTCCTAACGAAAAAAAAATATGGTTCCAAAATTGTGCTGATGTAAAGTAGACATGTGGGAAATGTTATTTATTAACTTTTTTGTTTGACACATTTCTCTATTTTATGGGCATAAAAATTAAGTTTGAAAATTGCTAAATTTTCCAAATTTTCGTCAAATTTCCATTTTTTACATAAATAAATTCAAGTAATATTGAAGAAATTTTACCACTAACGTGAAGTACAATATGTCGCGAGAAAACAGTGTCAGAATAATCAGGATCCGTTGAAGCGTTCCGGAGTTATAACCTCATAAAGGGACAGTGGTCAGAAATGTAAAAATTGGCCCGGTCATTAACGTGCAAACAACCCTCGGTTGTACAGACCCTCGGTTGTACAGACCAAAAGTTTGGACACAACTTCTCATTTAGGCCATGTTCACACATTGCAGATTTCCCTGCGGATTTTTCTGCACTAAAAACTGCAGCTCTTGGCAGAAAACGCAGGTGCGGTTTTTGGTGCGTTTTTTTATGCGGTTTTTAGTGCATTTTTTTATGCAGTTTTCTCTGCAGATTGTCTGTGTGTTTGACACAAAGCTTTAACTGCAGTGGGGGAAAAAAAAAAAAGAAATTATGTAATTTCCTTGTCCAACCCTTTTCTTCTTCCATCCTCCATTTTGGGACTAACACACCAAAATGAGTGGACGTGTTTTGAATGACAGCGCTCTGCAGAGTGCTGAGCGTAGGCCAGATCACAGCCCGCGGATCCAGCTCCGCACGCCACACCGGATTGCGATCCTGGGGTTGCTGCTTCTAATCCTGAATCGTCATACTCGTCAGGTAAGCAGATGTCTGTTTTTTTAATTTTGTTTTATATATTGGGTTATGGGTACATGTCCACGTTCTGGAAACGCTGCGTGTTTGGCGCTGCGTGGGGCCGCAGCGTCAAACATGCAGCGTCCAGATGTAACAGCATAGTGGAGGGGATTTAATGAAATCACGTGTCCACTGTGTGTCATCCGTCAGCCCTGCGACTCCGGACATGCTGCGCGTCTTTTAAGATCACAGCATGTCCGTGTTCCTTGCAGAGACGCTGCGGCTCCGCAAGGAATAAAACAGGGCCCTATGCGTGGGGTGCGATGATGCCGGATTTGTACAATGAACACATCTGGCATCATCGCGTCCCAGAAGTGGGTGGGGCTTTGCACAGAGCGGCTTTGGCACTCCGACGATAACGACAGCCATCCTGAACGTGGACACGTACCCTTACATATTCTGCATTGCTTTCCAGGCATGTTTGATATATTTTTCTCATCGTTGTGTTTTAAAAAATATATATATATTTTTTTTTATTTTAGAGGCAGTGGCGGCAGAGAAGGAGTGCACAGAAAAGAATGTGGGTGCACCCTCTTGTAGCAGAGCGCACACAGAAGGGGCACTTTTATGTCCTTTACAATGATTTGAGGAGGTAACTTGAAATATATTGAACGACAAATTTTACTTTTTTTGCTAACAATGTAACTTGTGAAGTAACCCTTTTTTTTTGTGTCTTTTACAATTTTCAGATATCCGGACAAATTTCTATCTTTTTGTCGGCTATCGATTCTGGCATTCGACAGACTGCTCACCATCCTGGCACCCCATTTGACACTGCATGACACTTTTATGAGGAAGGCCATCTCTGCAGAGGAAAGGCTGCTCATCACCTTGCGGTAAGTAACCATTTTTTTTGTGGGAATGTCGTTAGGTCTCTATTTCACACGTCTCTGTGTCCAGTATGTGTGATTAAATTTTTCATATCTCCTGGAGACACTGACCTACTCATCTATGCACATGTCAGCTTGTTTTGGGCGGCCGTGTGTCCGTTGGCAAAACACGCTGACATGCCAAATTGAGAACATTAGCATGTGCCACATAGTGTCCCACGCACGTGCACATTGAGAACACACATTGATGTCCTCTGCATGACAAGCGTTACAGGAATCGATGCTCTCTGGCGGACGGTGCTGAAGATGCTGTCATCATTCTCCCCTACTGTGCATGATTTCAGGGCCATCAGGGAAGAATGGGATTTGACTGCATCACATGCCACCGTGTAACTGCGCCTACTGTAGTGCTTTTATCCCTGAAAGCCATCCGTGTTGTTATAATTCAGCCCACGGTTGCGTTACATGTCTCTCTCCCTCTCTCTCTTGCTCGCACACAAACACACACACGCCCACACACCCACCCCTCTTGTTGGACGGGAGCACACATACACACACACACACACACACACACACGTGAGATACGGCCGAGTGTTGCATGGTAATCCCCGGCCCTGCCGCCTGCACTCTGGAGCGGAGTGTGCACCCACATACCAATACATGGAGCCGCACGCTCCACAACGGAGTGCATGCAGCAGGTCCGGGGATTACCATGCAAAACTCGGTCATATCTCGCATGTGTGTGTGCACAAGTCCCATCAGGCCTTTTTTTAGTTTGTTTACACCCTTTGTGTTGTGCCGTGTGCTAATGCCAGCATTATTGAATGCTTAACCTAACACATGAATGGTGCTGGACGCATATTATAGCGGCCTTAACTTGTGACATGTTTTAATTAAATTTTTGTGTGACACTTCTAATATTCTTTTTTGTTTCTTTGCAGATTTTTGGCCACAGGAGAGAGCTATACATCCCTGCACCTCCAATTTAGAGTTGGTAAATCTACCATCTCTAACATTGTGAGGTGTACATGTACCGTCATCTGGCAGAAGTTGCAGCCCATGGTGATGCCTTCCCCAACCGAGGAGACTTGGCTGCAGGTTGCAGCAGGCTTTCAGTCTGTGGCCAATTTCCCAAACTGCATAGGTGCAGTCGATGGTAAACATGTAAGGGTTCAGCAGCCACCACGATCAGGATCACACTTCTTTAATTATAAGAAGTATTTTTCAGTGGTCCTGATGACGGTGGCTGATGCCCATTACAAATTTGTTGGCATTGATGTTGGTGCCTTTGGTAGTACTGGGGATTCTCGGGTGTTGCGAACGTCACAGATTGGGATGCAAATTCTTCAAGATGGCGGAACGCTTCCAGCCCCAAGACCTTTGCCGGGTTCCACACATCCAGTACCCTTTGTGATGGTATCGGATGAGGCGTTTCCCTTAACGACAACCCTGCTGCGCCCATACCCACGAAGGGGACTGGATGCCCGACGGAGGATTTTTAATTATCGGCTGAGTCGTGCACGCAGATATGTGGAATGCACCTTTGGGATCATGACCAGTCAGTGGAGGATCTTTCACACTGCCATTCAGTTGGACACAGACACCGTTGATGCTGTGATTAAGGCTTGCTGTGTACTCCACAACTATGCTCGTGAGTACAACACTGACGTAGATGTGGAGTACCAGCAGCCAGTATTTAATCCAGTGGTCAACGGGGGTCTGGGCAGGCCGTCCAACTCAGGTGTGCGTGTGAGAGAATCCTTCACTGACTGCTTCATGAGTCCTGAAGGTGCCGTGCACTGGCAATACTCCTGTGCTGGTGTTGGGCAGCCTGACCAGCAGAGAAGGATGCATCTACACTGACCCTCCAAACAAAGTTGCCGACATCGCTGCAAACTGTTGTGAAAACAAGTCAAGATCCCGAAGAATCAGAATCGACAACAATCAACACAATTGTGTTTAAAAAATGTTTTTGTCATGTAACCCCCCAAAAAAAATTTTGGTTGTAATTTAAATAAAAAAATGTTTTTGGCTTAATTTCTTTTGTTTCTTTGTAGCTCAAAAAAAAGGGGGGTGTTTTCATAAAATAACTATTCTATATCTCATACTGCAGTGAACACATAACAGTTATACAACCCCCAAACCAATAATCGAGTGCCCATATACCCAGGACAGCGTCAGACACAGAGGCCTTGTCCCCATTGTCTAAAAACAAGAGAATAATTTTTGAAAAAAAACTTTATTTTAACAAACACAAAATATTTGTAAATTTTATAATTGATTTTTCAATTTGAAACAAATTAAACAGCCCCTTGCAAAGGCAACGTGCAACTGGAGCTTTAGCCCATTCTCATTTTAATGCAGATATGTGTAATCGGGAGAATACACGTAATTTGTAGCCTCGGTGTGAGAACTTGGTCCCAGTTGCTGAGAACTTCCTCTCTCTGCATAACTGCCTTGTTGACTGCTGCACAGATACTGTGGTCTTGCAGGTGGGTCCGGTGTTCTACGGCGGGGCCTGAACAGTCCCAACACCCCCATCAGAACCTCGTTATATGGCACAATTGGAGCAGGGTCCTCCAGAGCAGTGAGGGACATCTGGACCATAGACATAAAAAGAGACTGCCTATCCGGTGGCAGTGAGCGGGTCTTTCTTGCGACAGTCAATGCAAAAGAATCGCAATGGTCGTCGCAAGAAGATTTTTTTAATAAATCAAGGGTGTCCGTGGCAATTTGCACTGTTTGGTCCTCATTGTTCTTCTTTGATTTTTTTTTCTTTTCTCTGCTGCCACCGGATAGGCAGCTCTCTTCTCCACTCTCACAGCTTCTGCGGAACCAGATGTTCAGCAGCTGCTGAAGCAGATGTGGATGCAGCAGCTGCTGAAGTGGATGTGGATTCAGCAGAAGCTGTGGGAATGGATGGAGAGATGGTCCCTCCCGCTCCAGAGGAACTGCCTGCTCCATCCTCAGTGTCGCTTTCATCCACATCAGCTGCTGACATGTTTCCTTCCATCCTGTGGGGGGAAAAACAGAACATTAATAAAATTTTTCAAGGCTGCGAAGGATCAAAGTTTTACATGCAGCAAATAGGCTGCTACTTCAACATTTAGGTCCACTATTTTGCTTGTGTAGTGATAACGCGTGTTTTCATGTAAGTCATGCATTATCACAACATATTATATATAAATAATCTTGTGGAGTGGATTGTAAATTACCTTCGCAATGTCCGGCTGGTGACAAGGAATTGGAGCTCTTCGCTAAATGGGAAGGTTTGTTTACTCGGTGACGAGCCACTCCTAGCGCAGGTATTTATGAACTTGTTGAATCTGTCCCTAACGGAGCGCCACCGTTGCTTCACATCTTTATCTACAAAAAAAAAAAAAAACAACGATTTTTTAGAGATCTAAACAAAGTATATTTTTAATAAAATCAAGGTTTGCTAACTAAATTTAATTATAATTACCAATTTGCCGTTGTGTTGCCCCTGGATAGTTGTCCCATTCCGGGAACATGTCATGCACTATTTTTGTCCATGCTAGCTCACGGTAATATTTATCTTTGTACGACTCATCAGAAGGGTCCCACAGGGCCGGATAATCACGAACCTACAATGAATACAATAGTGTCATTTCATACTCTATAGAACGACCAAGTAATGTTACAGAAATGGTTTTCAAAAGTTGGAATATATTTCAAAGTAACCCCTACATGAACCCAAGGGACAAACTAAAAACACAAACACCAATAAACACGTTCGTGTGCCGTTGTTTAAAAACAAGCTCTGGCGCCGTCAATCCTGAGCGGGCCGTGCGGCAACATGTGTTGCTGGGTGGGCTCACGATAAGCTCGGGATTGCCGGTGCCACTGCTTATTTGCAACCTGCAAGACACTCTACACTCAAGCTTTCAAAACCATAACCCTAATCTCTACACCAACACTAATAACAGTGTTTTTGTCCCCCTATATTTTTAGTCCAGAAAGGCTAGGCAGACAGCCGTGGGGCAATATTTGTGGCCCGGGAAGGGGTTAAAATATCCCTGGCTGTTCCCAGGCCATGAATATGAAGCCCACAGCTATCTGCGTAGCCTTTCTGGCTCAGAAATAAAGGGAGAGCCCCAACAAAAAAAGTGTTGGGGTCCCCCTATATTTTTAGGCCAGAAAGTCTACGCAGACAGCCTTATATTCATAGCCTAGGAAAGGGGCCATGGATATTTGCCCCCCCCCCCCCCCCCGGCTACAAATAGAAGGCCGCAGCTGCCCCAGAAAAGGCGCATCAAAATGATGTGCCAATTCCGGCACTTGGCCCCTCTCTTCCCACTCCCGTGTAGCAGTGGGATATGGGGTAATGAGGGGTTAATGAAACCTTGCTATTGTAAGGTGGCATTAAGCCCGGTTAATAATGGAGAGGCGTCAATAAGACACAAATCCATAATCCTATTTAAAGGAAAAAAAATATATAAGGGGACCAACAAAAAAAAAAATTACATAGGGTCCCCCTATATTTTTAATCCAGAAAGGCTAGGCATCCAGCCGTGGGCCAATATTTGTGGCCTGGAAAGGGGTTAAAATACCCCTGGCTGTTCCCAGGCTATGAATATTAACCCACAGCTGTCTGCATAGCTTTTCTGGCACAAAAAAAAATAGGGGGCCCCGAAAAAAAAAATGCATAGGGTCCCTCTATATTTTTAGGCCAGAAAGGCTAGGCTGACAGCTGTGGGCCAATATTTGTGGCCTGGGAAGGGGTTAAAATACCCCTGGCTGTTCCCAGGCCATGAATATGAAGCCCACAGATGTCTGCATAGCCTTACTGGCTCAGAAATAAAGGGAGAGCCCCCCCAAAAAAGTGTTGGGGTCCCCCTATATTTTGAGGCCAGAAAGGCTACGCAGACAGCCGTGGGCTTATATTCATAGCCTAGGAAAGGGGCCATGGATATTTGCCCCCCCCCCCCCTGGCTACAAATAGAAGCCCGCACCCGCCCCAGAAAAGGCGCATCTAAAAGATGCGCCAATTCCGGCACTTAGCCCCTCTCTTCCCACTCCCGTGTAGCGGTGGGATATGGGGTAATGAGGGGTTAATGCCACCTTGCAATTGGAAGGTGGCATTAAGCCCGGTTAATAATGGAGAGGCGTCAATAAGACGCCTATCCATTACTAATCCTATTAAAGGTTTTTAAAAAAAACACAGACACTAGAAAAAATATTTTAATGAAATAATGACACACACTTTTTGACAATTCCTTTATTGCACTCTTAATCCATCTGAAGACCCTCGACCTGCAACAGAAATAAAAAAACAAACCAAATTCATACTACCTGGCCCTGTCCGCAGAAATCCCATAACGAGTGTCCCAGGACGATCTGCCATGGAGAACAGACACATCCGGAGATGTCTGCTCTCCACGGCTGCAGCAACACACTGACAGGTGCTCCGGCACCTGTCGGTGTGTTACTGCGCATGCGCGAGAGTTTACCGGCGGTCATTGACCCCGGTACTCTCGCTTTACGGCACTACAGCGTGGGAAAGTTCACACGCACCTGTAGTGCCATAAATAGAGACGCCGGCGCCATTCGCTCCTGGCAGTGTATCGCCGGAGAGCAGGGGATCGGCGTGGGACACTCTGTTTTGGATTCTGCGGACAGGGAGTATGGATTTGGTTTATTTTTTTGGACTTTTTCCCTAGGGGCGAGGGCTTCGCGTACCTGTATGTGCTGTATGGTGAGTATATACTCTATGTTATATGTACTGTGTGTCATGTATGTTACGTTTATTGTATGTGTATTGTGTGTGTTTGTGTTTTGTGTTACTTACACTTGTGCTAAGTCGCCGGACATAGGGACAACTCTCCCATCCTAATACCGGATGGGAGTAGTAATCCCATACGGAGACTTAGCACAATGGTGGCACTATCGTCGCATGAGGACACACACAGACTTCACACACATACACAGACACATACACAGATACACACACATACATACCAAATCTATCAAACGACCGACATCGATCCCCATGCGACGATATGCCTCCATGCTGACAGTCACTTCGGAAAAAAAGGACGACACTCCGCCCACGCACTTCCGCCCACGAACTTCCTCCCGCTTCCCCGCACTTCCTGTTGCAGCGGTTTCTCCACCCATAACCGCATAAAACCCGCAGATATTTTTTGATCTGCGGGTTTTACTGCGGGTTTGACCCTCACAATGGAGGTCTATGGGTGCAGAACCGCTGCAGTTCTGCACAAAGAAGTGACATGCTGCAGGTTTTTAACCACTGCGTTTCTGCGCGGTTTTTCCCGCAGCATGTGAACAGCGGTTTGCGGTTTCCATAGGTTTACATGTAAATGTAAACGCAATGGAAACTGCAGCGGACCCGCAGCGGCAAAATCGATTTTTCTGTATTTTCATGACTGAAAATTGTACATTCACACTGAAGGCATCAAAACTATGAATTAACACATGTGGAATTATATACTTAACAAAAAAGTGTGAAACAACTGAAATTATGTCTTATATTCTAGGTTCTTCAAAGTAGCCACCTTTTGCTTTGATGACTGCTTTGCACACTCTTGGCATTCTCTTGATGAGCTTCAAGAGGTCGTCACCGGGAATGATCTTCCAACAATCTTGAAGGAGTTCCCAGAGATGCTTAGCACTTGTTGGTCCTTTTGCCTTTACTCTGCGGTCCAGCTTACCCCAAACCATCTCGATTTGGTTCAGGTCTGGTGACTGTGGAGGCCAGGTCATCTGGCGTAGCACCCCATCACTCTCCTTCTTGGTCAAATAGCCCTTACAGAGCCTGGAGGTGTGCTTGGGGTCATTGTCCTGTTGAAAAATGAATGATGGTCCAACTACACGCAAACCGGATGGAATAGCATGCCGCTGCAAGATGCTGTGGTAGCCATGCTTGTTTAGTATGCCTTCAATTTTGAATAAATCCCCAACAGTGTCACCAGCAAAGCACCCCCACACCATCACACCTCCTCCTCCATGCTTCACAGTGGGAACCAGGCATGTGGAGTCCATCCGTTCACATTTTCTGCGTCGCACAAAGACACGGTGGTTGGAACCAAAGATCTCAAATTTGGGCTCATCAGACCAAAAGCACAGATTTCCACTGGTGTAATGTCCATTCCTTGTGTTCTTTAGCCCAAACAAGTCTCTTCTGCTTGTTTCCTGCTTGTTGCCTGTCCTTAGCAGTGGTTTCCTAGCAGCTGTTTTACCATGAAGGCCTGCTGCACAGTCTCCTCTTAACAGTTGTTGTAGAGATGTGTCTGCTGCTAGAACTCTTTGAGGCATTGACCTGGTCTCTAATCTGAGCTGCTGTTAACCTGTGATTTCTGAGGCTGGTGACTCGGATAAACTTATCCTCAGAAGCAGAAGTGACTCTTGGTCTTCCTTTCCTGGGGCGGTCCTCATGTGAGCCAGTTTCTTTGTAGCGCTTGATGGTTTTTGCCACTGCACTTGGGGACACTTTCAAAGTTTTCTCAATTTTTCAGACTGACAGACCTTCATTTCTTAAAGGGAACCTCTCACCTGAATTTGGCGGGACCAGTTTTGGGTCATATGGGCGGGGTTTTCGGGTGTTTGATTCACCCTTTCCTTACCCGCTGGCTGCATGCTGGCCGCAATATTGGATTGAAGTTCATTCTCGGTCCTCCGGAGTACACGCCTGCGCAAGGCAATATTGCCTTGCGCTGGCGTGTACTCCGGAGGACAGAGAATGAACTTCAATCCAATATTGCGGCCAGCTTGCCTTGCGCTGGTGTGTACTTCGGAGGACAGAGAATGAACTTCAATCCAATATTGCGGCCAGCATGCAGCCAGCGGGTAAGGAAAGGGTGAATCAAACACCCGAAAACCCCGCCCATATGACCCAAAACTGGTCCCGCCAAATTCAGGTGACAGGTTCCCTTTAAAGTAATGATGGCCACTCGTTTTTCTTTACTTAGCTGCTTTTTTCTTGCCATAATAACAAATTCTAACAGTCTATTCAGTAGGACTGTCAGCTGTGTATCCACCAGACTTCTGCACAACACAACTGATGGTCCCAACCCCATTTATAAGGCAAGAAATCCCACTTATTAAACCTGACATGGCACACCTGTGAACTGAAAACCA
The DNA here is from genome assembly GCF_051348905.1 of Ranitomeya variabilis. Taxonomy (NCBI): domain Eukaryota; kingdom Metazoa; phylum Chordata; class Amphibia; order Anura; family Dendrobatidae; genus Ranitomeya; species Ranitomeya variabilis. The sequence continues at coordinate 299,484,009 of NC_135234.1, read as the reverse complement.
TTCCTGGTGACTATCTCTTGAAGCTCATCATCTTGAAGCTCATCAAGAGAATGCCAAGAGTGTGCAAGCAGTCATCAAAGCAAAAGGTGGCTACTTTGAAGAACCTAGAATATAAGACATAATTTCAGTTGTTTCACACTTTTTTGTTAAGTATATAATTCCACATGTGTTAATTCCTAGTTTTGATGTCTTCAGTGTGAATGTACAGTGTTTCATAGACTTGAAAATGCAGAAAAATCTTAAAATGAGAAGGTGTGTCCAAAATTTTTCGTCTGTACTGTATATATATATATATATATGTGCAGTGACCTTATGTATAGGTTTTGTGTGACTAGGAACATCTGTCCTGAAGGCTGCAGGTTTTCGCCCAGGTGTTAATATGTATTTTCCTGGGACAAGTAGAATTCTGTCTCCAAATCTCACCAGGGGGGTCTAGCTAGGACTAAGAAGAAAGGTAACATTTGACACCTCCTAGCTCTTGGAAGAGAGATGTTAATTACGGCCTGATCGTATCTTTGTGGGAACTTTTACACAAAGGATCTCCAGAGAAAATAATATATTCATTGGGAAGGGGGCGGGGGGGGGGCTTGGCCGTGGTCCAATCAAAAAACAAGCAATTATGATATTAACCTGAGGGGCTGGTCTAGAAACCTGATGTCCAGACCAAAACTATAAATTATACCTGTATGCAGAGAATGTATTCACATGTGAGGGCAGCTCGAAATGCTGATGTTCCACTCACTCCATTCACCCCCTCAGGGAGCAGAAGCAAACTACCAGTTAGATGATTTCTGTAAGTTTCTCCTGTTTATTTCATACTGTTTTGCATAAGTTGTGTATCTTTTTATTATCATATTTGTATACATTTTCTTACTGTAAGCACTGAACCTTTTTTGCATTAAAGTATAAAACTTTAACAAGGTGAACCTTGAATGGTCTAAAAGAATCCATAACCTAAGGTGTGTGAGACTTATGAGTGGTAGACATTATTATTATTAGTGATTGTGAAGGAAACCCGGTTCCTCCCACGTCACCAATCCGTGACGTCACTACACAGGCACAGCTCTCCGGTGCCCCCTTTGTCTCAGGTCAGTAAGGGAACTGCACCTACAGCAAATGGCCGCTGGGGAGACTGCCCTGTTACCCACGCCGGGTATTCTAAGATTCACAATCAGAATAAAAGGATCATCCCAAAATTAATTTATGGTTTTATTGCCTTAAGGGCACACTAGATAATTACAAGAAATATACAGTAAAAATATTTCAAGGGTTACAGTCAGAGTAAAATATAACAATACTAGTACAAGGCTTAGAGGTATAAAGCTGGAGGTCAGTTTACCAGGTTGAAGGTTGCTTGTAGAAGCCGGGGGGCTCTGCATTCCACAGGTACAAGACTTAGTTGCCGGGCAGCCTCCAAAAAGCATGTGCTTGTTCCCCTCTGGCTGGCATATGCCCTCTTCCTTAGTTCATCGTCATCTTATTCTGTTGAGTGTGTCACTCTCCAAGTGTCCTCAGCTCTTAAACCTTCTGTGTCCCTCCCCCCTGTAACTGCGTGGGCTAGCAATCTCCACCCCTCAGCTAAACTGCAAAATCTGTACCCAATATCTAATATATGGAATAACTGTTCTCAGGATGATCGGATCAGTATACGGGCGGTTCCAGCGCATGAGGTTTGTTCTGCCAGTCGTACAGGGATCAAACCTGGACCCATTCGGTTGCTGTGGGATGCTGATCTCTATATCTCAGGTTCCAGAACTCCCACGGACCCGGGAGTTGCACTGTCAGATGCCTAATTTCTTTAGGGCGATGATATTTTTTATGAGCCAGTACCTCGGACGATGCGTTCATAATTTCATGGTGGAGACGGTCAGGCTGGGCAGATAATAGACTTTGGCTCCTTAGCCACCAGACATGTGGCTTCCTCACTCAGGCTTTGAAATGCCATCTGCCTGCTACCCTGCGCTCAGTCCATTACCATACTAAAGGAACTTTATTTAGGTAGGGGAAAAGGTGGGGGCCAGGAGTGTTCATCCCTGCATTCGGGTGACCAGGGGAATTCTGATATGGGACAAAAATGGAGTCACGCCAATCTCTTAGTATGCCCCGTATCCAAGATGGCGGTTGCTCCCTCATCACACCTCCCTGCTTTAGAGGGTGCTAGGGGGTATCACATTCCTGTGTTCCCCCATGCGCCCTTCCACACCTCCTTGCCGGGACAACCCATCAGCGTTACCATGGTCTCTGCCTCTTCTGTGGCGAATGGTGAAGAGATATTATGGAGAGCGAGGCTCCAACGTAGCGTAGCAACCTCCCATTCATCCCAGAGACCGAGTGTAACCAGCTGAGGGGGTTGTGGTCTGTTTACACGGTGAAGTGGTGTCCGTACAAGGATGGCTGCAGACGCTGAAGGGCCCATACAATTGCTAGACATTCCTTCTCCATCGTGGAATAGGCCACTTCCCTCGGCAGGAGCTTCCGTCTCAGGTTCAAAACGGGGTGTTCATGACCCGTAGTGTCGACCTGGCTGAGCACAGCACCGAGGCCAAAGTCGCTGGCGTCGGTCTGTACCACGAATGGCCGCGTGAAGTCGGCTGCATCAGTCCTTCCGGGCAGGCTGCTGAACAGCTCCCGAATGGGGTGTAGGGTGACCCCCAGCTGGGAACGTTGGTCCTCCGAGAGCTGGTGGCCAACCTCCACATCCTCGATGGATCCACCCGCCTTGGCTTGGGTGAGCAGATCCAGGAGGGTTTCTACCTCACCTTCCTCGGGAAGGTTGCACACTGGGTGGGCACAAGCCTCCCGCTCATGATGTGCCTTCATCATGTTCACGTGGAAGGCCTTCCTCCTTCCACGGGTGTGGTCCAGGGTGACCAGATAGGTGACGGCGTTGAGCTGCTGGTGCACGAGGTATGGACCCTCCCAGGCCGCCTGAAGCTTTTTTGTGGGAGGGGGACCAGTACCCACACCTTTTGACCCACCTGGTAGGTCCTCTCACAAGCATTCTGGTCGTACCACCGCTTCTGGTCAGCTTGGGCCTGGGCCATATTGTCATGCACCAGTCGCGTCAAGGCCCTCATTCTGTCCCGGAAGCACTCCATGGGTGGCCAAATCTCCTTCCCACGCTTCCTTCACCAGGGCAAGGGACCCCCGTATACGTCGCCCATACAGGAGCTCAAAGGGGGAGAACCCCGTTGAGGCCTGTGGAACCTCCCGGTAGCAAATAGAAGGTGTGGGAGATACTGCTCCCAGTCTCTCCCGTGGGAGTCGACCAACATCTTAAGCATCTGCTTTAAGGTGCCATTGAACCGCTCACACAGGCCATTGGTCTGTGGGTGATACGGGCTGGCTACCAGATGTTGCACCTGTATCTACTTACAGAAAGACTCCATCAGCTGTGTCATGAACTGGGTCCCTTGGTCGGTGAGCATTTCCTGAGGAAACCCCACTCTGGAGAAGATCTCCAGTAAGGCAGTGGCCACTTTGTCAGCCCGAATGGACGACAAAGCTATCGCCTTCGGGTACCAGGTGGCATAGTCCACTACCGTTAATATGAAGCATTTTCCGGAACGGCTGGGAGTGGACAGAGGTCCAATAAGATCCACAGCCACCCTCGAGAAAGGCTCTTCATTGATGGGCAGAGTTATCAGTGGGGCTTTGGGGCGCTGCCCCGCCTTCCCCCACCGTCTGACAGGTGTCACACGAACGGCAGTAGGCAATTACCTCGGTCCTCATTCCAGGCCAGTAGAAATGCTGCGCTAGCCTGGCCCTGGTTTTAGCCATCCCTAGGTGTCTGGCCATGGGAATCTCGTGTGCTATCCACAACAATTCCGCCCTGAATGGATAGGGTACCACTAACTGTCGGTCCCTGGGCCACGCCTCCGGTGAACCCTGCTGTACCCGGTACAGCCGTCCCTGGTCCAATACCACCCGCTCGCTGTCTGACTCCCCAGGAGGCTGTGCCGCCTGCTCCTTGAGAGCTTTCAGGCTAGCGTCAGCTTCCAACGCTGCCTGAAATCCCTGACTCGATGTGGCGAGAATGGATGACACTGCCACATCCGCTGTCCGCTCCCCGGGATCTGTCTACTGGCCGCTGTCTGACTCGGCAGCCACTTGGTCAGAGAGGGGGAAGCCGTTGGACCTCTGCGAGGCTCCTTGGGCTCCAGCGCTCCCACTTCTGGTGACAGCGGCCACGACCGCTGTGCCCACGGGTAGCGCTTGCTTCCCCCCGGCTCCTGACCAAGTGTCCGGGTCAGGCAGACTTCCCTGCACTCCTGACAATCCCGGGTGTGGGGAACACCTGCCCTGAGGTTTTACCTGGTGGCTCCTCTCCCGGGACGCCCCCTCCCCCCATGGCATGTTCCTCTTCCTGCAGGGGCCCTAGACTCAGCAGGCTGGATTCACTTAGGGGCCCTAAGCTGCCCATAGCAGCCCCTCCCTCCACCTCTGATCTCTCCCCTACAGTCTCCTCACCTGTCCTCACTGTGAGACCTGGGTGTGGGGTCGGTGCAGGATTACCATCAGGTTTCACTCCCTCCCCCACTGTTGGAGGCACATTCAACACATCAACATCGGCATTCACAGTAGAGTCATGACATCCTTGTGGAGCCAAACTTGGGGGTTCAGTGGCCACATACTGAGACACTAGCCGCCCCAAGTCGGTCCCAAGTAACACATTGGCAGGAATATTTCGCGTTACTCCCACCTCCCGCATTCCCCTCCCGACGCCCCAGTCCAAAAACACCTTTGCAACAGGCAGCGCCGGTTCCATGCCTCCAATTCTGGAGACGGAAAGGGTTTTCCCCGGTACCAAGTCTTGAGGGGACACCACCTCAGGACGTACCAGGGTTCGTTCTGCACCTGTGTTCCGCAATCCTATGACCGCTGAGCGGCCGATGGTGATGGGTTGGTAATTGTCCAGGGACCTCCCACCACCCCTTCCCACACATAAAACAGTGGACGGTTTCTGGGACAGGGATGGGGCCTTATGACGCTGGGGACACGCAGCCTTGAAATGTCCCGGCTGATTGCAGTGATGACAACGTTTGGGTTCTGCGCCTGGCCTGGAGAGGGCAGCAGGCGGGGGTTAACCCCTTGCACTCTGGGGGCTGGGGAAACAGGGGAAGGATTGGGCTTACCCCCTCTCCAGGTGCTGCTGACAGGCTTCTTCGGCTCAGGCGCCCTGTTATTGGCATACTCGTCTGCCAGGGCGGCTGTAGCAGAAGCCCCCTTCGCTTTCTGGTCACGCAGGAACTGTTGGAGGTCCTCTGGGTAGTTCCACAAGAACTGCTCCGTGACGAACAGTTCCTGGACCTCCCGGCAGGTGGTGAGCACTAGACCCGAGGTCCAGTGCTCTGCAGCTCTCAGCAACGCCCGCATGTGGTCGGTCCAGGTGTCCTTTGGGCCCCGCTGCAGGCTCCGGAACTTCTTGCGGTAGGACTCCGGGGTGAGGTTGTAGTGCTGGATTAGGGCCCGCTTGATGCTGCTGTAGTCCTGTTCCGCCCCCAAAACTTCCAGGGACTTACCCCTCAAACGGGGGGTCAGGTATCTTGCCCACTGATCCGGGGCCAGATGGTGTTGGAGGCAGGTCCTTTCAAAGGCCAGCAGGAAGGAATCCAGGTCTCCATCCTTCTCAAGCAGAGGGAAGTCCTCGGCCCGGACCTTGGAAGCCCTGGACTCTGGTGGTGCTGGGGCGTCCAGCGGGAACCCGTATTGAGCCATCTCCAGTCAGTGCCGGGGCTCCGCTGCTTGCTCCGCTGCCCGCTCTGCAGCTTTCTCTGCCCGCTGCTCCCTCATCACAGTAATATTTCCGGCACTCTTCGCCCATGTGTTCGATAAGTGGTGGCAGCGTGTATTAGCGGGTGTGTGGCCTGGGTCGGTGTGTGATTTATGCTCCTATTACAGCATAGGACAGAGGTTGAATGCTGGACTGAGAGTGGGGAGATAGATTTACCCTTGCAGGCACAACCCCAAGTCACATGTTGAGAGCGGACATGTGACGAATTAGTGACACCACGGAGTAAGGGATCCGTGACATACATCTATGGATATATCTATAGAAAGATATAGATATACAGTTAGGTCCATATATATTTGGACAGAGACAACATTTTTCTTATTTTGGTTATAGACATTACCACAATGAATTTTAAACAAAACAATTCAGATGCAGTTGAAGTTCAGACTTTCAGCTTTCATTTAAGGGTATCCACATTAAAATTGGATGAAGGGTTTAGAAGTTTCAGCTTCTTAACATGTGCCACCCTGTTTTTAAAGGGACCAAAAGTAATTGGATAGATTCAATAATTTTAAATAAAATGTTTATTTTTAGTGCTTGGTTGAAAACCCTTTGTTGGCAATGACTGCCTGAAGTCTTGAACTCATGGACATCACCAGACTCTGTGTTTCCTCCTTTTTGATGCTCTTCCAGGCCTTCACTGCAGTGGTTTTCAGTTGCTGTTTGTTTGTGGGCCTTTCTGTCTGAAGTTTAGTCTTTAACAAGTGAAATGCATGCTCAATTGGGTTGAGATCAGGTGACTGACTTGGCCATTCAGGAATATTCCACTTCTTTGCTTTAATAAACTCCTGGGTTGCTTTGGCTTTATGTTTTGGGTCATTGTCCATCTGTAGTATGAAACGACGACCAATCAGTTTGGCTGCATTTGGCTGCATCTGAGCACACAGTATGGCTCTGAATACCTCAGAATTCATTCGGCTGCTTTTGTCCTGTGTCACATCATCAATAAACACTAGTGACCCAGTGCCACTGGCAGCCATGCATGCCCAAGCCATCACACTGCCTCCGCCGTGTTTTACAGATGATGCGATATGCTTTGGATCATGAGCTGTACCACTCCTTAGCCATACTTTTCTCTTTCCATAATTCTGGTAGAGGTTGATGTTGGTTTCATCTGTCCAAAAAATGTTCTTCCAGAACTGTGCTGGCTTTTTTAGATGTTTTTTAGCAAATTCCAGTCTAGCCTTTTTATTTTTGGTGCTTATGAGTGGCTTGCACCGTGCAGTGAACCCTCTGTATTTACTTTCATGCAGTCTTCTCTTTATGGTAGATTTGGATATTGATACGCCTACCTCCTGGAGAGTGTTGTTCACTTGGTTGGCTGTTGTGAAGGGGTTTCTCTTCACCATGGAGATTATTCTGCCATCATCCACCACTGTTGTCTTCCGTGGGCGCCCAGGTCTTTTTGCATTGATGAGTTCACCAGTGCTTTCTTTCTTTCTCAGGATGTACCAAACTGTAGATTTTGCCACTCCTAATATTGTAGCAATTTCTCGGATGGGTTTTTTCTGTTTTCGCAGCTTAAGGATGGCTTGTTTCACCTGCATGGAGAGCTCCTTTGACCGCATGTTTACTTCACAGCAAAACCTTCCAAATGCAAGCACCACACTTCAAATCAACTCCAGACCTTTTATCTGCTTAATTGAGAATGACATAACGAAGATCAGGTGAACAAGGGGGCCATGTCATTATTTTTTCTTCATTGAGACCGTTACTGGCCAGCCACGCTGTGGAGTAGTTGGAGGCATGTGATGGAGCATTGTCCTGCATGAAAATCATGTTTTTCTTGAACGATACCGACTTCTTCCTGTACCACTGCTTGAAGAAGTTGTCTTCCAGAAACTGGCAGTAGGTCTGGGAGTTGAGCTTCACTCCATCCTCAACTCGAAAAGGTCACACAAGTTCATGTTTGATGATACCAGCCCATACCAATACCCCCCACCTCCACCTTGCTGGCGTCTGAGTCGGAGTGGAGCTCTCTGCCCTTTACTGATCCAGCTTCTGGCCCATCCATCTGGCCCATCAAGAGTCACTCTCATTTCATCAGTCCATAAAATCTTTGAAAAGTCAGTCTTAAGATATTTCTTGGCCCAGTCTTGACGTTTTACCTTATGTTTCTTGTTCAAAGGTGGTTGTTTTTCAGCCTTCCTTACCTTGGCCATGTCCCTGAGTATAGCACACCTTGTGCTTTTTGTTACTCCAGTAACGTTGCAGCTCTGAAATATGGCACAACTGGTGGCAAATGGCATCTTGGCAGCTTCACGCTTGATTTTCCTCAATTCATGGGCAGTTATTTTGCGCCTTTTTTGGTCAACACGCTTCTTGCGACCCTGTTGGCTATTTGCCATGAAACGCTTGATTGTTCGGTGATCACGCTTCAAAAGTTTGGCAATTTCAAGACTGCTGCATCCCTCTGCAAGACATCTCAAAATTTTGGACTTTTCAGAGCCCGTCAAATCTCTCTTCTGACCCATTTTGCCAAAGGAAAGGAAGTTGTCTAATAATTAAGCACACCTTATATAGGGTGTTGATGTCAGTAGACAACACCCCTCCTCATTAAAGAGATGCACATCACCTGATTTACTTAATTTGTAGTTGGCTCTCAAGCCTGAACAGCTTAGAGCAGGACAACATGTATAAAAAGTATCATGTGATCCAAAAAACAACTTGCCTAATAATTCTGCACGCAGTGTAGATATGGGATAGATAGGGGTACTGGTATGGGCTGGTATCATCAAAGATGAACTTGTGGGACCTTTTCGGGTTGAGGATGGAGTGATGCTCAACTCCCAGACCTACTGCCAGTTTCTGGAAGACAACTTCTTCAAGCAGTGGTACAGGAAGAAGTCGGTATCTTTCAAGTAAAACTTGATTTTCATGCAGGACAATGCTCCATCACATGCCTCCAACTACTCCACAGCGTGGCTGGCCAGTAAAGGACTCAAAGAAGAAAAAATAATGACATGGCCCCCTTGTTCACCTGATCTGAGCCCCATAGAGAACCTGTGGTCCCTCATAAAATGTGAGATCTACAGGGAGGGAAAACAGTCCACCTCTCGGAACAGTGTCTGGGAGGCTGTGGTGACTGCTGCACGCAATGTTGATCATAAACAGATCAAACAACTGACAGAATCAATGGATGGAAGGCTGTTGAGTGTCATCATAAAGAAAGGTGGCTATATTGGTCACTAATTTTTTGGGGATTTGTTTTTGCATGTTAGAAACGTTTATTTCTAAATTTTGTGCAGTTATATTGGTTTACCTGGTGACAATAAACAAGCGAGATGGGGATATATTGGTTTTTATTAAGTTGCCTAATAATTCTGCACAGTAATAGTTACCTGCACAAACAGATATCTTCCTAAGATAGCCAAATCTAAAAGTGACCCACTCCAACTTCCAAAAATGTTAAGCTTTGATATTTACGAGTCTTTTGGGTTGATTGAGAACATAGTTGTTGATCAATAATAAAAATAATCCTCTAAAATACAACTTGCCTAATAATTCTGCACGCAGTGTATCTAGCTATCATTCTATCAATCTATTTGTCCCTTATCTATCTATCCCATATCTATTTATCTATTCCATATCTATTATTATTATTTATTATAGCGTCATTTATTCCTTTGCACTTTATATGTGAGGAGGGGTATACATAATAAAAACAAGTACAATAATCTTCAACAATACAAGTCACAACTGGTACAGGAGGAGAGAGGACCCTGCCCGCAGGGGCTCACAATCTACTAGAGATGGGTGAGGATATAGTAGGTAAGCATAGAGCTGGTCGTGCAGTGGTTTGGTCGATCGGTGATTACTGCAGGTTGTAGGCTTGCCGGAAGAGGTAGGGTCTTCAGGTTCTTTTTGATGGTTTCGATGGTAGGTGAGAGTCTGATATGTTGTGGTAGAGAGTTCCAGAGTAGGGTTGATGCGCGAGAGAAATCTTGTATGCAATTGTGGGAAGAGGAGATAAGAGGGGAGTAGAGAAGGAGATCTTGTGAGGATCGGAGGTTGCGTGCAGGAAAGTACCGGGAGACGAGGCCACAGATGTATGGAGGAAACAGGTTGTGGATGGCTTTGTATGTCATGGTTAGGCTTTTGTACTGGAGTCTCTGGGTAATGGGGAGCCAGTGAAGGGATAGACAGAGGGGAGAGGCCGGGGAATAGCGGGGGACAGGTGGATTAGTCGGGCAGCTGAGTTTGGAATAAATTGGAGGGGTGTGAGAGTGTTCGAGGGGAGGCCACAGAGCAGGAGGTTGCAGTAGTCGAGTCGGGAGATGATGAGGGCATGGACTAGGGTTTTTGCAGATTCTTGGTTTAGGAATGTACGGATCCGTGAAATATTTTTGAGTTGAAGGCGGCAGGAAGTAGAAAGGGCTTGGATATGCGGTTTGAAGGAGAGATCAGTGTCAAGAATTACCCCGAGACAGCGAGCTTGTGGGACTGGGGAGAGTGGGCAGCCGTTTACTGTAATGTATAGGTTCGTTGGGGGAGTCGCGTGAGATGGGGGAAAGACAATGAATTCTGTTTTGTCCATGTTAAGTTTAGAAATCTTGCGGAGAAGGATGAAATAGCGGATAGACATTGAGGGATTCTGGTTAGTAGGGTGGTAATATCTGGTCCACAGATGTAGATCTGTGTGTCATCAGCATAGAGATGATACTGAAAACCGTGAGATTCTATGAGCTGTCCCAGGCCAAAAGTGTAACTGGAGAAGAGCAGGGGCCCTAGAACTGAACCTTGCGGGACTCTGACAGATAGGGGGTGAGGTGAGGAGGTGGTGTGTGAATGGGAGACGCTGAATGTTTGGTCAGTTAGGTATGACAAGATCCAGGATAGGGCCAAGTCTGTGATGCCAAGGGATGAGAGGGTCTGTAGTAATAGGGAATGGTCCACTGTGTCAAAGGCAGAGGACAGGTCCAGGAGGAGGAGGATAGAGTAGTGTTGCCTGCTCTTGGCAGTTAATAGGTCATTGGTGACCTTAGTTAGGGCAGTTTCAGTGGAGTGGTGTGTCCGGAAGCCTGATTGTAAGCCGTCGATAAGGGAGCAGGAAGATAGATGGGAGGACAGTTCAAGATAGACGTGTTGTTCCAGTAGTTTTGAGGCATAGGGGAGAAGTGATATAGGGCGATAGCTAGATACAGAGGAAGGGGTCAAGTAAGGGCTTTTTGAGGATTGGTGTGATTGAGGCATGTTTAAAGTTTGAGGGGAAAACACCAGTAGTTAGCGATAAGTTGAAGAGATGGGTTAAAGTTTGGATGAAGACTGTGGCGAGGTTTGGGATGAAGTGGGAAAGGTCAAGTGCACAGGTGGTGAGATACGATCTTGAGAGTAGAGTGGATAGTCGATCTTCTGTAACAGTGGAGAAGTTGCTTTTGGAGGTGGAGGGCTGGGTAGTTGGGAGGAAGGGCTCTGGGGGTTGTCGACTAAAACTGTCTGCTGTTCTCAATCGTCTGCTTGAAAAATGAGGCGAAGTCTTCAGCTGAGATGAGTGGGGAGGGAGGAGGTGCTGGGGGGGACGGAGGAGAGAGTTGAAGGTGTTGAATAACTGTTTAGGGTTGTGAGACAGGGAGGATATGAGAGATGAGAAGTAGGTTTGTTTTGCTGTGGCGAGTGTGGTCTTGAAAGTAGTGAGGGACTGTTTGAATGCGATGAAGTGCTCGTTGGAGTGGGATCTTTTCCATCTCCGCTCAGCAGCCCTGGAAGCTGGATGTGTGAGAGGGGCAAGAGATTCCAAAGCTGCAGCTATTGTGGTGTTATATAGAGCGGCAGCATCATCCGCATTGTATAGGGAACTTATGTCTGTGAGAGGGAGGAGGGATTCAGGGAGTGAATGTAGATCAAGGTGTTTAAAATTTCTGCGAGGGTGTGCAAGTTTGTGGGGTAGGGATTGTAGACAAGGAGTGGAGAGGGAAGAGAATGTGAGTAGATTGTAGTCTTGTAGTCAGAAAGAGGAAGAGGTGAGTTAGAGAGGTTAGATAGGGAGCAGAAGCGGGTGAAGATGAGGTCCAATGTGTGACCATCTTTGTGAGTGGCTGCAGAAGACCATTGAGTGAGGCTGAAGGAGGAAGTGAGAGATAGAAGTTTAGTGGCAGCTGAGAGGGAAGTGTCAATCGGTATGTTGAAGTCGCCCATGATGATAGTGGGGATGTCCACAGAAAGGAAATGAAGTAGCCAGGTGGTGAAGTGGTCAAAGGAGGTGGTGGCTGGCCCCGGGGGGCTGTAAATGACAGCCAGTTGGAAGTTGGTGGGGGCATAGATGCACACAGAGTGCGCCTCAAAGGAAGGGAGAAAGGGATCTATCTAATATCTATCTCATATCTATCTATCCCATGTCTGTCTATCTAATATCTATCTATCCCATATCTATCTATATATCCCATATCTATCTATATATCCCATATCTATCTATCTATCTATCTATCTATCTATCTATCTATCTATCTATCCCATATCTATGTTATCTATCTATCCCATATCTATCTAACTATCCCATATCCTCTCTATCCTCTATCTATCTATCTCATATCTATCACATGTCTATCTAATATCTATTTATCTCATATCTATCTATTTATGCCATATCTATCTATCTATCTATCTATCTATCTATCTATCTATCTATCTATCTATCTATCTATCCCATATCTATCTATCCCATATCTATCTATCCCATATCTATCTATCCCATATCTATCTATCCCATATCTATCTATCTATCTATCTATCTATCTATCTATCTATCTCATATCTATCCCATATCCTATCTATCTATACCATATCTATCTATCCGATATCTATCTATCACATATCTAACTATCCCATATCCTTTCTATCTATCCCATATCTGTCTATCTATCTATCTCATATCTATCTATCCCATATCTATCTATCTATCCCGGATTTCAGCACCATGAAGGAGGAAGAGAAAACATATATCCTGCTGGGGGAAGAAGAGAGCACGGTGGAGATAGCAGCGTAGTATGTAAGCGCGTGCCATAGACTGCAACAAAGACAGCAATGATATGCCATGGACTTCCTTACCCCCACCCTGCACCCCATCCATCGTTCCCACAGTCCCCATCCATCGTCCCTGCAGTCCCTACCCATTATCCCCACAGTCCCTATTGTACTTGAATTGAATTGAATGGAATTGAAAGTTATGAGATAGATAGATAGATAGATAGATAGATAGATAGATAGATAGATATGGGATAGAGAGAATTATCCAGAAAAATGAAGGAAGCACTCCAATAGAAAAAATAAATGTGGCTTATTGGCCCATGTGCTTGAGAAAGGTCCACATCTTGGACTGAAACGTTGCACATGGGCCAATAAGCCACATTTATTTTTTCTATTGGAGTGCTGCCTTCATTTTTCTGTATAATATCTATCTATCTATCTATCTATCTATCTATCTATCTAGTGAAAAAATTGGAACAGCATCAAATTTACTACCTTACAAGGCATGCAGAGCTCTTCCGACCAGCAATCCAATGGTCAAAAAGTAATAAACTCAAAAAAAGGAAAAGCAGCACAAAATAATTGAAAAAAAGTGGACTTTAATGCCTGAACGGAGTGGCAACGTTTCGGATGTGTTATCCTTTGTCTATCTATCTATCTATCTATCTATCTATCTATCTATCTATCTATCTATCTATCTATCTCATAACTTTCAATTCCATTCAATTCAAAGAAGCTTTATTGGCAGGACCAAATAAACATCAGTTTTGCCAAAGCACAAGTACAATAGGGAATAGGGAGTAGGAACTGTGGGGATAATGGGTAGGGACTGCGGGTACGATGGATGGGGACTGTGGGAACGATGGATGGGGTGCAGGGTGGGGGTAAGGAAGTCCATGGCATATCATGGCTGTCTTTGTCGCAGTCTATGGCATGCGCTTACATACCACGCTGCTATCTCCACCGTGCTCTCTTCTTCCCCCAGCAGGATATATGTTTTCTCTTCCTCCTTCATGGTGCTGAAATCCGGGAAGAGATCGGAGAGTCTCCTGAAGTGAGTGTCCCTCACTGCTGAGTATTTGGGGCAGTGTAGCAGGAAGTGGTTCTCATCCTTCCGGGGCCTCGTGGTCACAGTGTACGCACAGTCTGTCCTCCCTGGGCTTGTAGCTCTGTCTGTGCCGGCCGACTTCGATGGCCAGATTGTGGGCACTGAGTCTATACCGGCTCAGGATCTGGCAGTCTCTGGGGTCCGAGAGTTTCTCCAGATATGGAGCCAGTCTGTAGTTTCTCTGTAGACTCTGGTACATGCACAGTTTCTGTGAGCTGCTGATCTCGTTCCTCCAGACATTGACGTACCTCTCCTGCCCTTCCTCTACCATCTTCCTGATAGTGGCTTTTGTCAAGTTGTTTTGGTTGACAGTTCGGTCAGGTTGGGTTTGGGTGAGCTGTTCCGGGGGTCCTGGTTTGTGGGGAACACCTCTATGTAGCATGGCTTTATGGTGATGGGAGCTTGGTTTGCTACTCCTTAGGTGAGCCTGGAAGGACAGCACCCTCTTCAGAACTGCTAGGTGCAGTGGGAATCTGCCCAGCTCAGCTCGGCAGGCATTGTTGGTGGTGCTCCGATGGACCTGGAGAAGGTGTAACTATCTATCTTATCTATCATAACTATCTATCTAACCCATAACTATCTACAGTATCTATCCCATATCTATCTTTCTATCCCATATCTCTCTATCTATCTATCTATCCCATATCTCTCTATCTCATATCTATCTATCTCATATCTATCTATCTATCCCATAACTATCTATCTATCTATCTATATCCCATATCTATCTATCCCATATCTATCTAACTATCCCATATCTATCTATCTATCTCTCATATCTATCCCATAACTATCTATCTATCTATCTATCTATCTATCTATCTATCTATCTATCTATCTATCTATCTATCTATCTATCTATCTGTCCTCTATCTTTCTATCCCATATCTAGCTATCTATCTATCCCATATCTATCTAACTATCTATCTATCTATCTATCTATCAAATTCAAATCAAAGAAGCTTTAAGGTACCGTCACACTAAGCGACGCTGCAGCGATAGCGACAACGATGCCGATCGCTGCAGCGTCGCTGTGTGGTCGCTGGAGAGCTGTCACACAGACCGCTCTCCAGCGACCAACGATGCCGAGGTCCCCGGGTAACCAGGGTAAACATCGGGTTGCTAAGCGCAGGGCCGCGCTTAGTAACCCGATGTTTACCCTGGTTACCAGCGTAAAATGTAAGTACATACTTACATGCGTCCCCCGGCGTCCGCTTCCTGTAATGACTGAGCGCCGGCAGTAGCAGGGCACAGCGGTGACGTCACCGCTGTGCTGTGGTTTCACTTTCAATTTGCGGCGCTCAGTCAGTGTGGGAAGCGGACGCCGGGGGAAGCATGTGAGTATGTACTGTTTGTTTTTTTTTACATTTTACGCTGGTAACCAGGGTAAACATCGGGTTACTAAGCGCGGCCCTGCGCTTAGTAACCCGATGTTTACCCTGGTTACCAGTGTAAAATATCGCTGGTATGGTTGCTTTTGCTGTCAAACACGGCGATACACGGCGACCTAGCGACCAAATAATGTGCAGACCTTCTAGCAGCGACCAGCAATTTCACAGCGGGATTCTGATCGCTGCTGCGTGTCAAATACAGCGATATCGCTCCCTAGGACGCTGCAACGTCACAGATCGCTGGCGACGTTGCTTAGTGTGACGGTACCTTTATTGGCAGGACCAAATAAACATTAGTTTCGTGAAAGCACAAGTACAGTAGGAAATGGGGAGTAGGGACTGTGGGGGATAATGGGTGAGGACTGCGGGGACGATGGATGGGGACTGTGGATCTATCTATCCTCTATCTATCTATTGCATATCTATCTATCTATGTATCCCATATCTATCTATCTATCTATCTATCTATCTATCTATCTATCTATCTATCTATCTATCTATCTATCTATCTATCCCATATCTATATATCCCATATCTTTCTATCTATCTATCTATCCCATATCTATCTATCTATCCCATATCTATCTATCCCATATTTATCCCATATTTATCTATCCCTTATCTATCTATCTATCTATCCATCTATCCCATATCTATCTTTCTATCCCATATATTTCTATCCCATATATTTCTATCCCATATCTATCTATCTATCTATCTATCTATCTATCTATCTATCTATCCCATATCTATCTATCCCATATCTATCTATCCCATATCTATCTATCCCATATCTATCTGTCCCATATCTATCTATCCCATATCTATCTATCCCATATCTATCTATCCCATATCTATCTATCCCATATCTATCTATCCCATATCTATCTATCCCATATCTATCTATCCCATATCTATCTATCTATCTATCTATCTATCCATCTATCCCATATCTATCTTTCTATCCCATATATTTCTATCTATCTATCCCATATCTATCTATCCCATATCTATCTATCCCATATCTATCTATCCCATATCTATCTATCCCATATCTATCTATCTAATATCTATCTATCTATCCATCTATCCCATATCTATCTTTCTATCCCATATATTTCTATCCCATATATTTCTATCCCATATATTTCTATCCCATATCTATCTATCTATCTATCTATCTATCTATCTATCTATCTATCTATCTATCTATCTATCTATCTATCTATCTATCCCATAACTATTTATCTATCTATCTATCTATCTATCCCATATCTATCTATCTATCTATCTATCTATCTATCTATCTATCCCATATTTATCTATCCCTAATCTATCTATCCCATATATTTCTATCCCATATATTTCTATCCCATATATTTCTATCCCATATCTATCTATCCAATATCTATCTATCTATCTATCCCATATCTATATATCCCATATCTTTCTATCCCATATCTATCTTTCCTCTATCTATCCCATATCTATCTATCTATCCCATATCTATCTATCTATCTATCTATCTATCTATCTATCTATCTATCTATCTATCTATCCAATATCTATCTATCTATCCCATATCTATCTATCCCATATCTTTCTATCCCATATCTTTCTATCCCATATCTTTCTATGCCATATCTATCTATCTATCTATCTATCTATCTATCTATCTATCTATCTATCTATCTATCTATCTATCTATCTATCTATCCCATATCTATATATCCCATATCTTTCTATCCCATATCTATCTATCCTCTATCTATCTTTCCTCTATCTATCCCATATCTATCTATCCCATATCTATCTATCTATCTATCTATAATCAAAAAAAAAAAAAAAGAGGCAGCACTCCATATTCCAAAGTGAAAAAATGTGCAGGATTTAATCACATCTCAAGGCGACGTTTCAGCTCGCAATGAGCTTTTCTCAAGCAGTGAATATGTCCATGTGCTCTATTTTTATACATATCTTAACAATCCTTAATTATTACAAGGTGCTTTTCATTACAGATTAAAGTGCCATTGTGCATGTGTTATATTATTGTGCTAATTAGAAACATATTAAAAACATGTTATTTTCTCTTTTCATGAACCTGTACAGTCCTTAACGGATATAACATTTTTACTTTACCCTTGTGGACGCATGTTCGGCGTGGGGGACGCCATTCTGTTTGTTCGGCGTCTAGTGAAACCTACTGCGCATGTCCAATGCGTCACCGCTGTGAACTAACTGGCCGGCCAATCAGCAGTATTGTGTGTCATTCACTGACTGCGCCTGCGCGCGTCGTGTCTACACCGCCATATTTGTGGTGGCTATTTCCTTATTACTTTTTTAATGGCCATATTAATCGCTTCATCTAATCATCGCCTTATGGACTTCCTCTAGGTGTAGTTTCCACCCTGACACTCCGGATGGCACCTTACTCAGGCTGTCTCCGGGAGTCATGTAGTAATTTGCCTACGGCAATTAACCTCTTCAGGTCCATATACCGCAGCAATACTACATAAGGTAGTAACACCTTAGTCCTAGTTCCATTCTATTGCGATTACAATATATCTTACTTGGCCTTGCCACCATCAGTTCACACGCGGTATATTATAATAATTAAAAAATGACAAACTCATAAATTTCTTTCTACTATATATTATTTTATTAAAGATAATAAATCTCTTTAAATATAATTCTTTATCCATCCCCCACACCGATATGTTCCACATGGTACACGTCTTCAAAGGTTGGTACATCTAAGAAATAAAAACAAAATGTACACTAATTAAAAATATTCCATAACAGGAAATATCTCCAATATAATACCAAAGAATCTTCACATCAACCGATCAATAAGGAACACATATTTATCTTGAATACATGGCATTTATGTTAAAATCCACATTTAACCCCTTAGGTTTAAGGGTATTTAACTCATAAATCCACATGAGTTCTTTTTTCTTTAAAATTTGCTCCCTATCGCCACCTCTCCTTTGGATAGGTACTGCATCTATTATTTTGCATTTAAGATCCTTCTCAGAATGGTTATACTCTGTAAAATGTTTGGGAACAGGAAGGTCTGTTCTTTTCTTTCTAATTGTGTACCTATGTTGATTCATCCTGACTTTAAACTCACATGTAGTCTCTCCTATGTACCATAGGTTACACGGGCACATTAGTAAGTAAATAACATGGTCTGCATTACACGTTAAATATTGCTTGATCCGATACACTTTTTTTGTTTCTGGATGCTGGAATGTGGACCCTTTTATCATGTGCACACAATTAACGCATCCCAAACATGGAAAACACCCCTCCCTATTTTTACCTGTCAGGGTTATTTGGGTACCTCTTTTGAACGATCCTATGTCTGGTTTGACTAGGTAATCTTTGATATTTTTATTTTTCCTATATGAGAATAGAGGTGGTCTTTTAAATTCTTTTATGCCTGGGAGGCATTTTGTTAACATCCCCCAGTGCTTTTTTATGATATTGCCAATTTCCCTACTCTCTTCCACATAAGTTGTTACCATTGGTATCCGTTCCAAGTTTTTTACCCTCCTATTATTTGTTTTCTTTTTAATCAATTCTCTTCTATCCAATTTTAGAACCCTCTCGTATTCGCCAGAAGTTCTCTTGGATATCCCCTATTCTGAAATTTTCTTAAGAGGGAATCCATTACCATATCCACCTCATCTTCACTCTGAACAATTCGTCGCACTCTAAGCAACTGGCCAAGTGGTATGGACCTGACCATGCTGCGTGGGTGTTGACTGTCGTATGCTAGCAAATTGTTTCTATCGGTACTTTTTACAAACAAGGTGGTAATCAATTTATTCTCTATTTGTTTAATTAGTACGTCTAGAAATTGTATTTCTACTCCAGACGACACCAACGTGAATTTGATCGTCTGGTCTATAGTATTTAGGAAATTGAGGAATTCCTCCAAAGTATCCTGTGATCCCGTCCAGAGGAGGAACACATCATCCACGTACCTCCACCAGACCAGCACATGCTGGAAGTGGCTGGACGTGTAGATGTGCTCCTCCTCCAGCACTTCCATCACCAAATTTGCATACGAGGGGGCCATATTGGCCCCCATTGCCGTTCCTCGTTTTTGCATATAAAAAACATCTCCGAATAAAAAATAATTTTGCCTAAGTATAGTTTCAAGCAGTTTCAATATGAATGTCCTTCCTTCCGTGGTATATTCAGCCATATTTAACTTCTTTTCTATCGCCTTTAATCCCCGTTCATGGTCTATAGATGTATACAATGATACAACGTCAAAGGAGGCTAAAATTACCTCTTGATCCAATTTAACCCCTTCTAATTTATTAAGGAAGTCTGTTGTATCCTTTACATATGACTTTCCATTTTTCACAATGGGGTTGAATACTTTATCTAAGAAGATACCAATTTTGTTAAAAATTGACCCTACCCCCGATATAATCGGGCGACCCGGTGGGTTATCTAAGGTCTTATGTATTTTCGGTATTACGTATAGGACTGGAGTCCGTGGGTATTCAACTAATAAGTACTCTTGTAAATCCTGATCTATAATGCCTCCTTCAAATGCTTCTTTTAGTATCATTTTGATCTCTCTACCAATATTATATTTGGGGTCATGCTCCATTTGACAATACACACTCTCATCCTGTAATTGCCTCCTAATTTCATTTACATACATTGTCCTGTCCATGACGACGACAGCGCCCCCCTTATCAGCGGGTTTGATTACGATGTCGCCGTCATGGACAAGATCCTGCAATGCTGCATATTCCTCTTTCAAGACATTAGGATACTTGTATCCCTTTACAGTTTTACTCCTCAAAGTCTCGACGTCCATAAGCACTGCCTTTTCAAATGCCTCCACTACACTGGAACTTGTTGGAGGGCTAAAATTACTCTCCTTCCTCAACTCAACCCCCTTCAGATCAAATTCACTTGTTTTTTCTTTCCCTGAGAGAGATCCTTATCAAAGAACCATTCCTTCAGTTTAATTCTCCTAAAAAATTGTCCCAAGTCTAATTGTAGCCCAAACCAGTCCACATGTGAGCTTGGGCTAAATGATAGTCCCTTGCTAAGTACCGCTACTTCCATATCTGTCAATACCTTATGCGAAATGTTGATTACTAGTTCAGATCCCTCTTCCTGAGGTTCGGTTGTCTTTGAGGCTTGCTCTTTTCCATTTTCTTTTTTGTTCCGGTGGTGGCGCTTGCCTCCCCTTCTTTTGCGTTTTCCATTCCATCCGTCAGATCTATTAAAAACAAATTTATTACCAGACCATACATTGTTAATATTACATGTCCCTCTGTTCTCAGAATGACCTCTCTTCCTCCATGGCATCCTGGCATTGTCACTCTGCCATGTGTACACCTGGCCATTTTCATAGTCACTTGTGTCCCTACTCCATTTTTTTCTTTTCGTTTCCTCTACATCACTCCGAAATTTACAAAAATCTTTCTCCACTTTCTCTTTGAACATAATCCAGTCCTCTTTATTAAGTATTTTCTGTATCTTTTTTTCTTTCTCATTCACGCTCAATTGTAGCTTTTTCACCTCCAGTTGTAAATATTCAATATTAAGTAACATCACATCCATTGCATATTTATTTGATATCATAGTAAACCTGGTGCAAAAGGTAGAATTGTTCATAAATAAATTAGGTCTTATATTGGACCTCAGTCCTCTTGGTATTTTATGTTCCTTATAGTATTGACCCAAAGTAGTAAGATGCAGTTATGAGCTAATCAGCCGCTTATTGTCATTTTCATATATACGCTTCATTTCTATTATTGATGGTTTCTTTAGGAAGGCAGCGTCTCCCTCAATATTATTTAGTATGCGTTCCTCATCTTCAACAGTATAATTGAAGACTCCTGGTTCCATGGAGTGTTCCTCCATGTCTCCAAAAAATGGCTTAAGGATGTTAAGTATATAAAAAATTATACAAAATCTCACTGTGCAAAAATTTCCAGACATGGATATAGTAAAAAAAAGGGGAACAGCACAGATATACTTATCTTTGGGTGCAAGGCCCCCAGATAACCAGTCCACCGATCATCCAAGTTCAAATATAATAAAAAAAAAAGAGGCAGCACTCCATATTCCAAAGTGAAAAAATGTGCAGGATTTAATCACATCTCAAGGCGACGTTTCAGCTCGCAATGAGCTTTTCTCAAGCAGTGAATATGTCCATGTGCTCTATTTTTATACATATCTTAACAATCCTTAATTATTACAAGGTGCTTTTCATTACAGATTAAAGTGCCATTGTGCATGTGTTATATTATTGTGCTAATTAGAAACCTATTAAAAACATGTTATTTTCTCTTTTCATGAACCTGTACAGTCCTTAACGGATATAACATTTTTACTTTACCCTTGTGGACGCATGTTCGGCGTGGGGGACGCCATTCTGTTTGTTCGGCGTCTAGTGAAACCTACTGCGCATGTCCAATGCGTCACCGCTGTGAACTAACTGGCCGGCCAATCAGCAGTATTGTGTGTCATTCACTGACTGCGCCTGCATCTATCCATCTATCCCATATCTATCTTTCTATCCCATATCTATTTTTCTATCCCATATCTATCTTTCTATCCCATATATTTCTATCCCATATCTATCTATCTATCTATCTATCTATCTATCTATCTATCTATCTATCTATCTATCTATCTATCTATCTCTCATATCTCTCTATCTATCTATACTCTATCTATCCCATATCTATCAATCTCATATCTATCTCATATCTATCTATCTATCTATCCCATAACTATTTATCTATCTATCCCATATCTATCTATCTATCTATCCCATATTTATCTATCCCTTATCTATCTATCCATCTATCCCATATATTTCTATCCCATATCTATCTATCTATCTATCTATCTATCCCATATCTATCTATCTATCTATCCCATATCTATCTACCTGTCTATCTATCCCATGTCTATCTATCCCATATCTATCTATCCCATAACTATCTATCCCATATCTATCTATCCCATAACTATCTATCCCATATCTAATTAAACATACTTAATCTCATTTGTGCAAAAAAGATATAACAAATCTTAAGAAGCAATATATATAAAGTGCATACAGTGAACAATATACACTATGTTCCAAATTATTATGCAAATTACATTTTTATCAGATTTTCCTAAATGGTCGGTGTAAATGACAGTCAGTCTAATAAAAGTCATCACCCGTTAGATTATACATCGAATTTTATTGAAGAAACCTCCCAATGATAACAGCATAATCTCCAAAATGAATAAAAACTCAAAATGCACTGTTCCAAATTATTATGCACAGTAGAATTTCTAAACATTTGATATGTTTTAAAGAACTGAAAATGCTCATTTGTGGAATTTGCAGCATTAGGAGGTCACATTCACTGAACAAAAAAGCTATTTAACTCCAAAACCTCCTAACAGGCCAAGTCACATGTTAACATAGGACCCCTTCTTTGATATCACCTTCACAATTCTTGCATCCATTGAACTTGTGAGTTTTTGGAGAGTTTCTGCTTGTATTTCTTTGCATGAAGATGAAATAGCCTCCCAGAGCTGCTGTTTTGATGTGAACGGCCTCCCACCCTCATAGATCTTTTGCTTGATGATCCTCTAAAGGTTCTCTATAGGGTTGAGGTCAGGGGAAGATGGTGGCCACACCATGAGTTTATCTCCTTTTATGCCCATAGCAGCCAATGACTTAACCTTTAATATGCATACCTAAAAGGAATA
Organism: Ranitomeya variabilis; assembly: GCF_051348905.1. Taxonomy (NCBI): domain Eukaryota; kingdom Metazoa; phylum Chordata; class Amphibia; order Anura; family Dendrobatidae; genus Ranitomeya; species Ranitomeya variabilis. Next base: position 299,460,995 of record NC_135234.1, on the reverse strand, counting down.
AATTTACTTTAAAATCGATCAATTGAGAACAGTGCTCATGATTATCAGTGCATTTAAATAAAAAATGGCACGATCTCACCCATTTGTCGCCTCTTGATTTTCTGAAGGCCTCAGGCTCCGTGAGACTTTTAGTCATGGGGAGAAGAAAATGCAATACAGGGGGGAGAGGGGACAGGACCTACTTTCCCTGTCGTGCCCTGTGTGGAAAAACTCCCGCCCTTACAAGGGCAGTACCCAAATATGAGCCTGTTAAAGTGATGCCCTTGGCAAGTGTAGCCACCCTGGAAATGTGTTTCCCTAACTCTTCCCAACGCGTTTCCTCCCCTGTTCAGGGGGTTCATCAGGGGAAGTTGCCCAGGTTAAAGGGGGTATTCTGCAGTGGCAGATATAACCTCCAGTAGTAACAGATTCCTCAGTGTGAGGAGCAAAATGGTCTCTATCACACTAGGTTCTAATTGCCATTTTATAATGAGGTGGGTAGGTGGTACCTCTTTCTGGCGTCTGTCATCACTTCCTGTGTAACCTAATAATCAATATTATTAGGCTACGTTCTACGTTCTACGTTCTACGCCTAAGGCTACGTTCACATTTGCGGCCAGCGCCGCAGCGTCGGGCGCCGCAGCGGCGCCGCATGCGTCATGCGCCCCTATATTTAACATGGGGGCGCATGGACATGCGGCGCACTTGCGTTTTGCGCCGCATGCGTCGCTGCGGCGCCCGCGTCGGGGCGCAGAGGACGCAGCAAGTTGCATTTTTGCTGCGTCCAAATTCAATGGAAAAAACGACGCATGCGGCGCAAAACGCAGCGTTGTGCATGCGTTTTGCTGCGTTTTTGTTTGCGTTGTGCGCTGCGGCGCCGACGCTGCGGCGCACAACGCAAATGTGAACGTAGCCTAAAACAGGCTCATATTTGGGTACTGCCCTTGTAAGGGCGGGAGTTTTTCCACACAGGGCACGACAGGGAAAGTAGGTCCTGTCCCCTCTCCCCCCTGTATTGCATTTTCTTCTCCCCATGACTAAAAGTCTCACGGAGCCTGAGGCCTTCAGAAAATCGAGAGGCGACAAATGGGTGAGATCGTGCCATTTTTTATTTAAATGCACTGATAATCATGAGCACTGTTCTCAATTGATCGATTTTAAAGTAAATTTATTCCTTTTAGGTATGCATATTAAAGGTTAAGTTTTAAGAATATTTTTCTGTCTATGCTGAAGTATACATAATTTGATAGTCAGTTTATCTGGAGCAGTACGCTATAGATTCGATTGCGGTTTACCATAGCAGCCAATGACTCAGAGGTATTCTTTGCAGCATGAGATAAGGCATTGTCAGCATGAAGATGATTTTGCTCCTGAAGGCACGTTTCTGCTTTTTAGACCATAGAAGAAAGTTGTCAGTCAGAAACTCTATATACTTTGCAGAGGTCATTTTCACACATTCAGGAACCTTAAAGGGCCTTACCAGCTGTTTCCCATGATTCTGGCCCAAAACATGACTCCTCCACCTCCTTACTGACGTTGCAGCCTTGTTGGGACATGGTGGCCATCCACCAACCATCCACTACATCCATCTGGACCTTCCAGGGTTGCTCAACGCTTATCAGTAAACAAGACTGTTTGGAAATTAGTCTTCATGTATGTGTGGGCCCAATACAACCATTTCTGCTTGTGAACACTGTTTAAGGGTGGCCGAATAGTAGGTTTATGCACCACAGCAAGCCTTTGAAGGAGCCTACACCTTGAGGTTCGAGGGACTCCAGAGGCACCAGCAGCTTCAAATATCTGTTTGCTGTTTGGTAATGGCTTTTTAGCATCTGCTCTCTTAATCCGATGAACTTGCCTGGCAGAAATCTTCCTCATTATGCCTTTATCAGCACAAACACATTTGTGCTCAGATACAGCCACAAATCTCTTAACAGTACGATGATCACGCTTATGTTTTTGGAAAATTTCGAATGTTTTCATCCCTTCACCAAGGCATTGCACTATTTGATGCTTTTCAGCAGCAGAGAGATCCTTTTTCTTTCCCATGTTACTTGAAAACTGTGACCTGCTTAATAATGTGGAACATCATTTTTAAGTAGTTTTCCTTTAAATAGAATCACCTGGAAAACCAATTATCACATGTGATTTCAGTGATCCATTGAGCCCTGAGACACAATACCATCCAAGAGTTTATTTGAAAAACAAAACAATTAAATCTTTATGACACTTAAATCCAATTTGCATAATAATTTGGAACACAGTGTAGGTGCAGGTATAATAAAGTGCAGTACCGTGACATATATTCATAAAAACAACATGCAATAGCTGTTTCAACGTTAATTGATAATCTACACACAGCTGGATTTCATAAATCATTTCATGGCTCACCCCATTTTGTAATCATGTGTATACGCCGTGTTCGGCGTCCTGCTGCCTGAACTGCGCATGTCCAAAAGAAAAAAACAAAAATGTGCTACAGGAAAACAGTCAGCCCGCACATGCGTGGAAGACAATTTGCAGAGCCAGCACCATGTTGGTTGCTGGAAATCATCACTTGAAGAGCAAAGTCTCATCCTTTTCATGAACTGACAGCTCCCGTTTTGCCACGGACCTTTTCAGCAAGGCTTCTGCCACATCCGGGAGACTGTCTGGTTCAGCTCTTAGCTCAAACTCTCTCTCCACTTTATCTTCTGCATGAGCCTTTGCCAAGATGGGCATTGGCAGCTCTGCCCCATTACCACTCTGGCATTGTCGCGGTAAGTTTGCGTCCACCACCTCTTTCTCTGGTAGAGGGCCTCTTAGTGCTTCTCTGAGCACTATCACATCTTCTTTTAGGGTCTTAGTCACAGTTTGCCACGTTGACAGGTGGCCTTTGAGCTCAGACACCTCTTTCTCCAAGGCACCCACTCGGCACTCAGCAGCTTGTCTCCGAAGCTACTCTTGCTTCAAACGGATTTCTACTGCCTCCTGGATCCTCCTTAACTCGATTCTCCCATCCTCTGGTTTGGTTGAGTTTCCATCACTCAAGAAGGTATCTGCTTCAGGCCCCACACCTTTGGTGGCTTCCTCCACATCTGCACCCTTGGACTCAGCACGGTCATCTTCAGCCCTCTCTTGGGTCTCAGCGGTGACATCCTTTGCTTTGTCCCGTTTCTCTGGGATTTCAGAGTACTTCACACACTCCAGCTCCTTATTATCAGGTTTTCTGGAGCTTTCACCATGTTCCGTCACCTCACCTTTTTTCAAATCTTCACAAGGTGCAACTGGATCGGCCACTTTGTGCCCTCTGCGTCTCCGGCGACGGGAGGAAGATTTGCCGTTTGTACCTGAGTCAGCCTTACTGCACTATTTTCCGCTGGCGTCATCATTTGAATGGGAGTCACCACCACTCAATCGGTCATCCTGGAACCAGCAGTCGCCACTTGCAAAGGTCATATTTTCTGGTATGGCCGCCCCCACAATCTTGACTTCACCTTGTGGAGCACTGTCGTTCCCCTGTGTCAGTGTTTGTCAGCACAACATCGTACTCAGCTCTAGCGGTTGCTACTGGCAATGACATGTCACCCCCGGAGTCTGTCACACCCCTCAGCATGGTGAACTCTCAAGTTGCTTTCTAACCGGTTATTGGCTACACAGGTTTTATTTACCACATCACTAACAGTCATTTTGGGGTACCCGTCAGGAGACATCATGTCCGTAAGTTGGGCAGACGCACCCTTGCCACTGGCCAACCTGACGTTGGGCCCATCAATTTTGGGTGGTATTACTGCCTTAATGTATGCCCTCCATCCTCCCCCCACTGTAGAGGAACACCCTCCTCCCACAAGACTGAGAACAGCCTAGAGTCCTGGCCTACTATCACCGGACAGAGTAAGTTTGGGACTATGGCGGCCTCAAGACTTGTATGGACCCTGACCGTCTTGAGTTGTACCAAGGCTACTGAATAAACCCTAGTGCACCCATGGATGCAGGTGACCTCAATCTTCTTTTTGGACATTATAAATTTATCGGGCACATCCCTTACCAGGGTCACTGAGCTCCCAGAATCAACCAGACCAAACACATCCTCTACCTCTGCGTTCAACTCCAGAACACACCCATGTAGCTTCTTACCAGGAGGGTAGTTAACATGGCAAATTGGACGCGCATAGTACCATTCTCCCTGGCAATAGTCCATCTGTACCACCCCTTTAACTTCAGGAGGCTCCACCCCTCATTGCAGAGCATCAGATCAGCGATTTGATGCTGTACAGTGATGTCAAAGGATGGGACAATGTAAAAAAAATAATAAAAAGTGTAAAAAAATATTTTAAAAGAGCAAAGAAAAGAAACAAATATTTTCCCAATAAATACATTTATGTAAAAAAAAAACAGAAAAAGTACACATGTGATATCGCCGCGTCCGTAACGACCCGTTCAATAAAACTGTCCCTCTAGTTAAGCCCTTCAGTGAACATTGTAAAAATACATAAAAAGCGAGGCAAACAATGCTTTACCATAATATGCTGAACAAGAAGTGCAATAAAACGCAATAAAAAACTGTTTAAAAAAAAATTGTACCGCTTAAAACGTCATCATGTCACTCAAAAAACAGCTGTATGACGGCTTGTCAGCAGAAAAATAAAAAAAAGTTATAGCTCTCAGAATAAAGCGATGCAAAAATAATTATTTTTTCTATAAAATTAGTTTTTTTGTGTAACAGCACCAAAACATTAACCATATAAAAGGGGTATCGCTGTAATCGTAATGGCCCGAAGAATAAAGCTGCCGTATCAATTTTTCCACATGCGGAGCGACATAAAGAAAACCCCTCAAAAAACAGTTCCTGAATTGCTGGTTTTTGTTCATTATGCCTCCCAAAATTCAGAATAGAAAGCAATCAAATAATGTCATGTGCCCAAAAATGGTGCGAATAAAATCATCAACTCGTCCCGCAAAAAAACAAGCCCCCACATGACTGTCGGATGAAATATGGAAAAATTGTACCTCTCAAAACATACGGATGCGAAAACTAGTTTTTGCAATAAAAGGCGTCTTTTAGTGTGTGACGGCAACCAAACATATAAATCTGATAGCGCTGTAATCGCACGGACCCGAAGAATAAAGTCGCCTGATCACTTATGCCGCACGAGGAACGACGTAAAAAATAAGTAAATAAAACCAAATCTTCACCTACTGTTCTATTTACTATGCCTCCCAAAGATCACAGTATGGTTCGGCGCACATTTATCTTGCGCTCTGCATTGAGCGCTTACATTGGGGTTTCCGTGTAAAGCTCTGAAATACGTGATTCAGATGGAACACCCAGCAGAAGATGGAGGCTCTGTGGACCCATAGGACCTGTGATATGGCAGTGTCTGTCTTTATAGGATTGCCGTCGGCCACAGTTTTGTGCACTTCTGAAAAGGACAACGCTGAACAGAGGTCAGACGGAGTCCGGAGTAAATCTACTTCATCATTATAGTGAATGGATCCCTTGGGGTTTCATCTGATTCGCATCTCTCAGAGATTTAGATGGAAACCACAAAGTGCTCAGCATAGAGTGCCAGATAAATGTGATCAAAAACGTTATGTAAAATGTTCCCAATAAAAGCTTCAAATCAGTTCACAAAAAAACTAAGTACCCACTCAGGTCTGTCATCTGTTAACGGAAATATAGGGGGCTTCCACGTTACCGGTAGTAAAAAGTCTCTGGATAAGCGAAATGGCTCCTCACCCTACAAAAGAAATTCTGAGCTCTCAAATCCAAATACCCACCTCCCTTCTGAGCTCCAGTGTGTCTAAACCACATTTATTGCCCACATGTTTGACATTTCTGTAGTGATGAGAGCCCACCTAATTTACAGGTGTGTGTCTCCAGAAGCATGAGCTGGGCATAATGTACTGGTCACTACAATGTACTGGTCACTATAGCTGGGGGGCTCGCTATAACCTTAAACCTCATTGTCGGTAAACGGCATATTGGCGGTTGTTAAGGGGTTAAAATGGTGTAAATTTTAGGTATTTTCTGTCATATAGGCCCTTCAAACTCACTTCAAATGTGAGATGGTCCCTAAACAAATTTGTTTTGCAAATTTTGTTGTAAAAATGAGAAATCGCTGATCAACTTTTAACCCTTATAACTTCCTAACAAAAAAAAAAAATGTTTCAAAAATTGTGCTGATATAAAGTAGACATGTGGGAAATGTTATTTATTAAGTATTTTGTGAGATACTACTCAGATTTAAGGGCATGAATATTAAAAGTTTGAAAATTGTGAAATTTTCAACATTTTCGCCAAATTTCCTTTTTTTTTTTTTTTTTTTTTTAATTTTTACAAATAAACGCAAGTCATATCAAAGAAATTTTACCATTGTCAAAAAGTACAATGTCACGAGAAAACAATGTCAGAATCAGCGGGATCCCTTGAAGCATTCCAGAGTTATGACCTCATAAACTGACAGTGGTCAGAATTGTAAAAATTGGCTTGGTCAGGAAGGTGAAAACAGGGTTCGGGGCGAAGAGGTTAAATCAGAGCGATATAATAATGGAAAAAACTTGGCACTCAGTACTGAGGAAAATTATTGCATCCAGACAAAATTAATGAATAAACGTTTTTGGTCCGGCAAAGGACCTTCATCAGACAATTCTTTTGTGTGAACTATAAATACATAAAATAAGAGAACATCAGAAAATATAAATTGTCACAAGATGCAAGATATATCGGAAACAGTTGCTATACAATGGTGATGATCATTAGAACTGGTGAAATACAATTCAAAAACTGAAGAGATCTATCCGTGAGTGCTCCATGGATGGTAGAGGCTCCAGTGAGTATGCCGACCGTGCTGTATGACATAAGTATAAGGGAAATACAAAAGTGATATATTTGACTAAGGGTACTTTCAGACTAGCGTTTTTTGCAATACGTCGCAATGCGTCGTTTTGGCGAAAAAAACGCATCCTGAAAAAGTGCTTGCAGGATGCGTTTTTTCACCATTGACTAACATTAGCGACGCATTGCCACACGTCGCAACCGTCGTGCGACGGATGCGCCGTGTTGTGGCGGACCGTCGGCTGCAAAAAACGTTACATGTAACGTTTTTTGCTGCCGACGGACCGCCATTTCCGACCGCGCATGCGCGGCCGGAACTCCGCCCCCACCTCCCCGCACCTCACAATGGGGCGGCGGATGCGCTGGAAAAATGCATCCGCTGCCCCCGTTGTGCAGCGCAAACAACGCTAGCATCGGTACGTCGGCCCGACGCTCTGCGACGGGCCGAGTACGACGCTAGTGTGAAAGTAGCCTAATCAAAATCCACAACATATTAGAGTCCTGATAGCACTGAATGGTGAAGAATACGTAATTGGATATCCATGCCCTAGAGTGAACACGGTGTAAAATATATAGAGAGTCTTTTGATAGAAGTATCAGGTGACGATCTAAACATCAGGTGAAGGATTAAGCGGTCACTAACAGTGAATATCATGTGAACAACCTAGAAAATTTGAACAGGCGTTAATAGTAACCTGTCACTCCTCTTATTGCAATCATTATCTGTGGCACATTCTACATACAGGTTACTATTAACGCCTGTTCATATTTTCCAGGTTGTTCACATGATATTCACTGTTAGTGACCACTTAATCCTTCACCTGATGTTTAGATCGTCACCTGATACGTCTATCAAAAGACTCTCTATATATTTTACACCGTGTTCACTCTAGGGCATGGATATCCAATTACGTATTCTTCACCATTCAGTGCTATCAGGACTCTAATATGTTGTGGATTTTGATTAGTCAAATATATCACTTTTGTATTTCCCTTATACTTATGTCATACAGCACGGTCGGCATACTCACTGGAGCCTCTATCATCCACCGAACACTCACGGATAGATCTCTTCAGTTTTTGAATTGTATTTCACTAGTTCTAATGATCATCACCATTGTATAGCAACTGTTTCCGATATATTTTGCATCTTGTGACAATTTATATTTTCTGATGTTCTCTTATTTTATGTATTTATAGTTCACACTAAAGAATTGTCTGATGAAGGTCCTTTGCCGGACCAAAAACGTTTATTCATTAATTTTGTCTGGATGCATTAATAATAAAAAGAAGCTGTAAGAATCATGTCGGTCTGGTAGTCGGGGGCAGGTATATCTCGCCCAGGTATTTGTCCTATGTGAATTAGGCCGCTCAGTATTTTCAGGATAATGATGGGTTAATGAGTGCGGGAATAAAGGATGACCAGCTGAGGGTTTCCAGCGGCAGCCTGGGGCACACAGATTGCCTGTCTGTGTGAGACAAACGTGAGTGAGAGCCGTGCTCAAGCACTGTGTGTGTTGTTAGCTGGGTGGGAGAAGCCCACCAGTTGTTAGATAGCAGCGTATTTGTTTAGTTAGTGCCGGACAGGCTAGGATTTATTTTTATGCTTTGTTTTATCTATGTTGCTTTCACCTTAATAAATCTGACCTGAAGTCAGTCTGCTAAGAAACTTGCTGTACGCCTCAGATTCAATGCACAAACCACGTGACCTTTGACCCCAGCAAAGGCGATCCCGAAGTGTTTTGTCACATTGTGGTGGAGAACGCGGGCAGTTACGTGGCACAGGCGACAGTATGGAAGACGTGGTGAAAGCCCTAGTACAGTCCACTGCCGTACAGCAGCAGGCCACTGCCGCACAGCATGAAGCTAATCGCTTGATGTCCGCACAGCTGAAGGAGTTAATGGACATGACGGTTGCAGATCGCCAGCTTCTCCAACAGGTGGCGCAGCGTCTGGTGAGCATGCCTGAGGCAGACCCGGAAGCAGAGTCCAGAAGGATCCATGTGAGTCGATACTGGCAAAAGCTGACTGCAGAAGATGACGTCGAGGCATACCTGACAACGTTTGAGCAGACGGCCTTGAGGGAGAAGTGGCCGAAGGCACGTTGGGCCGATTTGATTGCCCCGTTTCTCTCCGGCGAGGCCCAAAAAGCTTACCATGACTTGGACCCGGAAGTCGCTCAGGACTTCGAGAAGCTGAAAGTTGAGATCCTGGCCCGGCTGGGTGTAACGACGGCTGTCCGTGCACAGAGGGTACACCAGTGGACATACCAGCAAGATAAACCGGCGCGGTCTTAGATGTTCGACCTGATCTGCTTGACAAAGAAATGGCTGCAACCCGAGGTACTGACAACACCCGAAATAATCCAGCGGATTGTCTTGGACAAGTACCTGAGAGTACTACCACCAGCGTTGAGAAGGTGGGTAAGCCAAGGAAATCCCACGACCGCGGATCAACTTGTGGAGTTGGTCGAGCGTTATTCCGTGGCAGAAGGACTTCCCGACGAAACCGCTAGCACCCGGTCCGTGCCTCCTCCTCGTGGAACCGGTAAAACTGTTCCAGGGACTGCGGGTGAAGGAAAATCGCCAAAAACTGTGGGGGAGGAACACGGGACTGCTCGCACTCCGAGACCGAGAGTGTTGGACGGTGGTCTCAGTAGGGGGCCTGTTAGGTGTTTCCGCTGCCGTGAGAAGGGCCATATTTCTGCGAACTGTCCTGTTACCACTGAACCCATGCAGTGCGATGTTACAGACTCTAAGAAACGCATGTCTTTGGTTACTCGGCTAGTGAATGTGAATGCGGGTCAAAATGATATAGCGAAACACCTGTGTGAATTATCTGTGGATGGGAAAAATGTTGTGGCATTACTAGACTCTGGAAGTGTGGTGACTCTGGTGAAAGCTAGTCTGGTGGCACTTCCATCTGGTTCGTCTGACAAATTTTCTGTAACGTGTGTGCATGGTGACACCTGCTCGTACCTAACAGCGGTCATACCGATTTCCACTCCCTATGGGTCTGTGCAACACAAAGTGGGACTCGTTCCCGCATTGTTACAGGATGTAATCCTGGGCAGGGATTTTCCCCATTTTTGGCAGTTGTGGGAGAATCAGTTGCTCCTTCACGGTAGCTGTAAGTCTTTTCCCATGCCATCTGGAGGTCCCGAACTCCTAGAGGAGGTCCCACAAGAAGACGTTGCTGGGGAGGTTATTGAAACTAACCTTCAGTTCCCCTTCTCAGTTCTCGCGGGGGAAACTGAGGAAACTCAGCGAGAGGTGGAGGCAGACAGCCATCCAGCACCTTGCCTGCCAGATTTGGGAGTCCAGTTGGATGACTTCCACAGCGAGCAAATGAAAGATCCTACCCTGATTCCGGCTAGGAAAAATGTAAAAATGATAGATGGGGTACCCGTAGAACCTGACACTAGGCTAGCGTACCCGTACATGGTTCTTGAAAATGATTTACTCTACCAGGTAGAGAAAAAAGGAGAAGACACTGTGCAACAGTTAGTGGTACCCAAACCTTATCGGCGGAAGGTACTGGACCTGGCCCACGGACATATAATGGGGGGACATCTGGGGGTACAGAAAACCATAGAAAGGATATCGCATTGTTTTGTGTGGCCTGGAATACATAGTGATGTACGTAACTATTGAGTCCTGTCCAGAGTGCCAAATCTCTGCGCCTAAAACTCGGTTCTGTAGCCCTTTGGTACCCCTCCCTATCATTGGAGTCCCTTTTGAGAGAATTGGGATGGATCTGGTTGGGCCCCTTCCCCGGACCGCACGTGGGCACCAACATATCCTCGTCATCATGGACTATGCCACTCGTTACCCAGAAGCCATCCCTTTGCGTAACACTGCTACCAAAACGATCGCCAAAGAGTTGGTACAAGTGTTTAGTCGGGTGGGAATTCCAAAACAGATACTCACCGACCAGGGGACTCCCTTTATGTCGAGGGTGATGAAGGAGCTCTGCAGACTCTTACAGATAGACCAGTTGCGTACGTCTGTCTATCACCCTCAAACAGATGGCCTGGTTGAGCGGTTCAACAAAACCTTAAAACAGATGCTCCGGAAGGCGATAGACAAAGATGGGAAGAACTGGGATTACTTGTTACCCTATTTGCTGTTTGCCATTAGGGAAGTTCCCCAGTCTTCCACAGGGTTTTCGCCTTTCGAACTATTGTACGCTCGCCGTCCCCGGGGACTGTTGGACGTCGCAAAAGAAACCTGGGAAGGTCAAGTCACTCCCTTTAAAACGGTGATCGACCATGTAACACATATGCAGGATCGTATTGCCGCTGTCATGCCCATTGTTAGGGACCATATGTTACAGGCCCAGGGAGCCCAGAGGCAAAGTTATGATAGAGGTGCTAAGGTCCGTACGTTTGCATCCGGGGATAGGGTGTTGGTCCTAATCCCTACAGTAGATAGTAAATTTCTGGCGAAATGGCAGGGCCCCTTTGAGGTCATGGAAAGAGTTGGTGAAGTGAACTATAAAGTGTACCAGCCCGGTAAGAGAAAACCAGAACAGATTTATCATGTGAATCTGATAAAACCCTGGAAAGACCGCTCTGCCCTAACGGCGGGGCTGCCCCGTCCGGTTTGCGCACCTACCGTACCGGAGGTGCAGATTGCCGAGACTCTCTCGGAACAACAAAAATCTGAGGTTAAGCAGTTTTTGTTACAGAACCGACAGTTTTTTTCGGAAAAACCTGGCCGGACTAAGCTGGTGAAACATGAGATTGTTACAGAGCCTGGTGTCACAGTTCATGTGAAGCCATACCGGATTCCGGAAGCACGCCGTGAAGCCGTCTCCCGGGAGGTGGTGGCAATGTTGGACTTGGGAGTCATTGAGGAGTCACACAGCGCCTGGTCCAGTCCAATCGTGTTGATACCTAAGCCGGATGGCTCCATACGGTTTTGTAATGACTTTCGGAAACTGAATGCGGCTTCTAAATTTGATGCGTACCCTATGCCTCGGGTCGATGAGTTAATCAACCGGCTGGGTAAAGCCCGATACATTACGACCCTGGATCTAACAAAGGGGTACTGGCAGATCCCTCTGGCCGAGGCGGCCAGGGAGAAGACGGCATTTGCTACACCGGAAGGTCTGTTCCAGTATGTCTACATGCCGTTTGGACTTCACGGAGCTCCAGCAACGTTTCAGAGGTTGATGGATCGAGTCTTGAGGCCCCACAGGCAGTACGCTTCGGCCTACCTGGATGACATCGTAATTTACAGCTTGGACTGGGAAACTCACCTCCGGAAGGTACAGGCGGTGATTGATGACCTGCGGGACGCAGGCTTAACGGCAAACCCCAAGAAATGTCACATCGGGCTTGAAGAAGCCCAATACTTGGGTTATGTGATTAGCAGAGGAGTGGTTAAACCACAGATCGACAAAATACAGGCAATTCAGGGCTGGCCGCAACCAGTGAACAAGAAACAAGTACAAGCTTTCCTGGGGATCGCCGGCTATTATCGCCGGTTCATACCTAATTTTGCAGCCATGGCTACCCCCTTGACGGATCTTACCAAAGGGAAGGGTTCCGTCATGGTAAAATGGACCTCAGCGGCTGGAGAGGCCTTCCACAGTCTGAAACGAGCTTTGTGCTCTCAGCCCGTACTAGTGACTCCTGATTTCGGCAGCGAGTTTGTGGTCCAAACTGATGCTTCTGATACTGGGGTCGGAGCTGTACTTTCCCAGGTGAGGGACGGAGTCGAACACCCGGTCCTCTACCTCAGCCGGAAACTGAATGTACATGAGCAGAGGTATGCCGTGGTTGAAAAAGAGTGCCTAGCCATTAAATGGGCTCTCGACTCCCTCAAGTATTACCTGGCAGGTAGGAAGTTTAAGCTGGTCACGGACCATGCCCCTCTCAAGTGGATGCACCTCCACAAAGACCGTAATAGTCGGGTAATCCGGTGGTTCCTTGCCCTGCAGGCTTACTCTTTCACGGTGGGGCACCGCCCCGGGGTGCAGATGGGGAACGCTGATGCCCTGTCCCGAGTGCATTGTTTCGAGAGTGTTCTTGCTCGACCTGAGTGGTCTCAGCAGGGGGAGAGGATATGTAAGAATCATGTCGGTCTGGTAGTCGGGGGCAGGTATATCTCGCCCAGGTATTTGTCCTATGTGAATTAGGCCGCTCAGTATTTTCAGGATAATGATGGGTTAATGAGTGCGGGAATAAAGGATGACCAGCTGAGGGTTTCCAGCGTCAGCCTGGGGCACACAGATTGCCTGTCTGTGTGAGACAAACGTGAGTGAGAGCCGTGCTCAAGCACTGTGTGTTGTTAGCTGGGTGGGAGAAGCCCCCCCAGTTGTTAGATAGCAGCGTATTTGTTTAGTTAGTGCCGGACAGGCTAGGATTTATTTTTATGTTTTGTTTTATCTATGTTGCTTTCACCTTAATAAATCTGACCTGAAGTCAGTCTGCTAAGAAACTTGCTGTACGCCTCAGATTCAATACACAAACCACGAGACCTTTGACCCCAGCAAAGGCGATCCCGAAGTGTTTTGTCACAGAAGCAAAATAATTTTCCTCACTACTGAGTTGCCAAGTTTTTTCCATTATTATTCTATGGGTTGGAGACCCTACTTGAGCACCTACAAAAAACTTTTTTCTATTGAGTGCCGTGTTTTCTTCTACTAAATCAGAGCGATATGTCACACAAAATACCGTATTTTTCGTATTATAAGATGCACCCCAAATTTTCAGTAGAAAAATAGGACATTTTTTTTTCTTTCTATAAAATGGTGGAGCTTCCTATAATCCATGCGTATTATTGCTTACCTTGGGTGGTGATGAGGGGGGTGTCCGGTTCTGCTGCTTGTGTCCAGCGCTGCGGGATGCTCGGCTGCGCTGCGGAGGTGTCAGGCGGTCCAGTGGTGGTGTCGGGAGGTGTTGCGTCTGTCTCCGGTGCTGCTGCGGCTGTCTCCTGTGCTGTGGGGGGGGGTCTGCCGAGATTTTGTGAAAGGCCAGAGCCCCACAGTTCCATGGTTTCCTGTGCGGTGGACTCCGCAAAAATGGCCACTGGGGTCGGCGCATGCGCCGATGGAGATCTCGGCACCGAGATCTAGGAAGATGAGATCTCAGTGTTGATATCTCATCTCCCGAGATCTCCATCTGCGCATGCACCTGATCCCAGCGGCCATTTTCCCAGTGTCCACCGCACAGGAAGCCATGGAACTGCGGGAGCTCTGGCCTTTCACAAAATGTCGGCAGAGCCCGCTGTAGCACCGCCCGGCACCCTGCAGCACCAGACACAAGCAGAAGCATCAGGCACCCCCTCATCCCAGCCTGCGGCCTGCAGCAATGGTACCGGTAAGGTAATAACAGGTAATAAAAATACGGTAATAACATTTCCCACATGTCTACTTTACATCAGCACAATTTTTTAAACCTTTTTTTTTTTTGTTAGGAAGTTAGAAGGGTTAAAAGTTGACCATCAATTTCTCATTTTTCCAACAAAGTTTGCAAAACATAGTTTTTTTGTTTTTTTAGGGACCACATCACATTTGAAGTGACTTTGAGTGGTCTATATGACAAAAAATACCCAAAAGTGACATCATTCTTAAAACTGCACCCCTCAAGGTGCTCAAAACCACATTCAAGAAGTTTATTAACCCTTCAGGTGCTTCACAGGAACTGAAGCAATGTGGAAACAATGAACCTACCTTTTTTTTCACCAATAAGTTACTTTAGACCCCAATTTTTTTTATTTTCACAAATGAAAAATGAACCAAAAAATTTGTTGTGCAATTTCTCCTTTGCACGCCGATACTACATATGTGGAAAAAAACTACTGTTTGGATACACAGCAGGGCTTGGAAGGTAAGGAGCACTGTTTGAACGCAAAAAAGCTGTAATCGAGAGCGGAAGCCATGTTGCATTTGGAGAGCCCCTGATGTGCCTAAACAATGGAAACCCCCCATAAGTGACCCTATTTTGAAAACTAGACACCCTCAAGGCACTTATTTTGATGTGTCATGAGCACCTTGAACCCCTAGGTGCTTCACAGAAATTTAAAATGTTGAACCGTGAAAATAACAAATCACATTTTTCCACAAAAAAATGTTTTTAGCCCCAATTTTTAATTTTTTTTCACATGGGCAGCAGGGGAAAATGGACCTCAAAAATTGTTATTCAATTTCTTCTTTTTTTGTGGTAGTTCAAATGTGAGGGAAAACTACTGTTTGGGTGCACGGCAAGGCTCTGAAGTGAAGGAGTAATGTTTTGGAATGCAGACTTTGATGGAATGGTCTGCTTGCGTCATGTTACATTTGGAGATCCCCTGATGTGCCTAAACAGTGGAAACCTCCCACAACGTACCCGATATTGGAATTGATCTAAAGTTTCCTGGTATGTGAATTTTATAATGTAGTAGCGTTTTAATGTAGTAGAATACGTGAGTAGTATAGAGTGTGTCAGGTTGGCATACGTGAGTAGTGTGGTATGCATCAGTTCTGTGGTGTTCGTCAGGTTGGCATAATGCAGTTGTTTAGGTCAGAAATGAATTTAGTAGTCCATGGATGTGTGGTACAGTTTGAAGCATTCTTTTATACAAAGGCCAGATTTGTCGGGGCAGGTGTCGCATGGATAAGTGGCATCTTTGCGTATCTCTCTTCTATAACACACTCTGCACCTCTTTTGCGACCTTCCATTCTTTGTAGTTTGAGGGATCGCACCAGGGAAATGTTGGCCTGGTACAATACGAGCACCTTCGGTTCTGAAAGTACTGGGACCTGCTCCTTCCAGACTTCCTAAGATTAGGACCTCTATCACTACATCCTGGAACTGGAGGTACGTTCCGGTCTGGCTTGTCTCAGATTTGTTGTTCTTTCACAGAAATAACAGCAATTTGACATTTTGTGGGTCAAAACCAGAGTTTACTTGTGACATATGTGAACTGTACAAATCCTCAACAGAGAGGAAAAAACAGTACTTATCTTAAGATGGCTGCTATATCAGGGAGTGACAGTTTAAACTAGAGAAACAGATGTACTACATATTATTAAACAACAGCAGATAAAACAGAGCCATCTGTTGAGTCTGCAGTGTAGCTCCTCCAACATCTAATAAGTCTGTGGCTTGTTGCATGTATTTCAACTTGGCCAGCACATCGTAACAGCACGAAAGCATTGTACCTTGCCATCTGTACGATTTTCACTGCCAGCTTCTTGTACCACACCTTGGTTTTTCTCATGGCATTGTACGACTGGAGGACTTTTAATCAGAGAGCAACTCTCTCCATGTTCTTGTTGTAGCCCAGTACACAGTCTGGTTTGATTACATGCAGCGTCAGACTGGGGTGTCTGGGGCCCAACAGAGGAATGGACTCTAGGGGCCCACCCTACAGCTATATGCAAATATCTGTCATTATAGTGGAGCATCGGCTGTAAAACACCGGCGGCTGCTGCACATCTACCGTGTGCCCCAATAACTGGGATGTACGTTACGGTAGTTTACATTAATGGGGTTCTTGGTTAAAACAAGTTATCACTGATCCATGGGCTCCACAGGATAGGTGATCGCTTAGATCCGACCATTAGAAACTGCACCGATCGGAAGAATGGGGAACTTTTATCCCTGACAGGACACTTTTATCACTATTTTAAAATGCAGCGGCAGGTGGGATGTCTGACCGCAGCTCCATTCATTCTCTTTGGGGCTTCCAAAAAAAACAAGTGCAGCCACAGAGTGAATGAATGGATCAGTGATCTAGTCGGACATGCCACTCCAGTCTAATGGGGATAAAAAGTTCCACATTTTGCTGAATGGGTCCAAGCAGTCAGACCCCCACCAATCAATAAGTTATCACTTATCCTGTGGAGAGGTGATTACTTTTTTCCACAGGAAACCCCCTGTAAGTGCATCTCCGCCGCTGTGTACAAAGCATTAAAACTCTAATGGAAATAAAGAATCTTCTCCTAATTAATATCAGAGAGAACAAATGACCGCCATACACAACACAATCCACTATACCAAGACCAATATTACCTCATACAGGAAGAAATACCACCACACCATGACCAGACCACATAGTGACCGAATAATACTACATACAAGGGACAAATACCACCGCACCATGTCAAGACCACATATTACCACCACTTGGTGACCAAATAGCACATACAAGGGACAAATACCACAACACCATTTCCAGACCACATATTACCACCACATAGTGACTGAATACTACAATACTGATCAGAAATAAAAAAACAAAACACAATACTATCACCATAAGGCTGCCGTCACACTATGTCACAGGAGACCTAGGCAGGAAAGAGCTAATAACCCGGGCCCCTGCGATTTCCCTCAGACTAGGGAAACCCTGACTGACCCTCTCTCAGAGTTTACACTAATGGTGTGCATGTCTGTGCCTCCACCCTCGCCCTATCCCCTGTTTCAACCCTAGGCTGAAACCAACACCCACCACCCAGTGAAGAGTCCACACTCCAATACCCACAGTTAGCACAGACAAGGATAACGGAAAAATAAGCACCACGCCACAGTCACTCAGGAATACACTATAAATGCAAAGGGCAAAACAAATACAAATATAGGACGGAGCAAATAAGACAAAGGGAAATACACCACCAGCAACGATACTCCAACTACTAGCTCACCACTCCAGACCGAGATAACCATGCACAAGACAGAAGCTATAATCGGCGACGCCCAATGTTCAGGAGAACTATTTAAAGGCAGTGGGCATGACCCAGCTTCCAATCCGAGCACCAGGTAAATTAACCCCGGACCATCTAGATAAAACCTAGCCGACGCCAATGAGCGCATGGTGGTCAAAAGCGGAATTACCGCTGTCTGTCGAACGACCTGGTCTGAACAGCGTCCGACATGACAGTACCCCGCCTTCTACGAGGGACCCCAGGGCCCTCACAGCTTATAGGACCCAGCTTGTCCGATTGGCGGCGGTGAAAAAACCTGACCAGCCGATCCGAATGGACGTCCGAGGCTGGTACCCAGGACCTCTCCTCAGGCCCATAACCACGCCAGTGTACCAAGTACTGTAAAGTGCGGCGCACTACACGAGTCAACCACCTTGGAGACTTCAAATTCCAAATTACCATCCACCAAGACTGGAGGTGGCATAGGCGCCGCGTCCACGGAACCCACCACCTTCTTTAAAAGAGACCTGTGGAACACGTGTATCTTATACACCGTAGGAAGCTCCAATCGGTACGCTACTGGGTTAATGACGGCGGTGACCCTAAATGAACCAATAAACCGTGGACCCAATTTAAGGATGGTATCTTGAGTCTTATGTTTTTTTGTGGATAACCACACCCAGTCATCCACACTCAGGTCCGGACCTGGCACACGCCTACTGTCAGCCACACGTTTGTACCTGGCACCCACACTCAACAGGCGCTGTTTAACTCTCCTCCAGACTGATGATAATTGTGCTCCTAACTGGTCTTCCTCAGGGACGCCGGAAGAGCCCCCCTGACTCAAAGTACAAAACTGAGGATGAAGCCCGTAAACACAAAAAATGGAGACTCCCCAGACGACTCCTGGCGGTGATTATTGATGGCAAACTCAGCCAAAGGAAGAAACTTCGACCACTCCTCCTGGTTATCCGAAACAAAGGAGTGTAAGTACTGTTCCAAATTTTGGTTCATACGCTCGGTCTGACCATTTGACTGAAGATGAAACGCCGAAGAATGAGACAACTTGATCCCCAGCCGTGAGCAAAATGCTTTCCAAAATTTTGCCACAAACTGAGACCCCCTATCAGAAACGATGTCAGACGGAACCCCATGAAGTCTGACCACTTCCTGCACAAATACCTGAGCCAGAGTCTTAGCGTTAGGCAACGAAGGCAAAGACACAAAGTGCGACA
Organism: Ranitomeya variabilis; assembly: GCF_051348905.1. Lineage (NCBI taxonomy): Eukaryota > Metazoa > Chordata > Amphibia > Anura > Dendrobatidae > Ranitomeya > Ranitomeya variabilis. Next base: position 299,442,329 of record NC_135234.1, on the reverse strand, counting down.
TTTTTGAGAACCGATCAACAATCACCAAGATGACCGTGTTCCCAGCTGAGGAGGGCAAGTCAGTGATAAAATCCATGGAGATTTCCGTCCATGGCTTACTAGGTACCTCAAGAGGAAGTAGTGTGCCAACAGGACGGGAGCGGGGCGTCTTTGTCCTAGCGCACGTGGTGCAAGCCGACACTTATGAGACCACGTCCTGTCGGATCTTGGGCCACCAAAACAGACGTGACACCAACTCCAAGGTACCTCTAACCCCTGGGTGGCCAGCCAGGACAGCATCATGATGCTCCGCCAAAACCTTTAAGCGAAGATGAAGCGGTACAAACGTTTTGTTGACGGGAAGCTCAGATGGTACCTCCTCCTGAGCCTCGGCAATCTCAGCCTCAACCTCGGTAGTGAGAGCCGAAACCACAACACCCTTTTGGAGGATGGGTACTGGATCTTCCCGAGGCTCTTCCCCCGGAAAACACCTGGACAAAGCATCCGCCTTAGTGTTTTTAGAACCAGGTCAGTAAGTGACAACAAAGTTGAACCGCGTGAAAAACAATGCCCAGCTAGCCTGCCTGGGGGACAGACGCTTGGCAGACTCCAAATAAAGCAAATTCTTATGGTCGGTAATAACCGTAACCTGATGAACCGACCCCTCCAAGAAGTGTCCCAATTCCTCAAAGGCCAATTTGATTGCCAACAACTCTCTGTTGCCGATATCGTAGTTACGTTCGGCGGGCGACAGTTTCTTGGAAAAATAGGCGCACGGACGCAAACCGCTCAAGGATGAGCCTTGTGACAACACCGCCCCCACACCAACCTCAGACGCATCGACTTCCACAACAAAAGGTTTTGATACGTCTGGCTGCACAAGAATGGGGGCCGAAACAAACCTGTTTTTAAGAGATTCAATTGCGCGCACAGCAGCCTCAGGCCAAACGGAGAAATTGGTACCCTTTTTAGTCATGTCAATTAGCGGTTTAGCAATGATAGAAAAATCCTCGATAAACTTCCTATAGTAGTTAGAAAACCCAAGGAACCGCTGAAGTGCTTTTAGGTTATCAGGCCGTTCCTAATGCAACACCGCTTGCACCTTAGCTGCGTCCATTTTAAAACCAGAAGCAGACACAATATAGCCCAAGAAAGGCAACTCCTGTACCGAAAATACACATTTCTCCAGTTTTGCATATAGCTTATTCTCTCTGAGAAGCTGTAACACCTGCCTGACATGATCTAAATGAGTATCACGGTCGCAAGAATATATGAGGATGTCATCTAGGTACACAATAACAAATTTCCCCAAAACATGAGAGAACACATCATTTATGAAATGTTGAAACACTGCAGGTGCGTTTGTCAACCCAAATGGCATCACCAAATTCTAAATGACCCTCAGGGGTATTAAAAGCCGTCTTCCACTCGTCACCTTGACGGACTCTTATGAGGTTGTACGCCCCCCTGAGGTCAAGCTTGGTAAACCACTTAGCACCTGCCACCTGGTTGAACAAATCCGGTATCAATGGGTATGGATCACGAACCGCAATCTGGTTTAACTACCTGAAATCCAGACACGGCCGTAGTCCACCATCTTTCTTCTTTACGAAGAAGAACTCCGCTGCCACTGGTGAGGACGAAGGCCTGATGTGCCCTTTGCTCAAACTTTCAGCAATGTAATCCTTTAGCGCTTGTCTTTCCGGACCGGAGATGTTAAACATCCTTGCTTTAGGCAACTTGGCTCCTGGTTTAAACCTGATAGAACAGTCATAGGAGCGATGTCGTGGCAACTCTGAACAACCCTTCTCAGAGAACACATCCACAAAATCCAGAAGTGACTCAGGAACGCTTGGAGTCACAGCAGAAACACATGTGGCCAAGCAATTCTCCTGACAGAAATCACTCCACTGAATTATGTCCTGAGTTTTCCAGTCAATAACCGGGTTGTGTGTAGACAACCATGGAAAACCCAGAACCAATTGTGCCGGAAGACTCTTGAGCACCTTACATGTAACGTGCTCGAAATAAAGAACCCCAATGTGGAGTTTAACCTCAGCCACAAACTCAGTAATCTCCCCCTGTGGGAGAGGAGCAGCATTGATGGTGACCACGCGGATAGGATGAGGCAGTTTTTCAATCCTAACACCAGCAGTGCCCGCAAACTCCTCATCAATGAGATTTGTGGCAGAACCACTATCCACAAAAACAGTGATTGGCAGCTCTCTGCCAGCGACAACAACTTTGGCAGGGAGCATGCACTGAGAAACCATCATGGAGGATATACATAAGCTCAGATTGGACTCCTCCACACCCTCTGAGCTTAGAAGTTTTCTGCCGTTGCGTTTTTCTTAGACAGCAGAGGACAGATATTAATAAAATGACCAGTTTTACCGCAGAAAAAACAGGCTCCCTGCTTCCTGAGTACAGGGGCTCGATTCTTAACATGTGATAACCCTGCGATTTGCATAGGTTCCATGGGCTCACCTGCAGCAACCTCACGTGAACCTAAACCTTCACCCACAGGCGGCGTCTCATGATCTGTCGTGAATCCCCAATGGCTAGGGATAGCACAGGACAAGCAAATTACAAAAACATCGGACAAGCTCTAGGGTGATGGAACCTGGGCTGACCGCTGCCCTACGCCTGACAAACGCAACTAGAGATAGCCAGGGAGCGTGCCTACGTTGGTTCTAGACGCCACGCACCAGCCTAAGAGCTAACTAGTACTGCAGAGAAAATAAGACCTCACTTGCCTCCAGAGGAACGAACCCCAAAGATATAGTTGCCCCCCACATGTATTGACGGTGAAATGAGAGGAAGGCACACACATAGAGATGATGTATGTAGTTTTAGCAAATAGAGGCCCGCTGTAAACTAGAAAGCAGAATGATACAAAAGGGGACTGAGCGGTCAGCAAAAAACCCTAATCAAAAAAAAACATCCTGAGATTACAAGAACCCATGTGACAACTCATGGCACATGGGGAGAACCTCAGTCCACTAGAGCTACCAGCTAGCATAGAGACATTCTAAGCAAGCTAGACAAAAAAACCAAACAACTGAAAATCAGCACTTAGCTTATCCTGAAAGATCTGGGAGCAGGTAGGCAGGAACCAAACAGAGCACATCTGAACACATTGATAGCCGGCAAGGGAAATGACAGAAAGGCCAGGTAAAATAGGAAACACCCAGCCTCTGATGGACAGGTGGAAACCAAAGGCCGCAACCCACCAAAGTCACCCAGTACCAGCAGTAACCACCAGAGGGAGCCCACAAACAGAATCCACAACAGTACCCCCCCCTTGAGGAGGGGTCACCGAACCCTCACGAGAACCCCCAGGGCGATCAGGGTGAGCTCTATGGAAGGCGCGGACCAAATCAGTCGCATGAACATCGGAGGCGACCACCCAGGAATTATCCTCCTGACCATAACCCTTCCACTTAACCAAATACTGGAGTCTGCGTCTGGAAACACGAGAATCCAAGATCTTTTCAACAACATACTCCAATTCTCCCTCCACCAGCACCGGAGCAGGAGGCTCGACCGAAGGAACAACGGGCACCTCATACCTCCGCAACAACGACCGATGGAACACATTATGAATAGCAAACGATGCTGGGAGATCCAAACGAAAAGATACAGGGTTAAGAATCTCCGAGATCCTATAAGGACCGATGAACCGAGGCTTGAACTTAGGAGAAGAGACCTTCATAGGGACAAAACGAGAAGACAACCACACCAAGTCCCCAACAAGAAGTCGGGGACCCACGCGGCGACGGCGATTAGCAAACTGCTGAGTCTTCTCCTGAGATAACTTCAAATTGTCCACCACCTGATTCCAAATCTGATGTAGCCTGTCCACCACCACGTCCACTCCAGGACAATCCGAGGATTCCCCCTGACCAGAGGAAAAACGAGGATGAAACCCCGAATTACAAAAAAAAGGAGAGACCAACGTGGCAGAACTAGCCCGATTATTAAGAGCAAATTCGGCCAGTGGCAAAAAAGCAACCCAGTCATCCTGATCAGCAGAAACAAAACACCTCAAATAAGTTTCCAAGGTCTGATTAGTTCGCTCCGTCTGGCCATTCGTCTGAGGATGGAATGCAGACGAGAAAGACAAATCAATGCCCATCTTGGTACAAAACGTCCGCCAAAATCTAGACACAAACTGGGATCCCCTGTCAGAAACGATATTCTCCGGAATCCCATGCAAACGAACCACGTTCTGAAAAAATAAAGGAACCAACTCAGAGGAGGAGGGCAACTTAGGCAAGGGCACCAAATGAACCATCTTAGAAAAGCGGTCACACACAACCCAGATAACGGACATTTTCTGTGAAACCGGGAGATCAGAAATAAAATCCATGGAAATGTGCGTCCAAGGCCTCTTCGGGATGGGCAATGATAACAACAACCCACTAGCCCGTGAACAGCAAGGCTTAGCTCGAGCACACACTTCACAAGACTGCACAAAGGTACGCACATCCCTAGACAAGGAAGGCCACCAAAAAGACCTGGCCACCAAGTCTCTTGTACCAAATATTCCAGGATGACCAGCCAACACAGAAGAATGGACCTCGGAGATGACTCTACTGGTCCAATCATTCGGAACAAACAGTCTTTCTGGTGGACATCGATCCGGTTTATCCACCTGAAACTCCTGCAATGCGCGTCGCAAGTCTGGGGATATGGCGGACAATATTACCCCATCCCTAAGGATACCAGTAGGCCCAGTGTCTCCAGGAGAGTCAGGCACAAAACTCCTGGAAAGAGCATCTGCCTTCACATTCTTTGAACCTGGCAGGTATGAAACCACGAAATTGAAACGAGAAAAAAATAACGACCAACGAGCCTGTCTAGGATTCAAACGCCTGGCAGACTCAAGGTAAATGAGATTCTTGTGATCAGTCAAGACCACCACGCGATGTTTAGCACCCTCAAGTCAATGACGCCACTCCTCAAATGCCCACTTCATGGCCAAAAGCTCCCGATTACCCACATCATAATTGCGCTCGGCGGGCGAGAATTTTCTAGAGAAGAAAGCACATGGCTTCATCACCGAGCCATTAGAACTTCTCTGTGACAAAACCGCCCCCGCTCCAATCTCGGAAGCATCAACCTCAACCTGAAAAGGAAGTGAAACATCTGGTTGACACAACACAGGAGCAGAAGAAAACCGGCGCTTAAGTTCCCGAAAGGGCCGCAGGAGACCAATCAGCAACATCAGCACCCTTTTTAGTCAAATCAGTCAAAGGTTTAACAATACTGGAAAAATTAGCAATGAACCGACGATAAAAATTAGCAAACCCCAAGAACTTCTGAAGGCTCTTAACAGATGTAGGTTGTGTCCAGTCACAAATAGCCTGAACCTTAACGGGATCCATCTCAATAGTAGAAGGAGAAAAAATGTACCCCAAAAAAGAAATCTTCTGGACTCCGAAGAGACACTTTGAGCCCTTCACAAACAGAATTGGCCCGCAAAACCTGAAACACCTTCCTGACCTGTAGAACATGAGACTCCCAGTCATCAGAAAACACCAAAATATCATCCAAATACACAATCATAAACTTATCCAGATATTCACGGAAAATATTGTGCATAAAGGACTGAAAGACTGACGGAGCATTGGAGAGTCCAAAAGGCATTACCAAATACTCAAAATGGCCCTCAGGCGTATTAAATGCGGTTTTCCACTCATCACCCTGTTTTATCCGCACCAAATTATACGCACCACGAAGATCTATCTTAGTGAACCACCTAGCCCCCTTAATGCGAGCAAACAAATCAGTAAATAATGGCAATGGATACTGGTATTTGACTGTAATCTTATTCAGAAGGCGATAATCTATACAAGGCCTCAGGGAACCATCTTTTTTTGCCACGAAAAAAAAACCTGCTCCCAGAGGGGATGAAGATGGACGAATATGTCCCTTTTCCAAGGACTCCTTAATATAATTCCGCATAGCAGTATGCTCTGGCAGTGACAGATTAAATAAACGGCCCTTAGGGAACTTACTGCCAGGAATCAATTCTATAGCACAGTCACACTCTCTATGAGGAGGGAGCGAATTGAGCTTAGGCTCCTCAAAAACATCCCCATATTCCGACAAAAACGCAGGGATCTCAGAAGGAGTAGATGAAGCGATTGAAATCAGAGGTGCATCATCATGAACCCCCTGACATCCCCAGCTTAGCACAGACATTGTTCTCCAGTCCAGGACAGGATTATGAGTTTGTAACCATGGCAGACCAAGCACTAGTACATCATGTAAATTATACAGTACAAGGAAGCGAATCACCTCCTGATGAACGGGAGTCATGCGCATGGTCACTTGTGTCCAATACTGCGGTTTATTCATAGCCAATGGTGTAGAGTCAATTCCCTTCAGAGGAATAGGAACTTCCAGAGGCTCTAAACTAAAACCGCAGCGTTTAGCAAATGACCAATCCATAAGACTCAGGGCAGCGCCTGAATCCACATAGGCATCGACGGAAATGGAAGACAGTGAAAAAATCAGAGTCACAGACAAAATGAACTTAGACTGCAGAGTATCAATGGCAAAAGATTTATCAACCCTTTTTGTGTGTTTAGAGCATGCTGATATAACATGAGCTGAATCACCACAATAAAAACACAATCCATTTTTCCACCTATAATTTTGCCGTTCACTTCTGGACTGAATTCTATCACATTGCATAGTCTCAGGTGCCTGTTCAGAAGAGACCGCCAACTGGTGCACGGGTTTGCGCTCCCGTAAACGCCGATCAATCTGAATGGCCATAGCCATAGACTCATTCAGACCTGTAGGCGCAGGGAACCCCACCATAATATCCTTAATGGCCTCAGAAAGACCATTTCTGAAGTTTGCAGCCAGGGCGCACTCATTCCACTGAGTAAGCACCGACCATTTCCGAAATTTCTGACAATATATTTCCGCTTCATCATGCCCCTGAGAGAGGGCTAATAAAGCCTTTTCAGCCTGAATCTCTAGGTTAGGTTCCTCATAGAGCAATCCCAATGCCAGAAAAAACGCATCCACACTGAGCAATGCAGGATCCCCTGGTGCCAATGCAAATGCCCAATTCTGAGGGTCGCCCCGTAGGAACGATATAACAATCTTGACCTGTTGAGCAGGGTCTCCAGAGGAGCGAGATTTTAAAGAAAGAAACAATTTACAATTGTTCCTGAAATTCAGGAAGGTAGATCTATCTCCAGAAAAAAACTCATGAATAGGAATTCTAGGTTCAGACACGGGAGTGTGAACAACGAAATCCTGTATGTTTTGAACCTTTGCCGCGAGATTACTCAGGCTGGAAGCCAAACTCTGGACATCCATGATAAACAGCTAAGATCAGAGCCATTCAAGGGTTAAGAGGAGGTAAGAAGCAGCTAGACAGCAATTAAGGGCTAGACAGCAAAACTCTGAAGGGAAAAAAAAAAAAAAAATTTTTCCCTTGAACACTTCTATTTCTCCTGCTTCAGCCCAAACAATTAACACTTTGTGGGCCGGCTATACTGTCGTGAATCCCCAATGGCTAGGGATAGCACAGGACAAGCAAATTACAAAAACATCGGACAAGCTCTAGGGTGATGGAACCTGGGCTGACCGCTGCCCTACGCCTGACAAACGCAACTAGAGATAGCCAGGGAGCGTGCCTACGTTGGTTCTAGACGCCACGCACCAGCCTAAGAGCTAACTAGTACTGCAGAGAAAATAAGACCTCACTTGCCTCCAGAGGAACGAACCCCAAAGATATAGTTGCCCCCCACATGTATTGACGGTGAAATGAGAGGAAGGCACACACACACAGATGATGTATATAGTTTTAGCAAATAGAGGCCCGCTGTAAACTAGAAAGCAGAATGATACAAAAGGGGACTGAGCGGTCAGCAAAAAACCCTAATCAAAAAAAACCATCCTGAGATTACAAGAACCCATGTGCCAACTCATGGCACATGGGGAGAACCTCAGTCCACTAGAGCTACCAGCTAGCATAGAGACATTCTAAGCAAGCTAGACAAAAAAAACAAACAACTGAAAATCAGCACTTAGCTTATCCTGAAAGATCTGGGAGCAGGTAGGCAGGAACCAAACAGAGCACATCTGAACACATTGATAGCCGGCAAGGGAAATGACAGAAAGGCCAGGTAAAATAGGAAACACCCAGCCTCTGATGGACAGGTGGAAACCAAAGGCCGCAACCCACCAAAGTCACCCAGTACCAGCAGTAACCACCAGAGGGAGCCCACAAACAGAATCCACAACAATGATCCCCCTGACGCAAATGGCGATCAATGCGGACAACAAGACTCATAGCGGAATCTAGTGAAGCAGGAGTCTCGTACATCAGGAGGGCTTTTTTAACCCTATTAGAAACTCCATGAATAAAGTGACTACGCAGCGCAGGCTCATTCCACTGTGTGTCAACAGCCCAGCGGCGAAATTCAGAACAGTAATCCTCTGCAACACGCTCCCCCTGGCAAATAGTGCGTATCTTAGATTCTGCTAGAGCCATTCTGTCCGGATCGTCGTAAATGTGTCCTAGAGCAGAAAAAAAACTCCGCCGAGTTAAATGTAGCAGAATCAGATGGCAAAGAAAACGCCCATGCTTGGGGATCCCCGCTTAATAATGACAACACCAGGCCCACACGCTGAGCCTCATTACCGGAGGAGATCGGGCGCATACAGAAATACAGTTTGCAAGCTTCACGAAAAGAAACAAATGTACTGCGTTCCCCAGCAAATTTTTCAGGCAAAGGAAACTTAGGCTCAGCAACTTTACCTGTTACGCCGGCTTGCACATTAGATACTGCTAGTCCCTGTTGCTGCACTGCCCCCCTTAACTCAGTGACCTGTAGGGACAGCGCCTCCAACTGGCGGGTTATGGAAATCATGGGATCCATGGAAATAATGTTGGCCGATAATAATGTCACGGGAGACCTAGGCAGGAAAGAGCTAATAACCCGGGCCCCTGCGATTTCCCTCAGACTAGGGAAACCCTGACTGACCCTCTCTGAGTTTACACTAATGGTGTGCATGTCTGAGCCTCCACCCTCTCCCTGTCTCCTGTTTCAACCCTAGGCTGAAACCAACCACCCTCCACCCAGTGAAGAGATAATACACCAATACCCACAGTTAGCACAGACAAGGATAACGGAAAATATACACCACGCCGCAGTCACTCAGGAATACACTATAAATGCAGAGGGCAAAATAAATACAAATATAGGAAGGAGTAAATAAGACAAAGGGAAATACACCACCAGATACGATACTCCAACTACCAGCTCACCACTCCAGACCGAGATAACAACGCACAAGACAGAAGCTATAATCGGCGACGCCCAATGTTCAGGAGAACTATTTAAAGGCAGTGGGCATGGCCCAGCTTCCAATCCAAGCATCAGGTAAATTAACCCCGGAACAGCTAGATAAAATCTAGCCGATTCCAATGAGCACATAGTGGTCAAAAGCGGAATTACCGCTGTCTGTCGAACGACCTGGTCTGAACAGTGTCCGACATGACACACTAGCAGTATTTGGTCAGTATTTTACATCAGTATTTGTAAGCCAAAACCAGGAGTGGAACAATTAGAGGAAAAGTATAATAGAAACATATGCACCACTTCTGTATTTATCACCCACTCCTGGTTTTGGCTTACAAATACTGATGTAAATTACAGACCAAATACTGAATGTGTGACGGCAGCCTAAGAAACATTATACACAGGAGATCTGTACTTAGTATGCAGTGTCTGTGTAGAGGTAATACAGAGATCACTGGTGGTATTATACACAGGAGCGCTGTATATAATGTATAGGTAATACAGTGATCACTGGTGACATTGTACACAGGACCTCTGTATATAGTATACAGTGTATAGGTAACACTGACTCACCAGTGACGTCTCTAGGTGAAGTCCTTCATCTTTCTTCCAGCCAGGACTCATTTCTGCAGGAAATAACACAGTTATCTCGAGCTCCGCTTGCAGAACACATTACTTAATTTTTCACAACTTCTACATTACACCACATGAAGAAAAAAAGGCGATATAGTGTCACTCTGCACACTAACAGGACTGCCCCCCCATTTAAAATAGTATACTAAAAAAATAAAATAAATACATCACTGCAGTAATAATATCCCTTAATTAGCCCCTATGGTAATAATATTCCCCACCCTGGCCCCATTTATCTCATTCCTGGCTCCAGCCATATGTTCTCGCATCCTGCCCTCATGAGTATCCATTCTACCCCATATGATCTCCCCATCCTGCCCCATCTGTCTCCATCGTATCCATACTGCCCCATGATCCAATCCTGCCCCATGATCCAATCCTGCCCCATGTCTTTCATTCTGCCCCGTGTCTCCAATCATGCCCCGTATCTACATTCTGCCCATGCCTCCAGTCCTGCCCCCAGTGTGTCCAGCAATCTGCCCCAGTGTGTCCAGCATATTACCCCTAGTGTGTCCAGCATATTACCCCCAGTGTGTCCAGCATTGCCCCCGGACAGTGTGTCCGGCAATCTGCCCCAGTGTGTCCGGCAATCTGCCCCAGTGTGTCCGGCAATCTGCCCCAGTGTGTCCAGCAATCTGCCCCAGTGTGTCCAGCAATCTGCCCCAGTGTGTCCAGCATATTACGCCCAGTGTGTCCAGCAATCTGCCCCAGTGTGTCCAGCAATCTGCCCCAGTGTGTCCAGCATATTACCCCCAGTGTGTCCAGCAATCGGCCCCAGTATGTCAAGCATATTGCCCCAGTGTGTCCAGTATTGCCCCCGGACAGTGTGTCCAGCAATTGGCCCCAGTATGTCAAGCATATTGCCCCAGTGTGTCCAGTATTGCCCCCGTACAGTGTGTCCAGCATATTACCCCCAGTGTGTCCAGCAATCTACCCCAGTGTGTCCAGCATTGCCCCAGTGTGTCCAGCAATCTGCCCCAGTATGTCCAGCACTGCCCCCAGTGTGTCCAGCAATCTGCCCCAGTGTCCAGCATTGCCTCCAGTGTGTCCAGCAATCTGCCCCAGTGTGTCCAGCATTGCCTCCAGTGTGTCCAGCAATCTGCCCCAGTGTGTCCAGCATTGCCCCAGTGTGTCCAGCAATCTGCCCCGGTGTGTCCAGCACTGCCCCCAGTGTGTCCAGCAATCTGCCCCAGTGTGTCCAGCATATTACCCCTAGTGTGTCCAGCATATTACCCCCAGTGTGTCCAGCATTGCCCCCGGACAGTGTGTCCGGCAATCTGCCCCAGTGTGTCCGGCAATCTGCCCCAGTGTGTCCGGCAATCTGCCCCAGTGTGTCCAGCAATCTGCCCCAGTGTGTCCAGCAATCTGCCCCAGTGTGTCCAGCAATCTGCCCCAGTGTGTCCAGCATATTACGCCCAGTGTGTCCAGCAATCTGCCCCAGTGTGTCCAGCATATTACCCCCAGTGTGTCCAGCAATCTGCCCCAGTATGTCCAGCATTGCCCCCAGACAGTGTGTCCAGCAATCGGCCCCAGTATGTCAAGCATATTGCCCCAGTGTGTCCAGTATTGCCCCCGGACAGTGTGTCCAGCAATTGGCCCCAGTATGTCAAGCATATTGCCCCAGTGTGTCCAGTATTGCCCCCGGACAGTGTGTCCAGCATATTACCCCCAGTGTGTCCAGCAATCTACCCCAGTGTGTCCAGCATTGCCCCAGTGTGTCCAGCAATCTGCCCCAGTATGTCCAGCACTGCCCCCAGTGTGTCCAGTATTGCCCCCGGACAGTGTGTCCAGCATATTACCCCCAGTGTGTCCAGCAATCTACCCCAGTGTGTCCAGCATTGCCCCAGTGTGTCCAGCAATCTGCCCCAGTATGTCCAGCACTGCCCCCAGTGTGTCCAGCAATCTGCCCCAGTGTCCAGCATTGCCTCCAGTGTGTCCAGCAATCTGCCCCAGTGTGTCCAGCAATCTGCCCCAGTGTGTCCAGCATTGCCCCAGTGTGTCCAGCATTGCCCCAGTGTGTCCAGCAATCTGCCCCAGTATGTCCAGAACTGCCCCCAGTGTGTCCAGCAATCTGCCCCAGTGTCCAGCAATCTGCCCCAGTATGTCCAGCACTGCCCCCAGTGTGTCCAGCAATCTGCCCCAGTGTGTCCAGCAATCTGCCCCAGTGTGTCCAGCAATCTGCCCCAGTGTGTCCAGCAATCTGCCCCAGTGTGTCCAGCAATCTGCCCCAGTGTGTCCAGCATTGCGCCCCAGGGTCTCCAGCATTGCCCCCGTGTGTCCCGCATTGCCCCCAGACAGTGTGTCCAGCAATCTGCCCCAGTGTGTCCAGCAATCTGCCCCAGTGTGTCCAGCATATTACGCCCAGTGTGTCCAGCAATCTGCCCCAGTGTGTCCAGCATATTACCCCCAGTGTGTCCAGCAATCTGCCCCAGTATGTCCAGCATTGCCCCCAGACAGTGTGTCCAGCAATCGGCCCCAGTATGTCAAGCATATTGCCCCAGTGTGTCCAGTATTGCCCCCGGACAGTGTGTCCAGCAATTGGCCCCAGTATGTCAAGCATATTGCCCCAGTGTGTCCAGTATTGCCCCCGGACAGTGTGTCCAGCATATTACCCCCAGTGTGTCCAGCAATCTACCCCAGTGTGTCCAGCATTGCCCCAGTGTGTCCAGCAATCTGCCCCAGTATGTCCAGCACTGCCCCCAGTGTGTCCAGTATTGCCCCCGGACAGTGTGTCCAGCATATTACCCCCAGTGTGTCCAGCAATCTACCCCAGTGTGTCCAGCATTGCCCCAGTGTGTCCAGCAATCTGCCCCAGTATGTCCAGCACTGCCCCCAGTGTGTCCAGCAATCTGCCCCAGTGTCCAGCATTGCCTCCAGTGTGTCCAGCAATCTGCCCCAGTGTGTCCAGCAATCTGCCCCAGTGTGTCCAGCATTGCCCCAGTGTGTCCAGCATTGCCCCAGTGTGTCCAGCAATCTGCCCCAGTATGTCCAGAACTGCCCCCAGTGTGTCCAGCAATCTGCCCCAGTGTCCAGCAATCTGCCCCAGTATGTCCAGCACTGCCCCCAGTGTGTCCAGCAATCTGCCCCAGTGTGTCCAGCAATCTGCCCCAGTGTGTCCAGCAATCTGCCCCAGTGTGTCCAGCAATCTGCCCCAGTGTGTCCAGCAATCTGCCCCAGTGTGTCCAGCATTGCGCCCCAGGGTCTCCAGCATTGCCCCCGTGTGTCCCGCATTGCCCCCAGACAGTGTGTCCAGCAATCTGCCCCGGTGTGTCCAGCATATTACCACCAGTCTGTCTGAGTCAGACATAAAGAAAAAAAAAAAGTAAAATCCTCACCTCTCCCGTTCCCAGCGCAGGTCCAGTGCACTCAGCGTCTCTCCGGCTCTGAAACGCTCAGGACAGAGAGGCTGAGCGCGCAGTGATGACGCCATCGCACCCTCTGCCCTGAGACGTCGCAGTGTCAGAGGGCGCTGAAGACGCTGCAGCTGCCGCAGGAACCAGGAGAGGTGAGTATTAGAAGGGGGGCCCGATGACAGCGCTGGGGGGGGCCTGGTCGTGGCGGCGGTCGGCGCCGCCCGAAGATTTAAGGGGCCCGCGTCTCTTTTTTTCTTCCTCCTCTCTGGGTCGGGGCCCACCGGGCATTTCACCGGTATTCCGGTGGGCCAGTCCGACGCTGATTACATGTGTAGAGGTACCTCGTCGGGGTGCTGCCATCATCATATCTGGTGGTCAAGAAAAGGACATCCCTCGTCGCTACATTGGGCTCTGCTCTCACCCTTTCTTAGCAACTGCCCAATTAACGTCTAAGGGTATGTTTCCACGTTCAGGAAACGCTGCGTTTTTGACGCTGCGTTTTTCCACAGCGTCAAAAACGCAGCGTCCAGATGTAAGGCTACGTTCACATTTGCGTTGTGCGCCGCAGCGTCGGCGCCGCAACGCACAACGCAAACAAGAATGCAGCAAAACGCATGCACAACGCTGCGTTTTGCGCCGCATGCGTCCTTTTTTTCATTGATTTTGGACGCAGCAAAAATGCAACTTGCTGCGTCCTCTGCGCCCGGACGCGGGCGCCGCAGGTGCGCATGCGGCGCAAAACGCAAGTGCGACGCATGTCCATGCGCCCCCATGTTAAATATAGGGGCGCATGACGCATGCGGCGACGCTGCGGCGCAGACCGCAAATGTGAACGTAGACTTACAGCATAGTGGAGGGGATTTCATGAAATCCCAACTCCACTATGCGTTAAAAAATGCATGCGTTTTTGCCGCGAAAACGCATGCGCGGTGCATTTTTTCAAAACGCAGCATGTTGCTACAATGAGCAAAACACGCAGGAACACCGCAGGTGACCTGCCAGTGACCTCAGGTGCAGTTTTGGTCAGGATTTTACTTGTATAAAATCCTGACCAAAGCCTGATGCAATCCTGAACGTGGACACATACATGCGTTTTTTAACGCATAGTGGAGTTGGGATTTCATGAAATCCCCTCCACTATGCTGTAACATCTGGACGCTGCGTTTTTGACGCTGCGGAAAAACGCAGCGTCAAAAACGCAGCGTTTCCTGAACGTGGAAACATACCCTTAGGGAGGTCTCTCTGATTTTTTGCGGACAGCACCACATGCTGATGTGGCTCAAAGAGAGAGGGAATTGAAAAGTGGGACGCTGGTATAAAAGTTATCTATGTAGAAGTGATAACCTTGATCCAGCAGTGGGTGCACCAAATTCCACACAATTTTTCCACTCCCAGGACAGGGGGGCATTCACGGGATTCAATCTAGGTGTCCTTTTCTTCATAAACTCTAAACCTGTGGGTGTACCCTGAGGTACAATAATTAATGCTGACTATATTCAGTAAAAAATACTCTAGCAGTTGCCAATTACTACAATATATTTTTACTGTTCCTAATCTAGTCCTATCAACAAATCTAAATTAATTTTTTTTTATTCTTTTTTTTCATGCAAAAAAGAAACCAACCGCATGCTGACTAGCTCTCAATGGCTGTAGAACGCATTCACGGATGTGGTGCAAAAAGAGGATGAAAAAAATGTCCTTGCCAAAAGTGCAAATTGCCTCTTCAGAGATAAAGAGGACTTGAACTCAATAGCGCCACCTGTTGGAAGTAGCGATCCTACAAGTCACAATCAACCCTTTAACGAGTCGTGCAATATGACTTAGGACAAGAGCCAAATCAGTATCTCAGTTCGCAGACACGGTGTTTCGGGCTGTTGGCCCTCGTCAGTGCGAAGCATGAGAACTAATTTGGCTAGGTAAGGCTCTGGACTGAGGTCCAAGGGGCAAGTTTTCTCTTTGTGGAGAGTGACATACCAAGTCTGGCTTGTCAAGGTAAGGAGGCTTATTCGCCTAACAATGCGCCTCTGGGAAATTTAATATGCAAATTAACTCTTCAGAGAAAAAGAGGACTTGAACTCTATGGCTACTTTCACACTGGCGTTTTTTGCAATACGTCACAATGCGTCCTTTTGGCGAAAAAGCGCATCCTGCAAAAGTGCTTGCAGGATGCGTTTTTTCACCATTGACTAACATTAGCGACGCATTGCCACACGTCGCAACCGTCGTGCGACGGTTGCGCTGTATTGTGGCGGACCGTCGGGTGCAAAAAACGTTCCATGTAACGTTTTTTGCCGCCGACGGACCGCCATTTCCGACTGCGCATGCGTGGCCGGAACTCCGCCCCACCTCCCCGCACCTCACAATGGGGCAGCGGATGCGTGGAAAAACAGCATCCGCTGCACCTGTTATGCGGCGCAAACAACACTAGCGTCGGTACGTCGGCCCGACGCTCTGCGATGGGCCGAGTACGACGCTAGTGTGAAAGAAGCCTATAGCGCCACCTGTTGGAAGTAGCGATCCTACAAGTCACAATCAACCCTTTAACAAGTGAGCATGGTTGCTGATCAGTGGCTCAGCAGCTGTAGGACACAGGCACAGAGGTGCTGCAGGGGGGAATGGGAGGGAAAAACAGATGGACAAAAAAAAGTCTTGGAAAACAGCAGGCACAAGTGCTGACCATTGACCAGTGATTTGTGTCAGCTGTAGGACACATGCACGGAGGTGTTGTATAGGGGGACTAGACAGCGGCAAAAAAGTCCCATTCTCAGGATCACTGGAAATCCAATCACTGGGACAGATATGGATGGCAGACTATGCAGAGTTTCCTAAATGGTGTTTACTGCGTGAAATTGAATTCTATTGATTTGTTTGTTATTTTCTGTTTTCAGTTATCAATTCTTGTTCATCCAGACAAAAATCAAGATGATCCTGAAAGAGCCCAGAAAGCCTTTGAAGGTAATGCTGTATTTTTTTTCTACCCATCAAGTATATTTCTATTTATTGTTCATTCATATATAGTCTATTTAACCATGCAGTTTTTGCATAAACAAGCCTGGTGTACACAGGGTGTTCTTTGACTGCATGACTCAAGTGTAATAGGCCAAGTTAACCCCTTGGCTGTCAGCCGCTTTTGGCCTTTTTTTTTCCTCCTCTTTTCTATAATCTGGCTCCAGGAGCTATAACTCTTTTAAATGTTTTTGGCATCAGTCAAATGAGGGCTTGTTTTTTATTTTTCAGGTTAAGTTACATTTCTCAGTGGCAACATTTTGTGGTTCCTAGCATTTATTAACTCTTTATGGGAAGGAACATGAACAAAACAAAAATTCTATCAATTGATTTTTATTAATCCTTTGGGAGGCTAAAAGTCAATAAAAAAAAACAGCAATTCTATTTTTTTTTCTAATTTAAGAGCAATCACCATTTAATAATATAATTGACATGTGCTGTGGTTTAAGCTATGTGCACATGTCAGGATTCCTTGCAGAAATTTCCTGAACAAAACCGGACATTTTCTGCAGGAAATCCGCATGCGTTTTTTTCGTGTTTTTCTAGCTTTTTTTTTGCGGATTTTTCGCATTTTTTTCCGGAGGTTCCCAATGCAATAATATAGTGGGAAATCCGCCAAAAATCTGCAAAATTAATGAACTGCAGCGTTTTTTACCGTGATGCGTTTTTTTTGCGGAAAAAAACACAACATATGCACAAAAATTGCAGAATGCGTTATAAATGATGAGATGCATATGTATGCTTTTTTTAAAGAGTTTTTATCGCGTTTTTATATTGAAAAAACGCGAAATAAACGTGAAAAATCCTGAAAGTGTGCACACAGCAGTTTTTTTTTTGTGTGAACAAGTTGTAGTTTTTACTGGTACCATAATTCCCTACCATAGCCTAACTACACTATCTAACCTTCTAGATTAAAAACAAGACCAGATATAAAGGAGTGGTGCGAAGTTAAAGTAAATTACTTTCTAAAACGAAGATATTTTCTAATATATGGTACTTGCATTGAAAAATTCCCTACCATTCCCTAACTGCAACTAACTGCTGGTCTATTATATTCCCCTTCCTGTGTGATGATTTCTTTGAGTACCCCAGTGCATGCTGGGATACTCAAAGCATCATCGGGGGTTCAGGGGCTGCAGTTACTTGCTCCCTTATCAGTGACCCTCTTTCCAGCAGTTGGGCTAGTTCCTACTGTGTCCTTGCATGCACTCTGTTCTCAGCTCAGTGGTAACCAACCTGCAGCAGAGCGGTATCACAATACCCTGTCTGCAGGAGACCAACGGCGCCCCCGCAAGTGACTCCTTTGGCTCCTGAAGACTCTAAAAAATAGACAATCAGTGTAGTTAGGGAACGGTATGGAATTTTTAATGCAAGTATATTAGAAAATAGCTTGGATTTAGAAAGTAATTTTCTTTAACTTTTTTATTGTTTTTAGAGTTCACTGTGTTGTATAATTGTCATGTTAATGTTATTCTGCATTATGAATATGTTTATGGCCCAATATTGGTGTTTTATATTGTAGGAACCCTATCTTTCTGATCTTTCATTTAATGGAACTGTTACAGCTAGTTTTTTTGTGTAATGACCTGAATTTTTTTTTTGTACCATTTTGAAATGCTTATAACTTTTTGATCAATTATTTAATACTTTTGAGACAAAATAAAAAATATTAATTAGGGTATAGATTTTCATATTTCTTATTTTTTTTTCTACAGCATTCACTGCATGGGTTGAAAATTGATGTGGTTTCATAGAATGATTTGTTATGAATGCAGCAAAACCAAATGTGAAATTTGTTTTTTTTTTGCAGGGAGGATGCTGGTGTTTTATTGTTTTTGTTTGTCTTCCTACACAGTTTTAAAGGGGAGTCCCATCTCCAAGATCCTAAAAATATTATCAGATACCGCTACTTACAAGTATAGTATAGTTCTTCTGATTAGCTATGTCGCTTACCCCATGTGCAGGGCATTGCAGTAGCTTAGAGATCCATGGTTTCAGCCACTAACGACTAACTGTCACTATGTATAAGGCCCTAACCATGAATCTCTAAGTTACTATAGCTAACATATAGATATAGCAAATCAGAAGAACTATACTACAGTTTTAATTGGAGTTATTTGCTAATATTCTTACATCTGCTACAAATTGGGATAGGGTTTTGGAGGTGGGGAATACCCCTTTAATAGTCCGGTAAGAGGACATGGACCTGTCTTCCTCTGATTGCATAATTTTCACTGTCAGTTTTTGACAGCAAATGAGATCCTACCAGGGGTCTGAAGGATATTGCACACAGGGAGGCAATTGTCTGACCGCCTT
This sequence comes from Ranitomeya variabilis, assembly GCF_051348905.1. NCBI lineage: Eukaryota > Metazoa > Chordata > Amphibia > Anura > Dendrobatidae > Ranitomeya > Ranitomeya variabilis. Next base: position 299,423,707 of record NC_135234.1, on the reverse strand, counting down.
GTTGCCATTGCTCCCTTTGGTGCAGATGGTTGCGATCTCCTTTTTATCAGACTCCTTACATGTTGCAGTCACTCCTGATGGCAGCATATAAGATTGGCACTATGTCCGGCCTCGGCACACGCAGCAGCAGCCTGGTTGTATGTAACAGCCAGCTCCTGCTGCAGATGGCATGGATACAACCATATTTGTACGTCTGATTGCAGGAAATCATTTGCAATCTGGATGTATAGTTATGTCCATTTGTGGGAAGAGTTAATAAACAAGGATAATGTGCTAATGATCTGGCTAAACATGCACTCAGAATACCCAATATCAAAACCATGTAAGTATAAAAACTGTATGAAAACTGCAGTGGGCCTGGCCCTCAAATGCAGTGCTTTACTGACGTGATCTTTGACAGCCATTACCCTGTAATATTGTTTTAAGTTATAACTACGTTCATTAATCCACTGCCCATTCATTCAAGTTGATCCAGCTCTTCATCTTTTCCCTTTTGCCTTTGACAGCTGTAGACAAGGCATATAAAAGGTTGCTTGATGCCGAGCAGAAGAAGCGGGCACTAGATGTTATCCAAGCTGGACACGAGTATATTGAGCACATAGTAAGTCCTGTGCCATATACTTTTATTTAAATGCAAAAAGCGTATGTTCCACATAACTTGGTATAGACAAATGGCTCTAAACCCAGGTAACCAGTTAGACCAGTTAATTTGTCATTTTTATTTAGTAGCAGGAGAAGAACACCCATATACATCGGTTGAAAACTCAAGAAGGTAGAAATCGACAGATTTCAAGGCACATTGGATATCAGCCTCCTACATTTTGATTCCAGAATATTTTGATTTACTTATTTCCAGTTGTCTGCCCAGTTGCTTTACAGTTCAGCAGCACACAACTGACGCTGTTTTCTGTGCACCAGTCAGACCTTAAAGTGAACCTGTCAGCAGGATTGTGCACAGTAACCTACACCGTGTCAGGTCGGTGCCGTTATACTGATTGAAATGATACCTGCGTTGATTAAATCTGTCTTGTGGTTGTTGTTTAATCTTTATTTTCCCTTCCTCCATGACAGCACACCTGATAGAGGGGATCCGCCCAGTCAGGACAGGATCCCTACTGAAAATAAAAGGGCGGTACCTCTCCCTCGTTGGGTTTCCTGTCCTGACAGGGACCCTTGTGCTAAAGACGGCGGTTCAAGATTTTTTCTTTTATACTCACCCACGCCTGTCCCGGCACTTGAAGAACTGCCTTCAGGTGGTGTAAGTTCCGTCCGCAGGTCCTGGGGCCTTGTCATACGTGCAGGCATGGGGCAGCACAGTCAGAGGTCCAGCGACTCTTCTGTAGCTGCTGCGCCGCCCTCCCTCCTCTGCTGGCCGTCCATCACTCCAGGTTAGGAGCTCCACTTCCAGGTAGCGCTGCTGGCGTCGCGTGCGTGGCACGCTGGGAATGGGCGTGCCCGCGTGATGTAGGTATGACGTGCCGGATCCAAGATGTCGGCACCCATGCTGAAAACGCCAACTGGTGGATCAGAGTTTTTTCAAGCGTCCCGGCAGGGTGTTGGAGGTGGGAGGAGCACCGGAGGAGACGGATAGCGCAGTGGATCCCTCTTAAAAGAAGTTATAACCACATTAGAGGCGCTCATGTCCAGTACTCAATATGGAAGAGTATGTGGAGCAGGAGCTCTTACCCAGTTCTAAGCCTGGTCGAAAGAGATAGGCACTGGGAGAAGCAGCTGCTCGAGTGGCAGGAGTGGCGGTCATCCCGAACAGAGGTCACAGGGCTCTTCAATATCCATGAAGAATGTGATTCATACCCCTGATCAGCTTCTGAATCTGGTACCCTGGATTGACAGCGGTGGTGAGTAATCTACTAGAATGTCACCCTGGTGTTAATGGGGGTAATTTTTCTCTGCTTAAATCACCAGGGGCCGAGGAATAAGGAGTGTGCCCTTTGAAAAACCCCTGTGGCAGTTCATTGGCAGAAATATCAGCAATACACCAGCCCTTAATGACACTGAGCAGGGCGATGTCACTGCTAGGCTCTCTAACATCTTGTATAAAGGCAGTAAGATGGGCACAGTTTCACCTAAGGTAGCAACAGTGGGAGGTCCTGTCAGTGCAGAGATCATTGAAAGGACATTTGGAAGGAAAAGTACATCTTTCCTTGATCGTAAGAAATTTCCTAACCTTGTGGACTGTAAGAGAGCATTTGGCATCGGGAGTCCAGTGGCTATGACCTGTGGAAGATATGATCACGACCGATGCGAGTGGTACGGGATGGGGAACACATCTAAGACCACACGCAGTGCAGGGAACATGGTCTTTAGAAAAAGTTCAGGGTTCCAATATAAACTAGCTGTGGGCTGTGGAAAATGCCTTGAGACATTTTCTCCCCTTGCTTCCTGGCCGCCATACCCGGATCATGTCGGACAATCGAGCAGTGATGGCTTATATCAACTGCCAGGGGGAACAAGATCTCGTACTCTTATGGAGGTAGCCAGCATCCTGTTTCAGTTAGCAGAACAACACTTGTTATCTCTCACAGCACTTCACATAAGGGGCATCGAAAATACAAAGGCAGACTTCCTTAGTCGCAGGGAATTGAGACAGGGGGAATGGTCCCTGAACCCTCGAGTGTTCCAGCAGATAGTACAGGCTTAGGGGAAAGCCAGAGATAGACCTATTTGCCACCTTGCACAACAGAAAGATCAGGAATTTCTGCTCTCTAAATCCGTCAGAAAATCCGTTTGCGGTAGATGCCCTGAACATACCCTGTAAAATTACCCTGACCTGAGTGTTTCCCCCTATAGCAATGATTCCAGCGGTGGTGAGGAAGATCAAAGAGGATCAAGCGAGGGTGATCCTCATTGCCCCATTTTGGCCAAGGAGACATGGATTTTACCAGAGATTCCGGACCTACTTACCCAGGGGCCAGTATGCCTCTCTCATGTGAAGGGCTTCCATCTGACAGCATGGAATTGAGAGGGTGTTACTGAGTCGCTGGGGGTTCTCTCCAGGGCTAGGCTCCACCCTGTTGAAGAGTAGGAAGCCGATTACATCTAGAATCTATGGTAGAACATGGAGAAAATTTCTGGAATTCCTGGGTCAAAGTCAAGCTTTGGGGGAGGAGGCACCAATGGGGCCTATTCTAGTATTTCTACAGACAGGATTACAACTTGGGTTAACAACCAGTACACTGAAGGTTCAGGTTTTGGCCTTGGGAGCCTTATATAATTGCAACCTAGCATCCAATAGGTGGGTGTCAGGTTTCATAAAATCTAGACCGGTTATAGTACCCAAAATTCCTCCCTGGGATCTAAGTCCACTCTTAGAGGCTCTAACCAGAGACCCATATAAGCCCTTACAGCAGTTGTCACCAAAATTCCTCACGTTTAAACCCGTGTTGCTAGTGGCCTTAACATCAGCCCATAGGGTGAGCTACTTACAGGCCCTCCATACACTCAGGTCTTTGAGGACAGGGTAGTTCTAAGACCAGATCCGGCCTATCTCCCCAAGGTAGTTCTTAAGTTCCATAGGAGCCAGGAGATCACCTTGCTATCATTTTGTAATAACCCTAGGAATCCAGGGCAGGAGAAGTTCCATACTTTAAACTTAAGAAGATCCATGTTGTGTTAAATGTCTATGACTAGTCAGTGGAGGAATGATCGGTCCCTATTTGTAGCCTTCCAGGGTAGCAGCAAGGGTTACGGTGTATCTTAATGTACCATTGCCAGATGGATCAGGGAGGCCATTAGATTATCCTACTCTGTTAGTGGCGCTCCAGTTCCTGAAGGCAGCAATGCTCATTCCACCAGAGCCGTGGCTGTTTCCTAGCAGAAAAGGCAGAGGTATCTATTGATCAGACATGTAAGGCCGCTACCTGGTCCTCACCATCTACCTTCTTTAAACACTACCGACTAGATCTATCCTCTGCTGACCTAACCTTTGGTAGAATGGTGCTGCAAGCGATGGTCCCTCCCTAAGGTTTTTCATTCTCCAAATGTCCCCCAGATGTGCTGTCATGGCGGAAGGGAAAACACCAAAGGATACTTACCGGTAGCCGTTTTTTTCGGAACCCATGACAGCACCCATTCTCTTTCCCCCCCCCCCCCCCACACACACTTTTCACTTCTTTGGTGTGCACTATATTTTGGGTGCTTGTTTTTTAATATAATGTGGTGATAGTTTGCCATGTGAACTAATCAGTGGGGCCTCTCACGCTCTGTAAACTAACTGAAGTGAGGGAGAAGTACCGCCCTTTTATTTTTAGTAGGGTTCCTGTCCTGACTGGGCAGATCCCCTCTCTGTCTCTCAGGTGGTGTGCAGTCATGGGTTCCGGAAAAAAATGCTACCGGTAAGTAACCTTGGTGTTTTCAGTTAATGAGATTCTCGTGCTCCAGGGCGGCCTGTGTGGGGTCTTCATGTGGTTTTTCATGTGTATGGCTTCTGACAGGTCTGATTTCTCAGTGACCTGCACTCTAGTTTATATAAGGAATATTATATATATCTTGGGGGAAACAAAACCCTTCTTCAGGCAGGCGCCAGCATTTGCGCTGCAGCATGATCGCATATGTAATGAATTTTATACACATTTGTTTGATTTAATCCTGAACATTCTTTAAAAAAAATACATTTGAAAATGGCGCTGCCTGCGCAATAGCAGCTATCGGCGATCGCCATCTTGGAGGAGGAAATGTATTTCTTGTTCTCTAGCAAGATGGCGCCGCCTGCTCTGTAGCAGCTATTGGCTCACCAATAGCTGCTATTGCGCAGGTGCTGCCGGTGCCATTTTCAAACTGATTTTTTTTTTTTCATGCTGCATTGCAGATGCTGGAGATGGATAGATATATATTATATCATTATGTAAATTAGGGGGTAGGACACTGAGGGATCAGTGACCTGTCAGCAGTCTTCATTATGAATACCTAAGCAGAGCACCACTTGAAGACCCCCTACAGGCCACCCCGAATCACGAGCATATCATTAACTCAAAACTGAAAATAAAGATTAAACCACAACCACAAGATGGATTTCATCACCCAGGTATCATTGTAATCAGTATAACAGCGCCGACCTGACACTGTCTGTAGTTTACTGTGCACAAACCTGTTGACAGGTTCCCTTTAAAGCCTGCACAAGATTTCTGTATGGCAGATGAAGACCTATTATAACTGATGGCAAAACTGATTCCATGCTTTCCTATGATTGAGTTATGAGTTATGATCTAAAATCACTATCCCTAATGTTTAACAACTTCGCGAGATCTGCCGTACATGTACGGCGCAAGTCGGAAGCGGATGTATTGAAGGGGCTCGCTGGGTGAGCTCACCCCCACACTCTGCAGTTATTGGATATGTTACAGCCAGGACCTGCCTCTAAGGTCGGCGTCACACTCAGCGTATGTAAATACGGTCCGTTTTTTACGGCCGTAATACGCAGAAATGTCCCCAAAATAGTGATCCGTATGTCATCCGTAGGCAGGGTGTGTCAGCGTATTTTGCGCATGGCATCCTCCGTATGTAATTCGTATGGCATCCGTACTGCGATATTTTCTCGCAGGCTTGCAAAACCGACATCTAATGGATTTATGTGCTCAAATGTTCGGTAAAACATATATACAGTGTATATATATATATATATATATATATATATATATATATATATATATATATATATATATATATATATATATATATATATATAATTGAGACGCATATATATATATATATATATCCTGTATTTATATTTAATTCAGTGCGATATATGTGAAAAGCCGGTAATTCAATTGCCGGCTTTTCATTTCTCCTTCACAAACCCGACATGATATGAGACATGGTTTACATACAGTAAACCATCTCATATCCCTTTTTTTTTGCATATTCCACACTACTAACGTTAGTAGTGTGTATGTGCAAAATTTGGGCGCTGTAGCTTGTAAAATAAAGGGTTAAATCGCGGAAAAAATTGGCTTGGGCTCCCGTGCAATTTTCTCCACCAGAGTGGTAAAGCCAGTGACTGAGGGCAGATATTAATAGCCTAGAGAGGGTCCATGGTTATTGGCCCCCTCTGGCTACAAACATCTGCCCCCAGCCACCCCAGAAAAGGCACATCTGGAAGATGTGCCTATTCTGGCACTTGGCCACTCTCTTCCCACTCCCGTGTAGCGGTGGGATATGGGGTAATGAAGGGTTAATGTCACCTTGCTATTGTAAGGTGACATTAAGCCAGATTAATAATGGAGAGGCGTCAATTATGACACCTATCCATTATTAATCCAATAGTACAAAATGGTTAATTAAACACACACACATTATTACAAAGTCCTTTAATGAAATAAAGACACAGGTTGTTGTAATATTTTGTTATTCTCTTAATCCAGCTGAAGACCCTCGTTCTGTAACAAAGGAAAAATAAAAAAACAACAATATCCCATACCTTCCGATGATCAGTCACGTCCCACGAAGTAAATCCATCTGAAGGGGTTAAATCATTTTACAGCCAGGAGCTGTGCTAAAGCACTGCTCGTAGTTGTAAAACCCCCAGAAATGAATGGATTGCAGGGGACTGACCTGTATTTACCTTGAGTTGCGGTGAGGCGCCCTCTGCTGGATGTCCTCATGAACTGGAGCCTGGTAAAAGTTCCCACGCTCGAGTTCATATGAGGACATCCAGCAGAGGGCGCATCACCGCAACTCAAGGTAAATACAGGTCAGTCCCCTGCAATCCATTCATTCCTGGGGGTTTTACAACCAGGAGCAGTGCTTTACCACAGCTCCTGGCTGTAAAATGATTTAACCCCTTCAGATGGATTTACTTCGTGGGACGTGACTGATCATCGGAAGGTATGAGATATTGTTGATTTTTTATTTTTACTTTGTTACAGAACGAGGGTCTTCAGCTGGATTAACCCCTTCATGACCCAGCCTATTTTGGCCTTAATGACCTTGCCGTTTTTTGCAATTCTGACCAGTGTCCCTTTATGAGGTAATAACTCAGGAACGCTTCAACGGATCCTAGCGGTTCTGAGATTGTTTTTTTGTGACATATAGGGCTTCATGTTAGTGGTAAATTTAGGTCAATAATTTCTGCATTTATTTGTGAAAAAAATGGAAATTTGGCGAAAATTTTGAAAATTTCGCAATTTTCAAATTTTGAATTTTTCTGTTAAATCAGAGAGTTATGTGACACAAAATAGTTAATAAATAACATTTCCCACATGTCTACTTTACATCAGCACAATTTTGGAACCAAAATTTTTTTTGCTAGGAAGTTATAAAGGTTAAAATTTGACCAGTGATTTCTCATTTTTACAACAAAATTTACAAAATAATTTTTTTTAGGGACCACATCACATTTGAAGTCAGTTTGAGGGGTCTATATGGCTGAAAATAGCCAAAAGTGACACCATTGTAAAAACTACACCCCTCATGGTGCTTAAAACCACATTCAAGAAGTTTGTTAACCCTTCAGGTGTTTCACAGCAGCAGAAGCAACATGGAAGGAAAATATGAACATTTAACTTTTTATTCACAAAAATGATCTTTTAGCAACAATTTTTTTTATTTTCCCAAGGGTAAAAGGAGAAACTGGACCATGAACGTTGTTGTCCAATTTGTCCTAAGTACGCTGATACCTCATATGTGGGGGTAAACCACTGGTTGGGCGCACGGCAGGGCTCGGAAGGGAAGGAGCGCCATTTGACTTTTTGAATGAAAATTTGGCTCCAATCTTCAGCGGATAGCATGTCACGTTTGGAGAGCCCCCGTGTGCCTAAACATTGGAGCTCCTCCACAAGTGACCCCAATTTGGAAACTAGACGCCCCAATGAACTTATCTAGAAGCATAGTGAGCACTTTAAACCCCCAGGTGCTTCACAAATTGATCCGAAAAAATGAAAACGTACTTTTTTTTCACAAAAAAATTATTTTAGCCTCAATTTCTTCATTTTCACATGGGCAACAGGATAAAATGGATCCTAAAATTTGTTGGGAAATTTCTCCTGAGTACACCGATACCTCATATGTGGGGGTAAACCACTGTTTGGGCATATGGTAAGGCTCGGAAGGGAAGGAGCGCCATTTGACTTTTTGAATGAAAAATGATCTCCATCGTTAGCGGACACCATGTCGCGTTTGGAGAGCCCCTGTGTGCCTAAACATTGGAGCTCCCACACAAGTGACCCCATTTTGGAAACTAGACCCCCCAAGGAACTTATCTAGATGCATAGTGAGCACTTTAAACCCTTATGTGCTTCAGAAATTGATCCATAAAAATGAAAAAGTGCTTTTTTTTCACAAAAAAAATTCTTTTAGCCTCAATATTTTCATTTTCACATGAGCAACAGGATAAAATGGATCCTAAAATTTGTTGGCCAATTTCTCCTGAGTACGCCGATATCTCATATGTGGGGGTAAACCACTGTTTGGGCGCACGGCAAGGCTCGGAAGGGAAGGAGCGCCATTTGACTTTTTGAATGGAAAATTAGCTCCAATCATTAGCGGACACCATGTCGCGTTTGGAGAGCCCCTGTGTGCCTAAACATTGGAGCTCCCCCACAAGTGACCCCATTTTGGAAACTAGACCTCCGAAGGAACTAATCTAGATGTGTGTGGTGAGCACTTTGAACCCCAAAGTGCTTCACAGAAGTTTATAACGCAGAGCCATGAAAATAAAATATAATTTTTCTTTTCTCAAAAATGATTTTTTAGCCCTGAATTTTTTATTTTCCCAAGGGTAACAGGAGTAATTTGACCCCAAAAGTTATTGTACAGTTTCTCCTGAGTACGCTGATATATATGTGGGGGTAAACCACTGTTTGGGCACACGTCGGGGTTCGGAATGGAAGTAGTGACGTTTTGAAATGCAGACTTTGATGGAATGCTCTGCGGGCGTCACGCTGCGTTTGCAGAGCCCCTGATGTGCCTAAACAGTAGACACTCCCCACAAGTAACCCCATTTTGGAAACTAGACCCCCAAAGGAACTTATCTAGATGTGTGGTGAGCACTTTGAACCCCCAAATGCTTCACAGAAGTTTATAACGCAGAGCCGTGAAAATAATAAATACGTTTTCTTTCCTCAGAAATAATTTTTTTGCCCAGAATTTTTTATTTTCCCAAGTGTAACAGGAGAAATTTGACCCCAAAAGTTTTTGTCCAGTATCTCCTGAGTACGCCAATACCCCATATGTGGGGGTAAACCACTGTTTGGGCACATGCCGGGGCTCGGAAGTGAAGTAGTGACATTTTGAAATGCAGACTTTGATGGAATGCTCTGCGGGCGTCACGTTGCGTTTGCAGAGCCCCTGATGTGCCTAAACAGTAAACCCCCCCCACAAGTGACCCCATTTTGGAAACTAGACCCCCAAAGGAACTTATCTAGATGTGTGTTGAGCACTTTGAACCCCCAAGTGCTTCACAGAAGTTTACAACGCCGAGCTGTGAAAATAAAAAATCATTTTTCTTTCCTCAAAAATGATGTTTTAGCAAGCAATTATTTATTTTCACAAGGCTAAAAGGAGAAATTGGACCCCAATAGTTGTTGCCCAGTTTGTCTCGAGTATGCTGGTATCCCATATGTGGGGGTAAACCACTATTTGGGCACACGCCGGGGCTCAGAAGGGAAGTAGTGACGTTTTGAAATGCAGACTTTGATGGAATTGTCTGCGGGCGTCACGTTGCATTTGCAGAGACCCTGATGTGTCTAAACAGTAGAAACCCCCCCACAAGTGACCCTATTTTGGAAACTAGACCCCCCCAAGGAACTTATCTAGATATGTGGTGAGCACTTTGAACCCCCAAGTGCTTCACAGAAGTTTACAACGCAGAACCGTGAAAATAAAAAATCATTTTTATTTCCTCAAAAATGATGTTTTAGCAAGCAATTTTTTATTTTCACAAGGGTAAGAGATGAAATTGGACCTTAATAGTTGTTGCCCAGTTTGTCCCGAGTATGTTGGTACTCCGTACGTGGGGGTAAACCACTGTTTGGTTGCACGTTGGGGCTCGGAAGGGAGGGTGCACCATTTGACTTTTGGAACGCAAGATTGGCTGGAATCAATGGTGGCGCCATGTTGCGTTTGGAGACCCCTGATGTGCCTAAACAGTGGAAACCTCTCAATTCTAACTCCAACACTAACCCCAACACACCCCTAACCCTAATCCCAACTCTAGCCATAACCCTAACCCCAACACACCCCTAACCACAACCCTAACCCAACACACCCCTAACCCTAATCCCAACCCTAATTTCAACCCTAACCACAACACACCCCTACCCATAACCCTAACCACACGCCTAATCTTAAACCTATTTCCAACCCTAGCCCTAATTCCATCCCTAACCCTAAGGCTATGTGCCCACGTTGTGGATTCGTGTGAGATTTTTCCGCACCATTTTTGAAAAATCCGCAGGTAAAAGGCACTGCGTTTTACCTGCGGATTTACCACAGATTTCCAGTGGTTTTTGTGCGGATTTTACCTGCGGATTCCTATTGAGGAACAGGTGTAGAACGCTGCGGAATCCGCACAAAGAATTGATATGCTGCGTAAAATACAACGCAGCGTTTCTGCGCGGTATTTTCCGCACCATGGGCACAGCGGATTTGGTTTTCCAAAGATTTACATGGAACTGTAAACCTGTTGGAAAACTGCTACGAATCCGCAGCAGCCAATCCGCTACGGATCCGCAGCCAAATCCACACCGTGTGCACATAGCCTAATTCTAACGCTATGCGCACACGCTGCGGAAAACGCTGCGGATCCGCAGCGTTTCCGCAGCTGCGGGTCCGCAGCAGTTTCCCTTGAGATTATAGTTCAATGTAAACCTATGGGAAACAAAAAACGCTGTGTCCATGCTGTGGAAAAAACTGCGCGGAAACGCAGCGGTTTACATTCCGCAGCATGTCACTTCTTTCTGCGGATTCCGCAGCGGTTTTACAACTGCTCCAATAGAAAACTGCAGTTGTAAAACCGCAGTGAAATCCGCAGAAAAACCACGTTGAATCCGCGATAAGTCCGCTGCGGTTTTACACTGCGAATTTATCAAATGTGCTATGGAAAAATCCACAGAGGACCAGAAAACCCTAACCCTAGCCCTAACCCTGACCCTGACCCCGACACTGACCCTGAACCCTGAACCTAGTGGGGGAAAAAAAAAATATATATATTTTCTTTATTTTATTGTTGTCCCTAGCTATAAGGGTGATAAAGGGGAGGGGGTCATTTACATTTTTTTTTATTTTGATCACTGTGATAGGTTTTCACAGTGATCAAAATGTACATAGAACGAATCTGCCGGCAGGCAGATTCGGCGGGCGTACTGCGCATGCGCCCGCCATTTTGGAACATGGCGGCGCCCAGGGAGGAGACGGACCGACACCGGGAGGCTCGGTAAATATGTGGGGGTAAGGGGGGGAGCTCGGGGGGTGGATCGGAGCACAGGGGAGGTGGATCGGAGCAAGGAAGGAGCAGGCAGGAGGACAGGGGAGCGGACAGGAGGACGGAGAGGACCGGGCCACATAACGGACGACTGGGGAAGAGATTGGGGGGGGGGCAGAACATGATTTCCAGCCATGGCAGATGCTATAATATTTCACCATTTTCATAGGTGAAATATTGCAAATTGCTCTGATTGGCTGTTGCACTTTCAACAGCCAATCAGAGCGATCGTAGCCACGTGGGGGCAATGCCACCCCCCCCCCTGGGCTGAAGTACAACTCCCCCTCTCCCTGCAGATCGGGTGAAATAGGAATTAACCCTTTCACCCGATCTGCAGGGACGCGATCATTCTGTGACACAGCATATGCGTCACAGGTCGGATTGGCACCGACTTTCATGACGAATACGCTGTGTCACAGGTCGGGAAGGGGTTAAGAGAATAATAAAATATTACAACACCCTGTGTCTTTATTTCATTAAAGGACTTTGTAATAATGTGTGTGTGTTTAATACCATTTCGTACTATTGGATTAATAATGGATAGGTGTCATAATTGACGCCTCTCCATTATTAATCTGGCTTAATGTCACCTTACAATAGCAAGGTGACATTAACCCTTCATTACCTCATATCCCACCGCTACACGGGAGTGGGAAGAGAGTGGCCAAGTGCCAGAATAGGCGCATCTTCCAGATGTGCCTTTTCTGGGGTGGCTGGGGGCAGATGTTTGTAGCCAGGGGGGGCCAATAACCATGGACCCTCTCTAGGCTATTAATATCTGCCCTCAGTCACTGGCTTTACCACTCTGGCGGAGAAAATTGCGCGGGAGCCCACGCCAATTTTTTCCGCGATTTAACCCTTTATTTTACAAGCTACAGCGCCCAAATTTTGCACATACACACTACTAACATTAGTAGTGTGGAATATGCAAAAAAAAAGGGATATGAGATGGTTTACTGTATGTAAACCATGTCTCATATCATGTCGGGTTTGTGAAGGAGAAATGAAAAGCCGGCAATTGAATTACCGGCTTTTCTATAGAACACTGCTGCGTATTTCTCGCAAGTCACACTGCTGGTCCGTGTGTAATCCGTATTTTTCTCGCCCCCATAGACTTTCATTGGTGATTTTTTTGCGCAATACGGTGACAAACGCAGCATGCTGCGATTTTGTACAGCCGTAGAAGACCGTATAATACGGATCCGTAAAATACGGCTGATAGGAGCTGGGCCATAGAGAATCATTGGGCCGTGTGTTATGCGTATTTTACGGGTGTATTTTCATACGTCCGTAAAACTCGCCAGTGTGACGCCGGCCTAACACCCGCAATTGTTAACCTTGTAATTCCTCCACTGTCAAATTCTGACTGCAGCATTAATAGCGCTCCCCCATGGGGGCGAGTTATTCTACGCTCCCATCAGCATGTCCATGATGTTATCGCAGGTCACCGATGGGTTGCTTTGACAGCATGGGGTCTGTTGAAGACCCCCATGATTGTCATATCGGAGCTCCCTTGACCTCTGCCTTTATCAAGGATTCATAGGAGACCTTGATTTTTGCTATATACAGCAATACTGTGCTAGATTGAAGTCTCTTAAGGGGGCTAACAAGAACAGTGAAAATTTAAAAAAAAAAAAAAAAAGTTTGGCACACCCCTCGACCCCTATTAAAAATATAGATAATAAAAAAATACTTCCGTGTGTTATAGCCAAATATTCAGAAAAGTCTGATCTATCAAAATATAAAAACAATCTGATCCATAAACAAAGAACAACAAAGTTATGTTTTTTTGGTTGCTGCAAGAACAACAAAGTTATGTTTATTTGGTCGCTGCAATGCCACAAAAACGCTGTAACAAGCGATCAAAATGTCTAAATCTATCTTAAAATGGTAAGAAAATGTCTCACCACGCACAAAGTAATCCATCACACAGCTCCACTGACGAAAAGTGAAAATGTTACACGTCTCAGAAAATGGCAACACAACCCCAAAAATATACCATGTTTTTTTTTTTTCACCACAAAAATAATTTAAAAAATCCTGGACATTTTTGTATTACCGTAATCATACTAATGAGGAGAATCATATTGCGAGGTATGCCTATGTGGCGTCATGGAATGATTGCGTCCCTGCAGATCGTGTGAAAGGGTTAACTCCAATTTCACCCGATCTGCAGGGACAGGGGGAGTGGTACTTCAGCCCGGGGGGGGGGGGGGGGGGGGGTGGCTTCACCCCCCTGTGGCTACGATCGCTCTGATTGGCTGTTTCACTTTCAACAGCCAATCAGAGCGATTTGTAATATTTCACCTATAAAAATAGTGAAATATTACAATCCAGCCATGGCTGATGCTGCAATAGCATCTGCCATGGCTGGAGACCCCGATCTGACCCCCCCCCACCGCCACCGATCGCCTCCCCAGTCGTCCTTTCTGCCCCGTCCTGTGCTCCGCTCCCCTCCGTCCTCCTGTCCGCTCCCCCCGTGCTTCGATCCACCCCCCCGTGCTCCGATCTCCCCCACCCCACCCCCCCGTGCTCCGATCTCCCCCCCTCATACTTACCGAGCCTCGCGGTGTCCGTCCGTCTTCTTCATGGGCGCCGCCATCTTCCAAAATGGCGTGCGCAGTGCGCCCGCCGAATCTGCCGGCAGATTCGTTCCAGGAACATTTTGATCACTGTGATAAAACCTATCACAGTGATCAAAATAAAAAAAATTGTAAATGAACCCCCCCTTTATCACCCCCATAGGTAGGGACAATAATAAAAATAAAGAAAATATATATTTTTCTTCCCCCACTAGGGTTAGGGCTAGGGTTAGGATTAGGGCTAGGGTTAGAATTGGGGTTAGAACTAGAATTAGGGTTAGATTAGACTATGTGCACAAATGGTGCGGATTTGGCTGTGGATCCGCAGCGGATTGGTAGCAGTTTTCCATCAGGTTTACAGTAAAATGTAAACCTACTGAAAACCAAATCCGCTGTGCCCATGGTGCACAAAATACCGCGCGGAAACGGTGTTGTATTTTCCGCAGCATGTCAATTCTTTGTGCGGATTCCGTTTTACACCTGCTCCTCAATAGGAATCCGCAGGTGAAACACTGGAAATCCGCGGTAAATACGCAAAAAAACGCAGTGCCTTTTACCTGCGGATTTTTAAAAAATGGTGAGGAAAAATCTCACATGAATCCGCAATGTGGGCACATAGCCTTAGGGTTAGGGTTGGAATTAGAGTTAGAGTTGGAATTAGGGCTAGGGTTGGAAATAGGGTTAAGATTAGGCTTGTGGTTAGGGTTAGGGGTGTGTTGGGGTTAGGGTTTTGGTTAGGGTTGGGATTAGGGTTGTGGTTAGGGTTGGGGTTAGGGTTAGGGTTGGGATTAGGGTTAGGGGTGTGTTGGGTTAGGGTTGTGGTTAGGGGTGTGTTGGGGTTAGGGTTATATCTAGAATTGGAATTAGGGTTTGGGGTGTGTTGGGGTTAGTGTTGGAGTTAGAATTGAGGGGTTTCCACTGTTTAGGCACATCAGGGGTCTCCAAACATGGCGCCACCATTGATTCCAGCCAATCTTGCGTTCAAAAAGTCAAATGGTGCTCCCTCCCTTCCGAGCCCCGACGTGTGCCTAAACAGTGGTTTACCCTCACATATGGGGTACCAGCATACTCAGGACAAACTGGGCAACAATTATTGGGGTCCAATTTCTCCTGTTACCCTTGCGAAAATAAAAAATTGCTTGCTAAAACATAATTTTAGAGGAATGAAAAATTATTTTTTATTTTTACGGCTCTGCGTTATAAACGCCTGTGAACCACTTGGGGGTTCAAAGTCCTCACCACACATCTAGATAAGTTCCTTGGGGGGTCTAGTTTCCAAAATGGGGTCACTTGTGGGGGTTTCTACTGTTTAGGCACATCAGGGGCTCTGCAAATGGAATGTGACGCCCGCAGACCACTCCATCAAAGTCTGCATTTCAAAACGTCACTACTTCCCTTCCGAGCCCCGACTTGTGCCCAAACAGTGGTTTCCCCCCACATATGGGGTATCGGTGTACTCAGGACAAACTGGGCAACAACTATTGGGGTCCAATTTCTCCTGTTACCCTTGTGAAAATAAAAAATTGCTTGCTAAAACATCATTTTTGAGGAAAGAAAAATGATTTTCATTAAGGTCAAAATAGGCTGGGTCATGAAGGGGTTAAAAAGGATATCCATGACTTTATTAAAAAAAAAAAAAGGGCCTAAACATTAGCAGGGTAGTTGCTACATACCTTCATGTTGGGGGAGCCAGCTGTCAGTCAGCATGATGTCATTAGTCACGCCCTGATATCAGCAGAGGCAGTGGGGCTGTTATCACTCTGCTGGCACAGAACAGCGCCGGGCACCATAGGCAGGTATGTAGCCACTACCTGCCAGGGGTACGGTGCCAATTCTGTACTGCTGCCTCACTATGCGATCCAACTGTTTTATTGTTTTTTTTTTATTTTAGTTTTTTTTTTAATTCGTTTATTAAACAGCAACCAAAAAAAGCAATGTACATATATAACCAATATAATGCATACAGGCTTATCGTAAAAAGAAAGAAAATTATAGGAAGACAGCAAGTCTACACAGTAAAATATATGCACAAACCTCAATTCCTCAAGTCCATAGTCTCCCACGAGGTTTATAGAACAATTGGGAAATAATTAAGAGACTCATAGTACAAAATTATGTTTTTTGGGGGTTATACATAACACAGAATGATACCATACAACCAACACTCTATTTTTTTCTTAAGGAAGAAAAACTAAAACTACAACTACTACCCTGCCGCCAAGAACAAATTTCCGTAGTGTTAATAACCTTATGATAGTATAAAGTGTGAATCAATGAAATTTTTACCACAGCTATCAAAAATAATACCAGACCACTATCTACGTGCTAATATAGTAAGATGTGAGGAATTCCACGTGTCCCAAATCTTATTAAATTTGCCCAAGCGTCTCCTACTCTGATACAGTGTCCACTCATAGAGCTTGGATTGAGCTGGTAAATTCAATTATACCCTAAGGGATTGACACAAACTGCTCATCCAATGTAAGGCTAACATTTTCCTAGCCAAGAAAAGCGTCTCCTGCAAGAAAATCTTAACATGGTGTCCCCATATCTTCTACTCCAGCAGTGGCGTAGGAAGGGGGGGGCGGGCCGCCCCGGGCGGCACAATGCCGGTGGCGGGTCCGACCCAGAGAGGAGGAGGAGGAAGAAAAAAAAAAAAAAGAGAGATGCGGGCCCTTTAAATGTTCGGGCGGCGCCGACCGCCGCCACGACCAGGGCCCCCCGACCAGCGCTGGCATCGGGCCCCCGTTCTAAAAATACTCACCTCTCCTGGTTCCTGCGGCAGCTGCAGCGTCTTCGGCGCCCTCTGACTCTGCGACGTCTCAGGGCAGAGGGTGCGATGACGTCATCACTGCGCGCTCAGCCTCTCTGTCCTGAGCGTTGCAGAGCCGGAGAGACGCTGAGTGCACCGGACCTGCGCTGGGAACGGGAGAGGTGAGGATTTTACTTTTTTTTTTTTTTTCTTTATGTCTGACTCAGACACACTGGGGGCAATGCTGGACACTGGGGCAGATTGCTAGACACACTGGGGGCAATGCTGGACACTGGGGCAGATTGCTAGACACACTGGGGGCAATGCTGGACACTGGGGCAGATTGCTGGACACACTGGGGGCAATGCTGGACACTGGGGCAGATTGCTGGACACACTGGGGGCAATGCTGGACACACTGGGGGCAATGCTGGACACACTGGGGGCAATGCTGGACACACTGGGGGCAATGCTGGACACACTGGGGGCAATGCTGGACACACTGGGGGCAATGCTGGACACACTGGGGGCAATGCTGGACACACTGGGGGCAATGCTGGACACACTGGGGGCAATGCTGGACACTGGGGCAGATTGCTGGACACACTGGGGCAGATTGCTGGACACACTGGGCAATGCTGGACACTGGGGCAGATTGCTGGACACACTGGGGGCAATGCTGGACACTGGGGCAGATTGCTGGACACACTGGGGGCAATGCTGGACACTGGGGCAGATTGCTGGACACACTGGGGGCAATGCTGGACACTGGGGCAGATTGCTGGACAAACTGGGGGCAATGCTGGACACTGGAGCAGATTGCTGGACACACTGGGGGCAATGCTGGACACTGGGGCAGATTGCTGGACACACTGGGGCAATGCTGAACACTGGGGCAGATTGCTGGAGACACTGGGGCAATGCTGGAGACACTGGGGCAGATTGCTGGACGCACTGGGGCAATGCTGAACACTGGGGCAATGCTGGACACTGCGCCTGTGCGGCCGCCCGGCTTTTGAATCCCAGCCCCGCACTCTGCATAATGCATAACACACTGCGGGACTGGGATTACCAAGGTGGGCGGCCGTACTCGCCGCACAGGCACAGTCTGCAAGCCTGGCTGTGACGTCAGACGGCCAGAGCTCTCTGTGCCTGCACCAAACAGCGATACACAGCGCAGGCGCCGGATTTCATGGGTAAACAGCGCTGAGGGGGCAGCGCCCTGCGTTGAGTGACGGCAATAGGGGGGATTGCGCCAAACTCGGGAACAGCCCCGGGCGGCAAAAGCTCTAGCTACGCCAGTGTACTCCAGTGCAATAAATAAGCATACTAATGGATTAAGAGGAACAGGAGTATGTATAAGAGAGGTCAACAACGAGGTTACCTCATTCCAAAAGGAGAGAATAACTGGACATTCCCACACCCTATGTATAAAGTCTGCGTCCATCACATGGCATCTTAAACATTCTGAAGATTGAGATCGTCCCATTCTGAATAACCGTAAAGGGGTTAGGTATGATTGGTGTATTATCTATAATTGGATCATCTTGATGGCAATTACATGTGGTAGTGTTTCTTCTATATTATCCATAAATATTACCATGTCGTCAGCATATAAGCCAATAGTATCCAGGCGGTCAGCTATTTTAATATCCTCAATAGAAGAAGTAGATCGTATTGCTAGTGCCTCGATCGCAAGAGCAAACAGGGCCGGATCGAGGGGACATCTCTGACATGTTCCCCTCGCCAAATAGAACAGCCCTGATACAGAGTTTATGATTATTCAAGCCTTTGGCTTCATATATATTGTGCAAATCCATTTCTGGAATTTAGGGCCAAATTTATATTTTTGTAGACATGCTGACAAAAAGGACCATTCAAGAGAATCAAAGGCTTTAGCTGCATCTAGCGAGGCCAGGGCCCATTTATTATTCTGCTCCAGAGAACTGTATTGAACCACTGATTGAATCCTCCTGATATTAATGGAAGTACTTTTTCCAGGCATAAAGCCGGTCTGGTCCAGGTGTATAATTTCCAATATTACCGAATTTAGTCTAGTAGCCAGAATTTTAGTGAAAATTTTATAGTCCACATTTACTAATGATATGGGGCGATCTGATCCACACTTAAGGGGGGTCCTTCCCCTCTTTCTTAAGTATTATTATATTTGCCTCATAAAGGGAATCCAGTAAAGAAGCCCTCCCCCAGACCCCCTGAAATACCTTCAGAAGAAGTGGTGCTAGAATGTCCTGATATTTCCTATATGCTTCTGTGGGAAGTCTGCCTGGTTCGGGTGCCTACCCAGAGCCATATCCATCATAGCTCTATCTATCTCCTCTATAGTGAAGTCAGCGTCTAGAAAGGCTTGTTGAGTGAGACTTAACGTAGGAAACTTTATGTCTGACAAATAATCAAAACATTTTAAGGTGTTAAAGCCAGCCTTGGAACTATATAATGTTTTATAGTAATCATGAAAATAGTGTAGTATGTCATCTGTTGAAGTTACGATCGAATTATCTGGTTTTCGAATTTGAAGTATGGTATTAGATGTATTATATTGGCGCACTATAAATGCCAGTAGTTTGCTGGATTGTTTTCCTAGTTCAAAATATGACTGACGGGTAAATAATAATTTACGTTTGGATTTGGTGTCCATATATTGGGTATATAACCTATGGGAGGTCAACCACTCGATTTTGTTTTCATTCGTTTGATTAGTTATATATATTGTTTCGGAATCCCTCAGACATTTTTCCATATCATCATCCTCCTTTGATGTTGCCCGTTTAATATAAGATACTGTAGAAGCCAGACATCCTCTTAGATGGCGCAACCTCCACAGATCCAACCACTACCCTCCTTGAATATTCACAATTGAGTTGGAGAGAGGTCCACCCCGGAGGTTCCATCGTCCACCCTGAGTCTATCAAGGCAGTTATCCATAACTAGGTTGAAATCCCCCATACATATAACATGTGCATCAGGATAATTTATAACTGTCATATTAGCTGGAGGTGGATTATAGATGCATATTATAACATAGTCTTTTGAATTTACCAACCCATGTACAAAAACAAAACAACCCTCAGGATCTTTTCGAGCTTCCTTGACCTCCCATCTAACATCCCTGTGTATCAAAAAGGACACCCCCCTAGAGTAGCTAGTGTGAAATGCATGAATGAACCATTGCACCATGGTTTCTGCACACAGTGGCCCGTCTCTGGAGAGATGTGTTTCGACCAGAGCTACAATGTGAGGATGAATGACCCTTGAACTGGGAAAAAAACCTCAAATCTCTTTCAAGGAGATTTAAGACCCCTCACATTCCAGGTCATACATATAGTTTCAGATCTCATGTTTCCTCATCCAGATAGGATATACACCGACACACAAGTTAAACTTAAATTTTACAAATAACTTAATTGGTTTCTTGGCAGCAGGATCTATATAAACCCTAACTAACAGAACTAAAACAAGAAAAAAAAAATAAAGTTCAAGAAGGAGCATAATCTCATGCTCCTGCCGCGTTCCAAAAAAGAGGGTACCTTCACTGACCACAGTGTCCGGTATTGTTGTTATATTGGACGCTGGTGGAAAGGGCTCCTATCAATCCAAATATAAAGAGTTCCATTTCCAATGTACCCGTATAAGGACAGGGGTAAACATATCAGGGCTTCTTTCCAAATGCTCCCATATGGAGCGCAGCCACTCCTCGGCCTCTGCTGAGACTGTAAAAAATACGGAGGAACCCTCATAAACAATTCGGAGTCGAGCTGGGTAGATCATTGAGTATAGAATATTTTGTTATCTTAAGTTGTTTCTAAAGGTACCTTCACACTAAACGACTTTGCAACGATAACGATAGCGATCCGTGACGTTGCAGCGTCCTGGATAGCGATATCGTTGTGTTTGACACGCAGCAGCGATCTGGATCCTGTTGTGATATCGCTGGTCGTTGCTGAAAGTTCAGAACTTTATTTGGTCGTCAGATCGGCGTGTATCGTCGTGTTTGACAGCAAAAGCAACGATGCCAGCAATGTTTTACAATGGTAACCAGGGTAAATATCGGGTTACTAAGCGCAGGGCCGCGCTTAGTAACCCGATATTTACCCTGGTTACCATTGTAAAAGTAAAAAAAAAAACACTACATACTCACCCTCTGATGTCTGTCACGTCCCCCGGCGTCCTGGCTGCTGCTCAGAGCTTCCTGCACTGAATGTGTCAGTGCCGGCCGTAAAGCAAAGCACAGCGGTGACGTCACCGCTCTGCTGTTAGGGCCGGCGCTTACACAGTGCAGGGAAGCTGAGGCCGGGGGACGCAGTAGACACAGGAATGTAAGTATGTAGTGTTTGTTTTTTTACATTTACACTGGTAACCAGGGTAAACATCGGGTTACTAAGCGCGGCCCTGCGCTTAGTAACCCGATGTTTACCCTGGTTACCCAGGGACTTCGGCATCGTTGGTCGCTGGAGAGCTGTCTGTGTGACAGCTCTCCAGCGACCACACAGCGACGCTGCAGCGATCGGCATTGTTGTCGATATCGCTGCAGAGTCGCTTAATGTGACGGTACCTTTAATCTCCATGAATTGAGCCCGTTGCTTTTGAAGCTCCATAGAGAAGTCCGGGAGATTGATATTGTAGCATTATTGAATTTAATGGGACTTTTTTTGCCTTGCCATACGGAGGATAGTGTCTAAATTACAAAGATAGAGAAGACGTTCCAAAAAAGGCCATGGCTGACTACCCGGAGGGAGAGGTCTTGTAGGGACCCTATGAGCTCTTTCCACAGAGAATGTTGGAGAAAATTCATCTCTTAAAGTGTCTTTGAGCCACCATTCCAAAAATTGCTCAGGTCGCTGTCCTTCTGAATGTTCTGGTAATCCGATGATTCGGATATTATTCCGGCGCATCCTGTTTTCTAAGTCATCCGCCTTCTGTCTCCAGCCATTTATGGAACCGGCCACCTTTGTCAGTTTAGTCTCCATAGGTGCACGGTTATCTTCCAGGCGGGACACCCTCGATTCAACCTCCGTAATGCGCCCCCTCATGGCTTGCATATCTTGTCGAAGAAGTCCCACCTCATAGTGTACCTCTTCTATCTTCCCAGTCAAGGATGTTCTAGTTAAAGATACAGCTTGCATTAATTTTCCAGATGCCTGCTTTAAAGTTAAAGCTTATTGATCTCCGCTCTCTTCAGTGTCAGAAGCCCGATTTTTACTCTGCTCCTCAACTTTATCATTTCAAGGATTATTTCTGAGAGATCGTGAATTGTCAGGGGGGTCAGATCTAGCAAACTCTTTTAGTTTTTCAACCGCCCCCGAACTCTTTGAGCGGTTCATAATTAACGTTTATGAGAACCAACAGGTTGGTTAAGTATATATATATTCTCTTCTTTCTCTGTTCCCAAACGTAGCAGCACCTTTATGAAATAAAAGTGTAATTTCCTAGGAACAGTAAAAAAAAATGGAGCAAGGCAGACAGTCTATAGCAGAGCAACAAAACAACCCAGTAGGCTCTGTATCTAGCCCAGTCCGCTGCACAAGTCTTTTGCAAATATGATACAGGCTACTGCCTTATCTATGACTTCAGTTCCAAGAAACTGGGGAAGTGAAAGTACAAAGAGAGCATGTAGTCTATTATAACACACTGCCAGCAAATTGATGCAACATCAGCAGCCTTAGCTTCCAAGCAGTTAGGCTATGTTCACACGATCCTTTTTTTGATCCTTTTTTTTCAGGTCCTTTTTCCATGCAGGGTACAGTCCAGTGTTACTCTATGGAAAACAAAAACCGCTGTGCCCACTATCCTTTTTTTCTCAGGCAAATCCGCGAGGATTTGCCTGCAGAAAGAAAGAAGTACCATGTCACTTCTTTCTGCGGATTCAGCTCCTGTTTTCAACAGGCACCAATAGGAAAGTGCTGTTGAAAACCCGCAGAGGAATCTGCAGAAGAAACTGCAGGAAAATCAGCAGTGCAGTTTTGCACTGCGGGTTTTCCAAATCAGGACCTGAAAAAAAAAGGATCAAAAAAAGGATCGTGTGAACATGGCCTTAATGATGATAATGACAGACCTATAACAGATTTCAATATGCAGACAGGTGCTCCGCACTGTCAGCAGATCGTCACAGCACCCTCAGCTCCCAGTTACAGCAGTGTAAATGAAAGTGAAAGCACTAATATATGTGCAATTAGCAGGTGCCAACAAGCCACCAATATCATTAATGAGGGGTCACAGGGCTCATTTCTCAGAGCTCACACCGCATCTTCCCCTCAATATACCTCCGTGAGACTAATGCGTCGTCCAGCCAGCCGCCCCTGATGCAGAATCTCCTGCGCTGTGCCTCCGGCAGCTAAGTCATGCAGCAGAAAATTGCCGCCGTCCTCTGCTGGCTCCGTCTCCCATCTGGGCTCTCCCGGTACTATTCCAGCTGGAGTCGTGCACCACTACTTCTCAGGAGCCGGAGGTCCCCAGGAGCCCAAGGATCCACAGCGGTGCCCGGGTGAGTCCACTTTGGGTGGTAAAAATGCAGGATATAGGATAGGATACTGGGAGCTTTCCGAGACGCGTCCTCCTGGCTCCACTACATCGCCACGCAAACCCCCCCAACCATGTCTTTCTTTTATACTTTGAGAACTTAAGTGCTTTATTTAATTTTTTTACTTTCTGTTTGATGTTTTGTTTGGGAACCCAGTGCATGCAGGGATACTCAAGCCATCATCAGAGGGCAGAGGCTGTGGCAGTGACCACCCTGGAACAAAGTGTAATTAGAGACGCCCTTTTCATGGGCTGGGCTAGTCCCTGCACTACTCAGCATATGTCGGTTGTTATTTCTGATGTATGCTCAGTAGGAACTTTTCAGTGTATTCTTCTCAGTTCACAGTGACTATGTGCCTCCTCGCAATTACAGGGATGGAGCTGGTCTCTGCTTTTTCCTGCCCACCGGGTAATGTTCTTACATTACTCTCTGACAGTGCTCTCTATAGCTGGCTCATCACTTCTCAGAGCCAGTAAGAGAGCGCTTTGTCATTCTTCATATTGCGCAGTGACAAGATCCTACTGAGCATATGTCGGAATTGACGACTGACACATGCCCAATAGAGCAAGGACTAACCCAGCTCCTGAAACGGACGTCACTGATGAAGCTTTGTTTCATAGTGTGGGCAGTGACTATGGAAGTGACTGCAGCCTCTGCCTTCTGATGGCAAATTTGAGTATCCCAACATGCACTGGAGGGTTTTCAAATGAAGCATCATCAAAACAGAAAGTAAGTAAAAAAATAAATAAATAAAGCAGCGTTTTTCAAAATATTTAGTTAAAGTACTTAAGAAAAGAGATTAATTATTGCATTAAATGTACATTTAGGATTCAATTAATTGTGCGTTTTGACCACCCTTTTAACCTCTTGGCCACTGTACTGCATATGTTCAGCAGCCATGCACAAACACTATATGTTCTCAACAGTTTGACTCCTTAAATGACACAGTCATCACTATTCCATGATGTGGTCAGTTTAACCTGCTAAAATTGGCGAAAAGTTTTCTGTAATGGTTTTCCCAGCGGTACAACCCCCTTCTTCACATTCCCAGTTATACCATTGTTGGAGGAAGAGGGTCTTTCATTTTGAACTCTCCACCAAAAAGCTAATGTAGAGGTACCCCCAAAAAAGGGATTCCCATTCTGAAGTTCTCAACAAAACAATGCGATACAGAACTAAATGAGTGGCTGCTCATCGCTGGTTGAGAGGGCTAAAAATTGGAGCGGTGGTCATTTAATTCCCAGGACCTCTTCTATTTAAAGTTGGTTTTCCAAAAGAGGTACAACTCTTTGCCATCTGATGATGGTGATTTTTTTCTTTCTTTTTGTTTAGGTAAAAGAAAAAAAGAAGCATTTAAAAAAAGAAGGAAAGACAATAGACGTTGAAGAAGATGACCCTGAAATTGTGAGTAGCAGCAAAGGATGACATTGGATGAATGAATAAAGCTTCACATATGAGGTCTGCGTATGTATGTGAAGTCTCTCCATTTCTAAGAAATAAAAAATTACTATTGCATGGTTATGACATGGCTGACTGCTGTAAGCATTGCTGCAGTGAATACATACTGTATTTTTCGGACTAAGACGCACCCCAAATTTTGTGGAGGAAAATAAGAAAAACAAAATTTTTATAAAATGGGGTTCATCTTATAGTTTGAATTTAAGGTCTTGCCTGAGGGGTGGCGGCCATGGAGCGGCATCACAGGAGGCATGTTCCCTTGCTCAGGAAGCCAGTGGCAGCAGAAGTGGGGTAATGCTGTGGACCCTGGATGGGAGAAGGAGGTGCCCCATCTATGCGATGCTGCGAGTCCGGTGTCAGCGGTGACGCAGAGCCAAGTGCATTGCTTTCATGGCGAACATTTTCATGAAGCTGGAGACGGCGCTTGAGCAGACTGGGATTTTGGCCTAGCTGAGATCTTAATCCACGCAAGCGCCAACTCTGGAAGCCGTGGGCCTAAAAAAAGGGATTTTTTTCTATTGGTTTCTGACTTTTGATCACTGTGATAAAGTCTATAGGGTCACAGTGATCAAAATCTCAATATTTGTTGTGCTCCTAGATTAGGTTTTGTGTGTGTGTGTGTTAGGCATTCGTGCAAAATAAAATAAAGGCACACAGAACGTTTACCGTAGACCAAGAATACACCATTCTTTTCTTCTGCAGCCCATGGTAGTGGAATCAGTCGTCACTGCTGAATCATCAATGGCAGGGCCAAGTTTCAAAGTACCCCACCCTCTCCGTTGTGGTATCTTGACAATGCATTTTTACCTCAAATTCCCTTTTGTCAGCAGCCCCTGGAATAAAATTAGATGTCACCAATTGTACCCCCATTACATTTTTCCAAATTTTTGTTACCCGAGAAGTCCTACAATTAAATGCCCACCAAACCACTTTATATACCTGTTTTGTTAAGGTTCAAGGAAATTGTGATGAATAAATAAATGCTCACACGACAATTGAATAAACAAAAATGAATTTACTTAATAAAAGATAATAAATATAAACAGTTACTCAAAATAGCACATAATCAATAAAGTCATACATTACATTAGAAAATAGTAGGAGTCAATCAGCCTGCTCTCTGTTTCCTCTCTCTTCCATCTGTGTGTCTCTATCCTACTGTCTGTAGCATATCTCATTTATATGGTAAAAAATTATCCCTTGAATGTTATCTGAAGGCTTTGATCTATACCATGGTATGCCAGTGTGACACCCCCTTAAGGCCAAATAAATAAGACTTCACCACCTGGCATCCCTTGGAGCTTTAAGACCTCCAATCAACATATGTAGGCCTGAGGAAAAATCTAATCTTGTATCTCTCTTCTTTGATCAAGACTCCTTCCTTTAAGTGTAAAGTGTACACTAAATGTAAATAACTAAATGTAAATTACTAGTCATTAACTGACCACAAATGAACCAGTCGTTTAGCTGGTTCATTTACATTCCTTTGTTAGGTAGAGATACCATCTATCTCCTGGAATGGAACTGCACCAGCTATCAGGTCACAAAACAACTCCTTCCTGCTCTTTCTAAAGGCCCCGTCACACATAGCGATTTACCAACGATCACGACCAGCGATACGACCTGGCTGTGATCGTTGGTAAGTCGCTGTGTGGTCGCTGGGGAGCTGTCACACAGACAGCTCTCTCCATCGACCAACGATCAGGGGAACGACTTCGGCATCGTTGAAACTGTCTTCAACGATGCCGAAGTCCCCCTGCAGCACCCGGGTAACCAGGGTAAACATCGGGTTACTAAGCGCAGGGCCGCGCTTAGTAACCCGATATTTACCCTGGTTACCAAAAAAAACAAACAGTACATACTCACCATCTGATGTCCGTCAGGTCCCTTGCCGTCTGCTTCCTGCTCTGACTGAGTGCCGCCGTACAGTGAGAGCAGAGCGCAGCGGTGACGTCACTGCTGTGCTGTGCTCTCACTGTACGGCGGCACTCAGTCAGAGCAGGAAGCAAACGGCAAGGGACCTGACGGACATCAGATGGTGAGTATGTACTGTTTGTTTTTTTTACATTTACGCTGGTAACCAGGGTAAACATCGGGTTACTAAGCGCGGCCCTGCGCTTAGTAACCCGATGTTTACCCTGGTTACCAGTGAAGACATCGCTGGATCGGTGTCACACACACCGATTCAGCGATGTCAGCGGGACCTCAACGACCAAAAAAAGGTCCAGGCCATTCCGACACGACCAGCGATCTCGCAGCAGGGGCCTGATCGCTGGTACGTGTCACACATAGCGAGATCGCTACTGAGGTCGCTGCTGCGTCACAAAACTTGTGACTCAGCAGCGATCTCGCTAGCGATCTCGCTATGTGTGACGGGGCCTTAACTCAGGTATTATCCCCTTTCCTTCTTTCTTGTTCTACTGTCTACTGTGCAAATTCCTTGACACTTTTGCTTTCTCTAGAGCAGAGAACTGGGAGATTAAACTGCATGCTGTATAGACATTAGTGGAATTTCCCATAAGCGCACTGAACATGGTAAATAATGGGGATTTGTAAGCAGCTGGGGCACCTTCTATGAATTTATTTTTCATCATTACTGTCATCACTGCAGCATCTGGCCCCTTCCAATCCTCAACAAGAGCAAAGTGATCATTCATATCTGGCAAAGGATTGCGAGTTATACCACCTATGCATGCAATTTCTCTCAGTCTCTGAACTCCATCTGCAAGAGACTCCCATTGTGTTTGTGGTATTAATTCAATAGGTTAACCCCTTTCTGACATTGGATGTACTATCCTGTCAAGGTGGGGTGGGCCCGTATGACCACCAACGGGATAGTACGTCCAGCGCGATCAGCCGCACTCCCGGCCGGGTGTCAGCTGACTATCGCAGCTGACATCCGGCACTATGTGCCAGGAGCGGTCACGGACCGCCCCCGGCACATTAACCCCTGGCACACCACGATCAAACATGATCGCGGTGTGCCGGCGGTACAGGGAAGCATCGCGCAGGGAGGGGGCTCCCTGTGTGCTTCCCTGAGACCCCCGGAGCAACGCGATGTGATCGCGTTGCTCCGAGGGTCTCTTACCTCCTCTCCCTGCAGTCCCCGGATCCAAAATGGCCACGGCATCCGGGTCCTGCAGGGAGGGAGGTGGCTTACCGAGTGCCTGCTCAGAGCAAGCGCTTGGTAAGCCTGCAGCACTGTAAGTCAGATCGCCGATCTGACAGAGTGCTGTGCAAACTGTCAGATCAGCGATCTGTGACGTTCCCCCCCGGGACAAAGTAAAAGTGTAAAAAAAAAAAATTTTCGACATGTGTAAAAAAAAAAAAAATTAAAAAAAAAATTCCTAAATAAAGAAAAAAAAAATATCATTCCCATAAATAAATTTCTTTTATCTAAATAAAAGAAACAAACAATAAAAGTACACATATTTAGTATCGCCGCGTCCGTAACGACCCAACCTATAAAACTGTCCCACTAGTTAACCCCTTCAATGAACACCGTAGGGAAAAAAAAAACGAGGCAAAAAACAACGCTTTATTATCATACCGCCAAACAAAAAGTGGAATAACACGCGATCAAAAAGACGGATATAAATAACCATGGTACAGCTGAAAACGTCATCTTGTCCCGCAAAAAACGAGCCGCCATACAGCGTCATCAAAGAAAAAAAAAAGTTATAGTCCTCAGAATAAATCGATGCCAAAATAATTATTTATTCTATAAAATAGTTTTTATCGTATAAAAGCGCCAAAACATAAAAAAAGATATAAATGAGGTATCGCTGTAATCGTACTGACCCGAAGAATAAAACTGCTTTATCAATTTTACCAAACGTGGAACGGTATAAACGCCTCCCCCAAAAGAAATTCATTCAAGAGTCATTCTGCCTCACAAAAATTGGAATAAAAAGCGATCAAAAACTGTCACGTGTCCGAAAATGTTACCAATAAAAATGTCAACTCGTTCTGCAAAAAACAAGACCTCACATGACTCTGTGGACCAAAATATGGAAAAATTATAGGTCTCAAAATGTGGAGACGCAAAAACTTTTTTACTATAAAAAGCGTCTTTTAGTGTTTGATGGCTGCCAATCATAAAAATCCGCTATAAAAAATGCTATAAAAGTAAATCAAACCCCCCTTCATCACCCCCTTAGTTAGGGAAAA